>NW_024412429.1:13511653-13571561 GCF_014898765.1 Herpailurus yagouaroundi | reverse complement strand
AAAAAAAAAAAAAAAAAAAAAAAAAAAAAAAAAAAGAACTAAGCGCTGGAAATGTCTTCTACCAGAGCAGTTGAGGAAAGGAGGGTTCGTTTCTCTTTGGACACAGACCAGAATAACCCTGAGAGAAAGTTCCAGGCAGACCCATTAATCGTTCATTTTAAAATAAAGACATGTTTAGCCAAAAGTCAATGGATGTTGAGTTATCACAACTTCCTAAAGATCTACATTTAGTATATGACATGATAGTTCATTCAACATCCTGGAAGAATTCCCATGAAGAGAATTTGTTCCAATACAATCCCAGTGCAGGGATTTTTCTTTATTTATGGAATGTGCCTATCACTAACATAAACATTATTGTTAGAAGTTTCCTTGTTTCTGTATGAAACGGTGTGTTTGTCCACACCGTATCTTTGAAGTATTTTTCAAATCACATTTATATTACAATGTAGTATGTACAGAAAAGCACTCATATAAAAAGGCTTGTGCTTGATGAATTACCACGAAATGGACATATCTTGTAACCAAGCCACCACTGAGGTCAGAAGGTGACCTGAGAAGCTGTACTGTGGCCCCTTCCAGGCATCTCTCCTGTTCCCCTCAACTGCTCTGAATTTTAAAACAATTATAATGAAATGTGATTCGATTAAAAATAGCTAAAGTAAGTCTTAAAGACTTTTGACATGAATAATCATACATGTACTGAACGATCTTTCTCCAGTAAATAGGCCGATGTGCTTTTTTTCCCCAAAAGGCCAATTTCCACATCAGCATGACTTCCCCCTCATGATGAGGTTCACAGGAGGACCGTATAACATGGATTATGTTTCTGCAGCCTAGCATTACATTTTTGTGAGGCCTAAGGGATCCTGTGGAAAGGGATCTTTCCAGCAATGTACAGAGACAACAGATGTTCACATGGGTGTGGTAGATGCCCCCGAGATGGCCCCCTATGCTCCTTGCCTTCCTGGCATTCCCACCCTTATGTAATTCTCCCCTCCTTGAACACGGGCTGACTTTTATACCAAAGTTTTATGCTCCTAATGCACAGTGCCCTGTAACTGTAATATGGTGTCACAGCTGAGACAGGACTGATCCATCTTGCTCACTCACTGTTCCTGTCTTACTCACTCTGGGGAAAGCCAACTTCCATTTGGGAAGCTACCGTATGTTCACAGAGCAAGGAAATGTGTGAACAACTGGGACCTCAATCCAACAACATGCAAGGAACTGGATCCTGCCAACAACCATATGATAGATAGAGCCTAGGATCACATCTTCCCCAATGGAGGCATGAACAAAGTCCCGGCTGATGCCGGGATTGCAGTCTGTGAGAGACCTGGAAAAGAAACATCTAGCTCCATGCCAAGATTCCTGACCCACAGAAACTGTGAAAAGACAAATGTTCATTGTCTGTAGTTGGTAAATTTGGGGTTGTTACCTCACAATAGATAACTAATACACAGGGAGAAAAGAAAAAGCTGAATTCATAAATTCCATGGCCACAGTGCACGGAGAGCAAGAGGTCACAGAGAATCATATTATGGGCCAATAAAAGCTTTGAATTCTTTGTACAAACCTGGCCTCCCTGTGGCCAGGTCAGGGCATGGTCCTGTGACCATCTAGAGTCCTGAGTTGCTATTCTGTGCTTACCTATTCTGCTAAGACCATAGTCTTTCTCCTTCTAGAAATGGCTTGAACTGTCCATCCTCTCCTTAACATGTTCCTTGTTTCTCCCAACATGGACTGCAATATATCATCCATTGACATACATTTCCTCCTCCATGAATGTCATTCCTTCTAACCCTAATATTCTTCATCTCTTACTCACGGACCAGTTGTCAGCATCTTCATGACTTTGTCCCTAATGGCTTCAGATAGGCAGCCATGTCCCTCCTCTGGGGCTACCAAAGCACCCAAGCTTGTATCAGCTACACCGCTCAGCAGACCACATTCTATTTTCCTCTCTGTTCCACCATCCAGTGTGGGGCACTCAGTGGTCCCAGTGCCCAAGAATAGAGCCTGGTACACAGTAAGATTCAGGAAATATTGGTCTAATGAAAAATGTATTCACTCACATCAGTTATCACAAATAAGATCGTAAAATACTACACTGAATGACCAAATATGTTTATCAATTTCATACATACCATGGAATAGAACATTTTTGGCTCTGAAAGGAGCGCTGCTAATGTCGATCATTAAACGTTAGAGAATTTCTCTACACTTTGTTTTTCTTTGTATAATTAAAATACTCCTCTTCCTTTTCTTTTTCAGCCTCATTTTTGCAGCCTCTTAGGATGCTTAGCTATTCTACTAACAGGGACATCTGACGAAGAGTCCCTCAGCCGTTTCTTTGTAGCCTTGGCTTTTGATTGCTATTTCTTCCTGGAAAGAGACTCAAATTCTTGATGCAAAAGGACATATACAACCCAGGATGAAACTGCAGAATCTATCAAGGCTTTTCTGCATCTATAAATCTTCTGCTAATTTGGGACTATTTTACAAAGTCTCCTGGCCTCCTCCTGTTCATGCTATAATCTACATGTGAAAGCAGGATGCTTTTGTTGTGAAGAACCATTTTAGTTGAAGAGGACCTGGAAATAGCCTCAGTACGTTTTGCGCCCTGTGCCTCATTCCCATTGTGAAAACACTTGCTAGTCTATTACCATCGAGTGTACCTTTTCCATTGCCTGTCTCTCACGTGTTTCTTCACTCCAGAGCCTACGTCTGAGAATCATGAAGTCTTGGCTCTATCTGAAATCTAGATATTTTCTTCTGGAAGTAGGAGAGAAGAAGAATGGCACTCTTTAAGGAATCCAATGAAATTCCAAAATCTTATGAATCTCACTGTTTATTCTCACAAGTTGACTATCCCAAGCCTTCATCAACATTTACTGTGCTAAGTAAAGGGTACAGAAAAAATTACACATGGTCCTTATCTTCTAGGAGCTTGACATTTGAGCTTTTATACCAAAGTGAATGTAAAAATCAAGGCCTATTGTAGAAAAGTGCATTTGGTGCTACTGTGCAAACGTTCTAGTACTTTAAGGAGGCCAAAGGTCATCCTAACCTACAGAGATTATAGTTACTTTTACTGCCCTCCCCTCCACCCAAACACACACACCGGTGGGCATGAATCTCTGCAGAAGCAGCCATTCCTTGCCCCACACCCAGAGTTTATCCACAATCTGAAATTTTTTACCTTCAATGTGCTGTTCAAGGTTCGGATTTTGTGAAGTTTCTCATTTATGGATGGATTCTTACATCGCTTCACAAAGGACTTTCTCAGCTCCTTTTTGGTTGAAGGCCGTCGGTCCCCGAGAGGAGAGAGACTAGCTTGCTCCAACGATTTGTAGAGTCTCTCCATTTCGTCATCTTCAGACACCTTTGTTTCCTCTATTAAAATAAAAATTTTTTAAAAAGCAATAACAATAAACCCAGTTGAAGTCAAATTGAGAACATGAGACATCGTGGTCTGAACACCAGGCCCTGCTGACACTTGATCTCGCACTTCTAACTTCCACAACTATGAGACAATAAATTTTTGTCGTCTAAGCCATTCAGTTTACGGTACTTTGTAACAACAGCGCCATGTTCCCTTCGAAGGAACTAGGGAAGGCTCTGTTCCAGGCCTCTCTCCTAGATTCTGTCAGTTCCTTGGCTTGTGGCAGAATTCCAGTCTTCATGGGGTGTTTTCCCTCTGTGTATGTCTCTGTGTCCAAATTTCCTCCTTTTAGAAGGATGTCGGTCACATTGGATTCGGGGCTCTCCCTCCTGACCTCATCTTAACTAATTAAATCTGCAACAACCTCATTTCGAAGAAGGGCACATTCTAAGATACTTTTGAACTAGAATTTCAACATAGAAATTTTGGAAGGACAAAACTGAACTCGTGATAGTCCACCATCTAGCTCCCTCCAAATTCATGTCCTTCTCACATGCAAAATGCATTCACCCAATCCCAACATCTCCAAGAGTCTTAACCCATTCCAACATCAATTCTAAGTCCAAAATCTAATCCAAATAGCATCTAAATGTGGTATTGGTGAGACTCAGAGAATGATTCATCCTGTGGCAAAATTCCTCTCCATCTGTGAATCTGTGAAACAAGTTATCTGCTTCTAAAATACACCGATGGGACAAGCAAACTCTAGCAAACTAATATATAATCTAAAGCTTGAGAACCATTGCTCCTGATAAGTTTTTAATGTCCTTCCTAAAACTGTCCTTTGAGAGAAGGAATCCCCATGTGATATGTGGCTTTGAGCAGATAATGATCATTTCTCATGCTGCCACATACCTCCACCCCCCTTCTTAACCACAACTTGCTAACCTCAGCCCAAATGCTTCCAGTGACGTGACTCTGCATGGGATCTAGGGGGGGACCACATGAACTAGGCTAAGTCAATGACAGTTCCACATACTGGCCAGAGTCATTGATTCAGGGATAAGCAGATGTCTCAGGTCAGAACAACTGGGGCCAGGAAGACTCAGTTCTGAGACTTGGGTGGGATATCAGGGAATCAATCTCTCTTGTTTTCCTAAACATGTGATAATATGAGCTGGAGGCTTCCACAGATCACCCCAAGAATCGTGAGAATGGAGCCAATCTATAGGATACAGCTGAAATATGGATCTTGGTCACTCTACTGGAGCCCTTGCAGTTCTGGAAGCCAATACATTGCCTTCGTTAAGCAACTGTCAGTGTAGTTATCAATCACACACAACTGAAAGGACCCCAAATGATATAGGTTACCCAAAGAAAATCTTCATCTCTGGATACTGCCTTAATACCCACTAGAACTTTGGTCCTTTATTCCTTCATTCCCTGAAAATAATTTCTGGAAAGACACACAGCAAGATTTCTTTGTCCATGATGTACTTTTTAGTCTCTAGGTGTTTCACGTCTTACTCTGAGAATAAGCTTGATAGAGGGCCATATCAAAGGTATGGCATTAGGAAGAACTGAAACAAAAGAGGACTCTCCAAAGGATAGAGAAAAGCATACAATATTAATATAGGAGCTTCAAAATCAAGCAAAATTGATTTAATTTACACTTTATTTTTGTAAGATTAGACATCTTTAAGCAATAACTTTTCCTCATCTACTACCAGAAAGCCACCACAAGGTGTTGCCAATGTTTTTTTCATAAAATGGAGGGTAAAGATGTTGAACTAACTTTGCAACTGACATCAAGTATCGGTCAGTAAACCTCTTTGCTCTCTACCAAAACAGACTCCATAAAGGGGGGAAATATTCAAAACTGCATTTGAACACAATTAGAACTTCTGGCTCAGACTGTGTGCAGAGATCAAAAGTGAGTTTTTCTCAATAAGCACATGAAAAGATGCTCAGCATCATTAGTCATTACAGAGAATCCAAATCACAACCACAATGAGATACTACCTCGCACCTGCCAGGATGACTAAAATCAAAAAGACAGACAAAGTAAGTGTAGAAAAGGATGCGGAGAAGCTGAAACCCTTATACATTACTGGTAAGGATATAAAACGAAGTCACCACTTAAGGAAAAGGTTTGGCACTTCCTCAAAAGCTAAACAAAGAGTTACCATATGACCCGACAATTCCACTCCCAGGTACATACTCAAGAGAATAAAAACGGCATGCTAACACAAACTTGTACCAACTGTTCATAGCAGTACAATTCATCATAGACAAAAGGTGGGAACAGCTTAAATGTTCATCAACTGATGAATGGATAAACCAAATGTGGTATACGCACACAATGGAATATTATTCCGTAACTGAAAGCAACGAAGTACTGATACATATTACAATATAGATGAACCTTGAAAACATTCTGCTAACTAAAAGAAGTCAGTCACAAAAGACCACACACTGTGTCCCATTTACATGAAATGTCAGAACAGGCAAATCCATAGAAACAAAGTAGATTTAGTGGCTGCATGGGGCTGGGGAAGGGACAGGCAGAAATGGGGAACGATAGCCAATGTGTATAGGTGTGTGTGTGTGTGTGTGTGTGCGTGTGTGTGTGTGTGTGTGTGGTATTGAAAATGTTGTCAAATTCAATTGTGGAGATGGTTGTCCAGCTCTCTATATATACGAAAAAACCACTGAACCATTTTTATACATGAATTATATGGTATGTGGAATATATATCAATAAAACTCTGAGAAAGTAGGTTTTTAGGAGATTGTCCTGATAACTGAGGATACTTGCACAGCAGGAATACTAAGCATGGTAACAGTCCTGTAGTTAAGCTGTAGATACCAGAAAGTCTCAAGAAAACTGAATTAACAGATATCAGACTCTCAGAGGGGACATTAGGATTGAGGACCCTGGGGCATTTCAGACATACAAGGATACGACAGTTTTTATATGTCCTTTTTTCTACAGCAAGGCAAGTGAGACTCCACTTTGAATAAAGCCTAAACACACAGCTTTCAGTGCCACAGGATTTAAGTACTATCTATTTAACAAACTTCAGGAAGTAAACCAAATAAGTATATAACAAAGAAAATAAAATGGTTTCTTTAAATTTCTCTGTGTTCATGAAGCACCTCAGTTGTGCCATTAAAGATGGTGATCGAAAATAAAATTACTTGTGACTAGTACATTACTTCATAGTTAAGTCAGGGTAAAATGATTATGTTAAGACCACATATCTAATTCAAAAGATAGGAAACTGGTAAAGCTAAAAATAACTTTAGAAACTTAGAATAAGGTGGTATAAAGTACATTCCCTAAATGAAAAATAAACAGGGCTGCTTTGGATAGTTTTATCATGATTTAATATATTTATATAGATATATTTCATCTTTATGTTAAAATATCAGGAGTTATCTTTCTTCCCCACACACATTCCTTTCCCTGACTGAAATTTGGGGGCATTAATTGTGAGCATATGGGTGTGTATGTGTGTGCATTATGGATGTGGTGTCTGTGCGTGGGTAGCGTGTAGGTGGTATGTGATGCGTGCAGTGTGTGGTGTAAGTGTGTAGAATGGGGGGTGTGGTATGGGTGTGATGTGTGGGGTCTGTGTGTGGTCTGTAGGTATGTAGGGGGGTGTGCATGTGTGTGCGATGCGTGTGCAATTTGATCCTCCAGAAATAAACCCACAGGTAAAGCGGACCTGTTGGGATTACCGGAAGTTAATACAGAATTCCCCTAAAATATGACCAAATAATGTTCAAAAGACACTCTCTACTTGAATTCACTTAGAAACTGAGGTAATAGGAAGCTGCAAGTGTGCTCAGATAAGGCTAAAACTGCTGGGGCAAGGGGGAACCTGACAGGTGAATGTTCCTGCTGTGCTCTCGCCTCCCAGCCATCCAGCACCCCCTTCTCGGAGGAAACCTGAAACCGAAAGATTAGATGTGCATCTGACCTCTAAGAACCAGATTCCAGAATTGCCCACAAGCATAAGGACAATACAATAACAAATGGTGGCATTAAGAGTCAAGAAAATATCTCTATTGGCTCTTTTGGGTCATAATCTGAGAGATGTACAGCATATCGCTAAATACTCAGGGGACAAATCTATGATCCAACCCCTCCCGTGACCCAGCTGGGAGCTCTGCCTTGTTTTTCCTGCCACCAATGGCTGGTGCTTGGGTCTTCACGGGGCCATAAGATGAACAGCCAACAATAATGGAAGCAGATGATAAACAGGGTTCACAGGACAACTAAAGACACAACAGGTATAAGCACAACAAAATACAACTTACACCTGACCCCAGAGCACAGGTGAGTAGTGCTGGTGTGTTAATCCTGTGCCTCGAAGGGGCTACTGCATAAAGTAATGTTTAAAATCTCCCTTTCAGGAGCACCCGGGTGGCTCAGTTGGTTGAGCGCCCAACTTCACCTCAAGGCATGATCTCACGGTTCGTGGGTTCAAACCCCGCATCAGGGTCTCTGCTGTCAGCACAGAGCACGCTTCAGATCCTCTATCCCCCTCTCTCCCTGACCTTCCCCTGCACGCTCTCTCTCAAAAATGAATAAACTTTAAAATAAATTCTCCCTTTCATGTTTTCATGTAAATACTTTTCTAAATTATAATTCCATATTAAGAGATATTAGATGATTTGTCTTATTTTAACCAGACTGTAGAAGGAGCAAGGAAAAAGACTGCCACCAAAGACCGCTGGTCTATCTCACATTGGAAGCAGAAGTCACCTTTATCATCTCCACATCCCTTATCTTTTGCAGCAAAATAAGTGAATTTTTTCTGACAGTCCAGTGTTCACGCAATTGCCAGCCTTCCCCTCAAGAGCTCAGTCCTTCTTACATAAAATAACAGGACTTCAACTCCCTTCACCACATACGGCACTTGACAGTCTATCTCATCCAGCTCACAAGGCTTTGCCAAGGAAGATGATAACTATTTTTATTTTATGGAGGGGGGAAAAAATGGAGAGTCTTGAAAAACAGTACGTGATCTTTCCAAAATGTAAATCAGCGATGGAATTAAGAACAGAAGTTCAATTCCACACTGTGCAGGCCCGTGAGTTTCTAGACCAGTCTTCTCAAACTTTAATAGGCAAACAATCACCCAGGGCTTCTGTTAAAATGCAGAATCCGACTCAGCCAGTCTAGCATGGCTTTGAAGCCTCTCAATTATTAACAAGCTCTCAGGTGATGCTCAAACTGCTGGCCCATGGACTGTGCTCTGTGCAGCAAGGCGAGACTGTCACAAATTTGTCATGCAACCCCAGCTTCAACTCACTGGAAGAGAAAGGGACTCGAGTTACAGGTGAAAAGTAGGGACTCATCCAGAAAGCAGCTCACCTACTTTTTCTCCGGGACCCTTTACACCTGTTAGACTAGCTCAAAATGTCTCAGGGGATCCAACTAGCAAACTCTCTCAACGGAGGTCCAAGTAACGCAGAGATTTAAACTCTAGAAAGAAATAGGATTTTTTTTAAATAAGATCTTTCTTGGTGACATCAGCAGATGAGACAAAACAACATCTTAACTAATGGTTAGAAGTTTGCTCCTTTCCAAGATTATGCCAGATGAATGCTCTGCTCTCTCCCCATCCTCCCACTTTTCCCGGCCTATTGTCTGCCTCTGACAGGACAGGCAGGCTCCTGGAGGCCCAGAATTTGGCTGTCGAGAACACCGTATGCAGATTATCCCTTTAAATGCAGTATTTTCAACTTTGCCTCCCCCACTATCTTATTTTTGGTGTTTCCTTGTGCTTTCTAGAGTGTGGTTTTTATTTTTCTATTTGGAACATACGTGCTCCAGGAAATTCATATGCCATATTGCATATCAGAATTTGAAAGCAAGCCTGTTTGAGACTGAAAAAGTCTATATGATGTCTCAAGGAAGACAATGTTAGCTCCCCACCACGAAATGCCTGGAAAGGTTTACGAAGAAAACGGTATTCCCTGCTTCATGCGCTATGTTCCACTATGTTCCAAGTGTTTGAGCTAGGCCATGGAAGACACTTGTTACAAAGAGAGCAACTACATGCTTCTTTTGACATTATGTGTAGCTATTAAGACTGCAAACGTTATTTAACAGAACACCGATCGATGCGAACGGATTCAAAAACTTTCATAGGCTTCTTCTAATTAGTGATTCTGACAACTCTACATCATAGCAAAAGACTTAAAATAACACTGACAGACAAATTTGAGTTATGTAACTAAGATACATCTGGATAACTCATTTTAACAGTAAGGACACTGCTAACCAAGAACATTACCACGGTATAATTTTGAGAGACAGACTGCCTATTTCCACAGCTGTTGCTGCTGGTGGAGACAGCCATCATGTATTTTTAGTATGTAAAAGGCACTATATTACCTACTATACCAACAATATCTCATTAACTTTGTAAGGACCCTATAAAAAAAAAAAAAAAACATTAGCCCTGATATGAAGGACTGTCAAGATATAAAAACTCTGAACAAAGCCACAAAGAGACAGACATAGGTTATGACCCCAAATCCATAGCCTGAAACACTATGCTAGGTTAAATATATTTCATGAACTTCCTTTTGAATAAAGCCCAATGAAGAAAGATTTCAAATCAGGCAATATACAGTCAATGAGATGACAGCCATCTGGACCAGGCAGACCAAGGCTCAGATCCCTGGTCCCACTATTCTGTCTTCCAAGCGAAAAATCCCCACCCAGAGCCTCTGTCTCTGAGGTAGTAGCCAGGATTTAAACAGCTAACACTGTTCTCACAGGGCCACAGGGCACCAGACCAGGAAATTCCTAAGCTGCTCAGCAATGTAGGAGACAGGCTGTATAATCAGATTCTCTGCTCAGGCATTTGAACTGATCCAGTTCCAATCAGGAGCCCGAAGCTAAATCATGGTTATGGTAGTCTGGTTCTGTGTACAATAAAGAGAAAAGCATAGACATGGAGAAAAGAACATTGGAAGAAGGCGAGTTAGGAAAGAGGTGGTTAAAACAAAACAAAACAAAAACGATCGCAGGTGAGATAAATTTTTATTTTTTTTTTTAATTTTTTTTTTTCCAACGTTTATTTATTTTTAGGACAGAGAGAGACAGAGCATGAACGGGCGAGGGGCAGAGAGAGAGGGAGACACAGAATCGGAAACAGGCTCCAGGCTCTGAGCCATCAGCCCAGGGCCTGACGCGGGGCTCGAACTCCCGGACCGCGAGATCGTGACCTGGCTGAAGTAGGACGCTCAACCGACTGCGCCACCCAGGCACCCCGAGATAAATTTTTAAATAGAGAAATCAGACTGGGAAAGAGCATCCAAGTAGAAAACGAGTATTTTTACTTGTCCCCTTCAAAGCCTCTCACCTTTTCTTCTCTTGGGTATGTGATGTTTCTATTAAGTTAGGTGACTCAATACTCTTTTACCCTATTGAAAAGACAAACCTAGTCTACTGCATGATCTTTAATGTTGTTATTTTTTATTATTATAGCATCTTGTGGCAGTGATTTTTAGAAATAATCTTAAGATTGAGTCCATGTAGCTCTACATTCTTGAAACAAATATTCCATTTATTTCTGAAATGTATTCTTCCAATCATAAGAGCACTCAGGATTAGGTGAAATACTTAAAGCAGACATCAAATTTTTATATCTGCTCACATCCTAAGAAAACAAAACATATTGGCATGCACACAAAAAAGGCATTTCCTTGGGTTTTTTTTTTTTCTTTTTAAAATATATTTGCAAGGTAGAGGTTGAATGGGAAATAAAAGGGGAAAGTAGCTGGAAATTGCCTAAAATCAAGGATATAAATCCAGTGTACCATAGGTAAATATGTCAACCTTGGCTCCAAAAACTGCAGAGCCCATCAACCATGTGGATCCATGATGGAGACAAGTGAGCACAAAATACAAAAATGGGAGGGCAGTGGGGCAAGATAAAAAAAGTTACCCTATTCTAATTTCACTAAGCAAAACTGAAGGTTTGGAGCAGATAAATGCTCTTACCTTTTTAAAGATGGAGCTCTCTTTTCTTTATCTCGATGATTACAGTCTAGCGTGATCTATAATTACTTGTATAACATCCTTCTTTTGGCCTTAGAGGAAATCCACAGTGTACATATTTAGAGTTATGTATTTAAATACGGAGTTAAATCCCTCCCAGCAAACATTTTCCCAGGAAATGATACCAATTCTAAAGAATTGCAATTACACTTAGTTATACAAGAGACTGAATGTGCTGGAAAACTTATAACTCTACCTTCATTCCACTTTTTCGCTTCCACTTCTGATCCATTCATTTACCCAATTCATCAAATACTCTTTGAATGTTCACTCTGTGCTAAGGCAGTGCATTTTAGAGACTAGGGATAGACTAGGCAAGAATCTTTTATGAATTTTATATTCTTATATTTTATGTGCACAATTATACCCCATATGTATAATCTTTTCTGACCCCCCGCTCCCCGCCCACCACCACTCCATTGCTACCAACTTAGACCAGACCACCATCATTTCACTGTTTACATATTTCAACAACTACATACTGGGTGTACTACAGCTTCCTAATATCCATTTTCCATATAATGAAGTAATCTTTTTAAAACATAAGCCACACCCATAACACTCCCTAGGTTCAGTTCCTCCAAAATCATCCCATTGCACTTAGAACAAAATCCAAACACCTTATAGGACCCACTAGTCGTCACATAAGCCAGCTGCTGTTGACTTCTCCAATCCCTTCCTATGCCTCCCCTGCTCACTCTGTTCCAGTCACACTGGATTTCTTTCTGTTTCTTGAACCACAAAATTTATTCTATTGCTAGAGCCCTTGAATTTTATTTTCTCTCTGTCTGGGGCACTTTGCCAGATAGGTTCCTTTGTCCCATTTGGCTTTCAGATCACCTCTTCAGGGAGGTCCTCCCCGACCAGTCACCTAAATCAAGGTCCTTCCTCCAACCCTATATACTCCTACTTTATTTCCTGAATAGAACTTATTCACCACCTGAAATTATCTTCTTATATTTACCTAATTATCTCCCTACCCTGCCATGATAGACATATTCACAAGATTGTAAATTCTACCCAAGAGGACTATTGTCTTTATTATAATTCACTAAAGTACTTCCAAAGGCCAATTGTGCCAGGAGGACAGTAGGTTCTCAATAAATATTTGTTAAGCATTATTTGGCCAAAATTTTCATTCTTGATCTCATTATTATCCCCTTCACCTATCCTTCAATCAAATAAACACAATGAGCTGATTTTGGAATTGGATTCTTAAAAACTCAGTAAGTAAATTATACCTACTAAATTCCAAGTATCTAAATAGGCCAAAAGTAAAAATATTTTTCAGCTAGTTAAGAAAAAAAAAAAGAGAGGACACAAGTCACCAACATCAGAAATGAAAAAGGAGGACATCACTATAGATCCCACTGGACACCAAACAGATAATGAAGAAACACTATGAACAACTCTACGTCCACAAATTCGATAACCTAGATGAAATGGACTAGTCCCCTGAAAGACACAATCTATCATAACTAACATGAGAATAAATAGATAATATGAATAGACCTGTCTCTATTTTTAAAATTGAAATAATAATTAATAACCTTCTGAAACAGCACAGGCCCAGATGGATTCATTGGTGAATCTACCAAACATTTAAGGAACAAATTATACCAATTCTCTACAATTTCTTTCAGAAGATAGAAGCAAGCAGATGGAATACTTCCTGACTCATTCTGTGAGGCCAGATTTACTCTCATACCAAAACCAAACACATTATAAAAAAGAAGACTACAGACCAACATGCCTCATGAACATAAGATATAAAAGTCCTCAACAAAATATGAGCGAATTGAACCCAACAATGTATAAAAAGAATTATATAACACAATCAAATGGGATTTATCCCAGGTATGTGGGGCTAATTCAATATCCAAAAATTAATGTAATCCATCACATCAACAGATTAAAAGAGGGGAAAAAAATCACACGATCCTATCAACATATATTTTAAAAAAGCACTTCAAAAATCTATGACCCATTTATGATAAAAAAAAAAACTCTCAGTAAAAAGGAAGTGAAATTTCTCAACTTGATACAGAAGATCTACAAAAAGCCTACAGCTAACTTCATAAATGGTGAGTAACTTGAAGTTTTCCCACTAAGATCAGTAACAAGGCCAGGATTTCCCTTCTCACCACTCCTTTTCAACACTGTACTGAAAGTCCTAGCTAATGCAACACAAGGAAAGGAAATAAAAGATGTAAAGATTGGGATGGAAGAAATAAAACTTTGTTTGCAAATTATATTACATGACATTCTGAAAAGGCAAAACTGAAGACAGTAAAAAAGATCGGTGACTGCCAATGAGGTAAGGAGAGTGAGGGGTGGATAGGTGGGGTACAGAAGATTCTTGTAGCAGTGAAAATACTGTATATGATACCACAGTGATGGATACATGTCATTATACATTTGTCCAAACCCATAAAATGCACAACCAAGAGGGAACCCTAACATACACCAAGAACTTTGGCTGATAATGATGTGTCAATGTGGGCTCGTCACATGTAACAATATCCTACTTTGGTGGAGGGAACGTTGATAATGGAGGAGACTATGCATGTGTAGGGATGGGGCCAGATGGGAAATCGCAGTACGTTCTGCTCAATTTTGGTCTGAACCTAAAATTGCTTTAAAAAAAGATATAAGTCTACTAAAAAAATATCTTTCAATCTTATACTTACTATAGTTTGTGTAGTTTGAGGAAGATAGAACCTTATTTGCTTTGCTTTAATTAGGAAAGCATAACATTGTATGGAGAAAAATTAGAAATTAACAACAGAAGGATAGTGCAGGAATAGATCTCAAAGGCTTAAGATGATATCCTGATGAAAAGGTCTGCCTGGAAAACTGACCTTCGATTTGCCCAAGCTGCAAATTCAGACACGTGCTGGTATCATCACAGTTTCTTGCTATTGCTAAGTAGAGAGAAATGTATTCAAGGGTCTCCAGAATAGTAAAAATGGGCTAGGAATATAATTATAAAGACAAAAAATGAATCTGAGACCATGAGGTAAGAAGCATTTCAAAGAACTACCAAGGATTCTTCCCAGAGCAAATAGTGTAAACGGCAGATATATGTTCTCAAGAAGACATGTAGATCAGGGGAAGTCATGTTCAGCACTGTGCAAACATATCCCTAAGAGAGATTACCACAGCCATTGTCATTAAGAAACCTACCATCTTTTTCTATAAAGACCATGGTTCCTCAAATTATGTCATTGACCTTTTGTCACTGATCTTTTGTGAATCCCATCCAGACAGCCAAAAACATATTCACTTTGAAATTTTCAAAAACATTTTGTGTGTGCGTAAGTTTTTATTTTAATTCTGGTCAACAAAAATATGGAACGTTTCATGAATTTATGCGCCATCCCTGTGCAGGGATCATACTAATCTTCTCTGTGTTGTTCCAAGTTTAGTATATGTGCTGCTGAAGCACTCACTCTGAATTTTAAAAGCACTCTTCTAAAAATATGTTTGGTTGCAGAAGAAATTAAGTTAAATTACTCTTAAAATGGACTGTTTGCAAATAGCCAACAGTGAAAGTACTACATTACACAAACCGCATGGTCTAGTCAAAGAGGTACTCAGGACCTGCATATATTTACTAGGAAAAAAGATGTGAAAGTGAACCAACTAGGCAGTTAACTTAAGGAGCTAGCAAAGGTCAAACAAAATAATTCTAAATAAAATTAAAAGAAAACTCGTAAAAATAAAGCAAAATTTAATTAACTGGGTAATAAAAATAATATGCAATCAATAATGCCAAAGACTTTTTTAAAGTAATAGAAAAAATAAACTTCAGGAAAATTCCGATCACACAAGTAACAAAAAGAAACGAAACATAACTATTAGAGAGGACCAGCTAAAGTGGTCATCACATAAAGACAGGATAATTTATCTAGAAACAAAACAACTTCTAACTGTAAGGTAGGGAGACTAGTGTAAGACAAACATGTAATTAAAAACCTTCTATTTCCACAACAGCAATAATAATTATTTTAAAAATGGAATAAAAGGATTCCATTCACAAATGCAAGAAAAATTATAAAAGGTCTAAGAACAAACTCAATAAGATATATGCTATAGTTATAAGAAAAACACTGTACTTAAAATCATAAAATGACCTGAATGGAGAAATATACCATGTTCATAGATGAAATGTCTCGATGATTTAAAGGTAGCAAATTAATCTAAAAAGTTCAAGAAAATTTTAATCAAAATCCAAATGTGATTTTTTAAATTAAACTTGAAAATCAAATCCAAAAATTTACCTGGAAGATCATGCAAAGGAGAGTAATCTTCTACTGAATAATAAAGCATGCTATAAAGGGAGAATCTAACTCCTCTGCCATCAAAGCAGAAGATAAAACATCAGTAAAAGACTAGAGACCTGCAGAAATAAGCCTAGAGAGAGAGAGACATAGATTCATGATTTATCCTATTGTAAATATTTATCCCTATTTTGGGATCACTTCTCAAATTATAGTTCAAAAAATGGGATCCCTGGGAAATCCAGGGACCGAATTAAGTAATGGAGATACAAAGAGCAAGCGCTCTTCACCTTGACAGGCATACTACAGAAACCCTTTAGTTTCTCCTTTGCTTCCCATTTCCACTGCCACCCCAGCTACTCTAAAAGTTTCCCACTCTTCCAATTTCCTGTGTCCCCTTATATGTGTCTACCCCACATTCTGAAGTAGACATGATTTTTCTAAAGTATTGTTTTCATTATATGAGTACGCTGACCAGAAACAATCATCCACGATCTACTGAAATAAACTAACGACCAGCCCAGCATTCAACATCATCCAAATTTCTTTTCCATCCCTCTTTCTTACAGCCCCCCTCTCTGTGTGCAGACCCTCCCACCTGCATCACAGATTACTTAGATGTGACCTTCTCTGTTTTGAACGCCTGCTCTCCTTTAAATCCCTCGAGTACCTTCTATCTCTCTGTGGCACTTACTTTGCTTTCTTTTGTTAAATAAGTCTTATTCCTCCCACTCTCCCCATCAGATGTTAAAATTTTTAGGCCAGAAGTTTTATCTTCTTCATCTGTGTCTTCCTGGTAGGACACGGTCATGAGTACGTGTTAGGTAGTCAAAAAAATAAGGCTAAATTGAATCGACTTCAGTATCCAACGTTTTTTTAATTATCCTCTTGCTTCCTAAAGAGACATGCCACATCATTTCTACAGCAACATCTGAAGTAGCTAACTCAAATAACGTAGCATCCATCCTGTCTGCACTCAGATTGTGTAAAAATTTTGGTAATGTTTACTAACTCTTAAAATCTGGTTCATTTATGTCCCATTCTTGAGATGTCATGCATGCTCTAGTATGCCTGTCTCTTCACTAAAAATTCTTTTAAGTCAACATGATGCCCAGATTGATTCTGACTGGCCTTTTACTTGACCATTTATTCACATAAATTGAGCGTTAGTCTTATTAGTGGTTATTCAGCTTTTCAGCATCCAGGGTGTGGTCACTCCATACCCTTTATGTAAGCATACATAAAATCATCTCCACATTGTCAGCATAAAGTAAATAGAGACATACATGTGAGTCATTATCACAGAGGCATAAGTACCAGGCCAAGTAACCTCTCACAAAAGAAGGAAAGGATACAGTGTAAAACCGAGCTGAGAGGACTATTCCACTGACCCCATCACCTCTTTTCCCACTGTGCTTTGTGGAAAGACTCTGTGAGGAATCTGGATAGCTCTGGAACTCCCAAAGCAGAAAGGCAGTAGGATGCAATTAACACCCTGCATTTTTTTATTAGCTCACACCACAGGGAAGAGATGTCTAAAAAGCCACTTAAATTCAGTATAAAATTCTAGCAACCACAATTGTAATTGCCTAACTGCAAAATATTTCTCTCATTGTCAAAATAAAAAGAAGGCCGTAATGCACGCTGTCTGCTTGTTTCAGGACGCAGTAACCTATAAGAATCTTTTCTAGGATACAAGCCTCATTCTCCAGCAAATGCATCTTGAGACTGCGACTTAATCTAAAATCCTAACTCCTGTTTTGGACTGTGTTGACATTCCAATCCCTGTCATAAAAACACCCTGAACAATATTTCAGACACAGGAACTTCAGGGCTTTTCCTTTTTTAATTGGCAGCTAAAAAGAATAATTTTTAGAAGCCACAGAAGTGAAAAGCTACCTTATTCTCCAACACACACGTTAAAAAAAAAAAAAAAGCATAATATGCAGACTGATTACTCAACAGCAAATCATCACAAACGCAAAAAAAGACCTGGTCTCTGTTTCCATAGCGATGACTTTATGTGGTTTAACTCTTCTGGGAATTTAACCAAATCCCCAGCAGCAGGGGAAGATCATCAGCAAAAATTTTGTAACATATGGCAACTGCCAACACATTGGTGAGGGAAAAATACTTTTATTTTCTCCTCCTTTCTACTGAGAGGAATACCTTCATGTCAAGCAGTCTGAGAAAGCACAGAGATTTTGTCAGTCAATCTGCACTTAACTCAAAATTTAAAAATACCAGGTTTCTTCTTCCTTAGACTAAAAGAGACATTGGTCCCCAGCCAGCTCTGTAGCCCCTGCACTCCCAGAATGACATGGACAAGAGCTGCATGCATCTTCTCATGACTCACAGGTTATTCGTCCTAAAGAAAAACTTAATCCGCAGGGTCATCTCATAGCAAAGAATGCAAATGGAATTTTATTCTCTATTTTGCTTTTAAAGCCATCCTCATTTGGGGGTGGTGTGTGTGTGTGTGTGTGTGTGCATGTGTGCGTGTGTGTGTGCGTGAAAGAGAGACAGAGAGAGCACACGTGCACGTGTGCATACATGACAGGTTTTAGTTCTACACATGGCCCCATGAGTAAAGTAAGAGTTTTCACCTAGAAAATAATAGATGTGCTACTTTGCATGATTTTCTTTAGTTCAAGCAGCCTTGTATCTGGAAGCCTCTGCCAAGTATCAAGTTAGAGGCCATCCAGTTCAAGATACTTAAATCCTCTCTTCAGCATATCTTTGTAAGAAGAAAAATTGTGATCAATAGGTGATATGCAATTAAAACCCAATGAAAATGGTTGTCTCAGAATGAGGAAAAACCTCCAATGACAAGGAATGCACTACTTTCCAAGAAACCCATTCAATCTTGAACTGTTTTCAACATAAAAAAGAAGCTTATTTTTTTTTTTTTTTTTTTTTTTTGGGGGGGGGGCACACATGCATGCAAGGTGGGGTGGGGGGGGGGAGGAGGAAGAGGAGAGAGAGAGAGAGAGAGAGAGAGAGAGAGAGAGAGAGAATCTTAAGCAGGCTCCACACTCTGCAGAGAGTGCCACGCGGGCTTGATCCCATGACTCTGGATCATGATCTGAGCTAAAATCAAGACTCTCAACCAACTGAGTCACCCAGGTGCCCCAATTAAAAAGAAGTTTCTTATGCTGCATTTCAAACTACCTCCTTTTTACTTGCGCCACTAGCCGCACAATCTGCATCGGTTTTTACTTCCAAGGAGACAGAGATTACGCCCAACATTTCTTCTACACAACAGCACCTCTGAAACCAGAGGCCAGCTTGTGTCTACTGTTTTCCATTCTTCAGAGTTCACTTGTGACTCCCCCTATACTCCTCATTGTTGTTTCCATTCTCCTCCTTGTCCCACTTCCTTCGCCTATAGACATAGGCGTAATTTCATAGGAGTAAGACATAGGAGTCATTTCACCAATTACTTCATTCACTCCACTTTTTCAAATGTAAAGTAGATCACAGGCCTAAAATTAGGGGTATTAAGCAAAAAAGGCCATGAGTAGCCAGGCAGGTAACTCAACTGCGTGAAGTATTTGGATAAGGCCACAGGCAGTGGTGACAACCGTGGTGACTTGGCGAGTGGAGTCCCCAGCCTGAGCGTTCCAATTTGTATATTTCAAAATACTGTGTACACATACACACACAACTGGGCCTGCAGTTGTGATACTTGGCTCAAATTACCCTGACACCAAACATTAAATTAATAGGGTATTATCTGGAGATTTGAGGACTGAAAGAAACTTTCCCTGATCAGGCTAGGGAAGAGGGGAGAGCAGCCATCTGTGTTTTCGGGCCACTCTAGAAATGTTATCCTGAGAATTTCACTGGTCAACTTCTTCTCACTAGTACACTGAAAAAAATACAAACCAAACTCAACATTCTCTCATTGCTCAGTATCTTTTGATCAAGTAAGCTTGTTTTATACCTGAATAAATAAGGTACAGACTATCCAAAAAGATGCATCATGATTGAAAACAAAACAAACAAACAAAAAAAAAGCATGTCTGAACAAAAGATAAAGACCAATTATCACAGAGTATTAAGGAAGTTCACATTATAGGGACGCCTGGGTGGCTCAGTGGTCTCAGTCGGTTAAGCATCTGACTTCGGCTCAGGTCATGATCTCACGGTTTGTGAGTTCAAGGCCCACGTCGGGCTCTGTGCTGAGCGTTCAGAGCCTGGAACCTACTTCAGATTCTGTGTCTCCCTCCTTCTCTGCCCCTCCCCTGCTTGCATTATCTCTCTCTCTCTCAAAAATAAAATAACCATTAAAAAATTTTTTAAAAAAAGAAAGTTCGCATTATTAATTTCTACACTCCATTAACTCTTCCCTTTGCTAAGACTTAAATTATTTTATTTCAAAAGCATAAACTGTGCTCACCTTTGTGTTTGAAAGTTCTAGTGCTGCCTTCCAAAGTGCATGAAAGTTGTCTGTCTTCCTTTCAACCACACGGGCACCTTCAGAAGCCAACCAGCAAGGACCCAGACCTTGACTGTGGTCATGGTCCAGGGAAGGTGATGGCTCTCCATTTGTTTGGAGCCACAAAGACAATGTTATAAGTATCAATTTACAAAATCCTGATCTAATCACCACAGGCTCCAGAGCATAGGACATGGGACCAAAAAGGAGTCAAGAGTTTCCTCAGATTGGTGGGAAATCGCATGTCTCATACCTGTAAGCATTTGGCCAGTAACACTTACAGTGGATGATTAATGGCCTTGAAGCTGGAATCTTCCACATACACTCTTTTTCAGAAGTAACCCCTGCGCTTAGCCCCACCTGACTGTTTAATTATTGAATTATCATTCATGCCTTTAAATGTTCTTTTTACGAATTAATCTTCGAGTTCCACATCTATACACAAATATTCGCTCTCTAGAGAAGAGTAAACAACGTCTTGGTTTACCTCTGTCCGCCATCTTTGATCCAGTGGGCTTGTCTGGGACAGTAAGATGGTCCAGGTTGCTACTCAATGAAGAAGCGTCATCACTAGACAAAGAGTTCAAAAATTCACTTTCTGATGTGGCACAGCTGTTTTCCAGGGCTTTGCGACTGTTTGCCTCTGAGGGTGCAGGTGAGTGAACATTTACGGCAAGTGTTATAGACTGTCCCTCATCGTCAGCAGCAGCAGAACTATTAACTATGTCGATCCAGGACTGTCTTTCTCTAGATAAGGAGGAGGCCAAACTGCTGTGTGTCTTTTCTGTATTTTCCAAGGAAGAGGAAGAACGTGACGTGTCACTCAGTTTGGGTGAAGATGAAGATGCCTGCTGTGTAGCCTATTTCACAAATAAAACCAAAAGTGAATAAAATAAATCATGATTCAACCAGCACTCTCTACTCTCCATTCTCAGTGAAGGTACCCCAGTGTGTCAAAAACAAATTATTAGTAACAAATCATCTTAAAAAACCATTCACACGTTTTGGGTTTTGTTTTTTGTTTTTTTTTTCATTTGTCTTACCAACTATGATTCAGAATAAAAGCTTTTTTGTTCTTGTATTTAAAACCCCCCTTTCTGATACAGGAGTGCTGATGCATAGGGGCACTTGTACCCCAATGTTTATAGCAGCACTTTCAACAATAGCCAAAGTACAGAAAGAGCCTAAATGTCCATCAACTGATGAATGGATAAAGGAATTGTGGTTTATATACACAATGGAATACTACGCGGCAATGAGAAAGAATGAAATATGGCCTTTTGCAGCAACGTGGATGGAACTGGAGAGCGTTATGCTAAGTGAAATAAGTCATACAGAGAAAGACAGATACCATATGTTTTCACTCTTATGTGGATCCTAAGAAACTTACCAGAAGACGATGGGGAGGGGAAGGAAAAAAAATAAAAGAGGTTAGAGAGGGAGGGAGCCAAACCATAGGAGACTTTTAAAAACTGAGAATAAACTGAGGGTTGATGGGGGGTGGGAGGGAGGGGAAAGTGGGTGATGGGTACTGAGGAGGGCACCTATTGGGATGAGCACTGGGTGTTGTATGGAAACCAATCTGATAATAAATTTCATATTAATAAAAAAAATTAAAATAACCCCCCCTTTTTTATTCAAACAGCTGAAGACACCACATTTAACTTTATATCTCGGTGATACAGAAATAGCTGCGTTGACCTTGCACAAGACATTCATTCTCAGACTTCATGTGAGGATTATTAGTACAATCCCTTTTTGTTCTGTTTGAGTTAAGTTTGCTATAAGGGAAAAATTACAATTTTTAAGCATCGTCATTATTTAATTTGAAGACTCTTTAACAGATCACAGCAAAGTTCATTCTGGAACTGTTACAAAGACTTGATAAAATACACTGACAGATAATTCATCTTTTGTATTCTGTATTTCCATTAGTTGCCAAAAGGAGTGGGGTTAAGATTAAATTTTTTTTAATTTTTTTAATCTTGATTTATTTTTGAGAGATAGCGTGTGAGCAGGGAGGAGCAGAGAGAGAGGGAGATACAGAATCTGAAGCAGGCTCCAGGCTCTGAGCTGTCAGCACAGAGCCTGACATGGGGCTTGAACTCACGAACTGTGAGATCATGACCTGAGCCGAAGTCGGATGCTTAACCAACTGAGCCACCCAGGCGCCCCAAGATTAAATTTAAATTTAAATTCCATTCTACTACTTATGGATCTACAGCCCATGTTTAACTAACATGCTGGGGGTTCAGTTGTATGCTGTAATGTCTTCTTAAAGAAGATATTAAAAAAACTAAACTAGTTTAAAAAAGAATCGAAAGAAAAATGTATGATATTTATATCCATGTGACAAGAACCAAGAACTATGATGCCATTTTCCAAAACCGATTTGTAGAACTCTGAATTCTCTGTTTTAGGATCTGAAAGATCTCCATGACACAATTTACCCTATCTTCAATGCTCCCTAGAAATGTAAAAAGCCTCTTTGGGGAATTCTTTGAAATATTGAAGGATATTTTGAGCAAAGAGTAGATTGTAATCTATCACTGTATTCTCACTGATTGAGCAACAAGTCTTGACAAAGGTAATTAAGAAAAAGAATTCACAGAAAGAAAAGTTTCAGCAAAAGCAGACGCCAGACAGGAAGCAAAATACTGAGTGAAGACCATGGATGTAGACAAAGTACATATATTTAAGCCCTCCAATATCATGGAGAATCACATTCTTTAGTACATGCCCAGCAACCACTCATGACTACATAGATGAAATCATGTTAACTCACTAGCTCTTTAATAATTTAAAACCTTTAATAAACTTTCACCAAAAAAGACAAGAATCCATTTGCAAGCTCTTCATTCATTAAAAAGAAACCAAAAACTGTACCTAGACTATGAAAAGCGGGTTGATGATATAGGATCTTCTGAAAGCAGATCCTAACACACAATGCAAGAGTGAATAACATTCTTTGGCAAAATGCTCATCTGTCCACGGAGAAAACATCAACGCAGCATCGCCAATCACTGCGTTGGAAAGGACTCCATTTATTCTGAGATTTTATCCTTGATTCATTTTGATGGTAAAATATATGCCTTCCTTTTTGGAAAATGGTGATGGTAGATATTAGTTTTGTCTTTTTTAAGTTTTTTTTTAATGTCCTACATAGCTAAATAAAGATCTGGCAACCATATGTTGTTCCTTCCTTTTTAATTTTATTGGTCAATAAAATCCAAAAATCTAGACAACAGAGACAACAGTGCTCTATGGGTCACACTATATCTCCAATGGCAGATGAGACAGAAAAGCCATCTTATAGTTCAGTTTTATTATGTCATCCTGTGCGATACTGTGTCAATCTCAAGCATTCAAAAGTCCAAAGAAGTGGTAGGAAAAAAAATTGCTAGTGAGAAGAAGCCAGAGAACAAACTAGGATTTTCTCCCCCAAATCTCAGAATCATTGCAACTAACTCAGAATGGTTGATTTTGTTCCCAACCAGTATGTTCCCAAGAACATATTGGGGACATTTTGCAGATTCTAAACTCTGTGTTCTGATGGGAACAGCCAGTATTTACCCAACGTGTGCCCAATTTGCTGAATACTAGACATACGTTGTCAAACAATCGACAGATCCACTTTTTAGTAGCATGACATTAAAATAGCCAGTTGAGATACTAACTCACCACGTACATCTTATTAACAATGTATTTGCACAGACATAAAACTTTCCATTCAAGAATGTGTCAGTGAGTTGGGGAATCGGTTGCCTTAGATCACGGAGACGATTTAACAACTAAGAGATCAAAGATTTGCAATTCACTAAATAAAACCTTAGTTATCTAGAGGAGAGAGTGCACACCGCCACCCCCCAAGCTGTCGAATAAATGCCAAGACTGGTTTACTCATTAGAATGAGCTACAAAATACATATTAACAAAAATACCATTCAGGCCCAGTCCGGACACGTTCCCCTATTGTGAGCTATTTTAGTAAAACTTGGCTTTGCTGGAATCAGCCTCCTTTTCTGAAAAGAGAGCATGTGCAAGCTTTTCCTGTTGCCCTTGTGGATACTACTGTAATTTGATTATAGCAAATGGGCTGTTTAAGCAAAAGCCTGCACACATCACTGCTGTGGCACTTTCCACAAACTTTTTTGGACCTCAAGGAAAGGTCCTTGAGGACCAAGGAAAGACATGTTCATAGAGCATCAGAAACTTTGGGGAAGTATATTCCTTTTTGAGGTACTACTCCCAACACATACAACTCAAATGCTTTCAATCCACTGTCTTTGCTCTTGCTCCATGTAACAACTACAAAATTGACTTTTAAAGGGAAAAAAGAGTGAGCAAGGGGAAAAAAGGAAGAACAAGAGAGAAGGGAAAAGAAAACGAGAAAAAAAAACGATGTGTATCAGGTCAGAACGAGTTTTTATCAGAAGAGAGATGAACAAAATATGAATCAACGTGAACCTGGAATGCTGTGACAGAGAAAGGAACATGAAAATGTACTTTATAAATAGATACTGTGGTGCTACATCATGCTTCAGTATTTCTACCATTCTGTAGGAACCAAAAGCCACAAGTCAAACAGAGAACGTTTAGCTCAGTGCCTTCTATGAACCATCCATGTCCTATACTCATAAAACTTCTCACAGCAAATCAAATGAAGGTAGAAAGAAACGACAGTCTCTCCTCTTCACCCCACCTCTGTGTGATGAACACGAGCCCATCCTTCAGTATCAGTTCAAGGACTGGCTCCACATCCTTCGGTGGCCTCAGGGCAAGATGGCTACCTCTGCCTGGTGCTCCCGGGCTTGCTTCTGTCACACCAGGCGGAATGTCAGTTTATTTGTCAACTCATACCGTAATCGCCGATTGACTTGTTCATCTTTTTTTTTTGGTGAGTTACTTGAGAATAGGCTGTTTTGTAGTTATTTTTGCATCTCTGTGTTTTACATCTATACCTGACCCACAGTTGCTAACAAATTAATACCATTACAAAGTGGTCTAGAAGAAAAACAGCCCAGAACAGTTCAGTCTCTTTCTGAGGAGCACCCTGAAATTCTCTGCAGAATTGCTACAAAGGATTACCTTAATCCCAGGATCTATGGTGACTGTTACTGACTGCACTGCAAACACCCCCACAAGATGTTCTCATAATCTTAAACAAAATTATTGTGTTATCTATTAGAAGTTAATAATTGCATGGTGGTTCACCCATTTCAGAACATTTGGGTTTTAAATATTTTACTTTTTAATGAGAAAATTAAAGACATTTTAAAAATCTAAGTTTTAATGAAGAGACTATATATAACTAAATTAAAAAGTCAATACTGCTTTTTCTCATATTCTTCACAAATTTGCGCATCATCCTTGCACAGGGGCCATGCTAATCTTCTCTGTACCATTCCTATTTTATGATATGTGCTGCCGAAGCCAGCACACTTTTTCCCATTTTCTGTAGATTATTTTTATTTAAATTCCAGTTAGTTAACATACATTGTAATATTAGCTTCAGGTGTAGAATTCAGTGATTCAATACTTACATAGTTTTATTTATCAAAGAAGCTTAGTTCAAATGCTCATCAGCTCTACAATATTTTTCTTTGAATTGTTTAAAAACACAAATTTGACATAGGGAAAAATAGTCTGAGACAGCCACCAAAAGCCTGTAATTAGGAAGACGTGAGTCAGCCTATAAATTTTAAGCAACATTAGTCAAAGTATATTTGAAAAAAAAAGAAAGAAAATACAGGAATTACTTAGGACTAAACATAATCAAATCAAGTGAGAAAAAAAAGAATGTATACAGGGTTTCTTTTCTTTTATTGGCCACATGAATAAAAACAGATCAGTCAATTGCTGCTAAACCCTAGGAAGTATTGTTTGTATTTCTACCGTATCCTAGCAGGAAGCATTTCTCTGAAAGCTCAAACACTTTGCAGAGCATACCCCCCCCCCCCGCCCCCCCCCCGCCATCCTCCGGCCTCCCACATGACCTTGGGCCATGAGGTGACAGAGGACCTGCTCCTCACTCCAATCCCTGCCATCCAAGTGACCTTGCAGAGGACACTTTATCTCTACGTCCAATTCCTTTGACTTCCTCCTCCCACCATTACCCACCCCCCTCTCTACCCCAGGCCATCTTCCAAACAATTAGAGTGTTTCTCAAACATAAAATAGATCACAATATTCCCCTGCTGAGAATCCTCTAAGAACTGCCCATCACAAGTAGAAAAATAGCCACAGTCTTCATTATGGCTGAGAAGGCCTATGTGGACTCCCTATCTACCCCGCCCCCCAGCTACATCTCCTTCCACCTCCCCGTCCAGTCCCATCAACTTTCTTTCTATCCCTTGAGAACAGGTGCCTTCTGCCTGAGAGGCCCTCTCTGTGGACTTCTGGTTGGCTGCTTCCTTCTCACCATTTTGGTGTCAGTTCAAACATCAGCAGGCTTTTCCCTGATTGTCACAGGCAAAGCAATGCCCTCCCAACTTGACTCCAGTCACTCCCTAACACATCACCCCATTTTAGCTTCTTCATAGTATTTATCGTTACTCAAGACTATTTGTCTGAATCACAAGTTTATTGTGCCTCTTCCTCAACTTAGAACTTAAGATGCTCTGGGGAAAAGATACAGTCTAGTTCAATCCAGCATTCCCTTATCTGCAACAGTACCTCGTACATGGTCGACACACACACAAAAATGCATGAGCTGCCTGCCTGCCTGACTCAGATTCATCACAAGGAGCACATGGGATAACAGGAAAGGATATTCTTAATAAAAGGTGAACTTCAGCTTGCAAAGGCTACCTGTGACAGTTCTATTTATTTCTCTTCGGCTTCCTCATTTGTTAAATGCAGAATGTGAAAGTCTAATGAAACCATCCTCCTCAAAGCCAGGTGAAAGTGCTAGAGACGTGTAAAGTAGGGACGTTCTAATTCACATTGGGAAATATCTGTAGAGTAACAAATCTGCAGAGAACGTGGATGAAGTTACAATCACCCACTTGCCCATTTATCGTTCCAATAAAAAAATATTTATTTCATTTCAAATATGTGTTATGAAAAAAGGTGCCTCTTCCCTCCAAAAAAAAAAAATACACTAGGAACATAAAGAGTTCAGAAGAGGGCAAGATTAACCTGATTTAGAGGACCAGGGAAGCTTTACTGAGCGAAGTCATATTTGAATGGGAGAAAGTGGAATGGGGTGGGAGAAACAGTTCCCACAAGCAGAGAAAGTTTATCAATATGGCGCAAGAGGAGGAAAGTCTGGAAAGTTGGGGAGACAGCGGGCAGTTTACTGGGTTGCTGACAAAAGGAGGAATCAGCAACAAGACTGGAATGGCAGCCTGAGGTAAACCCAAGGGCCTTAAATGCCATGCCAACAAGTGGAGAATTAATTTGATAAGCCATGAAGAGCCACTGGAAGGTCCTGTGCAGGTGAATCAAGACCATCAGAACCGCGCTTTGGGAAGACTAATTTGGAAGTGGTTTTTAAGAGGAGGGGGACATTAGAGACAAGGAAGAAAAATAGCCCGCTCTCTCTATGACTCGGACAGGAGCTACTCCAGGCCCCAATGAAGGCAGCAGCCGTGGGAATGTAAGGCGTCAGGGGCAGCCCATGCCTTGTGAGGGACCGCCAGAGGAGGCGCCTGAATTAGACTGCTGAAGCAGAGATGCAAACTCTAACTTCAGAAGTCTTGAAGTCAGTTAAATGGTCAACCAGAGAGCTTGCGATAACTGTATCTTCAGGAGAGAGGACGACTTTTCTTTCTACCTTTACCTGGCTTGTTTTTGAAGTCACTGATAACTTTTCATACAACGATCTCACTTGCAAGCATTTCTATTATTTTATAGAGTACATGCAGCGAAAGATCAAGTGACGTTTTGTAAACAACTGTGCGAGATTCATCCTACCAAGATTAAGTGTGAGTTTCTAAAACTGACTTAACCCCTTTCAGTGTCTAATCTTTGACTTCTTCCTCTGCCACTGACCAAGAAGCTGCAGTTTACAGGGTTTGTTTTTACTCACTGCTTCTTTGGTTTGCTTTAGATTTTTTTTCTCATCATTTGGAGCAAAAGGAATTGTACTTCGAAAAAGCATCAAACATGAGGACCCTCATGTTAAAATAATCTGCAGGAGCTGTTTGAAGCTGTTTGAAGTTGAAGATAAACATTTATCCTCTCCGTTTTTCCGCCTATCTGATCCACCTATTGGGTGGTCTGCCAAGTTCAAAATCCACCCATTCCATTTTTCAATTATGCCATGACCTGCATCACCACCGTCTCTCACACTAGACCACTGCAACCCTCCCTTTTCTTTGCTTCTATCCTACACCCTGCCTCCCGGAGTCTCCCCACACACAGTAGCCCGAGTGGTCCTTTTAAGATGGAAACTGATCATATCATATCACTCCTCTGCTCAAAACTCCCAAAGGCTCCCTAAGTAACCCAAAGCATCAAAGTCCTTAACTGGCCCTGCATGGTACGGCCACCACTACCCTCCAACCTTACTTCCTGCTATCCTTACCTTGGCTCACCCTGCTCCAGGGACACTGACTTCCATGCGCTGCCACCTATGCACCAAGGAGATCTTTGCTTGGAAGACTCCTTCCCCGAACACCTGGCTGCCTCTCACACCACGTTTCTGTGGTTTTGCTCAAACCTCAGCTCTCACTCAGGCCTATCCTGGCTGTTCTATTCACAACACAGCCCAACTTCCAGCACTCTTATCTCCCCTCGTCCACCATGCTCCACTTCTACTGACACAGCAGATAATTTACTTATTATGTTGACTATTTCTTAGCAGTTTCTCTCAACTAAAAGTTTGACTCCATGAAGAAATAAATCATTGTCTTTTTTATTCACTCATGTCCCAAGTATTTAGAACAGTGACTCTCAACAAAATTTGTTAAATGAATGAATAAGCATATAAGCATAGGTTAGGTTACCAATGCTTTTAATAATTAAACTTAGAGGAAAAATATGTATAACAAATTTTTAATGATGGTTAAGCTCTTAAGTCACTTTGTAACTTACAACCTTATTGAGTTTAAAAAGTGAATGAAGTCAATTCCTTTTCTGCCCTTTTGTGGGTTTCAAGGAATCATAAATCTCAAGGAATCGTGGATACTGATTTCTACAAAGCATCTTCCTAAATGAAATCTACAGAGTCCCATCTATTTTCAGTTTTTTTAGTAAGCCTGTCAAAAGGTCCCCATTTCCAATTTCTCTGGATGGATGCCTATCCATCCTGTGAAGTCTTCTCAAGGAGAAGCAACAGAAACAGAAACCTCTTGTTCACTCAGGGACAATCCCGAAGTGTTCTTTACTGTCTTGTGGAATGTGGTCCCACCCATTAGAAGCACAGGTCCAAATTGGTCTGGTGCTGAAATCTTACTGTTTGCAGCAAGCAATTAGAATTATTGGACACTGAATTAAATTTTTAATTCAAGAGTCTAATTTTGGGAGATAATTTTCCAGGGAAGTATTATTTTACACTTTTGAGTCATCATTCCAAAATGAAAGTTCATTACCCAAAATATTTTTTTTAAAGCAACAACTTAGAGAAAAAAAGTTTTTCCACCGTGGCTTATATAACTCTGTCATGGCTAGCCTATGCCAGACTGAGCCAAAACAAAATGAGTTGATCCATGCTCTGGATCAAAGTTACCATGAAATTTTTGAATTTTCATCTGTTTAAATAAAAAGCTTAAATGGTATTTTAACCAAGTGTCTTGCATGTCTGTTTTTCAGAGACAAGAGGAAACAAAAACAAAATCTGCCTGGAAAATATGTGAACAGGAGGAACATATTCTGTTTCTAAGGAAAATAAAATCTAACCATTCAACATTTATCTATTTCCAATATATTTCTTCATAAAAAAAAATGTTAGCCTTAGTGGCCTTCCAGAAAATGCTCAACTTAAAACTGTAAGAAATACTATTTGATTGATGACTCAGAAAATTCTAAAGACTTCCCACTTCAACGACCTCACTTTCTGGCAGCCCCCTCTGCACCCCTTCATTTCTTTGTTTTGAAACAAGCATTCTCTGAGCTTCTACTATAACATGAAGACCATCATTGTGTAATGCAATGGAGTCCTGATCCCTCATCCACGAAGACAATCTGGTTGTTTTTAGTTTCATCAAGGCGAGTTCTAGATGGTTGACAATACTCTTAGTAATCTGTGATGCTAGTGTGCCACTATAAAAATGAAAATCACAGTATTTTAGAACTGAAATAAATCATGTCAGAGTCATATGTGGGGGGGACAGTAGGAGGCAGAGAGAATTTCAGGAAGAGAAGGTTGGAGGACCAACCAAATTATTGTGTGTGACAGGTTAAAATAGGAAAGAGAGAGAAGGAAGAATAGGCAGAGGTAGACAGACAGAGACAGAAAGAAGAGAGACTGAAGCACAGAGAAACTAAACAAATATACATGCTACTCTGTTAAACCAGAAAGCCACATCTATTTAGTCTTTTCCAAATTTAGAAAGTGATTTTAAAAGAAGAGAAAGACGACACTAAGGAAAAGTTATGAATATGTTAACATAGGATATATTGTAAGTCTAGTTCAGAAATCAGTCTAAATTTTACCAGATTCAAAGTTTAAATTTATTTATATCTTGCTTAATTTTAGCTAGCCCTATTTCATAGAAATTTTAATAAACATACTCATTCAACAAATACTTCTTTCTGGACTTGGTTGTTAGCCAAAAAAACTAGAAAAGGGACCACAATTCTCCACTGACAGTAGGTGAAAACCATAGAAGTCATTATTTAAAAGCTATTTAATAGCCTACATCCAGAAACTGGCAAGATACAAATAAAGATGAAAACTTCATCACACAACATAGAAAATTCTGGCAAAAGAGGTCTGGCAAGTGAAGGAGAGGCTGTAATCTATCAGAACCTATAATTACTTGGGTGCATGGATGGACAAGTGCAGTAGTAAGGTGGAAAGAGCATATGCTATAAAGCTAGACAGACCAGGGCTCCCATCTCAGGTGCTCCATATACTGCAAATGTGACCAGGTCATTCTACTTCTCTGAACCTCGGTTTCCTCATCCATGAAATGAAGATAACAATATCTACTTCCTCATGACCTAGCAATAGGAAACAATTTTTAAAATCAGAAAGAAAAGCACAAACCACAACAGAAATAATGGATAAACCTGACACATTGAAATCAAGAATATCTGTCTATGAAAAGAAACCATGAAACAGAGTCAAAAAGTAAAAAAAAAAAAAAAAGCCATGTAGCAGAAAAGGAGATGTGCCTTACTTCTAACTAAGGACCAATATAGAATAATAAAGAAACTTTATAAATACAAAATAGTAATAGTAACACAGCTAAAACTGTACTGAAGATTTTAACAGACTAAACAGAAAATCCAAAAGGCCAACAGATATGAAGAGATGCTTGGCCTCATTAGTAATGAGTGAAATGCTGATTAAATACTACTTTTCAGGATTATTTGAAGGGTAAATACATTTAACGCATCTACTTAAGTCCTGCCACATGATAGTTAGAAGAACCATAAATAAACCTCCTCAAAGATCCCTGCTTGAATCCTTCTAGGGGCCATCAATACAATGCCAATGAGCAACCAAATACAAAGCAACATGCCATAGTCTTAACATCCATTAATAACCTGAACTTATGTTGGATCCTTCCAAAGATAAGAATCAAACTTGAACTTCTCTCTAGTGAATACACAGAATCATTCCATGTGCAGACTGAATGCACTGACCCCACTCCTGGCCTCCTGATACCTTTCTGAATCCAGCTTTCTCTTCATCTACTGTCTTCGTCCTTTTTATGTTCATTTCACATGGATATAGTGCATGCACCCAGGACAGATACTTTTCTTCTTTCCGATGACCAGAAGGGTATAAATAAACATTACAGAACAAATAAATCTTTGCAAGCTTTGGCCCATCACCCAGAAGCCCTTTGCATTACCATGAGTCCTGTCAGCATGACACATCTGTGGGTCACACAAAAATCCATTGAGTTTGTCATACCTGGGGGGTGCTATGGAGAAGGCTCCAGATCAGCACCCCGAGAACAGTATTTGCTCTTTGGCAAGCACTTTAATTTAGCCCATTCTAAAAATTTACCGGTCAAAGTACATTCTACGCAACTGGAAGGAACGACATCCACACATTTCATCGTGACCAACAGACTAATCACGCTGGTACGTACCAAAGGAGAGAAAGTCTCCGCAGAGTAAGGAGGGGGTGGTGTCTCCACAGCTATTTCAGGGTCTTCCTGTTCACTCTCACTGTAGCATTCTATACAAAAATGAAAATGCTTAATGTTTCAACACTGTTGTCACCGATTCTAAAATGCATGAGCAGAGGTTTTTTTCCATCTGGCTATTGCAATTCCAATCGATTCAGAAAGGACTCATCTACTGAGCTACCTGGTGCCAGGGGATTACATAAGAGGGGAAAACACGAATAGCCATGTTAGGGTTTCTGCCCTTAAAAGGGTCCAATACATAGGAAGAGGACTGGCCATAGCTGTCCTCAATAATTCCTCAAAAGATGCATTGAGTCATATACTAAGAGAGCGTAAAATCACTAGTGAGTAATTTTGATCATGGGAGCCATAATGAGCTAGAAAGGGCTGGATAAGTAAACCATCAATGGTGCACACAGAGTAATGGGAATACCACGTGGAGGGTGCAGGCTAAACCAAGTATATGGAGTTCTCAGGGATGTGGTGAAAATCGAAGCTGAAAGTTTGCATGAGGCCATATCACAGAAGGCCTTACATACCAGGATTAAGGAGAAGGTTTTCATGTAGTGATTTTTCTCCTCACAATTTATAAACGCACTTCAAATATACAATGGGTATTTATGTCATGGAAAAGAGGACCAAGGAGATGGTTAGGATACTGATTTCACACTCTTATGTTGTAGTTCTTTATCGTTTTAAATCAAGTTGCTGCTTTCCCATTTCTGAATTTAAGCTTTTGTAATTTTTGTTATCCAAGGATACAACTCCCTACATTTCAACTGCCAAATTTTATATGGTCTAAGCGTTTCAGAAATAGTATCAACTCTGTGACCCTGACACCTACAGCTTCCCTCTTCTCAATATTCAGGAGTAATTTCATCATTAAGAAGATTTCAACTCCTGTAGCTTTTGAACCCAGAGAGCTACAGACTGAGCTAAAAATATGGCCTGTGTCCCCATCTGACATTCAGGTTCCTAGCACAAACTTAGAGTAATTAGCCTCGGCACACACCTGGTGGAAATATTAAAACATCTGAGAGGAAATAGTGGGATGAAAGTTATCCATCTAGATCATGACAAGATCATGTCTCTGAGTAAGAATTCAGTGAGCGGGGCAATAAAACATTTGCATTGGCAGCTGTTTGAGATGTCAGCGAAGCCTACAGCTGCTAACGTGTGGGTGAAGTGTAAAAAGCATTCTTAGCCAGCATGGGAAGCTCTGTTCCATGTTGGTGAGCCCGTGTGAATACGTCTGCCTCGACAAATTTTCAGATGATTTTAAATGCCAAAGTAGGTTCATTAGGACAAGACTATGCATAGAACTTGACATTGTATTTCCATTCTATCTCATCCAAATATTCTTGCTAAATTTTCAGAAATTTAAAATAGAACATACCTTCATCCTTTGTAACAGTTTCATGATGGATTACAGCTAATCCAAGCTTGTTTAACCACCTAAAATTCAAATAGCAAATAAATGCTTGACCAAAGACACTGGTCCCCTACCTATCTACCTTCCTCCTAGACCCTGAAGGAACATCTTGTGCCAGACATTATAATGCAACTGTCATAATTTACAGTCTAAACATTTGCAGAAACAGTTTAAGTCTTTAGCATTGAAACCTAAAACCTCAATATTTTCCTTACACAGGGCATTCTTTGTAAGACAAGAAACAAGATGGCCCATTATCCAGCTGACTAATGTGGGCAACTACATTAAATATTCTAAATATATAAACAAATATAACTTTTGCCATTGTGCATTTGAAATTTTTAGCAACCATCAAAACCCGTATCAAGCGCCTGGGTGGCTCAGTGGGTTAATCTTCCACCTTTGGCTCAGGTCATGATCTCATAGTTCGTGAGTTCAAGCTCCATGTCGGGCTCCGCGCTGACAGCTCAGAGCCTGGAGCCTGCTTCGGATTCTGTGTCTCCCTCGCTCTCTCTGCCCCTCCCCCACTCACACTCTGTCTCTCTCTCCTTCAAAAACAAATAAACATTAAAAAATGTAAAAACAAAACCTGTAGCACTGAATTTAGTTAACTTGACCATTAAAGTTCCATCTCTATAATTCTTAAAATGTAACTCTATTCCACAAAAAAATAAAGAAACAAACAAAAGATGATCCATTTTCAAGCCAGGATTTTTATATTACTCAGTAAAAGATCTGGCCAGAGTTTGACAGGCATTCCTAAGCTGGGGAAATTTCTAATTCCTTGAAAAATTTTATATTAGGTAAAAATTGACCATGTCCTATCTTCTTACCGACTTATCATTTTACTGGCAATAAATTTCAACAAAACGTCAATAATAAAAATAGAACTAGATAAACCTTCAGGAACTCAAACTTGACTCATGATTTCAGGCCACTGGAGGTCCATCTCAAGGGGTTACCCAGGAACATACTATATGATACAAATTCTTAAAAGTCACAAAATGGGTCAACTTTGTATGTTCCTAGCTATCTAACCTTCTATTTAAAGGGAAAATATTACTTTAGGGTAGTGATAATATGATTGATTTCCCAGTTGTTTCCAGTCTCCTAGATTTTTAGAAAGTATTCCATATTTTACATTCACATCTTTTTTGGAGAAACCAGTGCACTTGATAGAGGCCTAAGTCAACCAATATCAATGAAATAACAGCAAGAATGTGGTGCACCTACTGACTCACTCTTGCTTTCATTTCTTCTAGTCCTGTACTGCCTCGTGACTATTCAGCATGCTACACCCCCACCATTGCCTCAACACCACACACTCCCAAGTCTGCAAATTTCAACAAATTAGGAATCCTTACCCAACCCTCCATCTGCCATGGTCTTGCCATATTTATTTTCTATTAACAGGAAATATATAAATTTGATTTTTAGAAACAAATAAAATAGGCCTTTCTATAAGAAGGAAGCTGAACTTTCGCCTCATTTAAGAGCCCCTTCAACACCATGAAAGACATGAGCTCTTCAATGGCCACTTAAAACCAGACTGATACACAGGCCCAGATCAGGCCACGGGAACCACAAAGTGTTCATCAAGACCTGATAGAATAATAAACAACCAAAAACAAAAAAAAACACAAAAACAAAAAACAAAAAACAAAAAAAACAGTAAATCACAGAAAAAAAACACAAATGGCTAATAAAGAAATAGAAAAAACTTATCAGCCTCAATAGCATTTTGGGAAATGCACATTTAAACACAGGAAAATATTCACCACCAGACTGGCAAAACTTTAAAATGCCATCGATTTCCAGAATTTAGGAGGAAACATTCTGATCCTTTGTTGAGTTGAACATCAAAATTGAGACAGCCGATTTTAAGCAGGCAATTTGATGATACTAATCAAAATGTAAATATCCACACCCTGAACCCAACAATTTGAATTATAAATGTCTATCCTGAAGAGTACAAATAGATGTTGAAGAATGTTAACTCAGTAAGATTTGCAATGGCAAAAAGAAAAAACACTGATACAACATAATCATCTGTTAATAGGAAAATGGATAAAGTATGGCACTAATTTCATCATTAAAATCAATGTTATAAATGAAGGTAATAAAGGCTTTGTGATGACCTGGAAAAATCCTAACATATTGTTAATTAAAAAAAAAAAACAAGTATAAAACAATATGATCAGCCAGATTCAATGTACTTTTATTTTAAAACTATATGTACTTTAAACTATATGTATTTTCAAACTATATATTTGTACATGTACACAAATTGGTATGCAAAGAAAAGCATCAGGAAAGATATAGGTCAGTCATACTGTTTAAAGTGGTTAATCCTGGGGACAGAAATTGAATTGGAGGGTGAAGGTGGGGGTATGGGAAGGATTTCACTTTACATCCTTCTGTATTATAGAATTTTTTACAAGAATGTATCTTAGGTGTCATCTAACTAAAAGAAACATTTTAAAGTACACTTTTAAAAACTGGTCAGGCAAACCACAATGAATGTAATGGCTCACTTTTAAAATACCAACATAAACTATTCTTAGTTTATACCGGATTTCATAATTGTATACTGATCCTCTCCCCCCCTCCAAAAAAAAGCATCTAAAAGTGAAAAAGATAAATTTTTTTTAACATATCAAGACAAAAATAGTTTTGAGCTCAGAATGCCTGAAAAGGCATTTCTAAGTTCCTTTCCAGAACACAGAAACACAGAAATATGGCAAAACACACGAATATTGACAATAAAGATTCCTCTCAGCACTTACCCAAAACTCGTGTCCTTTTAATTGCCGCCATTAGCTACTTGCTATGGAAAACGTGATTGTTTAGAATCTTATTTGACTGCTTTCCTTCTAGAACCCACTGGCTTCCCGTATCTCCTTTGCTAAGAACGTTTTTTAAAAACATCAAGGCAGTAAGAAAATTTCTATTTGTGGCTAAATAGATGGATGCACAAAAAGACTTATATTTACATAAATGAAGATGACAGATGTTTCCTGGGAGTTTGTTGTATATTAACTTGATGTGTTGGAGGAGCACAAGTGTTAAGAAATTGATATACAAAACAAGAAGGTTCTTCCCACAAACACTGTCTGAGAAAGGCAGCTACCAACCAGTCTTGGTTTAGAAACCAACTCGTCCATGACCCTAATTACTTACCCCTGTGCTTGTAAATTGAGGGTCCCTGCAGAACACAGCGTTTCTATTAAACATAATTACCTTTCCCTTCATCGTCCCTGAGCGAAATGTCACCACCCAAAAATGCAGTTTCCCAAGGAAGCAAACTTCTAAAACAGGACGCTGGTCTCCGCACGCGTCCAGATTCTCCACTCCCTCCCCCAGATTCTCTGCATCTCACAAAGAAATACCCAGCTACAGTATTTACTGGCTTAAACTGGCCATATCAGTAAGAAAGGGTGCTCTTCAGGTGCCGCTGCGGAAAAAATATCTTTAAATGCCATGTGCATAATCTTGTGGGAGAAGAGGGTTAACGTGGAGGCCCAAAGAGATTCCACACTGATGGCTATTAATGCCACCAGAGGCCAGAGAGGACCACTGGGGATTAATTGATGGCTCAGCTCCAGACTGACCCTCAGTATCATGGGGCTCCAAGTACTGCTGGGTAAGACGTTAAGCCTTTCACGCACCACTGACACACCTAAGGCTTGCTAATCAGTAGGATTTAGTTACCAATACAAATAAAAAGAGAAATAAAGAGCTTTGTGAGGTTTTTTTGTCTTCTTGTGGGCATCTGCTTTTCTCCTTCTCAGGCACTTGAGAAAGCTAGGCGGAGAAAGCTAAAATCAGAGGGTAGAAACAAACGTCTCTCTTCATTTAAGTAAATACAAGTCTTGTCTGAAAGAATTAATTTGTCAATTCCTTGCCTTGTTATTTAACATGGGCTTTCCCAAAGGTCTATAAAGAGCCATTCTGCCTTCATCTGAAGGTTGTGGCAGCGGCTTAGGGAACAGGTGAGAATGTTTCTAGCTAGATGAGCCTGCCAGGGGATATCCCGAAAGAAGGGGGTGTGTGTGTGTGTGTGTGTGTGTGTGTGTGTGTGTGTGTGTGTGTGTGTGTGTGTGTGTGTGTGTGTGTGTGTGTGTGTGTGTGTGTGTGTGTGTGTGTGTGTGTGTGTGTGTGTGTGTGTGTGTGTGTGTGTGTGTGTGTGTGTGTGTGTGTGTGTGTGTGTGTGTGTGTGTGTGTGTGTGTGTGTGTATGCTTAATGTGTGTGTGTGTGTGTGTGTGTGTGTATGCTTAACGTTTGGTGAAAAGCAGTTTTCTTTAGGTTTCTATCCCACAAGAAGGGTGTGTGTGTGTGTGTGTGTGTGTGTGTGTGTGTGCATGTATGCTTAACGTTTGGTGAAAAGCAGTTTTCTTTAGGTTTCTAGATCAAGACGGTGAAGAGAAATTATATAGAGCAGATTGCTCAAAAAATCATTATGTATAACTAAACAAAACAGATTAAACCATAAGCTCTTTGAATGAATTATGTATGTATTCTTTTATTTCTCTTGCTCAGGATCTGCTGCAATGGGACATATAGTAGGTATTCCACTGACACGTTTTATTAGTTACGTAAAGGTAATAAGGAACACAGAATTCTGAGAATAGGGCTTAAGTTAAATAGAGGGCCCACTGATGCCTCAAGCACATCAAGTATATATAGCCTCATTCAATTAGCAGCCATTGTGATCACAGCATAATCTAAACCAGTAGGGGATGGAGTGGGGCTGGTAGTCCTCAGTGCATATATTCCACTTATTTAAACAGAAAAAAAAAAAAACAGGAAATGGTGTCAGAGATATAAAATGTTATGTTAGATGTACTCCGAGCAAGGACACTTTACAAAATTTTCAGGCTAGAACATGAATTGTGATAAGCACGGAATCATGATGATAATCACACAGCACATAAGAAATGTTATAGATATTTTTCACATAGAATTCTAAAAGCTGTGAGATCGGTCACAGTACTTATAAGACTTTATCGCTGTGATGCTGATTCTCACTGTAACATTTTTTTATAATGACTTCTGTCTTTTCCTTTCTCAACTTAGTGGTTCCCTCTGAAGAATCTTATTACTTCTTCCTAAAATAGCCATTTTGATATATGTAGTTCTCCGAAACGCTGCCAAGTCAGGGAAGAAAGCAAGAACACTTTAAGTGCCAAGGAAATTAATTTTTAAAGGAGCAGAAATAAATAAAACAAGAATTAATATGAACATAGACTTAAAATTCGAACACCTGACCAAAGTAATCTATTCCCATAAAGATTGGATTTAGCAATTTTCTCTACTTACACACTCATTTCCTGTGCATTTTCAGCTGCAAAATAAAAGGTCTTGATTTCTGGATGGCTGATCTTAAAAGCACTTGAAGGGGGGAAAGCACAGAAATATTAAGAAAAAATTAGTGTAGTTGTCAATGGGTTTGAAATGAAATTAAATATAAATATGGTCAATTCATCTCCTTTCTTTGTAAACTCGCAAAAAATAATTTAATTACATTAAGTGCCCACTGTCTAACTCTTTCATGTAGAGAGCAGAGAATTAATTTATCATGTTGAAATATCCAGAATAGGACTGAGTCTTGGCCAGCCCATAGTTTCTATTTAAAACATACGGGCATATTCTTTTATTTTCGCTTGCTAACTGCTTTGCTATAAAGACAATATATTAAAATTTACAGTCTTAGAAGTGTCACTTCAAAATACTCAGATCAACTCCCTAAAGCAAAATACTTAATTCAGATTCAATCAAATACATACAAGAATTTTATACATCAGAAAATAATCAAGTATAGAACTTCTATACTGTGACAACACACCAAAAATCTTAACCCAAGCCACTGTCTTTGGGTAAAAGAAAAATATTTTTCCAGTTTAAAAGAAAAGTATAAAACATTGGAGATCAGCAAACAATGAAATATATCCCCTTCACCATTAGACCGGAAGTCCTGCAGTAGAGGCCAGGGTTTTGGTAAATAACCAGTTCAGTCAAAACCACGAGAATCAACACCACCTCATGTATCACTGGATATGTGCAGCAAGACGAGACTGGCAGGGCTTAAAGCTAATAATTTTATTCATTTTCTTAGAAAAATCTAGTCAATTGCCACTACTTGTAACATAGGTCAGTAGGGAAATGCTTTTTCTGATAAGACAGAAAAAGATGTCAAAGGTAGGATAAGGAATAAGAACAAGAAAAAGGTGAGGAGGGCACATTTGCAAAATGCATTGGGATGCTACCACGGAAAAAGCACGTGGACGGGAGCATGGTTAGCTGGTCTGGAGCCAGCTCTCCTGTGATTTCTAGGCAAGCCCTGACTCTGTGCTGTTCCCTTGTCAGCACAACAAGGACCATAAGCTGGTGACTTTTTTGGTTCCTGTCTGTTCTCAATCTTTTGGACTTATATTAGGGCACAATCCCAAAGTCGAAAATATCTCAGAGAATTCAAAATCCAGGATGCCAATGTGAAGAACTAAGAAAAAGAAACAGCTCTTGGGATCATATCTGCAGCTCTGGCCAGTCCTGTTGATCTGGTCATTCTCTTTAGAAAGACAAAATCTTGACATTTGATCTCCCAGCTAAACCTGGATGGGAGCTTGTTTTTCATTCCATCTCCAACACAGGTGTCAAAAATATGCCATGCCAAAGCTCTGTGGGGTTTTAAAATCCATCTGTTCCACAAAATGAAATTCCAGACAACAAGAGGTTAAAAGCTTAGACCACTGTTCAGGATGCCAACCCATGAAGTTCAAAATTCTCAAGACATTGGGTGTTACCGTCACTAACTTCCAAGTCACCACATCACTCGAGAAATGAAAATTATTAAAGGAAGTTATTCTGGTTCAGAGTCTTATAGGAAATGATAGACAACTTACTGCTTTTTCTTGCATTCAGAAGCTCTCTCCACAGTGAAATCGGGCAGGTTGACAAATCCATCGGCCTTCTCTGCCTGAGAAAAACACATACAACAGATATGAATAAATGCATCAATCCTAGTAAGTTTATAGAGATCACATACATTGAATAGAGATCGTATAAATGCAAAGAAAGGCAATCAAAAGATACCTCCCCGAATCAGCACTGGACTTATCCAGATACGTATTTTATGAGAGAAAGTAATATTCTCTTGATAAGTCGTCGCAAATTGTTCCACGAGAAGTAACATGATACAGCTTAGGTATGGCCAACGTATGGCATGCACAGGACCTCGCCCACCCCTTTCCCGTCTTCCTGGAAAATGCCAGCTAACCAGTCAGAGCTCCACTCCCTGCTGAGTTAGTAGGCATCCCAGTAAGACAGTTCTCAAACTCCAGTAAGCCACAAGCACAGAAGGTAGAACGTAATTAGCATTCCAGCTTACAGGGGACAGAGGCCTGACTTTGGAGTTAGCAAATCGGGCTTCATCTCATGGAGCTACGACTCACTGGTGGTTCTAAGACTTAAAGAAGCTCAGATAAATAAAACGCTTAACAGTTACTCAACAAACATTAGTTCCTCTCCCACGTCTATAGGCTGTTCCACAGAATTAAAACCACAGAGCCATTCCTTGGAAAATCTCAGTTCGGTAATTCATTCTTAGGAGGCCTCTCTACAAAGGAAAGACGGCAGGAAAAAAAATGGCCCTTCTGAACATTGCCTCAATGTCACCTCCAAACACCAAAAATTGTATAGGACACGTAAGTATTGTTCCACCTCTCTGAGAATTTGTTAATCTCTATGAACAAACTGTAACAACAATAGGAAGCTAGACTGCTGGTCCCAGATGGATCCCACATCTTCTTCCATCTATGCTCATATCTCTGAGTACGGAAATACAGTCCACAAGATTAATCGTAAATCAATCAGTGCTTATTGGCAGAGGAGTAAAAACTTGATTTTGAAAATCCAATCCTAAATTTAAAAATCCACTAGCTATTAACTTAGCACCACGGGTCCTCCCCCTTCACTTTATCATCCTGCACCTTTCCTTTATCTGCAACCAGAGTGCAGCTCCTACTTTTCCTTCGGCAACATGAAACTGTGAAACATTTGAACCTCTGCCTATCCAACCTTCCCTCTCCTATAGGAGTTAATCTATCCAAACTCTGTTTGAAATGCTTTCATATCAGCCTCAAAACTCAATTCTAAAGGGAAATTCCTTCTTATCAAATGATGTATATATTTTTTCCATTCAGATTATCTCTTGTTTTTAATGCTTATTTATTTATTTCTGAGAGAGACAGAGTGATGAAGGGGCGGAGAGAGAGGGAGACAGAATCCCAAGCAGGCTCCGGGCTGTCCGCGCAGAGCCCAACACGGAGCTCGAACTCACAAACCATGAGATCATGACCTGAGCCAAAACCAAGTCAGAAGCTTCACTGACTGAGCTACCCAGGCACCCCTCAACTTATTGATCTCTTCATGAACTGTGTACTTACCAGATGATGGTTTCACCAATCCTATATCAAAAAGAACGCAAAGTACTTAAAAAACATAGAGTGTAGATCAACTGTTTCTACAATCCACAACGCTTCCTGTGAACTCTCATCAGCATTATATAAAAGTATAATTTTGGAAAATTGTTAGGCTCCAGCAATAAACATATATACGTGTTTATTGTGTGTGTGTATATATATATATATATATATATATATATATATACACACACACATATACATATACATATACACATACATGTCCTCCGCAGAAACATTACTCACAGTAGCCAGAAGGCAGAAACAGTCCCATCGACACAGGAAGAAACAAACTGCAGTATAGCCACAGAATGGAATACTACGCAACTGTAAAGCCCTGATACATGCCACACACAAAGCATCACACGTTATACAATTCCGTTTACATGAAATATCCAGAATCGATAAATCCAGAGACAAAACACAGATGAGTGGTTGCCAGGGGCTGGGGAAAGTGGGGAATAGAGAGAAACTGCTTAATGGGTACGGGTTTTCCTTTCAGTGGGTTGAAAACGTTCGCAACTAGACAGAGGTGGGGGTTGCGCAATATCTCCAATGCACCTAATGCCACTGAATGCCTCATTTTAAAATGGATCCTCTTATGTGAACTTCACCTCAATTTAAAAACCATAACCTACATTAGGCGGAAGTAGTTCCATGCCGATTTCTATAATGGCTTTAGAAAGAAAACCACCTGCGTTCTCCATTTGTTTCTATTTCCTCCCCTCATTCACTTCTACACCCACTGTTCCCCAGAAGCTAGAGTTGCATGAACCCCCGGTGACTTTCATGCCGATACGTCCCATCAAACTTTCGTGGTCCTCCCTCAACTGAACTCTAGTAATTGATCCTAAAGCTCACAGTTTCCCTCTAGAAATGCCTCATTTCTCGCTCTTCTGACAACATATTCCTGCTGCTTCCCTTCTCCTCCAACTCTCTGTGCTCGCTTTCCTGAGGTCCTCTTCTCCTGCCTGTGTCCTAAATGGCAGCGTTCCCCAGACTTGTGACCACAAACCTAATCCCTTCTCGTTCCAGTACCCTCTGTGGGGGGACCACAGATACCACCATGACTGCACGCACCCCCATGGTACACACACATTCAAAATCTATACCTCAAGGGGCGCCTGGCTGGCTCAGTCGGCAGAGCATGCGACTGTTAATCTCAGGGTCATGAGTTCAAGCCCCACACTGGGGGTGGAACCTACTTAAAATAAAATTTCAAACAATTCCAAATCAAAATCTATACGTCGAACTGGGATTTAATCCTGAGCTCCACTCCCAGAGATCCAAACTGCCTAGCATAACTGTCCACACACAGGCTCCCGATTATAGACTGAACATTTGTATCCGCCAACCCCAAATTCTAATTTTGAAGCCCTAAGCCCCAGTGTAACGGTATTTGGAGGTGGGGCCTTTGGGTTTTAAATGAAGTCTTGAGGATAAGTACCCCCATCATGAGATTAAGCCCTTATAAAAAGTAAGGCAAACAAAGCAGGCATCTACAACCCAGAAAGAAGGCCCTCACCAGACACAGAGCCTATCAGCACCTTGATCTTAGACTTCCCAGCCTCAGAACCATGGGGAGTGAATGACTGCTGTTTAAGCCACCCGCTGAAGGCATCGTGTCATAGCCATACAAACTAAGACACTCCCAAGAGTGACAAATCCAACACCAAACTTATCACTTTATGCCACAAAACACCTGGCCCTCTTTCTCCTGTGTTCTCTACCTCACTGGATGATGCCACTTTCCATCCTGATGTCAAAAAGGGAAAGGGGGGACACCCCGTTGATCCCCTTCTCAGCCTGCGTGCAAGTGATCACCGAGACGTACCACCTCACCGCTGCCTCTGTCCCAGCTCTTCTGTGCCTGCATCACCTCGCTCCTTCCTCCGTTCACCACCAACTCTCACCTCGCCTACCGCGAAGTCTCGCAAGCCACCCTCCCTCCCTCCGCTTCTATCCTTTCCCCTCATTCGGTGTCCAAGTCACAGTCACAGCAAGTCTTGACTTGCTGTCACTTCTCTCATTAAAGTACGTCCTGCACAGCTCCCAGTGGCTCTTGGACAAAGTCCGAGTGCCTCAGCAAGAGTAGGAGAGACCGTCATGATCAAGGCCTGCTTAATGACACAATTTCATCTCCTCCAATGTCCCTGGCCCCTGACTCCACCAAAATAAACAAACAATTCAAACAAAGAAGAACCATACTTCCATTTGATCTGAATTAGAATTGGCCTCCAATTTATGGCATTGTTATTCTCTAGGCAATTTATTTTCGGCACAAATAGCCCATCTTAGATAATAATACAAAGTCAATCAACGAAAACCGAAATATGTGTGTGTGTGTGTGTGTGTGTGTATAGTAATACTATAATATATATTGTAATAAATACTGTAATATGTGTGTGTGTGTGTATATATATATATATATATATATATATATATATATATATATAGTAAATTTTCAATTAGGTGGATTTTTTTTCCTGCACAACTGAAATGGCTTAGTCCTTCAGCTAAGAACCGAAATGAATTTGAGTAAAAGATACCTTTGTGTTTCCTCAGTAAGTCCTTCATTAGCAAAAGCAGCTTTCCATTGTACTGAAGACACTCAAGCTGTATTCAAAAATCACAGATAACTGTGTCAGAAACTGCCTTTGCTTATTTGACTTGCAAAAATGCCTTAAAAATGACAATCACTTTGGGAAAATCCTAAAGGAATGACAGTTTTCTCCTCTTCCTCCTCCTTCTTCTCCTCCTACCCCTTCACATCCCTTGTTCCTTGTTACATTAACCAAAATAACTGTCTCGAACGTACCCTTCCTCCTCAGTAATGCCTAACTTTCCAAAAAGTTACTTGACAGTTCTGCATTGGTACCTGCAATTTTCCCTCTGTGTCTGAACAAAATAAAATCTTCTCTTGCCAGAGCCATCAAATCATCCTCTGGCCATTGTGCAACCTTGCCTCACCAACTGTATCTTAAATTCTGGAGTGAGACCAGGCTTTTCAATTTCTGGTCTGCTGTTCAACAATCTCAAAGGCTTTCTTCCTCACATGTGAGTCCATCCACGTTCCCAGCAACTCTGATCTTGTTCATCCCAGTGGGATCTCATCTGTAGGTGCTGTATAAGGCAGCATTACACACAGTTTTATGAAATCTGTTCATGTTACGCATTCATTTATCCAACAAATATTTAAGTGCCTTCTTTGGGTGAGGAACTGTGGCAGAGATTTAGGATATATCCGTGGATGAAACAGGCAGAGATCTCTACCCTTGAGGGGAAAAGAGACAGTAGTTCAACAAATAAACACATAACCCATTGCAGGCAATAACTGCCGTGGAAAAAAGAAGAGTTGACCAGAGCAAAGGGGTTCTGGCTGTAAGCAGGACAGGCTACCCTTCTGCTCTAAGACTTACAATCCCTTCCAAGCTCACTCCCCTGGATACAGCACCACAAATCAATTCAGCTGTGACCTTCTCCAAAACCTTTCCCTGTTCCTCTAAGCCTGGAATTGGTACTCTCCTCTTTGTGCCAGGGGTAGGCTTTACTTCCAGACTTCTCTTACTGTAGTTAGTTATCCGGTTATATCTCTGTTTCTCCAGTAGACTATGAGCATCTCGAAGGAAATAATCTTGTCATTTATTGTCATATCATTGATACTCAGGACAACATTGGCATTCAATACATGTGAAAGAAAGAAAGAAAGAAAGAAAGAAAGAAAGAAAGAAAGAAAGAAAGAAAGAAAGAAAGAAAGAAAAAGAAAGAAAGGATCACTCTCTTTTTCCTCTGGCAATAAAAAAAGTGCTAAAATGAGATGCAGAAGACACTTTGGAAAACTGTTCAGCAATTTCTAGAAAACACAAACATACAATTACCATAGTACCCAGCAATTCCATTCCCAGGTATCTACACAAGAGAATTGAAAGCTTATGCCCACGCAAAGATTTGCATGCAAACATTTATAGCTGCATTATTCCCACAAGCCAAAAACTGGAAACAATTTAAATATCTACCAACTGGTAAATAGTGTGGTATATTCATACAATGGAATATTGTTTAGTGAACTATCAACATGCGCTGAAACATGGATGAAACTTGAAAACATTGTGCTGAGTGAAAGCCAGATAGAAGAAGTCACATATTACTGTATGATTCCTCTATATTAAATGTACAGAAAAGGTAACCTATGGAGACAGCAAGGAAAATAGCGGGGTTGCCTGGAGTTGGGGGTGGAAATGAAGATTAACTGTAAGTGGGCATGAAGGATTTGATGGATACCATGAAAACTGTTTAAAACTGATCCTTATAATGGCTTCATCCCTCAGCGCACTTACCAAAAATTACTGGATTGTAAATTTTAATAGGGTGAATGTTATGATTTGTAGAATATATTCCAATAGAACTTTAAAATATATTTTAAATATATAAGATCCAGGGGCATCTGGGTGGGTCAGTCAGTTAAGCATCCAACTGTGGCTCAGGTCATGGTCTCACCGTTCATGGGTTCCAGCCCCGTATTGGGCTCTGTGCTAACAGAGCCTGGAGCCTGTTTTGGATTCTGTGTCTCCCTCTCCCTCTGCCCCTCCCCTGCTTGCACTCTGTCTCTTTTTCTCTCTCTCAAAAATAAACATTAAAAGAAAATTAAAGTGTGTGTATATATATATATATATATACACATACATATATATACATATATACATATAAATGTACATATACACATATACATGTACATATACATACATATACATATATATGTATATGTATGTGTATATACGATTCAAAGAAAGGTTGGGAAAAGATAAAACCATAATAAAACCTCTTTGGTTATCAGTAAGACTTGAAAGAATGTAAAATATGAGGTCTCAGATGCTCCCACTGGTGACTCAATAGGACTTGTTCAAATTTGAGACACAATTGGTTTAGTATTTCCTGCATTCTGTGGTTTAAACTAAACTGTGGCTTCCATTTTGGACTACAGGAATTTTAGAGACAAAGATAGTTTATATAGAATTTGCCACACTTCAGACATATTTTTGAAAGTTAATTAAAATACGACATCAAGTTTTAATATTTAAATGCAAACATCAGTGTCCATTCCCAGCGATAATGTTTGGCTTTTCATTCTACCAATACGTTGCAAAATACACAAAATTATTTTATAAGTATCTACATATATCTGAAAGGTACAAAGGTAGACCTAGAAAAATAAGACTGATATATATATATATATATATGTATATATATATATATATATATATATATATATATATATTCCAGAGACTAAGTAGGCTAAAGAAGACAAAACCAGAAACAAAGGATATGTGTGATATAGGAAATTGTTACATATTTCATAGTTAAAAATAAAAGGTATAATTATCTCTCTATTCTCAGTGGAATCATAGTTCTCTGATTCTAAGAAACCTGATTTTTTTATACTTCAAATAATGCTGAAATCAAGAGGCATTTTAGAATCGTTATATATTTGTAGTGCTGCATTTTCCCCCAAAACCTGATATTAAATATATGGTAGGTCTTAAAATGAATAGAATTTTAAATTTGAGGGGAAAATAGTTTAAAAAACAAAATATATATTTCTTTGTAAGACACCTTTCTGCGTACATGTGAATATGGATTTAACATTCTTGCAATTACATGAAATAAACATAGTGAGGGGGTTGCCTGGGTGGCTCAGTCAGTTAAGCATTCAACTCTTGATTTCGGCTCAGGTCATGATCTCAGGGTTGTTAGATTGAGCCCCATCTCAGGGTTTAAGATTAAGATTCATGTTTAAGATTCTCTCTCTCCCTTTCCCTCTGCCCCTCCCTGCTTCCCACCCCCCCAATAAACAAGCAAACATAAGTGAGATTACCCAATGAATACCAGAATCAGGAGAAGCTGCAAAAACTCCATTTTCTCCAGATAAACTTGTGGTTTGCTCAGTTCTGCCGTGAAACCCCCAACATGCTGGAAACAGGCAGGGTCTAAGCTCTAAGCAGAGCCATCCTTTCTCATATGATCTTAAACACTTGTTACTAAGTCCTCACAGATCACACGGACTTGTGACCCCTACAGAAATCTGAATTATATTCTCTGAAATACAAACTTATATGGAAGAAAAGAAAAGAGAATGTACAATCAATGGGGAAAACTCTAGTTTTACAGAGAACAATCATTCTCATACATGGTGCAGAATGGAACCCAATGGAAGGAAACTGGGCAGTAACTAGCAAAAATGCATTTACCCTTTGACCCAGAAATCCAACTTCTAGGACCTGTCCTAAATATAAATACGTGTAATAACATGTGCATTGCAACATGATTTGCCATAGCAAAAGAACCCAAATGTGTAGCATCAGCAGACCATTGAATAAACTATGGCATCCACATGCAGCGAGTAACTATAAAACACGGCATATATACATATAGAGCAACCTCCCAGGCACAGTAAGAGAAAAATAAGATACAGGACAGTAGATATAATATGCAAATTATATGTACAAAAAGAGATCGGATATGCCTCTGCACACATACTTGGTTGTATTTGTAAAGGAGACCATGGGGGAAATGCAAACGTAAAAGAAAGGAGAAAAGAGGGTAGAGAAATAGGAACGGGAACAAGATTTATCTGTTTGTAATTTGTTTTACAATCTTGACTTTGGAATGAAGTCAATGATTTACATTTTCCAAAAACTAAAAAAAAAAAAAAAAAAAAAAAAAAAAGAAGCAATCCATAAAATTAAAAACAAATAGAAGCAAATGAACATAACTGGTTACGACATGGCGATGTCGCCCCCACACAAGTCATAACTACTCCCAGAGACCTTACAGCACAGAATTTTGACTGTACGTCGTTGGTGGAATACAGGCTGAGGACTTTTAGGAGCAACATCGTTATTTTTTTAGACAGTTTTAGTAGTTTTTTACGGCTTTCCTCCCCACAGAAAAGAATTGCAAGCAACCTAAAGGCTCCCTCGTTGTCTGCCTGCCTGTGCTACAGGCCAGGACGCTGCTTTGTTCTGATAAGCAACTCATCTCCCTCTTCCTTTCAGAAAAGGAAATGCGTGTACATTCTGCAAATATACCTGGACCTGCGGGCAGACAGCTGAGCTTATTAGCACTGGGCCGTGACAAGCCCTGCAAGGAAGCAAGAAAAAATGATGTTTGCCTTTGTTTTGTCTTCCTCTCTCCTAGATATCAGAAGCAGGCCTGACAGTGATAAGACCTGAAATCCGTTAAGAAACATGATAAACTTGAGAAACATCTAACAATAGCTAACGCTTACTGAGTGCTAAGCACGGGTCATTGAGGTTCTACCATCTTAGCCTTCAGGGGAAATTAATCGTATCTCAGCCCCAGAATTCATGAAACTGATCCATTTTTTAACCTTGACACCAAACTAGATTGGCATCATAAAACAGGAAAGTCATGGAGTTCTTTCACATTAAAGAAACAGAACTCACACCGGAACCCAGAAATCGGTTAAATAATTCTAAGACCAAATGGTCTCATCCAGGCACTAACATAGAAGAGTATCTACAGTCATTGGACAGCACAGAAGAACAACCCTACATTAGGAATCAGTATATTTCAATGCAGGGGCACCCAGGTGGCTCAGCAGTGAAGTGTCTGACATCATCTCACGGTTCATGAGTTCAAGCCCCACATCGGACTCTGTGCTGACAGCTCAGAGCCCGGAGCCTGCTTCAGATTCTGTGTCTCCCTCTCTCTCTCTCTCTCTCTCTCAAAAACAAGTAAACATTAAAAAAGATTTTTTTTTAAAGAGTATTTCAATGCAAGCCCCTTACTGTGTGATCTTAATCAAAGCACTCAGGTCAGTGTCCACACAGTGAAAAAGCAGATATAACCAGCATCTTGAGACAAACTAGACTTAACATGGATGCATGTTGTACTGTAAAATTGTTAAAGTTATAAAAAATTTAGGATTTTATTGACATCAGTTACAAGGAACCAATCATAAGAATGGGGAAAAGGAATAGAAAGAAAAGAGAAAGAATGAAGAAAAAGATGAAGTAAAAGAAAAAAAGATGAAGAAAAGAAAAAATTGAAGTAGAATAAGTTTTTATTCTGTCCATTGTCAGTGGAGCCCTCTGAATAGCTGTTTCTATGTTTTAGCTCTCTTGTCGTCTTTGCACAAGATTAATCGCTGTAAAAAATATTTTAAGTTCTCTGGACAACAATTATAATGCTGGCAAGCTCACTATATCCTTCACACGTTACCTAGCACATGTTTTTGTTCAAATAGTGCTGCATTTGAGATTATCTAACGTTATGAGTAGAATGAGATTTTGATCCAAAGAGACTCTCCTTACAAATGCCTAGGAATAGATATGCCACATAGAAAGTATTAAGCAAAAGCTTTTATTTTTTTTAACTTTTTTTTTTTAATGTTTATTTACTTTTGAGACAGAGAGAGACAGAGCATGAACGGGGGAGGGTCAGAGAGAGAGAGAGGCAGACACAGAATCTGAAACAGGCTCCAGGCTCTGAGCAGTCAGCACAGAGCCGGATGCGGGGCTCGAACTCACGGACCGCGAGATCATGACCTGAGCCGAAGTCGGACGCTTCACCGACTGAGCCACCCAGGCGCCCCTAAGCAAAAGCTTTTAACTAATAAAGAGCAAAGCACAATTTCCTACAGAATCCACACGTTCCTGGCATTAATTACAAAAATGGACTGAAGGTGCTGCTGGTGATAATAATCACGATGGTTCTGAGGGTTCTGAGGCTCCAACACGGGAGAGAAAAAGACACCTGAAGGAAGCAGACCACTTGTAGTGATGCTGCCCCTAAACCCGCCACCCACCCCCCATCCTTACCACCAGGCCAGACCAGCCAGACTTCCACTAACAGCACCTGCACGTCTTTGTGGGTGAGCTTCTCAACCTGCCAGATTCCACTTCACCTGTGCGGAGGTGCTCAGCACTCACTGGCCCCACGATGAGCCCTCAAGCCATGACTGACGGGACTTGATATTTAAATACCCCAGCTCCCTGCCCCTTGGGAGGGAAACCCTGGGGTACATGTTTTGCAAAGGCTCTCAGGGTTCCCTAGCACAGTTGGGCCTCAGCTCCCCACAGTCATAATTTGCCTGTGAAGGAGAATTTCTTTAGCTAATTTTCTACCCATTCTCACTTCCCCATTCCCTTTCCAAGTATTTCTGGTTTCACTTCCTAAATACACTACTTGTACCCAAATCCTCTTCTCAGGGTCTGTTTCTGGAATACCCCAACCAAGATGCCATTTCTCTCACAGAAATGTATCTCCTCATGGTTCCTACCCATGAATAGCACAACTCCTCACACCATAATCTTCTTCATTATTTCCTACTAAGTATCACCCAAGGCCGTGACTACCTCACTATCACATCAGGTCAAATTTAAGCAGTGACCAAGAAGTGACTGGCATCCTATTCTATGATTTGTAAATCAGCTCTACTCATTAGTCATTTTTGATATTCTTTCATTCTCTATGGAATCATATTTTATATGAAATTAAGTTACTAGCAAACTTTCTGGTAGTCTGACATAAGGTAGTCCTTGCTTTCTGGAACATCATTTCCGGAAACAATTAAGATGGAAACCTCGCAGTGCAAAAGAGTCTTATGTCACTGTTCTCTGTAATATAAACTCCTGAGTACACAAGGCCCTTGGTGATCTGCTTCTGTCCAATATCATCTCCCAACTATTGTTTTAGAAACTTTAAAACCCTAGAGATAATTTTCACCTACACGGGGTTGGTAAGAAAGAAAGGAAAAGAAAAGAAAAGAAAAGAAAAGAAAAGAAAAGAAAAAGAGAGAGAGAAAGAAACAGAGAGAGAGAAAGAAACAGAGAGAAAGAAAGAAAAAAGAGAAAGAAAAAAGAAAGAAAGAAAAAGAAAGAAGGAAAGAAAGACACGTGGGAGGGAGGGAGGGAAGGGGAAGAGAGAGTGAGAAAGCTGGAGGGAGGGAGGAAGGAAAATAAAGCACTAAATAGGAAGGAAAGGTTTCAAATAAATAGGAATAAACTTGATGAAATCTCACTATTACAGAATAAATTGCATATCTTGCTATCTAATAAACTTTATCGACCATCCATTGTTAGAGCAGGAGTGGGGGAAGGGTAAAGAATACCATTTAGGAAAATTAAAAATCTGATGTATTCTCTTTCAATATTAGAAATTTAGGAGAAATAAAAAATAAAGTTATTCCTTTTAGAATCCCAGTATAATACATAATCTTGTCTTCACACAATGTATATGAAATCGCCCAATAGTTCATGAGACTTCAAATATCTTCAAATAGTTTTCATGAGTTTCATGAGTGCCATTAAGGTATGACTCAACCTCAACAAAAATGGGAAAATACATTTCTCCAAAGACGATGCACAAATGGCCAAAAACACACGAAAGGATGCTCAGGGTTAACAATCGTTAGAGAAATGCAAACCCAAACCCCAATGAGATAATACCTCACCACATGAGAATGGCCACTATCAAAAAACTACAAATAAAAAAACTAACAGAAAATAACAAGTGTTAGTGAGGATGTGGAAAAATTAGAACCCTTGTACCCTTTTTGGGGTGAATATAAAATGGTGCAGCCTCTATGGCAAACATAATGGCAGTTCCTCAAAAACTTAAAAATAGAATTACCACATGACCCAGCAATGCCACTCCTGGGCCCGTGACAAAAACGAAAACAAAAACAAAAGAAAAAAACAGTCGGAAGCAGGGTTTCAAACAGATATTGCACACTAATGTTCATCGCAGCATTAGTCACAATGGGCAAAAGGTGGGCACGACCCAAAGTGTCCATCAACAGATAGGAATGTATAAAAAAAAAAATGTGGTCTGCACATACAAGGAATGTTATTCATCCTTAGAAAGAAGGAAAATCTGACCCACAATACCACACGGATGGACCTTGAAGAACGCTGAGTGAAATAAACCAGACCCAAAAGGGCAAACACTGTGTGATTCCACTCACGCGAGGTACTTGGAATAGCCAAGTTCACACAGAGAAGATAGAATGGTGACTGTCAGGGATGCAGGAGGGAAGAAATGGGGAGTTAGCTGTTTAATGAGTACAGAGTTTTGGTTTCATAAGACAAAGAGAGTTCCGGAGACTGCTGTACAATAATGTGAATATACTTCTTGCCACTGACCTAGATCCTCAAAAGCGGTTAATGGGAAATTTCACGTTACATGTATTTCATTACAAGTCTTCAAAAATAAAAAATAATTTTTTTAATTTTTTTTTGTTTTGTGTTTTAAAGAAAGAATGGGTGAGTGGGGGAGGGGCAGAGAGAGAGAGAGAGGGAGAGAGAATCTTAAGCAGGCTCCAAGGTCAGCGTGGAGCCAGCCCCAGGTGGGACTCAGATCTCATGACCGTGAGATCATGACCTGAGCCAAAATCAGGAGCTGGATGCTTAACCGACTGAGCCACCCAGGTGCCCCAAAAATAAAAAAATAAATTTAAAACATTTTTCAAGATACTACTGCAATGCTCATTATTAAAGGATAAAAATTAAGGATGAAAATGCATTTACGACAGCAATTTTTTTAAGACTGAAAGTTCGAAAATCGTGGCTAACGTGCTGTTAACGAGCATCATCTCTTTCACAGGTAAGAGCCATCCATGTATGCATCTGCTACAGAGATAAGGAAGAAGGCCCAGAGAGGGCAGGCAGTTTGCCTAAAGCATTAAGTAGCCGCAGCGGCAGGGGAGAAACTGCCCTCCTGATTCTGAACACAGGGATCATCTTCGACCCTACCACGTTATTTCCTGATGTCTTTCTCGAAGACATTGTTTCAAACATAGTCTCCTGAATTCTGGCTCCTTTAAAAAATATTCAGTGTTTTTGGTGGTGGTGGTGGTGGTGTTTTTCATTCCCACTGCACAGTTTCCTTTTGAAATGTTCTTGAAACGTGCTCTATGGGAGGCCAAACACAGCAGCACAATGACAAATGAGTTCATCGGTTAGCTTTTCTGTAGAAGCAGGTGGGCCCTTGGCCCTTAAAAAAGCTTGCTCCAGAGGGATGATGAATCAGCAAATAATGACTTCGCAGGAAAATCCTCAGCTCTAACCAAAAGTTCAGTTCATCCCATGGGCCACGTGGCATTCTACTGCTTGGGAAATGTGCACAGAAGCCTCACCACAAAATCACGGGTTCCCTGAATTCTTCCAGGTCAGGAACTACGGAGCTGAAGACTCCTCCAGGGCTTTCTGGTGCACTTCCCTGTTTCATAGCTTAAAATCAACCTTTACACAGGGTTATTAGGTGCATGTTTCAGAATCTCTAGCACAGGATAGGCCATTCCTGCCAAAAGAAACCACTTCTGGTGTCTAAAAACCCTTAGCGCAATTCTTCTGCACAGTATCACGTGAGCACATTTCACCTTACGCATACGTAAAATTGTGTTTCTTTGTGTATTACCTTGATTTTTTTATGTTGTTTTCAGGTACATTTGATCTTCTCAAAGTTGCTCTGAACTATGTAAAGATATTGTTCTTGGTCAGATGACGCTTGTAAGAAAATGGATGCATAGAGACTTACATCCCTGAGCCAGGGATACTCAATTTGTAAGGAACTACAAGACTAGAATGCAGGTGCTGTTTCTCCTTTATACCATGTGGGTGAAATCCACCTTCCTGCCTGCTTGCTTAAAAGGATTTGTAAGTTGGGGCGCCTGGGCAGCTCAGTCAGTTGAGTGTCCGACTCTTCATTTCTGCTCAGGTCATGATCTCACGGTCATGAGATCCGGACCCACATGGGTCTCCACACTGAGCATGGAGCCTGCTTAAGATTCTCTCTCTCCATCTGCCCCTCTTCCCCACTTGTACTCTCCCTGTCTCTCTCTCTAAAATAAAAAGAATGTGTAAGTTATATACACATACATACACATACACAGATCAATATATTTATACACACATAGTAATATGTACACACACACTAATAGTTATACAAACGTACATATATTCATACACGTAAGTTAAGTATGCATCACTTTATTTTTAAGTTAGTGTATGGGTGCTTATGTATTCTATCACCTGTTAGCAATTTTAAGAAATTTTAGAATAAAAGGAATTTCTGATTTTAAAGTCTATAGATTGATAATTAAACTATGGTATAACCATGTGGTATAAATAACTATGTTATTACACATACATATGTATAACTATATGTACTACACACATAGCTATTAGAAATGATATATATGTGTTGATGTGAAAATATATTGATAATATATTGGTTAGTGAGAAAATCAAGTTACAAAAAAATACATAGTTTTTTATTTTTGGTAAACGTAGAAGAAAATGAAAATATACACACCAAAATGTTTACAGTGATCACATCAAGCTGGTAAGACTGTGATTCATTTAAATAAATGATCATAATTCATTGACTTCTTTCTGTTTGCCACATCTTATTTTTTTTATTTCGCTTAATTTTATTTTCTAATTTTTGTAAATGAACACATCATTATTTTATACTATTTTCAAGCACTTTCAAAATTAAATTTCCAACAAGCAAGAAAATAGATTCTACCAAAAAAAGATAAAGTAAAACAGAAAGAAGGTGTGGAAACACCAGCAAAAGCACAGTGCCCTGCTCACCATGGCCCTGAATGCACATGCCAGTCACTGCTGTGAGCTAAGAGGACTGTCCTCTCCTACAGCCCAACCTACGTCATTAACTCTGACATCCTCTTCCAAATCAGCAGTGACGGAGCATTTCACTGCCTCCTGAGGACAAGATAAAAGAAACAAAGGATTTCATAGTCTTGGTGTTTCACAATTGATTATGTAAAGTTTGGAAAGATTTTAAAGAAAAATAGGATTGGCAATATAAGCCACTGTTGTCACCTTACATGAATTCAGCAACAAGAAATTATTGAAAACAGCCTGACCCAACTATAAACTGAGCTGATCATAAAGCTTTGGTGGTGAACCATTATTTTGGAAATTCATTCTGGGACCTCGCAAGGAAAACAAATGTTAGGGCACAGTGGTAGAGAGCATCAGAGAAAATAAATAAATTAGGCTGAATGTTCCCTTTAAATTTTTTTTAATGTTTATTTTATTTGGGGGGCAGGGAGGGGAAGAGAGAGAGGGAGTCACAGAATCCAAAGCAGGCTCCAGGCTCTGAGCTGTCAGCACAGAGCCCAATGCGGGGCTTGAACCCACAAACCGAGAGAGAAATCATGACCTGAGCCGAGTCGGGTGCTTAACCAACTGAGCCACCCAGGTGCCCCACAAACGTCCCCTTTAATTCCACTTACATGAAATTATAATAAGGGAAGTAACAGAATTCAAAAAGTCCTCAAGTATTCTTACATTCACATTTCAAGTGGTACCTGAATAGTCCTTTTCACCCCTTTCATCCATCAGTCGTCACCCTGAGTTCAGCTGCTCACTTAAAGCTGCTAACACATCCCATTTTGCCCTGTGTAGATCTATCAGTATTGCATCTTCTGTTTTCCCCTTTCTGGTACAAACTCTAGGAACATATGTTGGCAAAGGGTTCCTCAATTTTACATAATTAGTCTGAATTTTCTTCTGTGAAGAAACATTTTTAAATATTGGAATTTTGTTTGGGATATGCTCAGAAGTTGGCTGTTGACTAAAAACAATGAATATGAAGTTTACATAAATTAGAGCCCATTATTCCAAAGCATCTCATTTTGGTAGAACTCTGGGAACATGTAGGTGCTCAATTATGCTTTGACTAATTGAATTATATAACTAATTGATAATTATGCAATATAATAAGTAATTCACTCAGAAAACACTGGTGCCTACTCTGTGCCTACAAGCTCTAGGCTCTAGGGACACAGTTTAAACCAGAGAGGTAAAGAATATACCCTCAGGTGCTTACACTGTAGTGGGTAAAAGAAGAAAAAAAATCATATAAAAAGTTCTGATTGAAGGATTCATAAATTCCTCACAAACTTTTTCCAATCTATGGTAAACTCACGCAGACATTTTTCCAAATTCTGTGCTAAGAGGTGATTACTAATAAAAGGGTCAGAAGACTTAAACATCTCTTCCCAAGGGAAAATGAACTAATTCTTTACTTTTCTTATGCTGAAACACATTTTATATTTACTGAAATTTTCAAGGACGTTGTCCCACAAAAAGAGAAATTCTGGCTTTCAAGTATCATTTTCTGAAAAAGTAAATTTTGCCTAATCTAAAACCTGCTTAGATCTTTGCTGTAGATTCTCATGAAATTGATTCCCAGAAAAAAACCCTTCCTCTGAAATTCGCACACGCAAGGAAAGACCAAAAACATATGATACAGACATAGTTACTTGAACTCACAGACACGTGGAACCATTTAGCCAGGGAGTGAAAAAACGGGGTCACATTCAGGCAGGCAGATTGGAGTCTCAAAGAACTGAAAAGTCTGCATAATATATATTAAGCCAGATATTAACCTCAAACCTCATCAGTTCTCATGAAATAAAGAGTTGCTGGATTCACCTTTTCTATGTGAGGCCGAGGGGCCCTGAGGCTCCCCTGAATTGTTGATGCAATAGATCAAATGAATTGTTGATGCAATAGATCAAATGAAATCAATCAACAGTTACTTACCTGCTGAACAATGCAGGTTTCTAGTAATTTTCTACAAAGATGACAGAATGTACAAAACTAAAAGAAACCAAAACAGTAAAAGAGAGTGGGTCTAAAGGACATTCACATTTTTAGCCACACTCTTCCTCCCTCAGTTTACACATTATTTTCTCAGTCTCCCAGGCTCCAAAACTTGGAATCATTCTTATTTTAGGCTCAAATGTTTTGTGTCTTATATTCGAGCACTCAACATAGTTTGCCATTTCTTACTGTTAAATGTGCCCCCCGCTTTCATTATGTCCACTCCAATCCAGGAGTCCATGTCTCATGCCTGCATTTTGTTATATCTACTCCTGAAAAGTAGCTTCTGAAAACTCCTTTCTGCTCCAATATATTCATTTATTACTGCTAGGTTAATACTTTCACTTGCTAATGAACCTGCAGTGGCTCCCCATTGCCTACTGGATCAAGTCCACATTCCTGCACCACGCATTTGATGCCCCCATTTACTGTCCCTGGCTACCTCTAAATGTGGACACCAAGCAGCCCAGGGAAAAGTGCCTGGCTTTGGTATTGGTAGATCTTATTTTTAATCTCAGCTCTGCCACTTACTCCTTATTGACTCTAAGCAAGTTACTTAAATTCCCTAAGCTTCAGTAAACTTCCCTGAAATATGGGAATAATAAAATCTATCTTGCTAGGTTATGGGAATTCAATATAATACCTAACAGTGGATTGGTACAGTTCATTTATATTTTCATTCCTTTGTTCACATATTCCCTTGGACTGGAATGCCCATCCCCCTACTCTCCTTGGGGGTAGGGGCCGGGGGAGGGGAAACTGTCTTCCAAGATGGATCTTAAGAGAATCTTCTCCCTGAAGATATTCTACAGTCACTGAAATGCACAGAAATAATGTTCTCTGATTGGTGAAAACTATGTTTACCTAGTAAAGGAAATCTTTGACCAGGAAAATCACACAGCTTTGGAAAAAAAAAAAAAAAACACCTTCTTAGATAGGAAAAAAAGAGAGAGGGGGAAGAAAGAGAGGAAAAAAAGAGAGATTTCAAAAATAATCACTGGGGCAGAAGTCCTTCACATTTGGCCCAAAATATTTTCCTTCTTCCCAGAATTTACAGAATTGATCTGTACTGTCAATCTCAGAGCCGCTTTTTTTCACAAATCTTTCTTTATGTCACTTACATAGCTCTCTCTCCTCTGCCCATCTAGAAGCCATTAATAGAAAGAAGAAATGCAGTCCCTTATTTTTTTAATCCTGTACTGACATTTACAACTGTTGGCCCAAACTATTAAGACCTCACTAATACTGGTAGGAGGATATGCATGTGGGTGGGGAGGAGGATGAATAGGTTGGGGGGACGATGAGCTTTTCATGCGGGGTTCACTTAAAAAGAAAGTATTTTCAATCTCTCCTCTATAAGTAACATTAAACTGTGCTTTGTAATTAAAGCCTAAATTGTTTAGGCAATGGCTCCAAGTTGATTATCACCATAATGCATATGTTCCCTTGATGGGTTTTGATAGTCCACATACACTCCTAGATAATATAAGAAAATACATCAGCGAGATGATTAAATGCTCTCTGAACAGAAACATTTAAGAATTTCAAATGAGTTATATAATACACTTTACTTTATAATAGGTCTTGGGTATAAATAAAATCCACCACATATTTCTCAAGGAACTAAGCAAGATTTTAATTAAGAATTCTTGGGGTGCCTGGGTGGCTCAGTTGGTTAGGCGTCAGACTTCAGCTCAGGTCATGATCTCACAGCTCGTGGGTTCTAGCCCCTTGTCGGGCTCTGTGCTGACAGCTCAGAACCTGGAGCCTGTTTTGGATTCTGTCTCTCCCTCTCTCTCCGCCCCTCCACCAACTGCGCTCTGTCTCTCAAAAATGAATAAACGTTAGGGGCGCCTGGGTGGCGCAGTCGGTTAAGCGTCCGACTTCAG
>NW_024412429.1:13452449-13511253 GCF_014898765.1 Herpailurus yagouaroundi | reverse complement strand
AAAAAAAGAATCAAGAAAAAGAATTCTTAGAAAAGTGAAATTAGTTACAGCAAAAGCAGAAAAATAAGACCTTAAAAATAAAAGATACTTTTAATGACTAATAACATCTTAAGGACTTGTCACTATTTCGTAGTAACACACCTGAAGGAAAACAGTAATTCAGAACTTTGCTTCTTCACCAGAGAGAAGATGCTGGTCCCAAACTTCTCCAGCTGTGCCTGGTGTCCAGGTGAAGTGTGAGAGTGCCAGAGGCTCCCTGGGAAATGTCTGCCTCCCTTTCAACATTTTCCACCCCAGTCGGATCAAGATCAGGTTGATCAAGATCACCAGACCCTTGTTTACAGCCAATGGCCATGGTTAGAAATAATCTTTGATTTTTTATTTTTTTTAATGTTTTATTTAGCTTTGAGAGGGAGAGAGAGAAGGAGAGGGAACGGGGGAGGGGCAGAGAGAGAGGGAGACACAGAATCCAAAGCAGGCTCCAGGCTCCGAGCTGTCAGCACAGAGCCTGACGCTGGGCTTGAACTTACGAACGGTGAAATCATGACCTGAGCCAAAGTCAGATACTTCACCAACTGAGCCCCCCAGGTGCCCCTAGAAATAATCTTAAAATAATAGCCCCTAATACAATGTTACCAAATGGGAGCAGCTGTGTGGCACCTACTTGGGACCATGAAACCCTACTGGAAAAATATTTTCCAGTAAAAGCAGTCCTTATCCCTACCATTTCTCAAGATCCCCACGGGAAACGTAAATGTTGATGATTCCTAACCTTCATTTATTTCATGAAATCAGCAAATATTAATTGAATGCCTGTGTCAGCCACTGCACTAAAATATACTTGTGATCCTGCCTTACAGAGATTATCTTCAATTATAGAAAACAGCAAGCCTAACAAACATGTACAAAGGGGAAGAAAGGTATAAAACTAAGAAAAAAGTACAAGCTTCTATGGGTACAGGCAGAGGCACCCTGATTTAGGTCAGAGGATAAGGCCAGGATAAGGTCAGAAGGAAGGCTACTTAAGCTAAAATCTGACTTCTAAGGAGGACTCAGGTCATTGGGATTGTGTGGGAAGAAGACTTTTGGGCATGGAGACAAAGCTTTTTCTGGGCAGAGAAACAGCATGTGTAGAAAGGCTCAAAGAGAGTGCCAGCATATGTGATGCTAAGAAGGAATTAAAAGAAATTCTGTAGTTGGAGGCTGGATGGTGAAGGGGAGGGTGGCACAATAAGAGAGATACAGGTCAGGAGACTCTCACCAGCGAGGAAAGCGATTTGTACTTTATCCAAGTGGAAAGGGAAAACAACTGTGTGGATTTCAAGATTGTAAACAGCCTGGGTTTGTATGGCTGTTACACTTGAATATGGTTTTGTTAAGACCTGGTACACACATTCTTGTGTGCTGTAGCACATTCTAAGCACAGAACATGGGGTGTGAAAATGGCAGATGAGTATCTGGACTTGACCTTTCTCAAGGAAATCCGGGTAGTGCTGTTTGAAGCAGCAAAGTGTCATGAAGGGAGAAGGTACACCATGAATCAATTACTGGGTAATAATATGACAAAAAAGGTGCCCAGGATGGTGAGGGTGATGTGTCAGAGAGCAATAGAGACCAACAAAGGGATCCCATGAGATAGATCACCATACTTTCGTATGAGAATTGCCCTAGACTTCATCTCTAGAGCTCTTCTCTGAACCCTACCGAAGACTGTCATTTATCCTCGGGTCGGCATGGGGTCAGGCCGGCAGATGGCAACGATTCTGGCTACAGAGTCGAAGGGGCGGAACGTGATGTTTTCCCCGCTTACTACTTGCATCACAGGGCTAGACACACAATCTTCCTGGGTCTCAGCCTTCCCAACTTTCCAAATGTGGTGACAACTATTACCTCAGAGGGCGTTTTTGAGCAGTAAGAAAGAGCATGTGTGAAGGGTACCTAGAATATCCCTTGGCATCACAGTAGGCATTCAGTAAGAAGTGGTTCTTGCTGGGATGCTATTGGCTCCATTACCTCCCAGCATCAGGCCAAGGCAGAAAGAATAGAGGAGAGAATAAGAGGTTTGCTCATTAGGCATTAAGTGCCTTGGGAACTACTTTGTTGAATCTGAATTCCTTGCGTGGCAGAAAGTCAATAAACGTTCTTAGCTTGAGGACATGTGTTTGGTTCTTATTTCACAGTTGACATTCACATGGATACCAGGAATATGACTGCTAATTAAGTATTCATTGAGTAGCCTTTTTTCCTCATCACAAACATGTAATTAAGATGTCAGGGTATGCACGCACGCCCACTCATGTGGGTGTATGTATGCGTGTGTGCATGGAAAGAGAGAAAGTGAGAATTTCTTTATAATAGAGTCATAAAATTAGGGAGCTGGAGGTCCCTCTGTTACACATCACTCGTTTATCAGGATAACTCCAAGGCCAGATAACAGTAAACTTATTCTCCATTCAATATCGCTCACCTAACTCTATTCAGGTACATGATTTGCTCCCTGAATATTGCTTTATACATCTGCATGAAAGCAAATGAGGATAGGGCGCTTGAGGGTGCCAGATGGCTCTCTCCTTTACCTCTTTCCAATCTCATCTCAGATGACATTTCTGCTCCCTGTGGAAGCATGAGATTCCTAATGCCTAAAACAGGTAACTGTCCTCTAAGTTGCTGCTGTAAGAGAAGCTTAAGCCAAATGAGCCAGTGAACCAAACCAGCCAAATCTGTAACTGTGTGTGATTCAGAAGGGGCTTCCTTTAAATTCTATGAAGACGGGGACAGCACCAAGAACACATTTGCTCAATAATTTCACTGAGGAAATTAATGCCATGCCTCTATCTGAGTTTGTTACTTCCCACAGATGTGCCAGGCTTGATCAATACCCAATCCTTCCAACAGCCTCTGGAAATTCCCAGAGAGCTATTGAAAGGTGTGTCAGTAAGTCCTCTCAATTTATAAAAGATGCAGATTATCACTGGCCACAACTACCCAAAAGCAAGAGCCAAAAATAATATGAAACAGGAGGAAAAAATCTGTAATGACCTTAATTCCTCCTAAGAAAAAAAGCTGTGTTCGTTTAGGAAAAATCCCCGAAGACAGAAGGTGCAACCCCAGCCCTAGGTTGCCTTAATGTGGGTAAAACTATTCCATGTTAAACAAGAGATGACAGATATGCCCAGAAGAGGAGACGAGAGAAGGGAGATAGTGGGTACCTGCATACTCCGCAAAGTGATTCTCTCTTGAAACCCTCCCAAATCTTTGATAAAGTTGTTACAGCTCACTGAAGCCTTAAATAAATATATATTTTACGGAACTCAATAAAGGACTTTGTACCATGTTTTGCATGGGGTGAAACCAAAGCAATTAGCCTGAGAACAGGGGGCTGGAGAGGGGTTGTAGAGAAAGAAGCATGGCGGGCTGGATGGGTTGGGGAGGGTGGCGCACATGCTTATTCCAGAGCACTGGAGTTGGATTTGGGTCCAGTTTTACCAAGTCTTTACATAACAGCTGCCTAGGGGCATATGGGTAACAAATTTCTTATTAATGCCCAATGAATGTAAGTTGATCCACTAAAATCCACAAACTATATACAGCACCTCTATTACAGTTATGAAGTTACATGCTCTAAAGCTCTGTTACTTGAGTGATGGGGATCCGCAAGCCATTTTAGAAGAATGGGTTCATACAGAAAGGATGGCTCTTGCTTAGGGGCAATTCCTAAGTAATTTCCCCTTAACTGCTTAAAGGATATCCATTGCTGAACTTCATTAGACCCCAAAAGAAACTCCAGCTCTCCTGAGATCAGCAATTGGCCACTGGGGGTTAATGGAGAGAATTCCTATATGAAAAGTCTCTACTCATTCAATATATTCAACAACATCGCTGTCTTCAAAAATGTTGCTAGCCAGGAACGCTCAGCAAACCTTCTCATAATAACTTTATTTCCAGCCCTTCCCAACAGAAAACTAGCCTGTGAAGCAGACCACAGAAGTGTACCGCTGATTAAGGACAAATCAGGTAACTTTCTTTTCAAGTGTTGTCTGATCATCGTACTTTAATGCCATCACCAAGCATGCCAGGGAACAAGAGACAACAGTCAGCAACGCAGTGCTGGTACGCGGATTAGCGACTCTAAAACCAACCCACCCAATAAAGGGCAGAGGAAAAAATAGTAAAGGAGGAGAAATGAAAATACATTCTGTGGACTGAATCAGTTTATACCCCTAATAGGTCTTAAAGCCGATTCCCCATTTTACTAGAAATCTTAATAACAAAAAGTTTCCATATAAAATGCTGTCCATATAAGTCTTGAAATGAGTACAATTTCTCATGGAAGAGTAGTAACATTCATAGATATATATAAGTTTGGACAGCCCTCTCCAACCAAAGATGAGTCAAGCAGGATGATTTCTGTCTTCCGTAAAATACAGTGCAATAGCCTTCCTATCTATTGGATCAGAAAAGGTTTCTAGAACTTATTTATCTGCTCTGTTCCAAGTTCCAGAAATAAAAATGAACTTTCCCATAGGAACCACCTGGTCCTCAGTGATGTTTAAGCCTCCCTTGTCAAAGCGGCTGAAAGGAGAGGAATATTGTAGACTCACCATTTGGTGGCTGTACCAGTAGAGCGACGTTCCCTTCAGCACCACCCAGAACTTTTTCCATTTGTTGCTTAGGAAAGTTCCTTTTTCTTTTTTCTTATACAGCCACCCTTGGCAGTCAGCATGTCCCAGGTCTTTACATGATATCCTCCGCCGACTCATCGTGAAAAAACCTGCAGCAATTATATGAGAAGGTAAGTAACACAGTACCCTGATTCACATGACCAAGTGAAAGGTAACTTGTTTACCTCTTGAGAGCTGAATTTTTTTTTACTAAAATTTATGCAAAGTAAATGCAAAAAAAGAAAAGAATTAATATTTATTTTATTTTTAAGCATTCATTTGGTGCTTAGAAGGTACAAGATATGACCAAAGAAAGAGGGAGGCTAATATGCAAGTGTTAGTCTAAGAATATTATTCAACAAGAATAAATTGAAAAAATTCAAATCATGAGCCTGGCAGGCATATCGTTGTACTAACACAGCTCCTTTCAAAATAATAGCAGTCATTATGCAATATAGAGAAGGGTTAATGCCCACCTAAACACAGCTACTTCCCGACTCGGGTGCCAGCTTTTCTAAGCTTTATTGACATACCACGAGGGATTAATCCAAATGAACAGCATGCCGTCATTTCTTAAAATCGAGCCAAAAATAACCAAAAATTTAATCTGCCATCCACCTTCTGATATGAGCATAAGACAGACAAAAAAATAAATAAATCTGATCCCAAAGAAGGCATCCGAGAGAAAACCCACACTCACGCACACGAAAAGGGGATAAAGAAACAAAAGAGATCTAATTACCTTGAGTTTTCTTTCTCTGCTTCTGACGCAAGGGAACCTGCTGATAATGCAGGAAGGAAAGAAAAGAGGAAATTTCTGATTGTGTTGTAACATTTGTAAAGAGAGAAGGAGGGAGGGGGTGGCAGTGTTTATGAGCAGGATGGAAGCTAAAAAAAACTCTCCAAGCAGAGCTAAAGGGGAGCTACTCGCTGAGGCACAAAATGTGCTAATTAGAATGGTATACGTTGAGCTGAACCTGAGGAAAGATACGAAGATGCGTAACTCGGCGTTTATCACTAATGTTTCCTGTTTCCACCACAGGCAGTTTTAATGCTACCACTTCTGTTAGGGCAGGACAGTGTGCACTGAAGTTCTTAAAAATAATGAAATATTTCCCCTTTGACTTTTTTGTGGGTGTCAGAGAGAATCAAAAAACAGATCCTGCTTCTTCCCTGGCAATTTTTTAAATAACACCAATTAATTAAATAAACCGGGAAGCCAATTGCGATCTCACAATAGTATGGGTTCGTATTGTTAAATCCATGGCCCTGCCCCCATCTAGGGTTACACCTACACCACATGAATTCAATATCCCAGAAAAAAAAAGTCCCACAACCTCTTTTGGTGACATCTAAGTATCTATCCTCCTTATCAGGAAATTCTTATCTACAGCCAGATTCAAATTACTCATTCTGTCTTTAAGCATCTCTGAATGTTTCTCACATGTTTCACAGAAGATAAGTTAATTTCAACTTCTATTTTATACTAGCTCTTCAGATATTCAAATCAGACATAAGATAATATATCTGAAATACACATCTTTCACAATACATTTTAAACAATATGTGTAAGATCAAACTATCAGCAAACATAGATAATAAAAAAAAAAAGAAAAAAGCTTTCAAATGGCCGTGTGTGTGTGTGTGTGTGTGTGTGTGTGTGGAGAGACGTTTTAGATTAAAGAAGTTGCACATTATCTAAGCTGAATTTACTCATCTATAAAAGATTTAATCTTTTATGTTAACAAGTAGAGAATTTAAAAATATTGTACATAATCGCAAAGCAGCTCTAATGGTTGACATACAATCTTACCACAACATTTTATAATATAGATGTTCCTGGCTAGTATTCTGCATACCTAACTATTGACCTAATAGCTATTGTGTATGGTACTACTATATGTTTCAAGAGGGAATATGATACAGGGGAAAGAGGGTAGGATTTAAAAATCCAGGGGCCTGAAATCAGCTCCTGCCTGGGTAGCTGTGTTACCAGGAAAAAGTCAATTGACCACTCAGAACCCGTTTCCTTGTTTGTAAAGTCAAGATATTTCTATAGTCCCAATATAAAGGTCTTACAGATTTTTTAACAAGGTTGTATGTGAAAATTATCTGAAAAGCAAAAAACATTATATGACTATATATAATATATTACTCTATTACCGATATAAGCAAATACTTCATACTAATAAAAATTGCATCATTTTTAGGATAAGTGGGACTTGTATTTCCTTCAGCAACGATGATGAAGTCAATGTGCTTAAATTATTTTTCCTGGGAAATCTCATACTGACTTTTTATTTTACAAATGTTAGAATACAATTTTAGTCCTGCAGGAATCAATCATCCTTGTGAGAAAAGGGCATAACAAAAGCAGTGACTGCCCTAAGTTTTAGGCAAGAATAGATTTATTACAGTCCTGACACGTGACAAAAATCTAGGCATACTGTGACGACAAGGTTGTCTCAGCGCCTCTTCAACAGGTATCTCCCACCCTGACCTGCATCTTGGTCTGAAATTCCCACCATTCCCTCCAATGGTCTCCTGGGGTCTTTTTACTAAGCAATTATCTGAGATCAGGGAAACCAAAAAAAAAATATATATATATATATACATATATATATATATATACACATATATGTATATATATATATATGTATATATATATTAGCCCAAATATGTGTATCATTTGAATAGTTAAAACTTAGGTGAGTCAGGACTAAAGACAAAGGAGAGAGTAGGTAAATTTAGATGTGGGAACAGAGGCTTTCCTATAAGGTTCTGGCCCCAGATGACCAAGGTCAGTCACATTTAGTTCATAGAAAAAGAGCAGCTCTAAGAAGAACAAAGCATGGGAAAGTCACAAGAAGACAACTGTAGAGTCTGTAAAGGCGGGCACCATTGGGTCCATCTCTCCTGACTGAGCACTAGTGAATCTCCTCCATCCACCCATTTTGAGCCCCAAATGGGACTGGGAACTCTCCAACTCATCCATCCAACCCTAGGGCCGGCTCTAGAGAACACCCAAATGAATCTATAGGTTTTACCTCAATTTTGCCCAAGACCAGCCCTTGGTGTTTGCTAGAATCTTGTGTCTGGGCTGGGTGAGATCGGGAGTTGCAAGCAGGACAATACCTCAAAGAGAGTGAACACTCAACACCAAGAAAGAATTTAGACCTTTTTTTAAGGGGGGTAAAGGAGTTTAGTCATTGAGGACACTCTCCTCTGACAATACTTCCCCTAAGGCAAATTATTATAAAATCTGTATTAACTGTTAAAACTGTTTTCCCCCAACCAGAAACAGAGCACATATTATAGAAATAACGAATTTTAAGGAGTTTCAGTTTCACCTCAAATATGTGAATTTGAAACCTAAATTGGTTTAGATGAGAGAATGAAAACAAGCTTCAGAACTTCAGTGAGTTTAAGATACATTTTACTCCTCACAACAGGAAGTGGAACCCACTAACTAGTCAGTTTTAAGAAGATGTTACATGTGGGTTTTTTTTTTTTCACTTGGTAAGTGAAAAAAAAAAAAAAAAAAAAAGCCGAGCAACCAGTTAAGCAATTTATGAGATAGTTTTTCAATAGTGGAATTATAACTCGTTATCAGAACAAGTGTCCAAAGCCTGATAAGATCTTCCCGTTGGGATGCTGTGGGTAAAAATGAAGAATTATCCTAAATTCTGAGTTTGCACTAACTTGGTTCTAAAATTGGGGGGAAATTTTTCTTTTAAATATATATTCCCTTTTTACTGGAAAGCAGTACTTTAATTTTACAAAACAGTTACAGAAATTCATGTGGTTATTAATCAGTCAAAACACACATAAACATACAAAGGAACCAGAACAAAATATACAAAGGGACCTTCCTCTGATGCCTAATGATGGCGCTAACGCTCAGGTTACAGAGTAATTAGTCTAGTGACTTCCAATCTATATAGTAATTGTTAAATCCTGTGGGCACCATTTACCTCCATGATATATTGAAATTCACAGCAACGTGGTTTGTCACTTCATGAAACTTCATAACGATTCTTCTGGTCTTCAGCAAAATTGTACAATGATATGCTAGTAAATGCACCATGATCTGTGGCATTTACCAGTTTCCATGGTGTAAAGCCTCACATCATTGTCAATTTCAAGCTATCAATACTTTAACCAAGGTACAAAAGTCCTAAGTATTTTAGTCAAGCCAATTCCAACTGACTGTGTTGTTAGCAACGTTTCTCCACGAACACCTTTCCCCCACAAAGATCGTGTCTCCTTCCTGGAAAAGTAAACTCAACTTTATATAGGGAGTTTTAAAGCTTTTAACTATTAAAATCTTACCAGAGAAAATACATGAAAAATTCACTTACTTTTTTTCAGAAGACTAACCTACCTTAAATATTACTCAATAATTCATATGAAAAAAAAATCTCTAGTAGTAAAAACTGGAGTCAAATAATAGACATTCTAATAATAATAGGAACAGGAGATCATGACAGCTAGAAAATATATATAAAGCTTGTAGAACGTTTGCCATGTGCTAGGCACTGCCCTGAGTCTTTTCACAAATACCTGGATTGAATCTTCACAATAATTATGGCCTAGGTGCTCCCCATCTTACAGAAGAAGAAAACTGAAGCAAATGGAGGTCCAGTATTTTGCCCAATGTCATAGAAATAAATGGCAATGTGCAAAAGTTTATTTCAAGAACAAAACTAGTGGCAGCTTCTTACGATATTTGCGCTCGCTGTTGATGTTATATAAAGGAGTAGGACAGGGAATGTGAGTGGGACTAGAATGTGAGGGGAAGCTGGAGGCATAGAAGAGACAGAAGAAGGAATAAAGTGGGAAGACTAGGAAGAAGGGGGAGAAGGAGAGGAGAGAAGGAGCCAAAGAGAGGAGCTGGAAAAGGGAGGAGGGGCCAGAAGGGGAGAGTGAGGAGGAGGGTGAGAATGTAGAAAGTGAGGGAGAGTGAAATGCCAGGGAAATTCTGGAGTTTCTAGCCTAGACAATTGGATAAATGACAGCAATATAGACAGCATAGTTTTAAATATACACGTCCAGTAGTAAACAGCAAATTTGATGTACATATGAGGCATCTAAGTGGAAATGCTCTGTATACATTGTACTTAAGGGTCTAGGGATTTGGAGAAAATCTGGAACAAGATATAGAATTGGGAACCATCAACGTATAGAGAGTACAAAACTTGAGCTAGGATAAGATCAGCCATGTGTGCAGAAGGACAAAGACTCCAAGTCAGAATCTGAAGGAGGCCCAATACGTTACACAGTAGCAACAGAGAAACAATCAAGGAGACTGAACATAACAGCTAATGAAAAGATACAGAAAATCAGAGGAGGGGTTGTCCTGGAATTGACCAAGAGATTTGTGGGGGGTCTTTAATTTTTTTTATGTTTTTGTTTATATTTGAGACAGAGAGAGACAGAGCATGAGCAGGGGAGGGGCAGAGAAAGAGGGAGACAGAATCCAAAACAGGCTCCAGGCTCTGAGCTATCAGCACACAGCCGGATGCGGGGCTTGAACCCACAGACTGTGAGATCATGACCTGAGCCAAAGTAGGGACGCTTAACTGAATGAGCCACCCAGATGCCCCTTGACCAAGAGATTTGAAAGAAAGGGGAGTCCAAAACATCAAGTGCTGCCAGTGTAAAAAAAAAGAAAGATCCACTCTCAGATAAATACTCCAGCCCAGAGAAATACATGCCCCTATGCACAGTGGAGATCACAGTTTGTTAATTGCACCATTGTACTGGTAATACACAACTGTAGAATGCTTATGTGTTTCGTATGTGGGTGGATAAACAGCGTCCTTTTCCTTTAGTGCCATGGTCTGTCAGAACTAGCGCTACCTGGGCAAAACAAATCTCAAAAACACCATGTTGAAAATTAAATGCCTGTAATAATGCTATTGTTTATAAGATTGTTAAATATTGCGTGTAAATACTAAAGTTGCATGGGAATGATAAACATCACAATGTAACTTGGGGTGAATGAGAGGGAAATGGAAAAAGGAAGGCGTCAATAGGAAAACACGACTGTATTTGTATTCTATTCCTTTAAAAATAATAAAAAGTAACAAAGAAAAGAAGGAAGAATTATATACTCCATGAGTTATAATATGAATATTCTTTAACTTTTTGGATATATTCCAAATTGCTTTCAAGAATCCTACTTAGAATCTCCTGCAATATATGTTCAGTTCTCTGCAATCTAGAGTATATATTGGGGTCCTATTTCAGAATTTCAGAAATCCTTCCACTTGCTTCTTTTTTTTAAAACTATTCCACTAGTTTCTGCTCTTAATTTATTATGCCTATATCTTTAATTTTCTTTATATTTACTGTGTTATTCTTGTTCTAATTCCTGCAGGTGATTTCTCATTTATTATCATTCTTTGCTTTTAATAATATATTTAGAGCTATAAATTTACATCTACATTCTACCTGAATCTCCCTGGTTTTCAATTCTAAGTCAGTTCTCTCCACCCAGTGAGATATTCTAGAATGTACTTGTAAGTTTCCTAACTTATGAGAACTTTCTACTAATCTTTTTCTTTTTGCGTCTTAATGTCATTGCTTTCTGTTCAGAAAACACAATCTTTATGGTATCAATTTCTTGAAATATGCTAACATTTATTTGTGACTTGCTACATAGTTAAGTTTTGTAAGCATTCAATGTAAACCTCAAAGTTGCTAATTTTGTTTTCCAAATATCTCCTATCCCTATGTAAATTTTGTTGCTGGAGCTATAACTTTATTAGTATTTCTATTATTTTCAATCTTTCTGTGTGGTATTTCTGTGTGTACGGTTTTTGTTTACTTTTTCTATTTCTTTTATAAACATCCTATAATCAGATTTTTATTTTTTTAAATATGAATATATATGCCTCTTGATAGGTGTTTAATCTACTAACATTTACTGTAGTTTCATTTTGTGTTTTCAGTTTACATTTATTTTATTTTCTCCCTTTCTTCCATTTCCTTACATGGTATTCCTCTGATGCTCAATTTACTATTTTAATTTAGTATTTCTAAATTCATCATGAATATGTCACGTAATTCAGCACATTTAAAATTTTTTTTAACATTTATTTATTTTTGAGACAGAGAGAGACAGAGCATGAGCGGGGGAGGGTCAGAGAGAGAGGGAGACACAGAATCTGAAACAGGCTCCAGGCTCTGATCAGTCAGCACAGAGCCCGACACGGGGCTCAAACTCACAGACCGTGAGATCATGACCTGAGCCGAAGTCGGATGCTTAACCAACTGAGCCACCCAGGCGCCCCAATTCAGCACATTTTAACTCCTGCTTCGATGCCTTCTCTCTTGGTACTATATTCTAGATTTTTATTTTTCTGTTAAAATGTTATTATTACCATCATTACTCATCAAAAGACAATTAAATTTAGTGCCATATGTTATCAATTTCTGTGATCACCTTTGTTTCCTTTATCAAATATCTGTCTGTTGGGTTCACTTTTCTTTTTCCTGGAGTACCTCCTCTAACAGTCCATTTAATGAGGATTTACAGGTAGTAAATTCTGAATGTTTATCTAAACAGTAATGTCTTTATTTTGCCATCAAAATTGAATGATAGTTTAGCTGAGTATACAATTCTTTTCACCTGGCACTTTGGAGCGTTTAATCATTTGTCTATCATTTATCGTATTGATGAAATTGCTATCAGTCTGTAATTCTTTGTATGTGATCTTTTCACTCTTTTAAGACATAATTATCATCCTTGATATTCTGTAGTTTATTACAGTGTATCTAGTTATGGACTTATTCTTTTTTATACTGCTCAATCCTTAGAGTGAACTTTTTTTTTATTTTTTTTTTAAACGTTTTATTTATTTTTGAGACAGAGAGAGACAGAGCATGAACGGGGGAGGGGCAGAGAGAGAGGGAGACACAGAATCGGAAGCAGGCTCCAGGCTCTGAGCCATCAGCCCAGAGCCCAACACAGGGCTCGAACTCACGGACCGCGAAATCGTGACCTGAGCTGAAGTCGGCTGCTTTACTGACTGAGCCACCCAGGCGCCCCTAGAGTGAACTTTTGATAACAGCATTTGTATCCTTTTTTAAGCATGGAAAATTAGCAGAGATATTCAATAATCCTTTCCTACATTTCTTTTCATTCTCCTCTTTTGCCACTACTATCAAATATATATTAGTTTCTTTTTCTTAATATTTAATCTGTTTCTCTCTCAGTACCACATATGTTCTGTATGTTTTTTAATCTGCCAATATTCTTTTTGAAAGGATCCAATGTTGAGTTAATACCATTTGCTGCACATTCTATTTCAAAGAATATATTTTCACTTCTAATACTTCTAGATATGTTTAAAACCCACTTCGTTTTCATATTTTTTTATTTGTGCCTGATAATCTTTCAAAAATTTTTCAAAGATATTTTGAGTTTCATACTTAAATTTTTCTGTCAGGCTTTTAAAAATTGATTTCATGTAAAATAAAGTCTCCCTTGAATTTTTATTGTATAGTCTATGTTTCTTGGCATTTAAAAAATCTATTTTGTAATTTAAGTTTACAGAATATGAGTAGAGAGGTTTTGTTTATCCATTCTCTTTTCTCTTCTCTCTCTCTCTCTCTCTCTCTCTCTCTCTCTCTCTCTCTCTCTCTCTTTCTCTCCTTCTCCCCTTCCCCTATTGTGCCCATGGCTCCCTTCTTATCAGTTTGCAGATTGCCTCTACTGGGTGTAGAATCAGTCCTACAATCATGTGTTGAGGTGATCATAATAAATCTTGCATACCCAGTCACTAATCTAGCTGGTGACTAGGTTCAGTTCCTGATGTTGAGGCTGTGTTCCTGTCTCCCACTCCCTATCCTCTAGGGGGTTAATTGCCTAAGCCCAGGCAGGGGTTTGACTATTGTTTTCTCTTCATCTTTAGCACCTTTCACAAGTGGGGGAGCCCCTGTTTATTTGTCACCAAGAAATGAATGTAGCTCTCATCACATTTAGGAGCAGTTTTTAATCCCCTTAAACTGGTCCAGGAGGCAAACTACTTTCTCCCTCCGGACAAGGTACCCATTAGTCCCATAGCTTCAGTCTTGCTTGCTGCTTTTCATTTCTGATCCTCAGAGCTTTTACTGTATTTTTAGCCTATCTTTGCTTTTTTGGTTTTCCCTATTTCTCTTTGTCTAGCATTGTTCTATGTTTACAACATAGTATAGTATCAGAGTGTGAACACACAGGACCATTACTGAAAGGAAACCAGTCATTTCATTGATAAGATTCTATCTTGAAATCACAGTTTGAGTGACAAGAAATTCCCTTTTCATAGTAGCCTCACTATGCCACCAAGACATCTATTCATTTCTTTTCCTGGCACCTTAAACTTTATTCTATTATGCAGAAATTTCAAGTATTTTGACAACTCCATACTTTTGAATACTTTATTCCCTACCCCATTTTTCATCTGGTTAATGCTTACTCATCTTTCTGACCCAAGTCAAATGCCACCTCATCCATGAAGTGTTCTCTGACTTTAGAAGGCAGTTAGCTCCTATGATAGTCTTACATTCATGCAGTGATATTTATTTGTAGTCACTGTAATAATTGCCTCATATTATCTCCCCAAAATCCTCATGATAGGTACTATTTTTATCTTCCTTTCCACAAATGAGGAACTTGATCTCGGTGAAGTTAAGTAACGTCTCCTTAGATCACACATAACGAGAAGCAGAGCCAAGACTGGACCCCAAGCCAGTAGGACTCCTAAGCCTATTGTTTAACTCTATGTTACTTGGCCTATTCTGTCTTCTATATCCCACCATACTTTGCTGATGGCTCGGCAACAGATATTATAATTTATGTTTATATATCTGTGTGGTGCATATATGATGGTAACCCTATCCACCAGATGGTCCAACTCAGAACCTGTGAGTACTCTCAGGCCTTTCCTCTAGTTCACATGTTTATTCAATCATTACCCCTCTTCATTTGATTCTTCAAGTTTTCTTATCTCTTATCAGCTCGTGCTTGAATGACTATAACTCTCCACAGACTCAATGATTGGCCAAGACTTCAAGACATAATTGATGTTCTTGATCATATCATGACTTCAAAATCTAGCACCTAGCCCAATGCCTGACACAGAAAGGACACTCAATAAATATTTGCCAAAAGACTGACTATGTCCTATGTCAATTTGTACTTCACATGATGCCTTACTAGTAGTCCTGGCACATGTGGAGATTTAACAAATACCTGGAAAGCCATCTACTGCTTGATTACACAGAGCTGAGAAATGCCCCCACTAAATAACATCAGCACAGTTAAGCAACATGAAGATTGCCCCAATACCTTTCTTACCCCCAAAGCAGCACATGCATAGAGAAAAGTTTCTGGTATTAACTGACACTAAATTTGAACCCACCTGAAGTGTCGACCCTTGATATTTCTTTGAAGGTAAAATAACCTTGTGCTCAACAAATCTCTACTTTTATCTAAAATACCATTTCCTCAAAAACTATTGCAGCTTTCTCCAGCATCCTGTTTTAACCATGTCCTACAAATAGTAAGAATCTGAAACCAAAGAAATAAGAATGCAGAGGACAAAAGAAGAGCACTGGACAGGGGGACAGAAGTTTTCCAGTGGTAGTTAACAAGACCCTACCCGGTAATCTGCTCCCCAGACAGCTGTCAGGCACTGTTCCACCGGAAGTCCTACTTGGAACAGCAAATATGTGAAACAGCCTCCCAAGTTTGATCTGTGCACAAGGCCTGTGCACAGCAGTGTTGGCATAACGGAGTTATGTTCATGTGGCCTAAATGAACAAGCTGCCAAAATGTGAGCTCTTTTTAGTAAATCAAAAATGTGAAAACTAAATTCCTCACTTCATCCCTGAATATCACCCCAGCCCTGAGGCACACACGATGAGCACAGAGTTCAAGTGAGGGGCAGGCAGTTCCCCATGGGGATGAGAATCATGTCTAGACTGTTCACCACACACAGAACACCCAGGCAACAAGTGTTCCGTAAGTGATGAATGCAGAGCTTTATTGTGAAGTAAACACAACAAATACGGGTTTGCTGTTAGACAAATCATCCCACTGATGACAGTCCAGGAAGCAGCAGATGAACCCAGCCACGGCACCAGAAGTAAATGTCCCTTCCCATTCAATGAGCCTGCTGTCCTCATGGAGCATGAAAACTGAGCAAAGTTACCATGATTCACATGCAGAGTTTTCTGTTTCAGGAACAAGTTTTCACTTGACATTTAGGCAATATTTAATAAAACAATTTTATTTAAAAGAATTCTTGGGAAACCACTGTAATAAGGTTCTTATCTAAGATGAATCTGACCATTTCCTGCCCACAAGAGCCACCCCTGAAAGTAAGAATTCTCAGAAGCTTTAGGTGAAAGAGCTAAATATGATGATACAAGAGATGATGTGTAGCATTCCCTCTAACCCTTGTCGTCTTCAAGGTAAGGTTGTTTTCCTTTCTTGGCTACAACATTGTTACTAAAATCTGAGAACAGAGAACTTTCTTAATCAAGCCTTTAAGATTCGTGTATGCTAATTGTGATTTGTTTGTTTGCTTATTCATCTATTTCTTTATTTTAGTGAGAAACTAGTCATATCAGAAAAATAAGCAATACTCATTTAGTGTATAATACTGTGTTATCACCACAGCATGATGCATGGAAAGCCTTATAAATATGGAGGACTACACAAGTGGATTCTTAGAAATGTTTAGGGATTGTACCAAATCTAATGATTATGTTATAGATTTCCCAACAAGCTATGACCCGGATCCTAGAGATGATTATGCTAATTCTTTATTTCAGGCCACGATTTGGTCAATTGTGGCTTTTGTTTATTCAACCCCCAGTTCTTGCACAATTACTCCGTGCCAAGGACCCAAGATTCAGAGGCAAGCAAGCTCTTACACAGCTTCCAGTCAAATGCAGAAAAGAAAGAATTGAACAAGGATAATGAGGTCCATATGGAAGTGCCACTACCCAGGATCAGGGAGTCAGGGGAGTCAGGGGAATCACCCCGCGGGTTGATAAAAACAAAGGTCCCAAGGATGAAGGCCTGAGCATCAAAGGCTCTAATACAGGAATGCAGGTGTGAACCAAAAGGCACCCACCACAGAGTGTTGGGGAATAACCACACTGAGTAGTAAAGCCAACATCACACAGAACCTTGTAAGTTACATTTGAAAGTATGAGGTTTACCCAAAAGTCAATGGGAAGCCACTGAACAGATGTCAGCAGGCAAGGGACACAATGTTATTTGCGTTTAAGAAAGTTCACTCAGGGGCGCCTGGGTGGCGCAGTCGGTTAAGCGTCCGACCTCAGCCAGGTCACGATCTCGCGGTCTGTGAGTTCGAGCCCCGCATCGGGCTCTGGGCTGATGGCTCGGAGCCTGGAGCCTGTTTCCGATTCTGTGTCTCCCTCTCTCTCTGCCCCTCCCCTGTTCATGCTCTGTCTCTCTCTGTCCCAAAAATAAAAATAAAAAACGTTGAAAAAAAAAATTTTTTTTAAAAGAAAGTTCACTCAGTCTGTTGCATGGCAGGTGGATTGGAGGGGCAAGGGAGGTTGGGGGGGGGGGCGGTGCAGAGGCAAGGATCCCAGCAGGGATAGGGAAGGGCAGTGTTGTGCCGTGAAGACAAAGAAATACCAAGAAGGTGAAACCAATGGAACTTGGTGAGTGAATACCTTTGGTTCTCTGGGAAGCTTTAGCTCTAAAAATTCTGTTTTTTTCAGAGGAGAGAAAAGGCTACTATCAGATAATGAACAACTCAGCTTAACCAGAAAAAACGCTATTCTACCACACACATAATAAAATCTCAGATGCTTAGAATCTAGTTTCTTGGGCAATTTTATTGGCACAATTTACCATGCCAACCTCAGCAACTATCAGGTCACGATCAACAAAAGTGCCTTAAAAGTACTGGCCTTCACCCCTGCTGATGGTAAGTTCCCCATCATAAGCACCAAACAGAAGGCTCAGCACATATAGCTCAATAAACGTTAGGTTATTGGAAATGAAGTGTGATTCAGGATGTGATTAGGTCAAATGTGTCAAGCCTACTGAAACTACCTAGCATAAAAATAGGTCTCCTGTGCTACATTTTATTTAGAGAACAAATGACAGCAGAAAATTGAGCTAATTTTCTGAATGGAAATATAAAGTAGGGTAACCACTGAAAAGCAACTGGAAGAAAAGCTTAAGAGAGATGTTTAGCCGTACCACCTAGACACTGATGGCCGCGAGATAAAAATAACAGGTAAACAGGCACACGAGGAGAGCTGAGCTGATTAGGTCTGGGAGTGGAGGATGGCTCATGAAATGAGAAAGACCCATAAATAGCCAGAGTTCCCACCAATGAGGGTGGAATCCACCTGCTCCCGGGTCCAAGGGGAAGCAGGTTACATATTGCAGCGGTGCTCGCTGTCAATTGCGGATTGTGTGGGTGGTAGGTTAGTCCTTTGGTAATCAAATCTTCAGTGTGCACCAATAGCCAGGGTTATACTCTACTTAAGATGTGGAGATTTAAACATGTTTCAGGTCATACTTAAATCTCCAGTTCCTACCTAGTACAGTGGGTGATAAATGATAGAGTCGGGACAGGTAATCAGTGAACTTTAAATGAATGTTTGAATGAGTAAATGAATTTCTTAAAGTGCTTAACTGCTCTCTTACTATCTTAGTTTCCATTTCTTCTTAAATATATAAGATCAACTCCTTCCAGTTGGAACACTACATTCTTTCAGTAGAAAAGGGAAATAATGTTAAAAAAAAAATCAAACCCTCCATTACTTTTCTCAAGGATCTAACCATTCCAGTTCTTCCTTTGCATTTCTTTGCTCTGTATAACATGTCCTTATCATCATATGCACTTTTTCTTTTTAAAAATTTTTATAAACGTTGGGAACTCTAAGCTTTAGTGTTCCTGACTATTTTACAAATCTGTGATGCCTGTCTTTTGCCCTTGACCACAGGACCTTCCTTGAACACCCTATACATATGCCTTCATATTTAATCTTGGCCAAGTCTCCCACTGCGGCCTCATTTATTCTCTTAGGTGTTCCCTTTCTTTATCTTCATCATGATTATTCACATTTCTATGATCAAACAACACCTACTCGTTTGTGTCCAAGGGATCACATTTGCCTTTTCCGCAAGTTTTAGATGGCAAATTTCCCAGGGTAAATAATGAACTATAATTTGTGTTTTCATTTTTAGTTTTCTGCAGTCCTGTCTCCCAAAGCTTCCACCATTTTCATCACTAGCAAGCTTTTCCTTCTCATTTAGAATTAGCATCAGAATTAAAGTGCTCTCATTGCTTTCTCTATTTCTGGAATAGGAAATTGTTAACAAAGCAGAGAATTAATCAGCTGCCTTGCTTTTTAGTAAGGTGTCCCTTCCAGGAGCTTTCTAGTTCATTCCATTTCTCCATCACGATTCCTACAACCTGCCTTGACATCCATTTCCTAATTTGCATCAGGAAATTATGGTCCATGCCCCCTATTTTGCAGGAAGTCTATACTGTATTCTCTCAATACCCCATTTCTGGTTCTGCTTTTGGCTCTACTCCGAAAACTATCCTATGCATCCATCATGAGGTCATTAGATTTGCCAAAAGATACACACTATACAGTCCCACACTACCCCACACCCCCTCCTATTAGAAATATCATGTTAATTTTATCAACTAATTTTCTCTGCTAAGTGTCCTTGTCTAATAGAGATAACATACTTGCTCAGTGGATTTACCTAAATAGGCAAATTTATAGCTGTAAAAGTATTTTCAAAAAAGCCTAAAATTTCAGCATAATAATTAGCAGAATTTTTCCCATAGACGTCGCATGAGAGGTTGTGCTATTACCATAGTTGACCTAAAACACAGAGGCAATTTATGTATTGTATATTAAAATCATGGTTATGTTTTTGATCTTTAAAAGCAAATAGCTAGCAGTCTTAAATGCTTGGTGATCATAAGAAACCCCCTGAAACCTAACAAAAGGATCATTTAATCCCCTCGTGGCTAATGAAATGGAGGACAGTAACTAGCTAGCCAAACTCAAGATCAATTTGTTTATTTTTTACTCATTCATCAAACTGACAGTATTTAAGTCTGCAGTGTCCCAAACAGTACTCACAAGAGCATTGCCATCAGTAGCCATGTATGATGTCAAGTTGGTAGAAACAAAAGCTAGAAGAGAAAACAAAGGAGTCTCAGTTAAATGTGGGATTAAAGTGTTCATAAAAGCATATTATCTCGGGCGCCTGGTGGCTCAGTCAGTTAAGCGTCCGACTTCGGCTCAGGTCATAATCTTGCAGTTCGTGGGTTGGAGCCCCATGCGTCAGGCTCTGTGCGGACAGCTCAGAGCCTGGAGCCTGTTTCGGATTCTGTGTATGTGTGTCTCTCTCTCTGCCCCTCCCCTGCTCTCACTCTCTCTATCAAGAACATGAATAAACATTTAAAAAATTAAAAACAAAAAGGATATTATCTCTTTGATACAGGGGGAGGCATTTCTAATTTGATTGATGAATTTCACAATAAAAGCAATTAACTCAGTGGCCTTTTAACACAGAGCTATACGGCAACATTTAAAACCGAGTTCATAAAATAAGCCAGAAGTTTATTTGTACATGGGTCAGTATCCTTTCACATCTACAGCAAGACATGCATGTTACTTACATACTTAATACTGTGTTGTATATAAACAAATATCTGAAAAATGAAAATATTTTCCTCTTTATGATGAGCAACACAGTGTAAGATGGGGAAATATTTGATCGAATACTATTCTGATTATATTCACTAAACAATTTCAAAAATGTAACTAATCCCCGTGCCTCAGAAATCCCAACTTTAGTATGAAGATGAGCTGCTTTTGATGTATTACACTTTGTAGTGGATGACCTGAAAGACAACATGCTCTGTGGTTTCAAGAAAAGTGGATGAAAACAAAAAGAAAGAAAACCCATATTTTCAGACTTTGATCAGCAAGAAACTTACTAAACATACTCCAGCCACTGAAACTCTTCCAAAACAGAGAGCCTTTCAATCTCTTTCTCCTTACCACCAGAGATACAGACTCATAATCTGCATGACTTTATGCCTTACACCATGGTTCCCAAATCTCAAAGAATGCATATCCCTTTTTAATGTCAAAAACACCATATCTATATTACGTAGATATGAATAAAACATTTATTTGGAAAATGCCAAATGAAAAAAACCATAGTAAAAATGACTGGCAAATTTAATTACTTAATATTTATTTTATTTTATTTTATTTTATTTTATTTTATTTTAATATTTATTTATTTTAAAAAAATAGACTAAAACCTAAATAAAAACACAAGCTGCTGATAATATCTGCAATATATACTTAATACATAATAATCAATTTAAAAATGGGCAGAAGACCTAAGTAGCCATTTATCCAAAGAAGACATACTTAGGACAACAGACATATGACAAGATGCTCAACCTCACTGATCATCGGGGAAATGCAAATCAAAACTACAAATGAAGAAAAAAAAAGCTACCCAAAACTATGTCACCTCACGCCTGTCAGAATGGCTAAAATCAACAACACAACAAACAACAGGTGTTGGTGAGGATGTGGAGAAAGGGGAACCCTCCTGCATTCTTGGTGGGAATGCAAACTGGTGCAGCCACTGTGGAAAACAGTATGGAGGGGTTTCCTCAAAAAGATAAAAACAGAACTGCCCTACAATTCAGCAACCGCACTACTAGGTATTTACCCAAACAATACAAAAATACTGATTCAGAGGGATACATGCACCCTGCTGTTTATAGCAGCATTTCCTGCAACAGCCAATTTATGGAAATAGACCAAGTGTCCATCGACTGATGAATGGATAACAAAGAGGTGGTGTATATATACAATGGGAAACCACTCAGCCATAAAAAAAAAGAATGAAATCTTGCCATTTGCAACAATGTGGAAGGAGCTAAAGAGTAATATGCAAAGCAAACTAAGTCAGAGAAAAACAAATATCCTATGATTTCACTCATCAGTGGAACTTAAGAAACAAAACAAACAAGCAAAGGGAAAAAAATAGAGGGAGGCAGACCAAGAAACAGATTCTTAACTATAGAGAACAAATTGATGGTTAGGAGAGTGGAGAGAGGTGAAGGGTGAAGGGCGGGTGAAATAGGTGGTGGGTATTAAGAATTGCACTTGCTGTGATGAGCACAGGGTGTTGTATGGAAGTGTAGAATCACTATACTGTACACCTAAAACTAATATAACACTGTATGTTTTTGGGGTTTTTTTCCAAATTTTTTTTAAACGTTTATTTATTTTTGAGACAGAGAGAGATAGAGCATGAACAGGGGAGGGGCAGAGAGAGAGAGAGAGACACAGAATCTGGAACAGGCTCCAGGCTCCGAGCTGTCAGCACAGAGCCCGACGTGGGGCTCGAACTCACCGACTGCGAGATCATGACCTGGCCGAAGTCGGACGCTTAACCGACCAAGCCCCCCAGGCGCCCCTATAACACTGTATGTTAACTGCAATTGAAATAAAAACTTTTTAAAAATCATCATTATAAAGAGTTCTTAAATACCGATAGGAAAATCATAAGCAAACTAATAGAATAACAAGTGAAGAAAATTCAAAAAATAAAAATACAAATGACTGATGTTTAACCTCATTAGCAATAAAAGTGCAAAATGAAACAACATGATTTCATCTTTACTCTTCAAGATTAGTACACACACACAAATTAAGTGGTAGAAGCCACATTTGGTGAAGGTGTGCTGCAAAGAATAATTTCGTGTTGTTGGAATGTCAAATGATTACAGCCTCGCTGGAGGGTGGTTTTCTGAGATGACAGCGATGACAATCAGTGACCACCAACATTTGCGGAGTCGTCGCTATTTGCTATCAACAATGCTATATACTACCGTCCTAAACATGCAAAGAGTTTTATAATGTATTCTTACTGAAAAAAATAGGGTATCATTCACTTTTTATCATGAAAATACAGGTTTATATACATACATCTCATACATCAGTGCATTGGGGGGGGAGAGTCTGAAGATATTTGTAGCAGAATGTGTGTAGTAATCATCTATGAGAACTGGAATAACCACATAATGTATTGTTTGCTCCCCAATGTATTTATTTCCTACCATAAGTATTTATTTATAAAACAAAAATGTTCGGATAAAATGCTATAAATATTTGATTGGCTCTTTATAGCAACGTATTTTTAATATCCGTTGATTGAGCAAATACATAATAAGCAAAAGCTGGTTTACATTCAGCAGCACTTTTAGACAATGAAGGTTGTAAACTTGTAGAAGTTAAGAGCAAAGCTTTGGAATGGTCTGGACTGGATTTAAATCTCAGTTTGCCAATTTACTGTGTAATATTGGGCAAATGACTGGTATTATAAATATGCAAATGACTGGGCATTGTAGTAGTATTTCTTTCTTAGGGTCAGACAAAAATGAAGTGAGAAAGTATCGTTATAATACTCATAGCAGTACCTGACATGTTAAAAATATTCAATAAATTCTTTTACCATCATAAAACATATTTATGCCTTAAGCACACACTTATTAAAGGTCAACTATATATACCCTTTAAATATGATGTAAAGCATTGCTGTGTAAACTTCCCTGATTCAGAGGGATCACCAGCCCCTCCCCTAGAATAACATAATGGCTACATTTGTTGTATTTATTAAGCCATTACTACATCCTCTACCAGTTGATGATTTTCATGTCTCATGCCATCTGATTGTTACAATCACCTATGAATAATCCACTATTATTACTCCCATGTCTCAGAAGAGGCAACTCGGAAACTTAGAATCCAGATATTTCCAGATTCAAACCCAGGCTCCACAGCCTGCTCTCTTAAATTCTCTTAACCTTCGCTCCCCCCAACAGGACAGTGTTCATAATTAACCCTTCAATAGCCATGGCATTTTACATACCACGATGCTGTGGGCAGGTCTACCTGATTGGACAATGAGAATATCAAAGGTAGAGGCAAGACCCATACATCTTCATGCCCCTGAGCCTATCCCAGGGAAGCACACAGCTTAGGCAAGAGTTGTCAAAATGTTTTTTTTAACTAATAGATCACACCATCAGAAAACCTTATTATTTCAGTGGAATTTGAATGTCTTCACTCGGCCAGATTTCTCATAGCAAAATAAGCAGAACTGACAGAAGAGGATAGAAGACAGAGAGAAAAATTCAGCACTGATTCTTCCACTAAGCATTGGGGTTTGTTGACACTGATGTTAAGCCTTCCTTTGATCGCGCAGAATATGTCTCTTATACATATTGTATTCCTTAAACTCCTAACAGTCTCTTGGGTGTGTTCTGTCTACACCCATTGCAACCACCATAGTCAAAGGCACCTCTTTCCTGAACCATCGCAGAAACATCCCAGCTGATGTCCTAGCTTTACTTCTTACCCAGAGTGAGGTTTTTTCAATGCACGTTTAACTATCCTCTCTCTCCTTAAATCTCTACCATGGCCATTGAAACATGAGGTAAAGACCAATATCATGAAAATCTACAAGGAAGGCTTTGCCTGGCCTCTGCCTCCTCTCCAGTCCCATCTTGGATCATTTCCATGTCTCTTTCTTTCCTGACTCACTAGCTTTTTTTTATTAATTCCTTAAACATGTTTCTACTAATCTCAGGAGCTTTACGCATGCTCTTCCACAGCCCGCACCCAAGATGGTTTATACCTACCATTTAATCTTTACCTATACGTACCATTTAAGCCTGTAGACCAAAGGTTATTTAGTCAAGAAAGCTTTCCCCAGTTCCTCTGAGAGATCAATCCTCTTTTGCATTCTCTCCTGGCATGTTATCTTTTTTTTTTTAATTTTTTAATAATTTTTTTATGTTTTTTTTTTTTTTTGAGAGAGAGAAACAGACAGGGTGGGAGGAGCAAAGGGAGGGAGACAGAGGATCCGAAGCAGGCTCTGCGCTGACAGCAGGGAGCCTGATGTGGGGCTCAAACTCACAAACCATGAAATCATGACCTGAGTTGAAGTTAGACGCTTAACTGGCTGAGCCACCTAGGCGCCCAGCACGTTATCTTTTAGACACAGAAGTTCTCATAATTGTACTGAATTATTAATGTTACAATTGGTTCTTTAACATCTGACTCCCCACTATAGTATAACTGACCGAAGGACAGGCACTATATCTTCTCTTGTTCACTTGTTTACTGCTGTATCCCTAGTCTTAGTACACACAGGGATTCAATAGACATTTGGGGAGTAAATGAATTAAAAACACAAACAATAAAAGTACTCAACTTTGGATGAGTTTCCATAAGGAAAACCTATAAATTCTAATTTTGTTTGTTTGTTTGTTTGTTTGTTTAGGGGAATGGTGCAGTCAGGAATATCCCACTAGAATTATCCTTCCCAATCTGCAAGATGTGGTGATGACACTGTGTTGATGTCAGACTTCCCTAATTCAAAGAGCTGATGGGTAGAAACAATATGTGCTCAGGGGTGGGGGCAGGGAGGAATAAGTGGGGAGACCTAGGCATGGATGTGCCATTGTAGAGGCTATGTATATTAGGTAAACAGTTTACTTAATAATTTTAGAGTTTCAGCACTTCTTAAAATAGTGAACATATATGAAATCTAAAATTTCACCAAAATTATTCAAAGATAATTTGGGACAGAAGAATCATCAAAACAATTTAAGCCCAACTCTGGCTTCTCCTCTTCCGTAACAAAGCACATGGCCATAACCCAGAAGAATTAAGAAGTGAAATGGTAGTCACGGAGACTAACGTAAACACATTTGCTTATTGTTTCGACAAAGAGAACCAGCTCAGCTAACCTTGTTACAGCACACATGTTATCTATATATTGACACACTGAATATATAGGTCCAAGATTTTGATAAAAATACTTATAAAGCACACAAAGGAGTTTATGAAAAATAAGAATGACACTGACAAAAGTGTTTTGAAAGTAATAATTTTGCCTTATTCCCAACCCTTCATGAGAATATTAGTTTAAGCAAGGTGCCCATATGTTAAAAGAGTTAAAAGGAAGAAGGAGTTTTTTGATATGTCTTCACAAAAGAGTTTTTTTGCTAAAGGATTTTTGTATAATTCCCAGGACTTAAAAATGTATAAGAACCCAATGACAAGACAACAAATAACTTTCATAAATCAAGAGGTATATCGTTCTTTGCTGTCAACAAAATTAAAGGAAAATCTATTTTAATGGTTTGTTAATTATTAAAAGGAGTTGTGATAGCTCACATATACTTGGCATATACTTGGAAAGAATTCAAAAGTGCTTCATTTCCATCTATTTATTTATGTGAAAAACAGTTTTAAGTGCTTACATATATAAAAACCAACAATAGGATTAAAATTTGCTCTGAACTCTCTCTCATTCTAGCAATAAATAATATTTACCTAGAAGTAGTTCCATAATTAGAGGAAAAGCCTCATCTATCTCATTAAATAGTTCATTTTCAATAAAAACATGTACCTCTTGTATTAATCATTATTTGTCAAAATAGCATATTCATGTTTTCAAATTATATACTACTAATAAATATGATATAACCCACTCCAAATGAAATCTTATTGGCTTAAAGAATTATGACACACAAAAAATTAAATTAATTTCAGTTTAAATATTTTTTTTTTTGCTGAAATGCATAATGTCATCAATGAAAATTTTTGAAGCAAAAAATAAATTATACAATTGTACAAAAATCCATGGAGTAGTAGAATGAAAATATGAGTTTCGGGGGGCATGGGGGTAAATAGAACAATGTAAAATTAAAACTCTAAAGATGACTTTTTAAAAAATAATTAATGAAACATATAAAATCTCTGTGCTATTTAGATCGCCTAGGTTATATTTAAGTATAACATTTTATATATTTTATATATATTTAAATATAATCTTTTTACTATCAAGACTTATAATACACCAGAAGTGACATCTTTTGCAACCATTTAAACATACAATGAAAATTCTAGGTGACGATGTAAAGTGTCAGGGAATATATCAGGCTTCCAAATTACTTTCTGGGTACATGGCCAAAATAACACGTTTCAAAACTACTACTACACACCCACATGGGTTAGGGTCAAACATTTCACTCCGCCACTCCTTAAATGTGGAAACCTATGAAAATCACTTAATGTCCCCGAATAGTGAAAGAGAAATACTAACAACCAGCTCAGGGATTTCGTGAGAATTAGATAAAATATCACATGAGGAATTTGCAGGACTTTATGCAGGCTCACTAAATGGGAACAATTACCTTGAATGGGAGCAATTACTTAGAAATGGTTTAGCTACAGAAAACTATTCCTCCTGATGGAATTAGCACACAACTAAAGGATGCGAGCAAGTGTGATAACAGGTTTCATCAAATAAAATAGCGTTTACTCTTCAAGGTTGATTAAACTTCCTAACCTACCCTCCTAGAGACATTTTGGGTTCCCTGTTTCAGAGTTTAACGGTTTCAGGGGATAGTTTTCTCAGTCACATTGACGACAGTTATCTTCTTTAAAAACACAATTCCTTAACACATCACAGCCAAAACAGTAAGGTCGTAAATATATTTTTACGTTTGCGAAATGAAATAAAATGTATTCCTGATAAGTTCTGTAACTGAAAAAGTGGAAAACACATTTCATTACCAAATGAATAATAAAGTTAATTTCAAAGAAGAAAAATTCCTTAATATATACTGGTTGTCATGGAATGAATGTTTGTGTCCCACCAACCCTCCCCCCCCAAATTCATATGTTGACCTTTCATCCCCATGTGATGTGTTTGGAGGTGGGGCCTTTGGGAGCTGATTAGGTCATGACAGCGGAGTCCTCATAAATCGGATTAAGACCGTTAAAGAAGCCAGACAGCTAGTTCACCCTCTTTCCACGATGCGAACAGACAAGGAGAAGAGTCACCTGCAACCCAGAAGCTCCTACCAGAACCCAACCATGATGGCACCATGATCTTGAACTCCCAGTCTCCAGAACTAGGACAGATAAATCTGTGTTGTTGACATGTTACCCAGTTATGTATTTTGTTCTAGAAGCCCAAGCTGACTAAGACGCTAGTGAAGAAGCATTCTGTTTTGTTTTAGACACAAACAAAATGCAAGTTTATTCTGGCAACTTATTTTAGAAACTATTTAGCAAATTAGTTAAGTCAAAAATATGGACTGTGGTGCTACATCACTTTGAAACCAGAAAATAAACCAAGAATATCAACATGGCAACCAATGCTATACAGGCAGTTGCTAGTATAATTGGTTGGGTTTTTTTTTTTTTAAGAGCAAAGAAAAATTCACTAAAGGTAGTTATTGGTTCAACTGATCCAAAAGTAGCCCCCTTGATTTTTCCCCCCTAGACCTATATTCTTTGGAATGGTGCAGCAAAACCAGTATGAGCCTACTGTGCTAAAGGTTTTCAAAAAGAAGACGATTTAGATGAGCACGGGGCATTGTATGGAAGTGTTGAATCATTATATTGTACACCTGAAACTAACAGTACATTGTATGTTAACTAACTGGAATTTAAATAAAAACTTTTTGAGAAAAGGCAATTTATTGTGATTTAAAGACAGTTTTTCAAGTGAAATAAACCGTGGCCTAAGCTGCTTCCTTTTTTCTTTTCTCACAGAGCAAGACAACTCTGAACCAAAATTCTAAAAACCCACATACTAATTCACAACATGCTTACCCTTTAAAATGACAATGCTCGCATTTGACAAGATATTCGCAGAGCAACAAATGGATTTATAGAAAGTCCATGGACATAAGCAAACCATGTGCATTACTGTTAGTCCAGGAACTAGAGCGAAAGAGGAAATAGAAAATGCTGGTCACTCTTAGAGGCAGAAGTCTCCATCGTCCAAAAGCATGAAATACGTGTGGCAACAAAGTGGGCATTTAACTAGCAATGAGAACAGTAAGCAAGCATCCTCTGTTACATGGTAGTCCGTCATAGCATTGCCACGGGAAGCAAGAGAGAAAACTCATCTTTGCTCATATATAAAAGCATAGGGCATGAGATCCATAATCCATTATCTTCTGCCAATTAGCAGATCCCTTGTTAAGGCAGAGCAGGAGAGAAGCAAGCTAAATACAAGATGACTCCCTTTTGAGCACAAATACCATGATGTATGGCATGGGGATGGGCTGGAGCTGTTACTTTGTCCAGGAAATTCAAAAAAGGAAAAATCCTTTTCCAAATTATCTCAAACATTTTTTCTTTTGAATTTAAGCTCCATTGTCATTCTGATTCCAATCCATTCCCTGCATGCTTTTAAAAATCCTCAGTTTTTTTCTTTTCCCTCTCATTCTTTTCTCTTTTTATTGTTAAGTTTCCCACTCGTTTTGTTACATTTCTTTTCTGCCATCTCTCCACTTTGAGGATGAACTGACAGATGGTTTTCAGAGCCACAGCTTTTTTAAACAAACTATGATGATTAAAATTACTTTATTTTCAACACCACCGAAATGCTGTGATACATCATCTGAAGAGACTGGCAGACCTCTCCCTCGCTTGTCCATTCTTACATTCCCACAGAAGCTGCCAGCCCTGACAGTCAAGACTCAGACAGAAAAATTTACAATTCTAAGCGAGGATAGTTCCTCTGTCAGCCAATCATGTCAATGTCTGCTCCCAATCGACTATTTTACTATGGTAACAAGCAGGTGGCAAACGGCAAGACATCTTGAACAACCTGCCTCTTCTACCTCCCGGAAGAACCTGCACCACCAGGTGCACGTGGCTGTTGACCACGCCCCCTTGGGAAGGCACGAAACTCCTTTGTGTCCCTGGACTGGAGGGGTCTCTGGCCCTTCTGTGAGCCTCCAGAACCCCAAACTTCAAAGATTGCAGTCTGCACCCCCGCATGCCTGCCCTTAGGGCTCAGGTAAATGGCCATGCCCTACGGATCTCACCCTATGCCCATTGCTCCTTTTGAGACACTCTCCTTCCTCAGCTCATAGGGTTCACTAGATGCTGGAAGAGACTCAACCCCATGGAGCTGATTCTGTTCCCCTGATTGTCTTAAATTCCATCATGCCAGCCCTACCTATAAGTGATTGCTCCCACAGGCCTTCCAGAATTAGGCTAGCACGCTTTCAGCTCTTCAAATTATTTATATAGGCAAGGGCCCTGCAAAACATATTTGCACACCCCTCTAAACACACACACACACACACACACACACACACACACACACACACATCCTAACAGCAGCCTTGTACAGTGATGCAGATAAAACCTGCATGGTACCTACTTCCTCTTCCAGGCGGTGACAGATCCCAAGAACTTCTAGGGTTCTAAGTCCTTCTAAGTCCTTCTAAGATTCAATCTAGCTGTGTGCTTAGGTCTGATCTAGGACATTTGTGGCTGAAACTCAAGGAATCTTCTCAAAGGTTGATAGTAGCACCAAGACACCACATCAAGTAGGGAAAGGGCCACTAGGCCTCTGGTGAGGCCACAGGAAACACTAGGAGCCCCCAGGCCAAGTCTCAAAGTCCACTACAGTCTGACCCAGGAGCTCACCCTGGGTCTCTCCAATGGCAGCCCTTGAGTAACAGCAGCTGACTCCTTCCCCCCCACACCCCTGTTTGTGGTGAGAGAAGATGCAGTGCTCTAAGGTGGACCAGGTATGAACAGCAAGTGATGGCCCTTACCTTTCTGCAATTCGCATCCCTCATTTTCTCCACTTTATTGTTCTTTATTCGGCAAGAATCATAATCCTATTTTCTCTGCGTGGAAGATAGCACACTTTCTGCTTGTGTGATCCGGACTGTACACACACTGCTCTGAGACAGCCAGTCGTTCTAACTCAGCTTTGCCAAATGGCCTTCCACGGTACGTGTTCCACCAGAGTGAATAAAGTATACCCTATGCAGCAGTGGTCTCTACCATGGGACCATTGCTGGCTGGAAGAAAGCCAGAGAAAGAAAACCTATTACAAAAGCTGCCTGCTGTTTGCACCTATTGAGGTGGAATTGGGGCCAAAATTCCCCTTTTGTCTGGCTAGCTCTTTCATTGGGAAATATCACTTTAACAGGCCTTACGACTTTGCAAAGGTAGTGCCCAAGGCTTTGTCAGACAGGATGAGTAGAGAATGTAGAGACCATAGGGAGCTGAACTGTTGCGCATAATAATGGAAAGGCTTCCTTTTTCAAGAACAAGGTGACTGGAGTAACATTACCAACATGGTGACAGAATGGTTTCTTTTTTTTTTTTTTCAAAGTTTATTTATTTATTTTGAGAGAGACAGAGGGTGCAAGCTGGAGCAAGGGCGGAGAGAGAGGAGGACAGAGGATCCAAAGCAGGCTTTGCACTGACAGCACAGAGCCTGATGCAGGGACTCAAAGTCACAAACCATGAGATATGACCTGAGCCAAAACCAAAAGTCAGACACTTAACCGACTGAGCCACCCACGCACCCGGACATAAGTTGCTTCTAGTTTGCTGCCTCTCACAAGAAGAACAAGTAACATCTATTCAAGAACAAAACACCATTGAGAGAATTCTAGAACATAAGGGTGAGGCTGAAGTAGCTCCCTGCACCTCAAAGCCCAAGATGATGCCTTAGAAGGGTAAGAGAAATGGCTACATGTTGACTACATCGCCTCTCCCCCAAGACAGGGCAGCACCATGTGCAGAGATCTCCCCTGAGAACCCAGCTTCCCAGCACTGTGAGTCACTTTGTAGGAGACTCTACCCTAATATCGTACCACAGGGATTGTAGAGGAATCTGTAGGGCCCAGCCCCCAAAATCTGACTATGATGGAGAAGGAAGGTTGGGCTGGCAACAAGCAGCACACAGATCTTGGGAGACCAAGTTCATGCCTGCAGTACCCAAGTAGTAAACTCAACCAGAGGCTTTGTTCATCTACAGAACCAAGTTGGGGCTGCACTCTGACCAGGGAACCCTGGGGTGGTGGGGGCAGGGAGGAGGGGTGCAGATCTGTCTGATTCAGATCCTCCAACAAATTTTGTCAGCCACAGAGCTGTGTGGCCCACATCCAGGCAAGATGCCGAGCCATAGCCCCACCTGCTGTGGAGAGTGCCTTCCAGCCCCATCTGACAAAAAAGGCTGATGAACTCCTGGAGGCTGTGCAGCCCAGTGGCACTGGAGCCAAGAGCCAGGTGGACAGAGCTGATCTCCCCCAGGGCAAAGCCAGTACCAAGTGTGAAGGCTTCCCGGGCTATACGCTGGTGGATGAATTAATTCATAGCCAAGGCTGAAGGTAGCTCCCGGCTCCTCCCAAATAGACAGCCTATTTGGGAAATTGTCAATGGCCTGGGGTGGCTCCTCCCCTCCCACCCAGGCAAGGGGCTGAGATTTGGCCCCACCAACTGCAGAGAGTGTCTTCTGGACCCATCAAATCAGAAGGGCTGGAGAAAACACCTGAAAGGTGTGCAACCTAGTGGTGCTTGAGTCAAGAGCAGAGCAGACAGAGCCAGTGGTTTGCACCGCAAAGTCAGACAGGTCAGCTTGAGTTAAGACAATGAACAAAGAGCTTTACTGGCTTTAGAGCTGCTTGCACTATGCTTGGACAGGGAATCTAATTCATAGCCCTACTCATCACTGAACACAGCCTTCAGCCTGTCTGACAAGAAAACGTAACCAAAGCACACACGAAGCCGCACAGTATATTCCACAGCCCTACGTACAGTGGCACTTGAACCGAGAGCACAGCCCATGGCTTCCCCCATCTGCACAGCAAAATGGGTGGATTCCCCTGACTGGGGAATTCAGGACACACTCAGGCCAGGTTCAGGTCCCCAAACAACAAGCTGTACAAGCTCTGGGCCCTGGCCCACTGCCCTTTCAGGGTGGGGAAGCTCATTCATAGCTTCAGCTACTACTAAAGGCAGTACCCAGTCCCAACCATCTAGTAAGCCTGACCAAAGAATTCCCGCCACTGTGGAGCCAATCTTACAGCCTCACTTGGGTAACGAACCAAGCCAGTAGTCCCATCCAACTATTCTCAGCCAGTGGCACAGCCCCATCTCCATCATCAGAGCTCAAACAGTTGCCTCAGCCAAAAATAGACAATAGCAGGTCTCACCTGCCCAAAGACATCACCAGCAGACACACCCAGAAACCCAAACTGAGCTAACTGGTGAAAAACTGCCTCTGCCAAAGCAAACCTATAAAGTTCAGAAAAGAAGGCCCATGATTCAAATGCACTGAAACCAACAAAAGGAAAGAAGGATCATATAAAAATCAGGTAAATATGACACCACCAAAGAAACTGATAAAGCTCTAATAACTGGCCCCAAAGAAATGGGTATCACTGGACCACCTGGATGGCTCAGTCGGTTAAGCGTCCAACTTTGGCTCAGGTCATAATCTCATGGTTTGTGAGTTCGAGCCCTCTGTCAGGCTCTGTGCTGACAGCTCAGAGCTTGGAGCCTGCTTCAGATTCTGTGTTTCCCTCTCTCTTCCTCTGCCCCTCCCTCACTCTCGCTCTCTCTCAAAAGTAAATAAACATTATTTTTTTTTAATTACAAAAATGAAGGAGGGATAAAGACTTCCCTGAAAAAATAAAAGCTGAGGGAGTTCATTACAACCAACCTGCCTTGCAAGAAATGCTAAAGGGAGCTCTTTGAGTGGAAGTAGAATAATGCTAATTTAACAGCATAAAAATACAAAAAGGTAGTGTAGATTTCACTGGTAATAGTACATATATAGTCATAGTTAGATTTTGCAATATGGTAATAATGGTACATAACTCATTACTCAAGTTTAAAAGTTAAATGAATGTAGCAAAACGACCATAAATACAATAAACTGTTATTAGTTACACAATATAAAAACATGTAAATTATAACAGCAATAGCCTAAATCGGAGGGGGATAAGAGGTAAAAATGTAAAGTATGAAAATTCTATTGAAATTAATTCATTATCAAATTTAAAAAAGGGTGTTAGAAGTGTAAGATATTTTACATAAGCCTCATGGTAACCACAAGGGGAAATCTTGTAATAATTATGCAAAAGGACATGATAAAGATGTTAAAGCATAAGGGTACCAAAAGATATCAAAGCATTCGCAGGGGTGCCTGGATGGCTCAGTCAGTTAAGCATCTAACTTTGGCTCAGGTCACGATCTCATGGTCCATGAGTTCGACTCCCACGTTGGGTAAGCACGAGCCCCTTCTTCAGGTGAGCACAAGCCCTGCCCTGGGTGAACCCCACTTCCCCCCCCTCTCTTTCTCTCTCCCTCTCACTCGCTCTCTCTCTGCCCCTCCTGGGATTTTCTCCCACTCTCTCTCTGCCCCCCTGCTCACTTGCACCCTCTCTGTCTCTCCAAAAAAAAAAAAAAAACAAACAAACAGCATACACAAAGGGATAAGAAACAAGGAACAATGGATCTACAAAGCAACTGGAAAACAATTAACAAAATGACAATAGTAAGTCTTTACCTATCAATAATTATTTTAAATGCAAAAGGATTAAATTCTTCAATCAAAAGACATAATAGAGTAGCTGAATGTATAAAACAAGATCCAATAATATACTGCCTACAAGATACTCACTTTGGCCTTAAAGACACACATACACTGAGAGTAAAGGGATGGAAAAAGACCTTTCAAGTAAAAGGTAACTACAAAAAGCAAGGGTAGCTATACTTATATCAGACAAAATATACTTTAAAAATAGTTAAAAGAGACAAAGGTCATTATATAACGATTAAGGTGTCGATACATCAAGACAACATAACAATTGTAAATACTTATATACCCCACATTAGAGCACCTAAACACATAAAGCAAAAACTGACAGAGCTAAAAGAAGGAATAAACAGTAATGCAATAATAGTTGGGGACTTTAATACCCAACTCTCTACAGTATATAGGTCATCCAGACAGAGAATCAATAAGGAAACAGCAGACTGGAACAACACTATAGACCAAATGGACCTAACAGACATTCTGTTCAACAATAGCAGTACATATTCTTCTCAAGCACACATAGAACATTTTCTAGGATAGACCATATGTTAGATCACAAAACAAGTCTTAGCATACTCAAGAAGATTGAAAGGATATCAACTATCTTCTCTGACCACAATGTCATGAAACTAGAAATCAATAACAAGAGGAAAACTGGAAAATTCACAAACACACGGAAATTAAACAGAACTCTCTTGAGCCACAAATGAACCAAAGAAGAAATTAAAGGGGAAATAAAAATTTTCTTGAGACACAGGGCGCCTGGGTGACTGAGTCGGTTAAGCATCCAACTCTTGATTTTGGCTCAGGTCATGATCTCATGGTTCACGAGATGGAATCCCACACTGGGCTCTGCACTGACAGTGCACTGCCTGCTTGGGATTTTCTCTCTCTCTTCTCTCTCTCTCTCTCTCCCCCTCCCCTGCTCATACCCTGTTGCTTGCTCTCTCACAATAAATAAATAAACATTTTTAAACATTTTTTTTCTTGGGACGAACAAAAATGGAAATACAACATGCCAGAACTTACTGGGATGCAGCAAAAACAGTTCTAAGAGGAAAGTTCATAGCAATAAACACCTATGAAACAAAGCAAGAAAAATCCCAAATAAATAATCTAACTCTACACTTTAAAGAACTAGAAAAAGGACAAACTGAGCAGAAAGTTAGCATAATACAGGAAATAATAATTATAGAAGAAAAAAGTGAAATAGAGAAGAGAAAAACAATAGAAAATATTAACCAAACTTAGAGTTTGAAAAGATAAAATTGACAAACCCTGAGCTAGACTAACCAAGAAAAACAGAGAAAATACTTAAATCAACAAAATTATAAATAAAAAAGGAGACATTACAACTGATACCACAGAAATTCTAAGGATAATAAGGGGTATTATGAAGAGGCTGTAAACCAATAAACTGGACAACTTAGAAGAAATGGAAAAATTCTTAAAACATACTACTTACCAAGACTGAATCAGGAATAAGTAGAAAATCTGAAAAGAACAGTTGCCAGTAAGGATACTGGGTCAATCATAAAAAATATATATCTCAACAAAGAAAAGCCCAGGACCAGAGGGCTTCACTTTGACTTTCACCAAACACTTAAAGAATGAACACCAATCTTTCTGAAACTCTTCCAAAACAGTTAAAGAGGAGGGAAGAATCTCAAACTGCTTTCACAAGGCCAGCATCATCCTGATACCGAACCATAAAAAGGATACTACTAGTGGGGTGCCTGGGTGGTGCAGTCGGTTAAGCGTCCGGCTTCAGCCAGGTCACGGTCTCGCGGTCCGTGAGTTCGAGCCCCGCATCGGGCTCTGGGCTGATGGCTCAGAGCCTGGAGCCTGTTTCTGATTCTGTGTCTCCCTCTCTCTCTACCCCTCCCCCGTTCATGCTCTGTCTCTCTCTGTCCCAAAAAAATAAATAAACGTTAAAAAAAATTTTTTTTAAAAAGGACACTACTAGAAAAGAAAACAACAAACTAATATCCCTGATGAACTGGGATACAAAAATTCCCAATAAAGTGCTAGCAAACCAAATTCACCAGCACATGAAAAGGATTATTCACCATGATCAAGTGGAATTTATTCCTGGGATGCAGGGATAGTTTAAGTCAACAGTGTACAAATCAGAGTGATAGGTCACATTAATTAAAGAACAGGATCATTTGATCATCTCAATACACACAGAAAGAGCAAACAAAATTCAGCATCCATTCATCATAAAAACTCAACACATTATGCATAGAAGGAACATATGTCAAAATAATAAAGGCCATAAATGGCAAGCCCACAGCTAACATCATACTCAGTGATGAAAAGATGAAAGCTTTTTCTCTAAGATCAGGAATTAGACAATTGTGCCCACTCTCACCACTCCTATTCAACATACTACTGGAAGCCCTAGCTAGAGCAATCAGTTAGGAAAAAGAAATAAAAGGTATCAGAATTGGAAAAGAACAAGTAAAACTATCTGTATTTGTGGACAACATACTTTTACGTATAGAAAATCCTAAAGGCTCAACCAAAAAACTGTGGATCTAATCAATGAATCTGGTAAAGTTGCAGGATACAAAATTAGTAGTGTTTCTATAAACTGACGACAACATTTCTAGGAAAGAAATTAATCCCATTTATAATAAAATACTTAGAAATAAATTTACCTAAGGAGGTAAACTAAAAACTACACAACTTTGAAAAAAGAAATTGAAGGAGACACAAATAAATGGAAAGGTATTCTGTGCTCGTGGATTGGAAGAATTAGTATTGTTAAAATAATCAGTACTACCAAAGCCATCTATAGATTCAATTCAATCCCTATCAAAATGTTTACAGTAGAAAAAACACTCCTAAAATTTATATGGAAACTCAAAAGACTCTAACTAGCCAAAGAAATCTTGAGAAAGACCAAAACAGGAGGTATCATACTTCCTAACTTCAAGCTGTACTATAAGCTATACTCATCAAAACAGGATGGTAATGGCATAAAAAGAGACAGACCACTAGAATAGAGAGCCCAGAAATAAACCCAAGCATATATGGCCAACTAATATTTTTTAATTATTATTTCTGAGAGAGAGAGAGAAAGACAGAGAGAGAGAGAGAGAGAGAGAGAGCACAAGTGGGGGAGGGGTAGAGAGAGAGGGAGACACAAAATCTGAAGCAGACTCCAGGCTGTCAGCACAGATCTCAACGTGGGGCTCGAACCCACAAACCATCAGACCATGGCCTGAGCCAAAGTCAGATGCTTAACCAACTGAGCCACCCAGGCACCCCATGGTCAACTAATATTTGACAAAGGAGCCAAGGATACTTAGTAGAGAAAAGAAAGTCTCTTCAATAAATGTTGCTAGATAATTAGATATTCACATATAAAAGGATGAAACTGAACCCATATGTTAGAAGGTGGAGGAGGAACAGTAAGTATCTTCCAAATTAAGAAGGCACTTTGAGACCAAAAAAAAGTAAGCCACTACATACTGTTTACAGACTTTTTTCAGAGTAACTTACTGCCAGTGGGATCGGTCATCTGTGATGACCCAGGCATTATGGAGCTATTCTCCACAAAGCTCAGACCTTAATCCACAGGTTTTATAGAGGGGCATTATGATGAGGTCGAAGGGTAGTTAACTAAAGCTGTGCCATCTGTGTGCTAAAGGATCTGTACTAGCTATCTAAAGTGATGCCATCTGTGTGCTAGAGAGAAGCTCAAAACAAGCCTTCCTGCCTTCTGGGCAGGACATACATTAACCTCCACAGGGCTTGGAACACATAGCCCTGAGGGAGGTCATTGTGCAGAAAAGTACAAGATGGAGGGCCAAAGATGGAGTCAGTATTGTCAGCACTCCTACACTGTATCTTTTACCACCCACAAAAATTAATTTGAAATAGATTAAAGACCATTTTTGATTGGATTATTTGTGGTTTTTCTGCTCTTGAGTTGTGTTTTAGTAATACCGAAAACCATGAAACCCGTAGAAGAAAACGTAAGGAAAAAACCTTCTTGACATGAGTCTTAGTAATGATTTCTTGGATATGACATCTAAAACACAAACAACAAAATTAAAAATAAAATTAAAATATTAATTTTAACAAAATTAAAAAATTAAATTAAAATTAAAATTAAAATTAATTTAAAAATTAAAAATATATGTGGGGCCAAATCAAACTAAAAAAGCTTCTGCACAGCAAAAGAACCCATCAACAGGGGCACCTGGGTGACTTAGTCAGTCAAGCATCCAGCCCCTGATTTCAGTTCAGGGCATGATCTCATGGTTCATGAGATCGAGCCCTACATCAGGCTCTGCATTGACACTGTAGAGCCTGCTTGGGATTCTTTCTCTCTGCCCTTCCCCTGCTCTCTCGCTCACTTGCTCTCTCTCTCTCTCTCAAAATAAATAAATTAACTTGTAAAAAATGAACCCATCAACAAAGTCAAAAGACAAACCTACAGAATGGGAAAAAAAATACATCCAAACCATATATCTGATAAAGAGTTAACATCCAAAACATATAAAGAACTTATACAACTCAAGAGCAAAAAAACACAAATAATCCAATAAAAAATGGGCATAGTACCTGAACAGACATTTCTCTAAAGAAGATATACAAAAGGCCAATGGGTACATGAAAAGATGCTCAACATCACTGGTCACTAGGGAAATGCAAATTAAAACCCCAATGAGATATCACCTCATCCCTGTTAGAATAGCCATCTGTCAGCAAAAAGATAAGAGATGACAAAAGCTGTAAAGATGTGGAGAAAAGGGAACCGTGTGTACTGTTGGTGAGCATGTAAATTGGTGCAGCCATTGTGGAAAACAGTATGGAGGATCCTCAAAAAATAAAAAATAGAACTACCCCATGATCCAGTAATTCTACTTCTGAGTATTTATCTGAAGGAAATGAAAACAGTAACTTGAAAAGATATCTGCACCCCCATGATCATAGTATTATTAACAATAACCATGACGCAGAAACAACCTAAGTGTCTATCTCTGATGGATGGCTAAAGAAGTTTGGGTGCATATAGACAAAATAAAATATTATTCAACCAAAAAAAAAAACCCAAAAACCAAAAACAAGGAAATCCTACCATTTGGGACAACATGGATGGACCTTGAAGGAATTATACTAAGTGAAATAAGTCAAACAGAGAAAGACAAGATCTCACTTATAAGTGAATCTAAAATAAACAGGGGCGCCTGGGTGGCTCAGTCAGTTAAGCATCTGACTTTGCCTCGGGTCATGGTCTCACAGTTCATGGGTCGAGCCCCACATCAGGGTCTGTGCTGTCAACGCAGAGCCTCTGCCTCCCTCTCTCTCTGCCCCTCCCCCACTCATGTGCGTCTTCCCTCTCTCTCACAAATAAATAAACATTATTTAAAAAAAAAAAAGCAAACTCTAGAGAAAGAGATCAGACTTGTGGGTACCAGAAGCAGGGATTGGGGGAGGAGGAATTGGAAGCAAGTGGTCAAAAACACAAACTTCTGGGGTGCCTGGGTGGCTCAGTAGGTTGAGTGTCTGACTCTTGATTTCAGCTCAGTTAATGATCTAACAGTTCATGGGATGGAGCCCCATGTGAGGCTCTGCACTGGCAGTGTAGAGCCCGCTTAGGATTCTCTCTCTCCCTCTCTCTCTCTCTGCCCCTCCTCTGCTTGCATGTGTACTCACATGCTCTCTCTCTCTCTCAAAAGTAAATAAATATTCTCTTAAAGGGTACAAACTTCAGGTCGCAACACAAATAAGTACTAGAAGTGTAACAAACACGATGACTAGCTAACACCGTCGTGGGACATAAAGGAAAGTTGTTAAGAGTAAATTCTAACAAGTTCTCTTCACAAGGAGAAAATGGTTTCTTTTATTCTCGTTTTCTTTTCTTTTTACTGTATTTATATAAGAAGATAGATGTTTGCTGAACCAAAGTGGTGAATCATTTCACAAAATATATAAATCAAACCATTAGGCTGTCAGGGAACATAGTCAATAATATTGTAATAACTTTGTATGGTGACTGATGGTAACTACACATCCCACTGATCATTTCATACTGTATATGAGTTGAATTATATGTTGTACACCTGGAACTAATACAGTATTCTTCAGCCATATTTCAATAAAAAAAAGAAAACGCCACGTTGCACACCTCAAATTTATACAGTGACGTTGTCATTTATTTCTCAAAAAAAATGGAAAAAAAATTTTAAGAATACGGTGACTTCTCTAGGAGGCTCTTATAATGATATTTGCCAGAATTGGTGCTCACTGTAGCTGGCATGCCAACTCTGTAAACTAGTATTACCTATACGTTTAGAAATGAATAAACTGACATACAGAGCAGGCAGACCACCTGCTTTACACAGCTAGCAAGTTATAAATTCAGAATTTGAATTCAGGTCTTCATACTCTAAGCCCGGGGCCCTTTGGACATCAGCAGTGTCCAAATAATCTTTGCCTTTTCAACTTCTCCTTAGCAATATGCTTAATTTTTCTGCAAATAGTAAATCTCATCACATTCTTACAGGATGAAAGAGTATAATAATTCTCATAGATACTACAGTCCAGACATACTATCAGCAGGCACCTAATGAATATTTATTCACTTATATTGGCCCTGCCTTTATTTTAGGATAAGTTAGTGTGGGTAAATTATTTACCAAATTTGGACAATTCAAAGGGACCTTATGTGACTCAAAGTGATACCTTGTACACAAAGGGCTACATGTGCGCCCATGGGTAATTTTGAAGGATCTGATCAGGAAGGCATAGGGCTCCTAGAAAGAGACAGTGGAGAGCCAAACACAGCTTGTTTTGGAATTGAGTATCCTTGCCAAGGCTTCATTCAGAAATCATGTGGGGCTGGCTTCCTGCTCATAATCCCAAATGGGCAACTATTGCGCGATATCAGCCTGTCAACAACCCCAGTGCAAGTACCTGAATTCTGCAGCTACTGACAATTCTGGGTCAATGCTTCCAAAACTTCTAATGCAGGAGTGAGAGATGTAGCCAAGACACATCTCTTTATCCTGTAGGAAGAACTGTAAATTAAAGTCATTCTTAAACACTCTCAAATTAAGGCATTTGTTGGCACAATCCATGTAAACTGTTTCCTTCAAGAATAGAGTAGCTGCCTCTGGCTGGAATCATAACATGTATGCAAAGAGACACCTAGTGGACCAACATGTAAGTATACTATTTAGCTTGAGACCAAAGACCAAAACATTATTTGACTCCCCAATTTCACATTCTTTAGGTTTCAATAGAGCATTTTTTTTTCATCTGCTGGAGTTATAAACCCAGAAATTTAAGTTTTACAAAAGAAGTTTTGTGGTTATTTCTAAATGAAGTGCTTGCTCCTCTATTTGTTTTTTAAATACACTACCGTACTGCATAAAGTCCTGCGAAGTAATACAAAAATTACAGGGTAGATTGTAATTGGCCAGACACTTCAGCTCACCTTACCCCGAGCACTTGTGTGAGTATTTTTGTTTCCATCCCTTTCTAGACTTTGTGTGTGAGATTTTCCATTTGTCTTTGGGTTATTTTGTTCTTGCTTTTAAGTAAAGCCAGAGACTTTTTATTTTCCAGCCAGCCTCCTGTGGTCCGCCCAGCTTCCTGTGGCCCGCCCAACTTTGTCGCTTCACACTCTCTTTCTCGCTCACACCTCACCTACACGGTTTTGTCCCCACCTCCTCACAGTCAACTTACATGTGCACCTGCCACTCTTCCAGCACCCTAGATAACATCATCTAACCTCAAAAGTAAAAGTCTGTCATCACAAAAACCAAGGGAATCATCTATTTTTTCTTTGCCCCATAGTACTAAAATTTGGTCATGCCCAAAGTTGAGATTAGAAATTGTTTTTCAGTAAATAGGTATGTTTAATTGCAACTGCTATGACCTCAGGGACTCAGATTCATAGGATTTTAGATCTGAAAGAAATAGACTTGTCCTAGGGGGGCCAGGTGACATTTATAAAGTCCAGTTACTCTGGCCATGCTGTAAAAACCCATGTTGGTAGTCCCAGGAGGATTAAACGCTACGCGGAAAAGAAAAAAAAAACAAAGAACGCCAAGGCTCTAGATGTGTAGAGGAAAAAGTGATCTTGGAAGTGGATTCCCCTCCCAACCAGTCCAGCTAAAACCAGGCGGATCAGAGATGAACTGCCAGACCAAGTCCTTCCCAAATCCTATCATGGTCAAAACAAAGAGGTTCTTACTGCACCGTTTTCAATGAGTAAAATGGTCCTTATTTCCTCCATCACATATTTGATGGTGAAATGTAGAAAACTTTTCCTTTAACATTAGGAATAAACCAAAGATGCTCACCACCAACAACACTGTATTAGCAGGGCTCATTTAAAAATCGTAAGAATTAAGGGGCACCTGGGTGACTCAGTTGGTTAAGCATCTGACTTCAGCTCAGGTCATGATCTCAAGACTCATCAGTCCGAGCCCCATGTCAGGCTCTGTGCTGACAGCTCAGAGCCTGCAGCTTATTTCGGATTCTGTGTCTCCCTCTCTCTCTGCCCATCCCCCACTCACACTCAAAAAATAAATAAACATTAAGTAAAACATTAAATAAAACAAAAAATTGTAAGAATTATAATGATTAAAATTAAAAATTAAGGCTCAGTATTCTCAGATGGTACGATATTACATGTGGAAAAGAACCTGCACATGAATTATTAAGACTACAGGGTAGACATAGAAGGTTAATAGATATAAGGCCAATAGGTAAAGCTCAATAAAATTTTCATATGCCACTGATAAATAGCATGAAAATAAAATTTTTAAGAAGATACATATCATCAAATTTCAAATACATTAGAATGAACCTAACAAAAGTTGTGTAATACTTCTATGAAGAAATCTATAAATCTATAAAACATTATTGAAATAAATTAAAGAAGAGCTAAATAGGGGTACCTGCATGGCTCAGTCAGTTAAGCTTATGACTTAAGCTCGGGTCATGATCTCATTATTCATGAGTTCAGGCCCTGCATCGGGCTCTGTGCTGGCAGCTCGGAGCCTGGAGCCTGCTTCGGATTCTGTGTCTCCCTCTCCCTCTGTCCCTCCCGTGCTCTTCTCTCTCTCTCTCTCTCTCTCTCTCTCTCTGTCTCTCTGTCTCTCTGTCTCTCTCTCTCAAAAATAAAATAAAATAAACATTAAAAAAATTTTTTTAAAGAATAATTAAATAATTGGAAGGATGTGCTATGTTCATTAATTAGTTTACAACGTTTGAGAATGGAAAGATGACTATGGTTAGTGTTTCTTATTTGCTCTTAATTTTACTATTTTATGGTCATAAGGATATTATCCTACCTTTTATTCTAGAACTTTCTTTGTCTGCCTTTCATATTAGATATACAATCTACTTGCAATTAATTTTTGATTATATTTCAAATAAAAGTAAAGTTTCATTTTTAAAATTAATAACCAATTGGCTCATTATCACTTATTGACAATACTGTCATTCCCCATTGGCTCCAAGCATAAAGGAAAAGCTTCATAAGTGGGAACACACTGAAATTAAGAATTTCCACTCACCCAAAGACAACATTAGGGATTGTAAAAGCAAATGAATGAGAACAGAGTGCAATACGTATAACCCCTACAACCCCATACCAGCATGTGTAAAGAAGTCCTATTAATCAGTAAAAAACAAGCAAAAAAAAAAAAAAACCCAAGGAAAAAATGGGAAAGACTTAATAGCCATTTTACAAAAAAGTATATCAATCAGCCAAATACATATGAAAAGGTGTTTAACCTCATTAACAATCAGGCCAATGCAAGGTAAAACTACCAAAATAATGAAATTTTAAGACTGACGATACCATGTATCAACATAAAAACTCTCAAACCCTGCTATTGGGAGTACAAACTGGGGCAACCAACTGGAAAGCTGTTTAGCAGTATCTGCCGAAGTTGATCACATGCACGGTCTTTGATCCATAAATTTTACTGTGAGGGGCACACGTGCCAGATGTGCAAGCAGAGGTACGCTAAACACGGATAACGATGCTTCTAGAGGGATTAAAATAGCCAAAATGCTGAAAATGATCCACATGTCCATCCACAGGAAAGTGGATAAATTGTGTTATAATCATACAATGGAACACTCCTTAGCAATAAAAAGAAGAGAAAAGAAAAAACTACTTCTACACTCAGTCACATAATACTGAGGGAAAGAAGACAGACACAAAATAATATAATCAGGCAAAACTAGGCCATAGTGTTTAGCAAAGGCCATAGTGTTTACATAGTGTTTAGTGGGCCATAAAATTGTAAGGGAATGTAAGGAAGTAATGAGTGACCACAAATGGCAGGAGAGTGGTTACCTTTGGGGGGATGGCAGAGATTTATTGGAAGGGGCACAAGAGAGCATTCTAAGCTTCTGACAGTAATTCTATTTCTTGACTCGAGTAGTCTAGAATTTATGCTTTGGGACAAATTACCGAAATATTAAAATTTGTTTGTACACTCCTCTGTATGTATATTTTATTTAACATAATGTATTTTATATCACAAAATAAAAGTCATTTTAAAAACCAAGATCTAACAATATGCATCTAAAAGAAGAAAAACAGAAAACAAAAGGATAGGGAAAGTTAAAAATAAAAATATGGAGACATTGGAGATATCCTGCCTGATATCCAGGCAAACATACACCCAAAGCAAGCTGTGGTAAAGATTTTAATATCTGAAAATAAACAATTCATGTATATATATATACACACACACATATATAATATATTTACCAGGCATTATTAAACATATATACATATGTTTAATAGAGAAAGATGTTACAGACTAATAAAAAAACCAAAAATGGAATATATAACCTTCATAAACATATATTGCCTCAAAATACATCGAGCAACCACAACTCATAGAACTGGAAAAAAGAAGCAAATAATTTGGCAATTATGGAGTTGAAGATTATAGCACAATCTCTCAGCAATCAGTGGCTTATACAGACAATAGGTAAACAGAAAAGCAGATGTAAATTTCAAATTAGTAAATTTGTAAATTAGCAAATTTCAGATACACAGAACTCTGTACTTGAGGAACAGAATACACACACTCATTTCCCTCATACGTGGTATATTATCAAAAACTGACAAAGTGATGTATTATAACAGAGGTCTTTATAAATTTCATAGAATCGATTTAACACAGATTATGTTCTCTGACTATAACGCATTAATTGTAGAAATTAATAGTGAAAACGTAGCTTTAAGATCTCTATATGTCTGCTTTTTTTCGTGGTGCTTTGGAGGTGGTAAGCTGCTTCAGGATGAAGTTGAACATCTCTTTCCCAGCTACTGACTGCCAGAAACTCATTGAAGTTTGCAATGAATGCAAACTTTGTACCTTTTATGAGAAGCGTATGGCCAAAGAACTTGCTGCTGATGCTCTGGGTGAAGAATGGAAGGATTATGTGGCCTGAATCAGTGGTGACAATGACAAACAAGGCTTCCCCAAGAAGCGGGGTATCTTGATCCATGGCTCTGACCTCCTACTGCTGAGTAAGGGGCATTCCTGCTCCAGACCAAGGAAGACTGGAGAAAGAGAAGTGCAAATCTGTCTGGGTTGCATTGTGGATGCCAAGCTCACTGTTCTCAACTTGGTCATTGTATAAAAAGGGAAGGACGATATTCCCAGACTCACTGACACTACTGTGCCTTGTCACCTGGGACCCAAAAGAGCAAGCAGTATCCACAACCTTTTCAATCTCTGTAAAGAACATGAAGTGGGAGTGGTAGGGTGGCTCAGTCAGTTAAGCGTCCGACTTCGGCTCAGGTCATGATCTCACGGTTCGTGAGTTTGAGCCCCACATCGGCTCACTGCTCTTCTCACAGAGCCCACTTCAGATCCACTGCCCCTCTCTCTGTTTTCACCCCCATCCCCCGCTCACACTCTTTTTTTCTCAAAAAATAAATAAACATTAAAAAAAAGACAATGTCTGCAACTATGTTATGAGAAAGCCCCTAAACAAGGAAAGTAAGAAACCTGGAACCAAAGCACTCGAGATTCAGGGTCTTGTTATTCCACGTGTCCTACAACACAAATGTGGGTGTATTGCTTTTAAGAAATAGCGTACTGAGAAAAAATAAAGAAGAGGCTGCAGAATATGCTAAATTTTTGGCCAAGAGAATGAAGGAGGCCAAACAAAAATGCCAGGAACAGATTGCCAGGGAACAGACTGCTGTCCTCTCTGACAGCTTCTACATAAGTCTGACTCTAGTCAAAAATGAGATTTTCTAAGAGCAACAAATAAATAAGATGAGACATCAAATCTCTAAATAGATAGATAGATAAATAAAATGTCTATGTGTCTGAAAACAAAATCTCACACCACTTCTAAAAACAATTTGAATCAAGAAGGAAATCAAATGGGAAATACTTAGAATTTATCACCACTGAAAACACTACACATCAAAATCTTTAGGAGACACAACTGAAGCCTTTTTAGAGGAAAACTGACACTTTAAATGCATTTATCAGAACACAAGAAGGAATGAAAACAAATGAGCTAAGGGCTCAACACATGAAACTAGAAAAAGAGCAAAATAGCAAACCAAGGAAGAAATAGCAAAAATAAAGGCAGAACTCAATGAAATAGAAAAACATGGAGAAGATCAGTAAAACACAAAGCTAGTTCTTTGGACAAAAAGTAATAGAACTCCAGTGAGACGGATTAAAGGGGTAGAGGGTATTAGATACAAATAAAAACTTTTGAGTGACAGCTATCAACCTGTTAATTATTCAGCCTGAAATTAACTTCAAAAATTTCATTTGGATACAGGCAAACAGTTAAGAAGAAATCTAATATAGAGAGATTGCCTGACAACCCGTCTTGCAACCTGCTCTCTTGAAAACAATAAAATATTTCTTTGCCCAAACCTAGCTTATTCGTTCATTCATTGGTCAGCAGGAGTAAAAATCTAATTAAAATTGGAAACAAATTATACAGAAAATCAGATACTACACTTGATCTTAGCCAAAAGGCCTAGAAGCGATATACAGAAAATCAGAAAAAAACTATTTTCCCCATACTTTTTTTCCGGGCAAAATTACCTAACATTTAAAACTTACTATAACATATAAGGACAATTATATACACTCAAAATTCAAAATCAAACAAATTAGAAAACCACTGTAGTGTTTCATAGTCTGTGGCTTTCTTCCACCTACTCATCTTATCCCCTTTCAACACGGACCCCATTTCTCAAAGTTCACCAGACGGATCTTTTGTTTGTTTGTTTTTGACACTTATTAACGCTTGCCTGACCACTGGAACCGCCTCTTCCCCTCCCTACGGCCCCACATCCCCCAAACAGGAGCAAGCATATGGCGTAGGTTTGCCACTCATTCACTCATTTATCGAATACTTCGTGGCTAACTATGTAGCACATGCAGTTTTAGAGCCCAAAGATACAGCACAGAGTAGATAAAAGCCCCTTGCCTTCACGGGGTTTACATTTCGTGGGGTTAGACAATTAACAGGATAAATAAGTAAAATAAATAGTATAATCGATGGAAATAAATGAAGAAAAATAAAATAGACACGAGTATTATAGAGAGATGTAATTTTAAATGCATGGATGGGAACAGTCTCCCTAAATAGGTGACATTTGAGTGAAGACCAGAATGAGATAAGGAAACAACCTGTGGGAATCCAAGAGCAAAGCAACCAGAGCACTGAATTGGGATTGAAAGGGCGTCTGGCTTGTGTAAGGCCAGACACAAGGAGGCCAGCGTGGCAGAGGCATAGCGTAAGATGGGGGGAGGGTGGTAGGAGATAGGGGTGTAGGGATTATGGGAGGCCAGTTCCTGTGGATCGTGGGTGGTATTTCAAGCTACCATTGAAGACTTTGGCTTCTCTTGAAGTGAAACAGGCAAGCTTTACAAAGTTTGATCCGACACACATGTGAACAGCTCTGACTCCAGCACTGAGAAGAGACTGAAAGAAGCAAAGACATAAACCGAGAGGTCAATTAAGAGGCTACTGCGGTAATCCAGGGAAGATAGGAGAATGCCTTGGACCTCGGTGAAGGGAGTAGAGGTGGTAAGAAATAAACGCGCCAAAGTATTTAACACCTTTGCCGCAAGGGCCAATTCAGAAAAGAGTAAATGAACTAAGGTTAGCCAGGAAATCCTGCCTGCAGCGTTGGGAAAGTCGCTTGTCATTTTTTCTGGGGTTTGAGCCATGAGGACCGTGCAAGCCTGGAGTTAGCAGTGGCCATCTTGGTGACCTGGAGGGAAGAATAAAGAATGGAAAGAGAGCTTCCAGAGACGGGGAAAAAAGAAATCTTCCTGGGGTGCCTGGGTGGCGCAGTCGGTTAAGCGTCCGACTTCAGCCAGGTCACGATCTCGCGGTCCGCGAGTTCGAGCCCCGCGTCAGGCTCTGGGCTGATGGCTCGGAGCCTGGAGCCTGTTTCCGATTCTGTGTCTCCCTCTCTCTCTGCCCCTCCCCCGTTCATGCTCTGTCTCTCTCTGTCCCAAAAATAAATAAACGTTGAAAAAAAAATTTTTTTTAAAAGAAAAAAAGAAATCTTCCTGCCCCACAAAATGCTGAACCAGACATTTTTAAGAAGATGTACAGCTGAATATGATGAATATGACTTGTGGAATTTCAGAGCTGCAAAGGCACAAAGAATTCTAAAAGTTTACAGACAGGATAAAATGGTATTATCTACAAAGAAGCAAGAATAAGAATAACATCAGATTTCCAACAGGCAGCATGGAATGTTAAAGGGTATTGGAGCAATGCCTTCTAACTTCCCAACCAAAATAAATGTTTACATAAAATTCTATAATTCAGACACACAATCAGTCATGAGGGTAAAATAAAGACATTTGCAGACATGTTTATTCCCCGTGTACCCAATATGAAAATATTGCTTGATAAAATACTTTGATAAATGGAAAAAGAAACTTAAGGAGAAAAATGAGATATAAGAAAGGGAAAAAAAAACCATGAGATTAAGATTCAGGAAAAGATGAGCATATAATGGAGGGAAAAAGTATAAAATAAATTAAGGACAATCTATTAAAACTGATCTAAAGTATAGTTCCTTATTTCCATACAATATCCCTTGCGCTGATTTTGCAATCAATCCTTACTGCATTTGGAGTCTCATTTAAGTTCTAGTTATGGTTTTATAGAAAAGAAAAAGAAATAATGAAGTATGATTGATAATACAAATGAAGCCTATAGATACATTGACATATGATGGCCATTTTTTCCATAGACATTTTTTTCATGGTTGATTACATCTATACCTTTACTAATTCCTTCTCAATAATCCTTATTTTATTTATTCTTGCCTAAAATTACCACATTAAAAATGTGAAATTAATTACTAAATTAATAAAAAGATGAAAATTACTTGCCTACATAGAAAAACATAAAGAATTATGAATGTGACTGATTTCAAAAGGAAAATTGTTTTATAGAGATGCCTAATCCAAAACTCCAGCAGAATTCATCAAAGAGAAAGTTATTGGTGCTTATTAAACCTAGGTTCTCTCTCCTCCCTCAGACCCCAGGAAGACCACCAGCCCCAGGTTGTTGGGAAAGGCGGTGCGACTACCTCTGGCCCACAGGCTCTGAGTGGAGGTGATGGGCATCACTTCCAGTTTGGAGAAGAGTATGAGTGCTCCACATTCCTTTTCCCTGTCGTGGCAAACCCTGAAGCCATCTGCTGCCATGGTGGTGCCACAAGGAGATCGGACTTCCATCAGCTCGCCCCTCTAAGAGACCATGCGGAGAAGAAGGGCCTTCCCCTTCTCATGGGACTGGCATTGAACATATAGCGTGAATAAGAAATAGAAATTCCTGGGGCGCCTGGGTGGCGCAGTCGGTTAAGCGTCCGACTTCAGCCAGGTCACGATCTCGCGGTCCGTGAGTTCGAGCCCCGCGTCGGGCTCTGGGCTGATGGCTCGGAGCCTGGAGCCTGTTTCCGATTCTGTGTCTCCCTCTCTCTCTGCCCCTCCCCCATTCATGCTCTGTCTCTCTCTGTCCCAAAAATAAATAAAAACGTTGGGAAAAAAAAAATTAAAAAAAAAAAAAAAGAAAGAAAAATTCCTTGTGGTAAGCCACTGAGGCTTCAAGGTTAATTTGCTACCACAGCATAGCCTAGGGCGCTTGCTACATTTTTTAAGTTCTATTTAAATTCCTGTGTAAAGTAAACTGACATATACCCAAGGCTGTCAGTCCCTTTTATGAACACTTCAGTTGGAAAGTGGTTTTCTTAGGGAAGACATTGATATTTCAATGGAGCATACTGAACAAATGAACTAATAAACAAATGAAATCTCTGGCAACCAGAATGCTTTTGTTCCGTAAGTAAGCTTATTCCTCCTCCTTTCTACGCTCACTGTCCATAAACAATAAATGCAGAAGATTTTCTGAGAAGGTGACCCACTAATTTGTGGAAATAACCTCAAAAGACTGTGAGATTTTCAGCTAATAACTGCTCAGTTTGGGAATTGGGTTCTGTCCCTTAGAAAGCTGTATCTGTATTTTTGAACCAAAATATTAAAAAAGCACAAATATTATTTAACCAGAAAAAATAATACCACACATGTTAACCTGTTCTCTTGATAATTTGAAAAGCTTGTAGATTCTGTTTCAATCCTCTATATAAATATTTTTTCAGCTAGCCAATTCTTTCTTTGTAATCCAGTGTCCCCATTCCTGGTCACATTGGTGTATTTTGTGCAAAAAAAAAAAAAAAATTACAAGCCTTCAGAAGAAAACATATGTGGTCATCTATTCCTTAACTGCCAGCGCATAGGAATTTAATATAGAGTTTATTTTAAACTAAGCCAATAAATCCTTGGAGTCCAAGTTGTTTTTCCATTAGAGGTATGAAACTTGGCCCCACATGTTTCTGTTCTGGAAAAAGTCCACTGACGCTCTGAATCACCTGGTAACATAAATTAACATTAAGTAGGTCTTAGAACATAGCCTTCATAGGCACAGCAGGAAAAAAATGAATTGGAAAAATATAACCTTACATTCAAAATGTATTCACTTCAAACTGCACAATATCCGCTGCCCAGTAGGAATATGTCAAAATAATTAGACAAGCATTCTGTACTTAACGATTCCATGAAAAGTGTTGGTTGGAATGTAAAATGGTACAGCTGTTGTGAAAAACAATTTAAAATTTAAAGTAGAATTAACATATGATCCACCAATTCCACTTCTGGGTATTTACCCATAAGTATTTTAAAAGCAGGGTCGCAATGAGATATTTATACATCTATGCTCACAGCAACATTATTCACAATAGCTAAAATGTGGAAGCAACCCAAGTGTCTATCAATAGATAAATGGATAAGCAAAATGTGGTATATACACACAATGGAATATTATTTAGCCTTTTAAAGGAAGGAAATGTTGACATGTGCCAAAGCATGGATGAGCCCTGAGGGCATTAGGCTAAGTGAAATGAGCCAATCACAAAAAGAAAAACACTGTACAATTCCACTTACAGGAAGGACTTCCTAGCACGTCAAAATCTAACGACAAAAAAATATAATGATGGTTGCCAGGGGCTGAGGGGAAGGGAAAAGAGGGGAAGAGAGTTATTGTTTAACGGGTGTAAAGTTTTAGTTCTACAAGATGAAAAGAGTTGCAGGGATGGATGGTGGTGATGGTTGCATGGTAACGTGAATGTGTTTAATACCACTGAATTTTATACTTAACAATGGCTCACACGGGGGGGTGCCTGGGTGGCTCAGTCAGTTAAGCATCCAACTCTTGGTTTTGGCTCAGGTCATAATCTCCATCCAGCACAGAGGCTACTTGGGATTCTCTCTCCCCCCCACCTCAGCCCCTCCCCTGCTCTCTCTCTCTCTCTCTCTCTCTCTCTCTTTTTCTCTCTCTCTCAAAATAAATAAATAAACTTTAAAAATGGCTCACACAGTAAATTTTATGGCTCACACAGTAAATTTTATGGTATGGGTATTTTACCACAATTTTAAAAAGTGAAGAAAAATTCTATGAAGAACTAAAAATAATCACGGAACCAGAAATGTAGGCATGTGAAAATGAGAATTAAATGTGAACTGCCTACTCTCATTACACACTTGGACTGAGAATTATGCCTTTAATATATCTGAGTGACTATAAAATCGCTTAATGACGATAGTAAAGATGAAAATTATTACTATGCTTTTGCATCAAGTTGGAAGACATTGTATTACCCTAGGAGCTGTTCAAGACTTTCTCTTAGGTAAACATCTAGCTTTGCTAGAGAAATAATAATTTTTCTATTATTAATAAGCCCCTTTGTTGTAAAATCTTACGTCCAGAAGTGTTTAAATGCATGCAGAAAGGCCTATGTAAGGCAATGAGAGGAAGATGGAAAATTGGGCCCAGAAAATGAGGAAAAATGGTGTGACGGAAGTGACATCCACAATGTTGGGGTAAGTAGAAATTAATCAACAGTCTGAGCTTTGTCTTCATGTTGGCTTCAGGTAGAACCAAGACAGCATCAAGAAACTTGAAGAGGTTGGTTGCTAGAAACTCATAGAAATCATTGTCAGATGTATTGTACTCTTATGCATCATAAATCTGGGGGATTAGTGACAACTGTGTAAGTATCTCAAGAGGCACAGATGCCCCAGCTGATGACAGTATCATTCATTCATTACTATCAACTAACATTTGTTGAATGTCTATATACTATCTGTTGTTCCAAGAGCTATAGTCATATTAATTCATTAAATCCTTGCATCAGCTTTATGAGGTACTATTACTGTCTCCGTTCAACATGTGAGGAAAGTGAGGCACATAAATGTTAAGTAAAATGACCAAGGTCACATAGGTCGTGTCAGAGACGAGATCAAACCCAGGCCGTCTGAGTTCAGAGACTATCATTTTCACCACTATACTCTGTCTCTGATTTTGTTCAGAGCAAGAATTTCTATAATCCTTAGCAAAACTGAGATTACCTAATGTGGTCATTGGCTAAGTATCATCATCCATAAGAATTATCAAATTTTACATTACAAGAGACCAGAGAGTTCATCTAACCTGGTCTTTCTACCAACACAGGGTTCCCTCATAACATACCTTTTTCTGATAACAAGCTGGGCTCTTTCCGATTACCTTTCATAATGAGGAGGCCCCTGATCTAAGGATCAGAAATGTTTTGCTAGAAAAAGTACTTGGTAATTGACAACTTCTAGAGATGGTAAAATCTACCATTTTTTTCAATACCTTCTGGTAACTAGTTTGTAAATCATCAATGAAAAATGTATGCATAAAAAGTATCCCTTAAAATTCCTCAACAAAATATTGAATGATGGCCAATAAAGCATTCTTTACCATAGAAGGCAACGTGGGAGTTTTCTTGACCTGAATCACATAATGTGTCTCATGAATAAATATATATCTTAAGTACACACAAGTTGAAACAATAAGACTTTAGGTGTTTGAAGACATCTAAACAGTAAACATATGCACCAAAACTAATTTTTTGTCAGTGACTTGAACAACAAGAACAATGGGTTTTAACAATTATAGAAGGAAAAGAGAGGGAGATTGTCACCAAAATGAATGATGGTGACTAATGGGTCATGGGTAGCAATGTTTCAAAGACAGTTGCAATATAATTGGGAGTGGCAGAAAATACGTACCAGGGGCAATAGTGATCATTCTTATTATGGTTTGGCTAATAGAACAATAATAGTTAAATTCATATATTAATATTTTCTGAAAAATTACCAGACTTTCAGTTATATCCATAGAGTCACACACCAAAACAATGTGTCCTTGATAGATAGCTCTGAAAAGAATGCTTCCCATGCATTCCCCAGCAAGTTTAGAATTGTATTTCATCTTTAAAAAGGAATTAAACCAAACAAGAGATGGATGTCTTAGGAGCAAAGAAATACAATAATTCTTTTAAAATTATTTTATAAATATAAAATCAAAGGAAAAATGAGAACTACACACATATTCAAAGAACTAGATCCATTAGTGCCTAGATCCATTAGTGATGAACTTTAAAGGCAAGAACATCTTAAGATTATCTTACTTTTATGATTATTAAATATAAATATTTTATTTGAATCAGTAGTAAATTTAGACCGGTAAATGCCTCATTTTCTAGATCATTCAACTTGCACTTGAGCATCTAAACACATACTTGCTTATAAAGTAGGTTCTTCACACAATTATACATCTATGGTACTTTGGTAGTTATGGTATGTTCCTGACCACCAAGGAGATCAAAAAAGATCATTCCATATATAAATTGCTTTACTAAAAAATCCTCCCACTGAGGGGCGCCTGGGTGGCTCAGTTGGTTAAGCGTCCAACTTTAGCTCAGGTCATGATCTCACACTCTGTGAGTTCAAGGCCCGTGTCGGGCTCTGTGCTGACCGCTCAGAGCCTGGAGCCTGCTTCAGATTCTGTGTCTCCCTCTCTCTCTGCCCCTCCCCTGCTCATGCTCTGTCTCTCTCTGCCTCAAAAATAAATAAAAACATTAAAAAAAAAATTTTTTAATAAAAAAAAAAACACCCTCCCACCGAAAAGCAATTACCACCATGAATCCATTTTCAAGGGAAATCCAGAGGACCAAAGATGAGTGGTTATTCACTAATACTATTAGCTTCCCTCTGCATTAATATTAGGCAAAGCATAAATATTGGCTGTTACAGGAAAATAAACACAGACTATTACAGTTTGGTTCACAAATTAGAATAACAAAGTAGAGTACAGGCCCTTCAGTTCATAAGTCACTAAAAGAAAGAATTCGTTTTGAGGAATTTTCAATTACATACCAAAAAGCTGTGAGTGTCCTCGTTCCAGCTCTCTTGCCTCTGATCTGTACAAGAAAAAGACAAGAAAGGGGTCATAATATTTCTGCCTGGACCCAACTGCCTAGGAGGAAGTCAGAATCCTATTACATCCAAGAAGAGGTAACAAAGTAATAACTCACCCATCATAATAACTATCCAAATAAAAAATGAGACAAAAAGTTCCATCTCCCCCAAAAAGAACAAGACCTAGGTAGTAAACTAGCAGGAAAATCATTAAACTGAGATCCCCTGGAACTGAATGTTTTCTAAAAGATAAAGTGAAAATAATGTTCAAATCCCTTTGAACACTCCTCAAGATATATTTTTACTTCGCTTTTAAGTATCTTGAAAGATGTGCACATGGATTTAGAACTTCCATCTGTTTTCCTGGAATTCTGTCAGTGGGAAAATGTTTCGTATTAGTAATAATCATCCCACTCATTGCCTAAATCATAAGTTTTTAAAAGTACAGGTTTTTGTAAGACTTCATTTTTTAGAGCAGTTTTAGGTTTACAGTAAAACTGAGAGGAGGGCACAGAGATGTCGCCTATGTCCCCTGCCCGACCATGTGCATAGTCTCCCCCATTATTAACATCATTCACCAGAACAGTATATATATTTTTTTACCAAGGATCAACCTACACTGACACATCATAATTAGCTAAAGTCCATAGTTTACTTTACAGTTCACTATTTGTGTTGTACACTCTATGTTTATAGAAAAATGTACAATGACCTGTATCTATCATTATATCATATGTTATAATATCATATGATGTAATATTATAGCATTTTCATCACCCTCAAAGTCCTCAGTGCTCTGTGTATTCATTCATTTCTCCCACCCCTACAACCACTGAACTTTTATTGTCTCCATAGTTTTGCCTTTTCCAGAACGTCACATAGCTGTAATCATATAGTATGTAGCCTTCTCATACGGGCTCCTTTCACCTAGTAATACGCATTAAAGTTTCCTCCGCGTCTTTTCATGGCTCAATAACATATTTCTTTTGAGCACTTACTAATGTTCCATTTGCCAAATGTATCAGTTTCTTTATCCCTTCACCTACTGAAGGGCATCTTGGTTGCTTCCAAGTTTTAGCAGTTGTGAATAAGCTGCTGTAAACATCCATGTGCAGATTTTTGTGTGGACATAAGTTTTCAATAGGGAAAATCAATGAAACCAAAGCTGGTTCTTTGAAAAGATCAATAAAATCAATTAACCTCAAGCCAGGCTAACTGAGAAAAAAAAAAAAACGAGAGAAGACACAAGTTACTAATATCAGAAATGAAAGAGGTGATTTGACTACAGCTTCCATGGAAGCTGATTAATTGCCTGTTTTCCATTTCATTGACTTTTGCTAATATTATTCTTTCTTTTCTTCTTACTTTGGATTTAATTTGTTCTTCTAAGTTCCCAAAATGGAAACTTAGGTTATTGATTTTAGATCTTTCTTCTTTTCTAATATATGCATTCCATTCTATAAATTTCCTTCAAGCACCACTTTTGCTGCAAGATTCTTCTTTTTTAAGCCTCTATATTTATATCTCACAGTACAATGAGATGGTAGAAAAACATGATCTGTGAAGGACAGATATATTTTGGGATGATCTGTTTTTTAATGACTCAAGTGTTTTGAGGATTTAGGTTTTTTAACTTTATAAATTTTCCTCCAAGTTTTCATTTTGAAAAAAATTTTAAACTACAGAAAAGCTGTGGGAATATTTAACAATGAACACCTGGAAAGCCTTCACTAGATTCCAGAGTTGTTACCATTTTGCCACATTGGCTTTATTTCTCTGTCTATATATGTAAATATTTTACCAAACCATTTGAGAATTACTTACAAAGATGGTTCATCCCTAAGAACTCTAGCATGGCTATCACCCCAAACCTGTCAGAATGGCTAAAATCAACAACACAAGAAACAATAGGTGTTGTCAAGGATGTGGAGAAAAGGGAACTCTTTTGCACTGTTGATGGGAATGCAAACTGGTGCAGCCACTCTGGAAAACAGTATGAAAGTTCCTCAAAAAGTTAGAAATATAACTACCCTATGAATCAGCAATTGCACTACTGGGTGTTTATCCAAAGAATACTAAATTACTAACCCAAAGGGATACATATACCCCAATGTTTTATAGCAGCTTTATCTACAATAGCCAAATTATGGTAACAACCCAAGCGGAAGAGGTGATGTGTGTGTGTGTGTATGTGTGTGTGTGTGTGTGATGAAACAACTCAAGCGGAAGAGGTGGTGTGTGTGTGTGTGTGTGTGTGTGTGTGAGTGATGGAATGTTACTCAGCCATAAAAAAGAATGAAGTCTTGCCATTTGGAATGACATGGATGGAGCTAGAGAGTATTAACTAAGCGAAGTCAGTCAGAGAAAAACAAATACCATATGTTTTCACTCATATGTGGAATTTAAGAAACAAAGCAAACAAACAAAGAAGGGGGGGGAAAGGGGGGGGGGAGGCAAACCAAGAAACAAATCTTAACTCTAGAGAACAAAATGATAGTTACCAAAGGGAGATGGTTGGGGGGATGGGTTAAATAAGTGATGGATATTAAGGAGTGCACTTGTGATGAGATGAGCACCGGGTGATGTAAAGGAAGTGTTGAATCACTATATTGTATACCTGAAACTAACATCACAGTGTATGCTAACGAACTGGAATTTAAATAAAAACTAAAAAGCACAACTTTAGTATGTACCTCCTAAGAACAAATATCCTACCATAACTACAAAATAATAAACACACTTAGGAAGTTTGATGTGATATTATTATCTAATATGCAGTTCATATTTTCCCAATTGTCTCAGTCTGGGTATTTATTATATTTTATTTTAAATCCAGGATTCAATCAAGGATCACTATTGTATATATTGTCATATGTATATATTTCCTTTGTCTTTGACAATTGACATTATTGTAGAGTCCACACCAGTTGTTTTTTGTGTAATGTCCCTCAAATTAAGTTTATCTAATTGTCTCCTCACAATTACACTCAGGTGACAATTTTAGCAGAGGCACACATATGAAGTTGGAATGCTTTTCTTCTTTATATACATTAGAAAAAGTACAAAATAGGTTGGATAAATATTTTCTTTCAATCACTTAATAACACTTCATGATTGCCTCCTGCAAAGTAAATTAGTGCCACAGTTTGCAATTTACAAAATGCTTTGACATGGATTCATTTACTCAATTTGCACAACTCCACTAGGTAGGTATTTTTAATCACCTTTTCTGTTTGAATGAAAATGTATCCAAGTTTATAGAACTATGAAGACTATATCTGTGGCCAAAATTTAAGCATAGTCATACTGTAAATCTCATCCTGAGTAAGAAGCCCTGTGTTTTCATATCAAATAAATCTAGACAATTTTTCTCTTTTACAACCTGCACTCGCCATTGTCCTAGCTTTGTACCTTACAGTTCTAGTATGTTAAATTACAAGGCAATGTAATATTATGCCTTATCAAAACATTTTCTAACTATTGTGATTTGAAATTACAATAATCAAGTCAGAAACAATATAAAAGGAGATGAATGTTAGCCGTATTGAATGCCAAGTAATTGGCTTTTGTTCACTTTTATGTCTTTGCATTTGGTGCAACTGGTAATTCACCAGCTCTTCTTTTCTCCCCAGAGCAAGACTTTCTTTCTTTCTTTCTTTCTTTCTTTCTTTCTTTCTTTCTTTCTTGCTTTCTTCCTTCCTTCCTTCCTCCCTCCCTCCCTCCCTCCCTCCCTCTCTCCCTTCTTTCTTTCTTTCTTTCTTTCTTTCTTTCTTTCTTTCTTTCTTTCTTTCTTTCTT
>NW_024412429.1:13291227-13452439 GCF_014898765.1 Herpailurus yagouaroundi | reverse complement strand
CTTTCTTTCTTTCTTTCTTTCTTTCTTTCTTTCTTTCTTTCTTTCTTGTCAATTCCTTCTGCTTCCCAAAGCATGAAAACAACATTGTCTCATAGCATAGTAATCAGTATTGGGACAAGAACTTCTAAGCATATGAAATTAATTACTTTTTAACTTTCCTTTTACTTTTGGACCACACAGTCCCAATATTGTTTAGTTTAGGATAAAATTAAGAAAAGTTTTTTTTTTAATTTTTTTTTTTTTAACGTTTATTTTTGAGACAGAGAGAGACAGAGCATGAACGGGGGAGGGGCAGAGAGAGAGGGAGACACAGAACCGGAAGCAGGCTCCAGGCTCTGAGCTGTCAGCACAGAGCCCGACGCGGGGCTCGAACTCACCCACGGCGAGATCGTGACCTGAGCCGAAGTCGGACGCTTAACCGACTGAGCCACCCAGGCGCCCCAAGAAAAGTTTTGGTTATCAGTATATGTAACTTGATTCACAACCAATGCATAGATCCTTAAGTAGACATTCCAGCCAGAAAGAACACAAACAGGTTTTCTTCTCTGTGAGTCATGGGACGTCATGGAAGTAAAAGCCAGACAACTTTTATAGTAATACCGAAATTTAAAAAGCAGTATCACTCATGTCCAGGGAAGGTGCCTGGGTGGTATTACACTCAGACCACCAGGCCTATCTGGGTGGTATTTACCCTCAGACATACTATCTAAATCATATGGAGTTTGGAAAGACCTTGAGGAAGCAGGGTGACATTTTCCATTGATGAAAGCCACTTTGCCCCCTCCAAGGAGACTGAAGCTGAGATGACAGATCAAGGTCCACTTACTCTTTCATCCATGGACAATTTATCAGCACTCAGCGATCTGAATGCCTCATTCCAAAGTAAAAGAGTAATTTCAAATGCCTAAATAGTGGGTGTGATATTATTGTTTTTGTCCAGTGTTCAATTTCATATAGAAGCAGAGAGAGAAACCTGAAAATACTTAAGGAAGGAATAAATCTCTTTTTTTTTTCAACTTGCACAGAGTTCTGCAAGCATATTATTTTCTTGTGAACTGGCATATTATTCATCTCCTTAAAAGAAAAATCTATATTTTAATCCTAGGAAAAGCATTATTCTCATTCTTCATTTGGATTAGTGTTCTAGGCCAAATACAGTAAAGGAAGTTGCATCTGACAATTATGGCTTCAGTATATAAATTGTAGCCAGACAGAACGAGTGATGAAAATTTCTTCAGCTATACAGTCTTTAATAGAACATGTATCATTCATTTTTTTCCACCAATCCTCAACAGACTATTATCTTCAAATAACAATGAGAGGCTGCCTGCAGTTAATTTAATCACTGTAATTTCCTCCCAAATAAAGACTGATGTCTACTGAAAATTATTCCAATTATGTCTTTGAAAATGAGTTCAAAATTGTTAAAATTACTACTTTCAATACTATATTAACCTCCACCAAGTGTTATTAGTTATTCTCACGATCTTCCTGGAGCAAAAAAAGACATTGCTGCCAGTTTTTTTATTCGGTAAAAATTCAACTTCGAGATGCCACAAATATTTTTAAAACTTTGCTCAAGTTCAATCAGCCTAAGGTTTAATCTAACCTTTTTCTAATACATCCTGGGAAGCAATTTCTCTGCTTAAAAACAAAAACACAGCCAAAATTCATTACATTGGATCACATAAAATCAAATTACATAACCACTTGAAAATAAGTAGGGATGGCACAAAAACAGACACATAGACCAATGGAATAGAATAGAAACCCCAGAACTAGACCCACAAACATATGGCCAACTCATCTTTGACAAAGCAGGAAAGAACATCCAATGGAAAAAAGACAGTCTCTTTAACAAATGGTGCTGGGAGAACTGGACAGCAACATGCAGAAGGTTGAAACTAGACCACTTTCTCACACCATTCACAAAAATAAACTCAAAATGGATCAAGGACCTGAATGTGAGAAAGGAAACCATCAAAACCTTAGAGGAGAAAGCAGGAAAAGACCTCTCTGACCTCAGCCGTAGCAATCTCTTACTCGACACATCCCCAAAGGCAAGGGAATTAAAAGCAAAACTGAATTACTGGGACCTTATGAAGATAAAAAGCTTCTGCACAGCAAAGGAAACAACCAACAAAACTAAAAGGCAACCAACGGAATGGGAAAAGATATTTGCAAATGACATATCGGACAAAGGGCTAGTATCCAAAATCTATAAAGAGCTCACCAAACTCCACACCCGAAAAGCAAATAACCCAGTGAAGAAATGGGCAGAAAACATGAATAGACACTTCTCTAAAGAAGACATCCGGATGGCCAACAGGCACATGAAAAGATGTTCAGCGTCGCTCCTTATCAGGGAAATACAAATCAAAACCACACTCAGGTATCACCTCACACCAGTCAGAGTGGCCAAAATGAACAAATCAGGAGACTATAGATGCTGGAGAGGATGTGGAGAAACGGGAACCCTCTTGCACTGTTGGTGGGAATGCAAATTGGTGCAGCCGCTCTGGAAAGCAGTGTGGAGGTTCCTCAGAAAATTAAAAATAGACCTACCCTATGACCCAGCAATAGCACTGCTAGGAATTTATCCAAGGGACACAGGAGTACTGATGCATAGGGGCACTTGTACCCCAATGTTCATAGCAGCACTCTCAACAATAGCCAAATTATGGAAAGAGCCTAAATGTCCATCAACTGATGAATGGATAAAGAAATTGTGGTTTATATACACAATGGAATACTACGTGGCAATGAGAAAAAATGAAATATGGCCTTTTGTAGCAACGTGGATGGAACTGGAGAGTGTGATGCTAAGTGAAATAAGCCATACAGAGAAAGACAGATACCATATGGTTTCACTCTTATGTGGATCCTGAGAAACTTAACAGGAACCCATGGGGGAGGGGAAGGAAAAAAAAAAAAAAGAGGTTAGAGTGGGAGAGAGCCAAAGCATAAGAGACTGTTGAGAACTGAGAGCAAACTGAGGGTTGATGGGGGGTGGGAGGGAGGAGAGGGTGGGTGATGGGTATTGAGGAGGGCACCTTTTGGGATGAGCACTGGGTGTTGTATGGAAACCAATTTGACAATAAATTTCATATATAAATAAAAAAAAAAAAAGAAAATAAGTAGGGAGAAGGGATCTCCCAGAAACAATGATGAAGATAAAAATAGGCAACACTTACTGAACGCTGATTATTACTCAATTTGCGCAGGCATGTGCTAAATGCTGTATGATCGTTTCGTTTTCACAACAACCCCAATGAAGCTGGTCCTGGTTTTATTCCCATTTTACAGATGAAGACTTCTGCTCTGGCTGGTGTTTCCTGCTCACAGGTGGCTGCTGTGAGCCCCCAACCTCTGCCAGACCACCCACCCCCCCCCCCACACCCCCTTTTTGGTCCTTACCTTAAAAAAAAATTTTTTTTTTAATGTTTATTTTTGAGAGAGAGAGAGACAGAGCGTGAGTCGAGGAGGGCCAGAGAGAAGGGGAGATACAGAATCGAAAGTTGTCAGCACAGAGTCCGACTTGGGCTGACAGACCGGGACATCATGACCTGAGCCAAAGTGGGACACTTAACTCACTGAGCCACCCAGGTGCCCCTGTTTCTGACCATTACTTTGACGAGGACTCTCCACAGTGATACATGCCTTCCTTTGGCCACAGCTCTCGCCCTTAGGAATCCACAGACACTCTAGAAGAGAGAGGGGGGCTACGGCGGGGCAAGAACGGGGAGGGTCAAGGCCAGAGCAACGCTTCCTGCCACGCGGCCAGACTTCCTCACCCATCTAGGCTTTTACCAGGGTTCCCAAGGCTCTCCCCGTCCAGCTCCTTTTGGGGACCCGGGCTTCAGTCACGTGTGTAATGTCTAAATCCCAACTGCGGAAAAGTTTACCCCTCTTCCCCAGGGCTTGGGACCCCGTGCGGTGCACCTGATTCAGCCCGAGTGCTTTCTGAAGCGGTCCAGCTGCTCACCCAGTGCTCTCTGCCTGCGGGAGGCCACCGCTTTGACGCGCGTGCGCATTAGCAGTGGGCTGGCTGCAGCCTAACCTCGCAGATCTTGCTGGCCGACTCTCACCCGGACACGGTTCAAGATAGTGTTACTTTCAATAATTTGGAATAATTATAAACTATAACAAACAAATATGAATTATTCCAAATTATTAGCTACGCGTAGGAGGCAAAATGCATGACTCTCAAACTTATCCATGTTTGACCCTTGATGGACTGTGAGCTCTGTGATACATTTGATGACGATGAAGTCAAAGCACTGGGAACAAGAAAAGGACGAAGAGGAAATTGAAGGAAAGGAGGCCGCGGGGGTGAAGAATTTCACGGGTGTATTATTGTAGGGACTTTGACCACCAGAAAGCAGCATGAGGCCGGGAAGGGAGCTGCCCCGGAAGGGGGACATAAAGAAGGCAGGAGAATTCTAAGAACAATATTCACTTCTGAGTTTTGCCACTCCCTACTCTGCTTCTCCCAGAGGCCAAAATCACATCTTTTAACCTTAGTCTACCCCCAAAGTTCTGCCACCTTCCCTAGGCACTCCCCTGAGTAGAGACTCATCGGTGTCAACTTCCTCCAGGGAGAAAAATTCTTCTGTACCTCTCTCTGACCAAACTGTGTGTGTATTCCACATAAAATGCTGTTTGCCTGGATATCAGTGTCCCGGGTTTTGGGTAAAGGCAATGAACACACTAAAGAGAAAGAGACTGACAGGAGCCGCCCACGTCCAACTTCCTGTGGTGGGAGGGAGGAGTAGCTGCAGGAGTAGCCCGCAGATGCTAAATGTTTATTACACAGTACATCTTTCCCCTTCCCTTCTCTTCCCTATTGGTCTAAAGTCACTACATTTCTAGCTGTTTGGTCCTTCTTGCCTAGAGTTGCCTCTTGATCATCACCATGGCTTGGTTAAACCCATAGTTGATATGCACGTCTGACAAGGGTGCCTTCTATTGAGTGTTGTTGGAAGGCACATTTTCAGGACCCGTGTTCAGCATGTCCTGACCACAAGGTTGGCTCTGCCAGTAATTACAGCATCTATTCCACTTCTTAGAAATAAAACTTTTGATACCAGAAAAAAAAAAATTGTCTGCCTTGTTATAAACTTTAAAACGCAATAGAAAAGTTACTAAAAAACGAAAATCACCTATAATCTCAAAGCCCAGAGACCCCCATTCTTAATGTGTATTTCCTGCCCCATTTTCTTTCCATCCATTTGGAAAATTTATAATGCAACCAGAGGTATTCTGTACATATAGCTCTGTGTCTACAAGGCCTAATCGTAGAGCTCGGCATGGATGTGGATTACAGCTAATATTTGAGCTGCTTGACAACACACATTTAGAACCTTTAATCACAGCAGAGGCCGTGACATTCCACTAACTTTGTCAGGCATGTATGAGATTTTTAGGCAGCACCCTAATGAGCCGTAATGTACTGAAGAGCATTCTTTTCTTATCTCAGTTGTTGAGCAGGAGATCCTAGGGTGCAGAATAATCTGAAAGTCCACATGTACCTTTTCAGTGTTTGAAAACCAGCACATAAAGCACAAAAGTGCCTTTGAGAACAAGATCAGTAACATCTTTAAGGCTCAATGGTCGGAGCAACCTCAAATATTTCATGGTTTAAAGGTGTTGTTTGCTTTTAGGGAAAGAGCCACATAAACAGCAGAATGCAAAGATTGTTTACCTCAAATTCACTGTTAAAGGAAAGCATAAGATTCAGGATCATCCGGCCCAATTTTAGAGAACCTTAAAATAATTTCCTTAAAAAAATTTAAGGACACATTAGAAAATATATTGGCGTGATATTTCACATACACACCACCTTAACAATTTCTCAAGTTGTCCCTCAAGTGTCTTTTTAGAATTGGTTTGTAGAAAACTTAATAATAACTCAAGCTAAATTTAAGCCAGCCGCTTAACTTTAACTTCCCAAACACTTCATGAGTTATTATATAATCAATTATATAATCTCAAATCAAGAGGACATTTTTATTTGTTGAGAATGTGCCAAGTTAATTCAACTGAAAAATGATGCAAACCCAAAAGAAAGCAAAGGAAGTGGAGAGTAGCCTTCCTTTAAAAAATGAAAAACTGTTAAGGGTCTCCTCTCCTTTCAATGGAGTACGAGCAACTCCTATTTAGATCACCAGCATCAACATTTCTCCTTTTCTCCTCTCTCCCTCCCTCCCTCCATTCTCTCTCTCTCTCTCTCCCTCTCTCTCTCTCTCTCTCTCTCTCTCACACACACACACACACAATATCAAAGGAATAAAGGACACCTGTATTTCTATTTGTTGGGGTACTTCACCCAGAAGCTCTCAGCAAATATCACAGAAAGGTTGTGACTCATCCATGACTTAAAATGCTGTCATCAATGGTTAGCCTCCTGAAACTCTGAATAGTCAGTCCCCAGCAAGTGCTTCATGAAGTTGGGTATGTGCTCTGCGCCCAACCACATGACAGTTCTGTGTGGGCAAAGGAAGAGCCTCGGGAAGGGCTGCTGAGTGCCTGGGCAGGATGGACGTCTCTGCACTTGTTGGTTTCACCTTGGACTCCAGAGCATACTTGTCTCCAAAGAAAGAGTTCTATGACTTAAAAAAAAAACTCTTTAGAAATTGTGACTCTATATCCTTCCTCTAATTGATTTTATCTAATTTATTTTTCCAAAATTCAGACATTCTATGCCTAAATAATGTATAAGATCCATCATTGGATTAGTACACAGAAAATGAAAACCCATTTTTAGAATTGTTATAAACCATTTGAAGCTAACACGGACATATTACCACATCCAGTCCACCACCTCATCTCTCATTTTCTGAGCCCTTATGTACAAAGGAGGAAATTTTTCCCACTACTGTATATGGTGTTCACATCTCCTTCCAGAAGGAAAGGACAGATTCTCTCCATCTCCATTAAAAATAAAATGCAGGTTTGGCCTCTTAGTGGATAAAGACCAAAAAAGAGGAAATTTTAGGTTAAATCATTATGCTAAGAGGATTCTCACTTATTCTGAATCTCTGAACATTTATATTTTCAATTTATTTGAATGTAGGCATTGAGAGAAATGGATTTTTTTTCTTTAACAAACAAGCAAAGTAGATACATCCCATCCAAAATATATTCAAACAAATAAACACTGTACTTCCCATGGGCTTTGAAGAAGCAGACATTTCATGTACCTTAGCAATTTATTCTGCTTTTTGATGAAATCAACAGACACTCCCCTTCCATAGGTAATACAATTATAATTATTATATTCAAAAACAATAGCTTTTATCATTGCCAGCCAGGAGTGTTAAACCCTAGCTGGCTTTGGGGAAGTTACCTTGGTACTTGAATCCTGAAAAGAAGAGCTACAGACCAACTATTCTAAACCCAAAGTAAATTTCTTTGTTACACTTAACTCTACATTTAACTGGCTTGTAATCAGTAAATCTATAAAATAAGTTAACTCAGCCACTTTCCAAAGCATATATTTTACAGCCAGTTACCTTGAGGCATTTGCCAGAAAGTTATATTAATCAGTTAAAATATTCCATGTGTGCTATACTGCGTTTTATAGTTGAAATGAGCGCACGGTCCTATCAGGTTTAAATTTTCCATCATAAAAATCACTGTAGTCATATTGTGGTCCATGTGTCTGTGGCCTTAAATACCCTTGTATCTATGAATGGAAACAGATCCCAAACTGTTCCAAGTAGGCTTTTCTCATGCTGCTCTTAGGCTGGTATGTTCTGAGGTATTTGTCTTATTGGAACCTACGGTAAGATTATTCTGCAATTGGGAATGGAGTCTTTCCAGAAGAGAGTATACATTCCCAGTGTCAAAATACTTGGAAAGATTTGGACTCTGAGACATGGTAAGAAAATGTCCCTCTTCTTTTCTGTCTTGGCCTTGCTCTCGTGAGCCTATACCCTAAGGAATCTTACTAGAGGACTCTATGGAGGTGCTATAAAGACGGCTGCAGCCTCATGGAGGCAGTCTTTTGAGTGGGCTGAGAGAGAGGAAAGTGAAAAAACTCTCATGAGGGTGAGCTGTGGCCTACCAGTGCTGAGAGCAGGCATTTCTAGAGATGGACATACTCGTTTTGTAGTTAATGGGATATACTTATGTTGCTCATACTCTCTTCCATGTATAGTTATTACTAGTAGTTCAAGTATGGTGATAACTTCCAGGAACACTCAACTTCCCACTGGCCAATTCCCCTGGCATGGTGACATGCTGGCTCATGGCCAGAGGTCATATTACAGTATAAACAAGTCCCATGTCTCCCTGTGTCTATGGAAGGTGGAGACAAATAAGGCTTCTAATGCACAGAACCAGAAACAAGTTTATGGGAATTCTTCCAAATTGTAAAGCTCATAGTTGAAAGAAACATAAGACAGAAATCCTAAAATTTACATTCCCAGTAATCAACTGGGAAGCCAGAGGTTTTCTAAACAATCAATCAAAAACAAAAAAACAAAAACAAAACAGAACAATTCTGATCAACTCATGCTAGATGACAGACTGGATTTTCTATGTTCTACATTCTATTTTCTATGTTCTCTAGACAAAATGTCTTTACAAAATCATTATATGAAGAAGCAGCCAAATATCCCACAGCCAAAAATGTAGGAGAATGTGTTTTAAGATATGTCAGATAGGTAATTTTAAAATTATCTTATTTTTCTGAATAATATGTTGCTTTTGGTATTTTGTCAGCTTTTGAAAATCTGAAATTTATTCTCATTTCTGTCTGTCTCTTAAGTATTAAGTTTCTCACAATTCTCTCTTTGTAATTTTGTATTATTTCTCCCACAGAAGACTCTCCAAGTTGTATACGATTCAGGCCCCACACAGTCTGGCTCCACCCCGGCAATCCGATTCCTCACAGGAGAGCTTGGTCTCAGATGGACTCTGGCAAATGATGAGGTGGTGGTGGAGGAGGTTGGGGAGGGGCCTGGAAGCTGTACCCACATTTGGGTGGCCATCTCCTTAGAGGGTATATAGATGCCATCATGGTTGTCAGAGATTTGTGATGTCCTCCAAGGAGCATGAGAATTTCAGGCACAAGATTTGAGGCTGTCTCTGATCCAGGCATCCCTCCAACCTTGAAATATTAGCATTGTATGTTGTGTTGTTAAACGTGCCTGCAGGTTTCTTGTTCTCCAAGCTGGGGAAGCATTTGGTTAATCTGCAGCATAGAAGATCTGCATTCCCCTGCTTGCCAAGAGCCTTAAATCCAACTGGCTGGTTCTCAATCCATGTCAAACACTCAGGTACAATAAGCAGCACTTATATAATATGCCTAAAGGCATATCCATTACTCTATATCCCAGAGTTATTTACTACTCAAAGTGCTGAGGTTTTAAGAGGTCTGTGATTCCTTAAAATGGTAGGCAGAATTTAATAATGTGTGTCTGTTTTTGTAGCTCTCATCAGACTCTCAAATTGGTCTGTGACATGTAAAAATGAATAATCTGCATTTCAAGAATAAGTACCTCCAAGGGGGTGGTACCAAAAAAAAGTAATAATGATACCTTATACCTCCAAAATGGTGTTAAAAACTATACTAGATTTAAAAAATTTTTTTTCTGTTTTAGAGAGAGAGAGAGAGCATGTGAGTGAGTGGGGGAGAGGGGCAGAGGGAGAGAGAGAGAGACAAAGAGAGAGAGAATCTCAAGCAGGCCCCATGCCCAGCAAGGAGCCCAATGAGAGGCTCGATCCCACAACTCTGGGATCATGACCTGAACAGAAATCAAGAGGTGGACGCTCAACCAACTGGGCCACTCAGGCACCCCTACACTAGATATTTTTCTTTTTTTTTTTAATTTTTTTTTAACGTTTATTTATTTTTGAGACAGAGAGAGACAGAGCATGAACGGGGGAGGGGCAGAGAGAGAGGGAGACACAGAATCGGAAGCAGGCTCCAGGCTCTGAGCCATCAGCCCAGAGCCCGACCCGGGGCTCGAACTCACGGACCGCGAGATCGTGACCTGAGCCGAAGTCGGACGCTTAACCGACTGAGCCACCCGGGCGCCCCTACACTAGATATTTTTCAATCCATTTCTATATTAAGCTGGGCCAGCAGAAACATATGTCATTGATTTACACTGAGAAATGATAAGAGACAGCCCAAAGAAATAAAGGAAACTTTTAAAAGTACTATTAATTTCATTACACACTGTATCATCACTATGGGCTGAATTGAGTTCCCCTCAAAATTCATAGTTTAAAGCTCTAAGCCCCCAGTATGAAGATGTTTTGAGATGCGCCTTTCAGAGGTAATTGGGTCACAAGCATGTAGACCTCATCATGGGCTTAGTCCTCTTAAAGAAGAAGAGACAAGAGAGCACACTCTCTCCTCCCTAGGAAGACAGAGCAGCAAGATGGCCATCTGCAAGCTGGATAGAGAGGTGTCACCAGAACCTGACCGTCTGGGCACCCTGATCTAGGACGTCCCACCTCCAGAACTGTGAGAAATAAATGTCTGTTGTTTAGGCGATTTCATCTATGGTTTTTCGCTATAGCCACTCAAGCTGACTATGACAGTCATTATGAGACAAGGTCTATGGAAGAAATTTCTCTCTAGTTTCAGTAGCCAGAAAGTGGGGCATCTCATTTTATTTTACAGGAGATGTGATCGTGAGTCTATAACTAATTGTCTCTTACCCTTTGAATTGCTTATCATGGAACTTAGAATCAATATGTCATTGTGCTCTAGTACAAACATCTAGAGCCTTCCCACAAACACTTTCCCACATTAACTTCCCTGGGAGACACCTCTTACTTTTCACACAAACTTTTCTTCTTTCTTTCTCATCCACTTACTAGTAATCGTATTCTATTTTTGCTGTATGCATTTATGGAAGTTGCCTCAAATCCTTTAACAAACAAGGCAGATTATAAGGAAGAATATGATTGAATAAATGAATGAAGACATTTCCATTTGGGAAGTTAAAAAAAAACCCCAAATGCTCATTACTGCATTTGGAATTATATACAAATATTTACTTGAAGAGACTTAATTTATCTCAGCCATGCTCATGAACCTATGAAAAGGATTGATGTAGTCCAGGGGTTTTTATCTTAGGGCTTGTAGACCCTCCAGAAGATCCGTGGACAGAATTCAGGGAGTCTATACGCTTAGATGGGGAAACTGATCTTCATTTTCACTGATCCCTCAGTGAAATTTAACATTTCCTTCAAATATAAACATTGGCAACAAACCACGGAAGTATTAGCAGTATCTGTGAATTTGTTTCCTGTAGAAATCCCAGGTGTCCCCATCTCCCATGTGGGTTGTTGCAGCTCTCTGAAAATATCACTTACACTCATCATCACCTTCAAATGTCACTAGACTTGCTGTTAGATCACGTTAATTAATGCATCGGTAAAGAAACACGTATTATTACTATGTCACAATTTTTTTGTAATCATATTTTTATATATTTGGTTTCCTTGTAACTCTTTGTATTTTGCTTCATACATTTAAATACAGTACTCTGAGAAGGGGTCCATAGGCCTCCTAAGACGACCAAGGGTGTCCAGGGTATAAAAGAATTTAAAACTGACAAACACAAACTGTATTTAGGTAGCATCTTTACAGAATGTGTGCAGATACCTCACTGAGATCTGTGCCATAATTAGGGAATGCTGGTTTCCCTTGATTGGAAAACAGCGACATCATTTTTTCAGTAAAAGGGAATAGTAGAAGTTGCCTGGGTCTTCCTATTCCCTTGACAAGATAAGGTCAGAGTCAGCCCCCTTTTTTTTAGGTCTGCACTTGCAACTTCTGAAAAAACATTTAACAGCTCTGTGAAACTTTGGGTCAGCATTTCAGTTGCTAAGAGAGAAAAAAAACAATTGATTTAACATTTAAAACCTCTACTAAGAAGCAGTACCTTTGACTCAATCATGTAAAGACTCATTATCTATTTTGCAAATTACCTGAGGCCCTTCCTTTCATTTTTTTTCCTCCCTTGCACGTCAACCTTCTTTTGAATTTTTACCAGACACCTTGGCACTTTTAGCACAATTGGAATAGGGCAAGAATAAGGAAGTAAAACAAAAGGCTGTCAGTAGGATTACTTAACACACACTTCGGAATTATTTTTAGTTACTGTTGTGACATTCATAATGAGGTACAAAGAAGTATGCGTGTCTGTGTGGGTTTGTTGAAGGGAAGGGTATACATGTGGCAAGACCACCCCCAAAAGGCCATGGGCAAAGGCCTTTGCCCCCACTTCCCATGTCCACGGATCTAAGATCATTAAGGGATTATGGACCAATTAGGGAAATTCCCCCTCCCCACCACACTGCAACTCCATCAGGAACCCAGAGTAAGGAGGTATGGTGGATCTGGGGGACAGTGGAGTTTCTTCGTTTCTCCTCTGGGCCATCAGAAGGATATTATCCATGGGCCACCTGCCCTATTCCAGTGAAAGATGTAGTTGGAAATTGGAGTTTATAAATAAATAAGGCACCCGATTATCTAAAATCCTCTGAGTATACATCACTTTGTGTAACTGATCAGTTTTTCAGACGGCTGACTTCCTATCCTTTCCAGCAACACCTTTTTCATGTTAGTTATCTTAGACAACTGAATGTATTATAAATGTACTGTATACCCCCTACAAACTTGGAAAAGTAGCCTGAAATTAGCTTAATCTTATACTAATGACTCCGGGTCAACACTGAGAACATCTGCTTTCTTACATGAGCATATTACAAGGGTAATTTCCTTATCATTTCCAGGATCTATACAGGGGTCTTTGACCATTATCTGAACTGATGCTGAGATCTTTGCATTCTTGAAGCTGCTTCTTCTATTTTTGTCTAATGCTTTCTTGTCAGACATTACTTTTACCCTCAAAGTAGATTTGGAAACCAGATACCCTATAATGAATAGATAGAGGGCTTGAGCATTTTGAATTGAATAAAAAGTACAATACATGAGATGTGTTTGTTGTTTATGACATCTATTTGAGTATTCACAGAGTTTCACTTATTTGCTGATTCCTTGATGAGAGCTAGATGTGTGAGATTGTAGCGTAACTTCCAAATAAGTGAGATTCAATACTACTTGCTTTTCTGTGAAAATCACCCAGAGAGGTCTCATTGTTCCAGATACTTGTCTCTATACGAACTCAAAACAAAGCTTATCCTGGTTTCTGACTGACAGCAAGCTTCTGTTGTTGAGTTAGCATCCTGAATTCAGTAACTGAAATATTTACAGACCTTGACAACCCAAACCACCAGGTCCCAGTGTCTGAAATCTCTGAGTCATATACACATTTTCACAGAGGCAGCAAAACCAACTGTTCCCACTTCCTCTTTCACCTGAGCCTTTATTTGTCTCACTTAGTTGTAACCACACAATGTGCTGGAAATGCTGTGGACATATATTGAGATCCTGCTTCTGCTTCCAACTAGCTATGGAGCTTTGTGGAAACCAGTTTTTCTCAAGTCGCAGTGTTTTCATCTGTAAAGTGAATCTAATATAACTTGGGACCCACGGTGCTTGTGAGGATGAAACGACATAATTTCCAAACATTTACCCAGGTAGTGTCAGGCATTTAAGTATATGCGTAGGCACTATTTGTTTCCTATCCTTTGCCATGTTCCTTTACTTTCCCGTTTATTGACTTTGTGGCACCCAGATAGATAGATGGCCTTCAAAATACATAGTTCTTATCTTCAGTAACTCTTCCTGAGTCTCCATCAGATTTTGAATACAGCTGTATGAGAGCGCTTTTCACAGTGTCTTGTGAACATGTGCATGAACGCGCCTGTCAGCCCTCAGACCAGGAGTTTCTAGAAGGGAGGGTTGGCATCCCATGCACCATTGTATTCCCAACTCTTAGCCCATTACCTAGGACATCTGCAAACATTTAATAGATAAGTAAAAGCATGAATCACTATTTAGATATCTTGACTAAAAGTTTGCATATATTAGGAGATTCCTAATCTGGTATTATAAAATTTGGGTCAGAAGCCAGAGGTCCTGAAAAACGGGAAGTGAAGATGACCAAATCCATAGACGTGACCTACCCATGGCTTTCCACTGACCTCCTACCACCACACCTGGTTCATAACATTAACCTGGGAAATTTCCAACCATATCTTCAATTTAGGAAAGGAAACAAATCTTCATCTGCATTTCTAGACAGTCAGTCTGCTATGCCTAAAATAGTCTGTCTATTTTAAATCATAGGAAAATAAGTGAGAAGGCTGGTGCCTCCGGCTGTCCACTCAGCGCTCTCTATATCAATGTTTACTCAGCCAGGTGTCTTTCTTAGGAAAGGAAAAAAAAGCTGCAGCTAAACAGCCTGGTTCATCACACTTGCCTTGCAGTTTAGACCTCCCTTCTCCTTCAACCCCGTGGTAATTTTCTCCTGTGCATTCCTCGCCAGGAATGTTTCCATTTCCATGATAATCACTGGGCTCACCTATCTTTATGCTTCTCTCTAAATTTCTGCCTTCTGCCTCTCTCTGCGAGTGTCCATCCTATATATACTTATCAGAATAATCTTTCACAAAAATGACATCTCACTGGTTTAAAAAAATCAATAACAGTTCTCTACCTCTAGCTTTCCTTTGCAACCAATGAAATCACCCCCAACTTCCTTCTTCCCCCTTGTGAAGGACTCTTATGGTCTACCCGACTCTTGTGATCTAATTCTAGGAAACTCTCCATGGAAGTAAAATTAGCCCCATCAGTGCTTGTTTTCTCATATTTTATAATATTTTAGCATATACTGTATCTTTATTGAGAACCCCCTTCCTCACCTTCTCAATTCCTTAAAATCCCTTCAATTCCTTAAAACCATAACATTTTAGAGTAAAAAAATAAAAGGCCTTCAGTTACTGTCCAACAGTGCAGCGCAATCCCCCCCCTTTTTTTATTTTGCAGTCAAGAAACTAACACCCAAAGATGGTTTGTGACATCCATCTGTCAGAAAGCTCTCAGGATCAACACACCAAACTTTATCAGCTCTTCTGAGGAAAGCACTTACATGGCAAGAAAGAGGCAGGGGGGATGAATACTATGGGACACCCACCAGCTCTACTCTAAGCACTTTCACATGTGCTTATGTGATCTTCACAATGAACCCATTTTATGTGAGACAAATCTGAAGCTCGGAAAGGTCAAACAGTGAGGGGAGGAAGATGATGGTAGAGTAGGCTCATCTCACCCCAAGAATACAAGGTAACTTTCACATCATCCTAAAGACCCCGGAAATTGACCTGCAGACTGACAGAACAAGCTCCACAACTAACAGGAGAGAAGAGGCCACATCAAAGAAGGGAGCGAGTGTGGATACATGGTTTAGGGGAAAAATGGATTGCAGGTGCTGTGGAGGGGAGGGAGCCATGATCATGAGGAAGGGCACGAGAGAGAGAGAAAGAGAGAGAGAGAGAAGGACACAGGGAAATGTACAAGGAAAACATTTCCTCAAAGCCATTGGCTTAGAAAACGAGACAGACTAAATTTCATGAGTTCTTGCAATCAGTGAGGCTTAAAGCCTGGAGTTTTAAAGGTCAGGAGGCTCGGTTGGCATACAGCCCAGAAGGCACTGCACTGCTGGAGAGAGGCCAGGCAAAAAACCCAGGGGCAGACAGCATGGAAAGGGCAGATCTGAAGAAGGCCTGGGTACACAGGAGGAGAATATTCACTCTTCTCCAAGTATGTCCCTAAGAAGCAATGTTTGTGAAGGTGACTTTCTGGGAACAAAGGAAATAGATGGCACCATTTTTCTTTCTGGCCCCTCAGTGTAAACACAGACCCACCTCCAAGAAGCAGTACAGCACCAACCCTGGCTGCCTAACTTGCTTACACCATGCCCAAGCCCCCTGTACTCTGGTAGGACTGCCCTCCTCAGACAAGCTGGCTTCAGTCCGAGTGCAGCAGGCTTCTCCCCCATAAGACCAGCACAAACCTCTGCCTACACCACATATCCCAACCAGAGAGTTCTGCAGGGCCTCAGTTCTGGTGGAGTTGCTATCAGGTCTCATTTCACACACAGACCACAGCACACCTAATTAAAACTCACCACATTCAGGTCAGGGACCAAACACTGCCCTCAGCAGGCAAAGAGAGCCTCTGCAGACAACTGGCCTGAAGGAGAGAGGAGCCAAAACACAATAGCAGAGTGCATGTAGCACACACCAGAGATACTCCCTGAAGCACCAAGCCCTGGGAACTACTTGACCTCTTCTTCATAAGGCCATCACTTTCCGGAGCAGGAGAGATAATTGGCTTTTCTAACACACAGTAGAAGGTAGAGACTTAGACAAAACGTCAAGATGGAGCAATTTATCCCAAATGAAAGAACAAGATAAGGCCATTGTCAGAGACCTAAGCAAAACAAATATAAATAACATGCCTGATGGAGAACTTAAAGCAATAATCATAAGAATACTCACTGGGCTTGAGAAAAGAATAGAAGACATCAATGAGACCCTTACCACAGTGATAGAAGAGTTAAAAGAGATTCAGTCAACGATGGAGGATGCAATAAACAAGACTGGAAGCATGCTTGATGCAATGAACAGTAGGCTGGATAAAGCAGAGGAATGAATTTGTGACCTAGAAGACAAAATAATGAAAAATAATGATGCTGAACAAAAGAGAGAAAGAAGAATTATGCGACACAAGAATAGACTTAGGGAACTCAGTGACTCCATCAAACATAATGACATTCGTATTACAGGAATCCCAGAAGAGGAGAGAGTAAAGGGGGAAGAATATTTATTTCAAGAAATAATAGCAGAAAGCTTCCCTAATCTGGAGGAGGAAACAGATATCCAGATCCAGGAGGCACAGAGAACACCCATCAAAATCAACAAAGCAGCCCAACACCAAGTCATATTGCAATTAAATTTGCAAAATTTAAAGATAAAAAAAATTCTTGGGGCACCTGGGTGGCGCAGTCGGTTAAGCGTCCGACTTCAGCCAGGTCACGATCTCGCAGTCCGTGAGTTCGAGCCCCGCGTCAGGCTCTGGGCTGATGGCTCAGAGCCTGGAGCCTGTTTCCGATTCTGTGTCTCCCTCACTCTCTGCCCCTCCCCCGTTCATGCTCTGTCTCTCTCTGTCCCAAAAATAAATAAACGTTGAAAAAAAAATTAAAAAAAAATTCTTAAAAGCAGAAAGACAAAAGAAGTCCTTAACTTATAAGGGAAAAAGCCATAAGACTAGCTGGAGATTTCTCAACAGAAACTTAACAAACCAGAAGGGAGTGGCATGATATATTCAAAGTGCTAAAGGGGAAAAAGCTGCAACCAAGAATACTCTATCCAACAAGGCTATCATTCAGAATAGAAGGAGAGATAAAGAGTTTTCCAGACAAATAAAAACTAAAGGAGTTCATGACCACTAAACCAGATCTGCAAGAAATATTAAAGGGGACTCTTTTGTTTTGGTTTGGTTTTTTATTTTGTTTTGTTTTGTTTTTAAAGGGAACTCTTTGAATGCAAGGGAGAGACCAAAAATGACAAAGACAAAAAAAAAGAAAATTTCCAGAAGCAATGACAAAACAAGTAATAAAATGGCACTAAATACCTATCAATAATTACTTTGAATGTAATTGAACTAAATGCTCCAGTCAAAAGACTTAGGTTCAGAATAAATTGAAAACAATGCCCATCAATATGCTGCCTACAAGAGATTCATTTTAGACGTAAAGACACTTGCAGATTGAAAGTGAGGGCAGGAGCACCTGGTGGTTCAGTTAAGCAATCAGCTCTTGATTTTGGCTCAGGTCATGGTCTCTCAATTAGTGAGATCAAATCCCACATCTGGCTCTGTGCTAAAGTGGTAGGATGGAGATACGTCTATCATTCAAGTGGATGTCAAAAGAAATCCTGAGTAGCAATACTTAGATCAGACAAACTAGACTTCAAAACAAAGACTGTACAAAGAGAGTAAGAAGGGCATTATATTATCATAAAGGAGACAACTCAACAAGAAGATCTAACAATTGTAAATATTTATGCACATAAAATGAGAACACCAAAATACATTAAAAAAGTAATAACAAACATAAAGGAACTAATTGTTAATAAAACAATAGTAGTAGGGAACGTTAACATCCCAATCACAACAATAGAATAATGAAATAATAAAGATTAGAGCAGAGTTAAATGATATAAAAACTAAAATAAACTGTCGAACAGATCAATGAAACCAGAGCTTGTTCTTTGAAAAAAAACTAATAAAATTGATAAACCTCTGGCCAGATTTATCAAAAAGAAAATAGAAAGGACCAAAATAAATAAAATCACCAATGCAAAAGGAAAAATAACAACCAACACCACAGAAATACAAACAATTATAAAAGTATATTATAAAAAGTTATGTGCCAACAAATTAGACGACATGGAAGAAATGGATAAATTCCTACAAACATGTAAACATATAAACTATATGCTCAAAATCACTCATCATCAGGGAAATACAAATCAATATTATAAGATATCACCTCACACCTGTCAGAATGGCTAAAATCAATAATACAAGAAACAACAGGTGTTGGCAAGGACGTAGAGAAAGGGGAACCCTCTTGCACTGGGAATGGGAATGCAAACTCATACAGCCACTGTGGAAAACAGTATAGAGTTTCCTCAAAAAGTTAAAAATATAACTATCCTAAGGTCCAGCAATTTTATATGTCCATCAACTGATGAATGGAGAAGGAAGATGTGTATACATATATATATATATATATATATACCCATGTGTATATATACCACATCTTCCTTCTCCATTCATCAGTTGATGGACGTGTAAAATATAGATATAGATAATATATATATGATAGATATAGATAATATATATACCTATATATACATATAGACCATATATAACATGCAAAATATATAGAGAGATGTGGTATATATACACATGTGTGTATGTATACACACACACACACACACACACACACACACACAGGGATATTACTCAGCCATCAAAAAGAATGAAATCTTTCCACTGGCAAGATGGATGGAGGTAGAGTGCATTATGCTAAGCAAAATAAGTCAGTCAGAGAAAGGCAAATACCAGGGCGCCTGGGTGGCTCAGTTGGTTAAGTGCCTGACTCGGTTTCAGCTCAAGTCATGATCTCATGATTCACGGGTTGGAGTCCCTCGTGGGGCTCTGTGCTGACAGTGCAGGGCCTGCTTAGGATTCTCTCCCTCTCTGTCCCTCTCTCTCTCTCTAAGGAAATAAATAAACATTTTTAAAAAGAGAGAAAGACAAATACCACATGATTTCACTCATGTGGAATTTAAGAAACAAAACAAATGAACAAAGAAAAATAAAGACCAAAAAAAAAGACTCTTAAATATAATTAACAAACTGGTTGCCAGAGGAGAGGTGGCTGGGGGGATGGGTGAAGTAGGTAAAGGGGATTAGGAGTACACTTATTGTGAGGAGCACTGAATCATGTGTAGAACTATTGAATCACTTCATCGTACACCTGAAATTAATATAACACTGTATGCTAATTGTACTTGAATTTAAACAAAAGAAGTAAGGATGGTGATTGTGGAAAGAAGTAAGAACAGAGTAAGAAGGGGCCAAATATATGATAAATGTGCTTTATTCCTTTGTGAAAAAAATAATTTTTTTGAGAGAGAGAGAAAGAGAGAGAGTATGCACACGTGTGAGCCAGGGAGGGGCAGAGGGAGAAAGAGAGAATCCCAAGTGGGCTCCACCCTCTGCACAGAGCCCATCGCAGGGCTTGATCCTATGACCCTGGGATCACGACCTGAGCTGAAATCAAGAGGCAGGTGCTCAACCAACCGAGCCACCCAGGCACCCCTCCTTTCTGAAATATATTAACGATTGTCCAAAATCTAAAATGTTACCACTTAATTCATTTTTTAAAAAACTGAACCAGAAATCAGCCTCACACTTCATATTAATTTCAGGTTTCCTGAGAAAAGACAGCAAAAGAATTATAAATACACCGGCCATATTGCAATACAGAAGATGGTAATGTGCACTTTTAATTTCTACATTATCCAGAAGGCTGTAATATTTTGAATGCTTTAATGTGTTGTCAGTCTTACAGGATGAGAATTCTTCTGAGCTTAAGATTAGATGTGATATATGCAACCCAGGAACACAGGACATTAAAAATGGGTGATACAGGGGCGCCTGGGTGGCTCAGTTGGTTAAGCATCCGACTTCAGTCAGGTCATGATCTCACGGTTTGTGAGTTCAAGCCCCGCGTCAGGCTCTGTGCTGATAGCTCAGAGCCTGGAGCCTGCTTTGGATTCTGTGTCTTGCTCTCTCTCTCTGCCCCTCCCCTGCTCACGCTCTGTCTCTCTCTGCCTCAAAAATAAATAAAACATTTAAAAAAAATTTTAAAAAAATGGGTGATACAGTCCTTCATGGCTCTCATTTTAGAAGTGTAAACATGTACATTTATTTTTTTTTAAATAAGGAAATCCCTTACAAGTATGTCAAACCATCTTAGATGAGGAAAGTTTTGTAAAGGGACATATGGGGAAGAAGATTAATGCATGCTAAAACATACTGTCTCTTCCAAGTGGTATGATTTTCAAAAAGAATAACTAACATTTATTAAATATTACGTATCTAGGGTTCTCTTCCTATTTTCCAAAAATCTGTCAAGTAACCCTCCCTCAGCTCTCTGACTCCATCAAAATACCTAGAACTCCGAGCTCTTATTGATACCAAAAATTTGTATTTATTGGTGTGTTCTATGGAAAACAGTATGGAGGTTCCTCATAAAATTAAAAATACACCTACCTTATGATTCAGTAATCCTACACTGGGTATTTATCTGAGTGGAATGAGACATTAATTAGAAAAGATTTCTGTACCACTATGTTCATTGCAACATTATTTACAATAGCCAAGACCTAAGTGTCCATTGATTGATGAATGGATAAAGAAAATATGGTGCACACACATGCACACACATTCATGTGCGTGTGCGCGCACACACACACACACACACACACACACACACACAAATGGAATATTAGCCAATCATAAAAAAGAAGAAAATCCTGTCATATATGACAACAAAAATAGGCTTCAAAGGCATTTTGCTAAGTGAAATTAAGTAAGACACAGAAAGACAAATACAATATGATCTCATTTATGTATGTAATCTTTAAAAAGGAACAAAAACAAAAACCAAAACCAAGCTCACAGATAAGGAGAACAGGTGGGTGGTTGCCAGAGCTGGTGGGGGGAGGGGTGGCAAGATGGGTGAAAGTGGTCAAAAGATAACAAACTTCCATTTATACTATGAATAAGTTCTTGGAATGTGATGTACAGCATGGTGACCATAAGTAATAATCCTGTACTGAATATTTGACAGTCGCTAAGAGAGTAGATCTTAAAAGGTTTCAACACAAGAAAAAAAATTTGTAACTCTGCGTGGTGATAAATGTTAGCCAGATTTACTGCGGAGATCGTTTTGCAATATATATACCAAATCATTATGTTATACACCTGAAACTAATACACTATTATGTCCATTATACGCCAGTATTAAAAATGAAGATAAAAAATCGACCACCTTTAGAATTTTTATTTTAATCTACCGGTTTATGGGTCTTCCTTGAATGCATTGAAAATATGATGAAGCTGCTGACCCTCTCCTGGAAAATGCAAAATAAAAACAATACAAGATTAATGTCTGCTTCCCCCCCCCCCCCACACTGTGTGTTGACAGGAATCATATTTGTTTTGCTTCATCAGTTAATCCCCATTACGTAACAGGAGCTCAGGACATGTGCCTAATGACTTCTTGACTGACAGAAGAAAACATCAGTTTTCAATTGATCCTTCCTTCTTCCATCTCTCACTCAGCCATCTCACCTTCTATGTCCCAGAGGAGTGAGGACCATTCTTTATTCTTGCTGCCTTTCTTGTCCTATATGAAGACCAATCCCTACACCATGTTTGGGGGCCACCCCCTCCCAGTCCTTCAAAGAAAGCACATTTATCGCCCCTTCTATCTCTTGTATCTTCAGAGAATCCCTTTCCCCTTTCTTTCCTCTCAGTGCACAGCAATTTTTAAATCCCTCCTACCTCTAAAAAAAAAAATCCCTCCTGCGAAAGCCCTACTCTTAGTCACTGCTTGTTTTTTAACCTCCACTCAAGGTGCTTGAGAGAAATTTCCTTTTACCGCTCTAGTTCTCACCAGGCACTTGGTTCTCAAACCCTGCAAGTGAACCTCAGGCACAGCTGTATCAGAATACTCACATCAAAACTGGCAGGCATTTTTTTTGCTGCGTTCAGGGGGCACTTTTCAACTTTCTTGCTCACCTTTCTCACTAACCTCCCCACAGCACAGGATGCTGTCTCAATATTTTCCTCTCTTGGCTCTCAGGACTCCCACTCTTCTTTCTACCTCCCTGTCATCTCTCCTCAGCCTCCTTATTCTCCCCTGTCTCCTCTCATCTCTTAAATATTGGTGTTCCCGAGGGCCCTGTTCATGTGCTTTCCTTCTCATATTACATTTTTATTTAACTGTCACCAATGCCAATGGATTACAAATCCATTTTTCAAGCTAGAGTCACATTCCGAGCTCCTCAGATATCTATTAGATTGCCCATTGGCACCCCACATTTCCAAGTACTATAGTTTCCTAAATGTGCAAAACAAGGAATTTACCATCTTTCTTTTTTTTAATTTTTAACGTTTTATTTTATTTTTTGAGAGACAAGGAAAGACAGTACAATCAGAGGAGCGGCAGAGAGAGAGGGAGACCCAGAATCCAAAGCAGACTCCAGGCTCCGAGCTGTCAGCACAGAGCCTGATGTGAGGCTTGAACCCATGAGTGCAAAATCATGACCTGGGCCAAAGCTGGACCCAGGTACCCCGAACTTATCATCTTTCTTTTAAAAATGTGCTCTCCATCTTCACCTTGATGAATGGCACTACCCATCTCCTCTGTCCTCCAGTCTAATATCTACTTATATTCTCTATTTTCACATTATCAATAAATGAAGTACTGTATTAACTTATAAATATAAAAAATAACTTATTATTCAACTACATCCTGAAAAATTATATCTAAAGTATTTTTAAGTTATATTTTTATTTACTTTATGACAACAAATCAATGCTACACATATGTCTTAGAGAACCTAAGAAATAGATGGAAAGTATTTCTGATTAATGCTACATAAATTAGGCTTCCAAGATGTTTTAAGGGGCTTGAGAAGTCAATTCTAGTGAACACTTGAAATGTTTTCCTTTGTTATTTGTCTATACTATTGTATCAATTAAGCAAAGATATTTTTAGTTCACTCTAGTACCTGTTAGCCCTATCTTTGTTCCAATGAATAAGGCTTTTCTGAATTATTATTTAAGCAAATACATTCCAAAATGATGTGTAACTGGACCCACACACATATAAAAGAGGCAGAAAGCCCTAAGGAGCTGAAACTTCGTCTTCTGTTCCTGTTTCTGACTCGGCTCCACAGATGGGCCTCTGCCATGTCACCCTGACATTTCCTCTGACTTTAAGAAGGAAGCTTACCTCACTCCGTGGCTTATAATCATGTCACTTACACTTGAGTTCTCTTTCTAGTTGACCTGATTTTATTTTTATCATAAAAACATATAGATGCAGAAACTGAGCAGAGTCAAGGGAACCTGCTTAAGGTGATGACGGCAGAAAAATTAAAATCAGACATTATGATCCTGTGCCCAACAGATCTTCCAAAAGAATGCCCAGCAGACTGGAAAGGTGAATGAGATGCTAGGATATATGTAAGTTTGATCCAAACAGTAGAAATGAAGGAATATACAAATATACATATCTGCATATTACCAACTAAGATACTAAGGACAAACCAATTACAGATCAAAACTATCTACCTGGAAAACATTTCCATATCTCACTTTCTTAAACCTCTTCTTTCTCTCATGTTTCTTTCCTAGGATCCTAAGAATTCTTTGACCCCTCCCCACAGTAAAAGAACACTCAGAAATACAATCACTGTTGTGGTTCTAACCGAATTCTCCACACACACGGGTCATCTCACTAGCTGATCTCACGTCTTGACATGAAAAATACAACATTCTGAAAAAGTTCTCAGTTTTGTAAAACACAAACTGAGATAAGATCAGGACCATGAAAGAAGTCCTTGAAAATACCTTTTCTCTCGAACAGTCTCAGGGATAAACTCTCATACAAGTGGGTTCCTTTTCCTTCAAGGCCCCATCTACTTTGTAATTATACCTATATTAGCACAATTATTTCATTAGCATCTGTCTCCACATCGGACTGAAAGCCTCCGGAGAACAGGTGGAGTGAATGTTTTTGCTTGCCCTTGTACCCTAAGCACTCAATTGTCTTTGTGTTCAACAAATATTTGTAGGGCACCTCTGTGGGACACAGGACAAATCATTCATGTGTGTATGACATTTACATAGGGAGAGAGAGGGCCCACAAAAAGTACAAAGTACTAGAAAGTTGGAGATCTTTTAAATACCACAAAGCCAAGGGATTTCTCTAATAATAGCTTTTTGTTAACATGAATAAGATGAATTACAAGTAGCCCAGATCCCTAGTGCAGAGATCAATGGGAAGATCTTTACTTCAAACATGGTTATAATATAAGGCATAAGGCAGAGTGAAGAAAAAGGGCCAGAGGCTTAAGTTAATCTTCTTTGTGGCAAGGATTGCAGATGGCAATGGCTGGTATCCACCACACTGATGGTGACAGTGTCCTAAGTCTCGTATTTTCTCTCTCAGTGTTGTGGATCTACACCAAGCTCAGGAGCTAATAATCCAGGCCCACCAGGGCCTCTGTATGTAGCCATGGAATATCTGTCTTCATATAGGGAACACAGAGTCAAGCTAAAGTCTTTAACATAAATATTTGTTGGGAAGGTAAAGAAAATCAAGACACAGAAACATAGAATCAAGATTAAATGTGTAAATTCTTAACTCGCACTTCAGGTAGCACTCAGTAAAATACTGGTTGGGTTGCCCCGATGTTGGACTCTCCTGCTTCAAGGGAAGCACCACCCATTGGCTCTTTGGCAGGTCCCTTCCTTCTTTTTCAGATGCTTCCACATTTGGACAAGAATTGTGACCTCAGTCAAGTAAAACAACAGATTGTTAAGTGACACAAAGGTGTCTCTAGAGGAAGAAAGAAATAATTTTGTAAGTATATATTTGCATTTCAGACACTTGGGTACAAACACAATCCTCTCTTCCCCCAACTCACCCTCTGTGAAAATTCCTGCATAATCTCTAACAAAATAATTTTTTTCTTTAAGAAGCTACATTTTATTCATTTTTTTTAAAGTAATCTCTACACCCAACGTGGGGTCAAACTCACAACCCTGAGATCAAGAGTCACATGCTCTACTGACTGCACCAGCCAGGTGCCTTGCTACACTTTATTTCAAAATAATTTTTATTTTATTAAAATGAGGGTAGAAAAACAAATAATCCAGTGAAGAAATGAGCAGAAGACATGAATAGATACTTTTCCAAAGAAGACATCCAGATGGCAAACACATATGTGAAAAGATGCTCAATGTCGCTCCTCATCAGGGAAATACAAATCAAAACCACACTCAGATATCACCTCACGCCAGTCAGAGTGGCCAAAATGAACAAATCTGGAGACTATAAATGCTGGCGAGGATGTGGAGAAACGGGAACCCTCTCGCACTGCTGGTGGGAATGCAAACTGGTGCAGCTGCTCTGGAAAACAGTGTGGAGGTTCCTCAAAAAATTAAAAATAGACATACCCTATGACCCAGCAGTAGCACTGCTAGGAATTTACACAAGGGATACAGGAGTACTGATGCATAGGGGCACTTGTACCCCAATGTTTATAGCAGCACTCTCAACAATAGCCAAATTGTGGAAAGAGCTTAAATGTCCATCAACTGATGAATGGATAAAGAAGATGTGGTTTATATATACAATAGAATACTACTTGGCAATGAGAAAGAATGAAATCTGGCCATTTGCAGCAACGTGGATGGAACTGGAGGGTATTATGCTAAGTGAAATAAGTCAGTCAGAGAAAGACCGATATCATATGTTTTCACTCATATGTGGATCTTGAGAAACTTAACAGAAGACCATGGGGGAGAGGAAGGGGAAAAAAAGTTACAGAGAGGGAGGGAGGCAAACCATAAGAGACTCTTCAATACTGAGAACAAACTGAGGGTTGATGGGAGGTTAGGGGAGTGGGGGAAGTGGGTGATGGGCACTGAGGAGGGCACTCATTGGGATGAGCACTGGATGTTGTATGGAAACCAATTTGACAATAAATTATATTAAAAAATAAAATTAAATAAATAAATAAAACGAGGGTGGCTTACATGTCAAAAGTGACATGTTTATTGGCTTTCAAATAAAATTCTACTTTATCATCTTTTTGAAAGAGTAAGAATGACCCCGAATATTTTCAGAAGACATGTATGTATATAATCAAATATACATCTTCTAACCCTACAGGTAAGACGAATTCTACTTGCCAACAAGATCAAGAGAGGGGAGAACTATGAGGGGTATAATAATGTGTTGGTGGATAATTACTATAAATTCCTCCATATATGAATCACCATTTTCAAAAACTAGGATACATTTAAATATTAATACAAAACCATATTGGAGATACATTTGATATTTCAGAATGAACTTTGGATTTAATAAGGTGTCTACTCATAATTATAAGGAAGATCTAATAAAAAGTAGACCATATCTGATTTATTTTTTTTATAACCCTGGAGCTAAATATACTGTTTTCCAATTAAGTATTCAAATAAGGAAAAAAATGATATTGCCACAACCTGGAAATGTCAGAAGGTAGCATTTCATTTAAGAGATGCATATGTGGTACAGTAATGTAATATTAACAAAAAGATAAAATAATATTTTTTGTGTATAGTATACCACATGTAAGGGCAGAGGGAGGAAGACACAGAATCTAAAGTAGGCTCCAGGCTCTGAGCTGTCAGCACAGAGCCTGATGCAGGGCTCGAACCCACAAACCATGAGATCATAACCTGAGCCAAAGTCAGACACTCAACCGACTGAGCCACGCAGGTGCCCCAAAGAATATTATAAACAAGCATCCTACATGCACACAAACACAAAATGCCTTTAAAATATCTGCTATATATAAAACACAAAATATATCCCAGGAATACTAGTTTGTTTTCACTTTTAAAAACCAATCAATATAATTCCGCACACTGACAAAAGAGAAGAATCATACAACGTAGTCGATTCATAAAAAACATTTGACAAAATTCAGCACTCCTTCACAATAAAATACTGTCAGCAAATTAATAATAGAGGAATTTCTTCAATATGAAAAATGACATACATAAAAAGCTACAGTTAATACCATACTTAACGGTGAAAGGCTGACCACTTACCAATTACGATCAAGAACAACACCAGGATATTCACTCTTACCATTTCTATTCAGAATTGTTCTGGTAGGTTTAGTCAGTATAATAATGCAGGACGCATAAACAGAAAGTATAAATCTTAAAAAAGAAGAAATAAAAAGAAATAAAACTGCCTCCATTCACAAACAGCATGGTTGTATACACAGAAAAATCCAAAGAAATCTACAAGACAACTCTTCTATAACTAATTGAATTAGCAAGGCCTCAGGAAACATAGCCAACATACAAAAACAATAGTATTTCTATGTAACAGTAATGAAAAATGGAAAATTATATTTAAAAAATAATACTCTTCATAAAGCACCAAAAAGCAAAAAAAAAAAAAAAAAAAGGATAAATATAGCAAAACATATCTAACTCTTCTACACTAAAAACTACAAAACATGGCTAAGAATGGGGCACCTGGGTAGCTCAGTAGGTTAAGAGTCTGATTTGGGCTTAGGTCATGATCTCACAGTTTATGGGTTCAAATCCCGCATTGGTCTCTGTGCTGACAGCTCAAGCCTACTTCAGATTCTGTGTCCCCCTCCCTCTTAACCCTTTCCCCACACTCTCTCTCCCTCTCTCTTAAAATAAGTAAATATTCGGGGCGCCTGGGTGGCGCAGTCGGTTAAGCGTCCGACTTCAGCCAGGTCACGATCTCGCGGTCCGTGAGTTCGAGCCCCGCGTCGGGCTCTGGGCTGATGGCTCAGAGCCTGGAGGCTGTTTCTGATTTTGTGTCTCCCTCTCTCTCTGCCCCTCCCCCGTTCATGCTCTGTCTCTCTCTGTCCCAAAAATAAATAAACGTTGAAAAAAAATTCAAAAAAATAAAATAAGTAAATATTCAAAACATGGCTAAGAAAAACTAAAAGACATCTATAATAAAGCTATGGCAATTGAGAGAGCATGATACTGGTGTAAGGATATACACATTGACCATGGGACAGAAAAGGGGGCTGAGAAATAGAGACACTTTTGTAGTCAATCAATTTTCAACAGAAGCACCAGAGCAAATCAATGCAGAAAGAAAAGCCATTTCATTAATACTCCCGGAACAAGTGGATATCTTTATAAAAAAATTAACTTTGGTTCGTACCTCATAGACCTAAATATAAATGTTAGCACTGTAAAGTTTGCAGAAGAAAATACAAAGAAGTATTTTCAAAATCTTGAGGTAGGCCAAGATTTCTTATCCAGGATGCAGAAAGTATAAAAGAAAATATTAAAAATGTCTGCTCATTAAAGTTGACACTAATAAAATAAGCAAGCTACGAATGAGAGGAAGTATTCACAAAATGTCTATCAGGCAAAGGACCCATATCAAGAATATATGAAGAATTTTTCCAACTCATTAATACAATGACATATAGACCAATTAAAACTGTGCAATGGCTTGAATGGACACTTCACAAAAGATCTACAAATGGCCAAGAAGCACATGGACTAGTGCTCAACTTACTGAATCATTAGGAAAACGCCTCAAACCTGGAAGAGAAACAAGCTATAAGACAACAACTAATGACAATTGAAAGATGTTGGCAAGATAGGACACAACCAGAACTCTCAGACGTTACTGATGAGTGTGTAAAAAGCTACAACATTCTTTTGAAATATTTGGCAGTTTCGTCATAAAGCTAAGCACAACAGGACCCTATGATCACCAACTCTACTCTTTAGTATTTACTCAAGAGAAAGGAAAGCATACATCTGCACCAAGATTTGTATATGAACATTCACAGTGACTTTATTTATAATAAAGTCTCCAGCTGGAAACAACCCCAATGTCCAAAAACAGGAAAAGAAGTAAACAAATTGCAATATATTTATATGACACAATAGGCAGCAAGAAACAGAAATGAACTATTACTGACACATGCAACAGCATAAATTAATCTCACACACATCATGCTGAACAAAAGAAGCCAGATCCATGAGTACATGCAGGTGATGCCATTGATTGATATGAAGTTCTGGAACAGACAAAACTAATTAGAACAATGTGGCTGAAGAGACAAGAGAGGTGGGATTTACTGTAATCGAGCAAGAAGAGAAATATTCCGTATCTTGGTAACAGTGTGAGTTACATGGATATGTGCATTTGTTAAAACTTCTAGAACTACAGGGGCGCCTGGGTGGCTTAGTTGGTTAAGCGTCCGACTTTAGCTCAGGTCATGATCTCACTGTTCATGAGTTCAAGTCCTGTGTTGGACTATGTGCTGACAGCTCAGAGCCCGGAGCCTGCTTCGGATTCTGTGTCTCCTTCTCTCTCTCTGCTCCTACCCCTCTTGTGCTCTCTCTCTCTATACCTCTCTCTCTCAGAGATAATGAATAAACTTTAAAAAAAATAACTCCAAGAACTAACTATAACACTTACTAGTTGTGCATTTCCCTATATGGAGACTACACTCCAATAAAATAATTTAAAGCACAGAAGGTAATTAGACAATATTATTTTGATGAAGTGAAAATTAAACGTGAAAACAAATAAAGCAATAAAATAGAGCAAATTCATTTCACTTTCTCCCCTTGAGGAGTATAAGCTCCAGGCTGTGGATGAGACTGAGACAGAAGGCATATTTCCATCTGACTAGAATCACAGTGTGCTTCTAGTTTTAGAGATACATATTTTCCATGAAACATGCCCCTGATGTAAATAGTTAGCCCCTCACATTTGGCCCATAAACCAAAGCTATCCTCACCATCCAAAACCTGCAAGGATAACCGGGATCAGTCACAACACTAGATGTGTTAGTAGAACTAGGTATTTCTGTCTCCAACAGGATGCCTTCCAGGAAGACGGTCAGGGTAAGTCTGAATACGTATGATTTTTACCTTACGTGCTGACTTGAGAACCTAATTAGAATAAGCTATGATTTCACAGTAATTGTTCCTATGTAAGTTGGTAAGTAATATAAATGCAGATTAAGACTATAGATTCATAATTCTATGAATTCATAGATCATGAGTATAGATTCAAATGCATAACTGAATTCCTATCATATGATTCTTACTGTTCTGGTTATAATTAATTGTACTGATTGTACTTGAAGTACATTAAAAATTCTCCCTAATCCTTTCTTTTCCCTCCCCCTACCAAAAAACATGAACTATTTATAAAACTTTCAGAGTCTCTTCATTTGGTTTTACTTATCTGAACTCATAAGCCATGCATGGTAAATTTCAGACCTATAATTTGTGGCTTCCTGCTTCCAAGATTACTCCAGAGCCGTTCTCATGTGACTGTTTTTCTAGTTAAATATTTACACATATTCACAGGGTACACAGGCAGTTCATATTTGACATGATTTAACAGCATCTACATCTGTTTCTCATCAGAACATGACTGGAAAATGTGCCTACTAAACATTTTTTTAATACAGTTGTCCAAAACATTGTTTCTACTCTCATCTTGAGACATTTCTATGTAAAGAAAACAAGATAAAATGGCCCTTCTCAGGCACTGTTTCCTTCTCGATTCCCTTCCTCTGGCTTCAGGATCCTCTCTTGGTATCAATCATTACTTTCCAAGCCTAACCATATGGGTCGTGTCTTATTTTTATCAGTATGTGAAAGGCACAAAATTAAATGGAGATATGAAGGGGAAAATAATCTATTTAGATCAAAAAAACAAAACAAAACACCAAAAGCAACGATTGGCTTTGGCTATGGTACTCCAAGTTTAGCAAGATTACATTTGAATAAAGTTCCTGCTGATATAAAAATGCTTGAAGTCTGTTTCATGTCTCCAGAGTACAACCTCAAGCATGGTCTTTCCAAATACAAAACAAAAGGAAGAACAAAAAGAACAAGAGGAGGAGGGGAAGGAGGAGGAGCGAGAGGAGGAGAAGGGGCAGGAGGAGGAGGAGAGGGAGGAGGAGGAGGAGGAGGGGAAGAGGAAGAAGGAAAGAAAATTCTTGGCTTTCAAGAGGTAATCATTTCTAAGTCCCCCAAATTTTAAACCACAACACAAACATCTGCTCAAATTCTTCCCCTGTCTGCTTAACAAAGTGCATCATATTTTAAATTCATACATTTTCCCAAAGATTATAAAGCATAGTTAAATTATGAGAGTATTCTTAGAACACTAATTTAGGATAAATTGATCTTGTCTGAATTTCATTCTGTTGTTTTGGATTTTAATCCACATATCTGTTTTCTTATTTCTATTCGTATATTGTGATCAGACGCAACAGCAAAGTAAAATGAAAACAAAAATTCCTGAGTGAATTATAAATCCTAGAATGTGACTATAGTTCTTACGTATCAAAGAAGCTAAAATATAAGGAATGATTATTTTCCACTATTTTGAGTTTTATTTTTCCAATCTGTGTCTAATTCAAGAGCGTCATTTTTTCTTTTCTCTTCCCTGATTATATTTTGGCCACTTCACAGCTCATTACACTCTGGAAAGAAAGAGACTGGATAAAATAAAATGAGATGAAACTAAAATGAGTGCAATTGGCCTCAACAGCCCTGAGGAAAAGCTTTATTTTAAGGAAGCCTAGAAAACCTGGCTCTAATAAAGCTTTTCATGCTCTGAGAATGTAAATTATCTTCAATATTCTTAATTCCTGTCATACTGATTACAAAACATAAGAATAGATTTTTAGACATACCATTTGTAGACATTCTATTTTATTAAATAATATGAAAAGTTGCTCAAATCCAGCTATCACACTGTACATTCAGAGAAGTATTTGCTAGAATACTACATCTTTTCTCAAACAAATATATGCACACACACACATGCATGTACATGTACACAAATGAGTATTAATTTTGGTTTGCTGTTCCAATATTTCAAATACTTATGATAGTAAGTACTTATGATACTTATGATAATATTTCAATACTTATGATAGTTCTAGAAGAAGGTTAGTAATTACAATATGTGGATAAACACAACCTGCAGATGACACAAAACAATTTTGCCTCATGAACTTTCACTATGTAGTAGATAAACATTTCAGGAAAGGGGATAGTATGTACCTTTAAATTTCTTTCTCAGCATGCCTGGTGGCTCAGTCAGTTGGTTAAGTATCTGGCTCTTAATTTTGGCTCAGGTCATGATCAAACTAACTGTGAGATCCAGCCCTGGGTCTGGCTCTGTGCTGACAGCATGGAGCCTGCTTGGGATTCTCTCTCTCCCTCTCTCTCTGCCTCTCCCCAACCCTCGTGCACACACTATCTCTTTCTCTCAAAATAAATAAACATTATACATGAATGAATGAATGAATACATAAATAAATAAATAAATAAATAAATAAATAAATAAATAAATAAAATTTTCAACTTTTGGAAAAGTAAAACATAATGAGCACCCAAAACCCCAAGGAACTTTAAAAAACTTTTCAGAAGGTAGAGGAGGGAATAGTTCTCAATTCTTTTTGTGATGACAGCACAACCCTGATAGCAAAACCTGGCACAGATATTATAAGAAAATTATAGACCAGCATTTTTCATGGACATAGATGTAAAAGTTTATAAAAAAAATATTGGCAGTTGAATCCAGCAATATATAGAAATGATATTATATCATAACTATGGGGAGTTGATCCCAGACTTAACATTCAAATATCAATATAAATGACCATATTTTCAAAATATAGAGAGAAAACCAATGATCATCTCAATAGATGCAGAAAATGTGTTTGTCAAAATTCAAAACCCATTTGTGATTAAAAAACGAAAGATCTCCAAGTATGCAAGTAATAGAAGGGAACACCATCTAATAAAATGCCATCCATGAAAAAAACTTGCAGCTAACATCATATTTATGGTAAAATATTAAATACTCCCCTATGGTTAGGAACAAAGCAAAGGATTTCTCATCTTGCTACTTCTGTCTATCCTTGTGTGGGTAGTGATAGGTGGTATAATACGGTAAGAAGAAAAAAATAATAAAAGACTTAGAGATTTAGAAGAGAAAAGACAAAACTGTTTCCTAAAGAAAATCTTAAGGAAAATCAAAACATTGCTTAGAAAATCCTAAGAAATCCTCATAGAAAATCCTAATAACATTGCTTAGAAAATCCTAAGAAATCCACGTAGAAAATCCTAATAAATATTCTTTAAAAAAAAAATCTTAAAAGTAATCATTGAATTTACCATGGTCACAGGATAAAAGATTAATATAAAAATTATATTATATTTCTGTGTAGTAGCAAAAAATTGGGAAATAACATTTGAAAAACAATTCCCTTTACAATATCATCAGAGAATAATTTGGCATAATTTTAACAAAAGCATGTAAAGTCTTTAAACTGAAGACTACTGTGACTTGCTGAGAGAAGATCTAAAGAAGACCTAAATAAATAGAGAGATATACTATGTTCGTGGATAAGACTTAATATTGTTCAGATGTCAATTCTCACCAAATTGGCTGGTATGGTCATTCACTCTCAATCAAAATCCCAGCAAGATATTTCTGTAGAAATTGACAAGCTGATTCTAAATTTTTTGTAGAAATGAAAATGCCTATAGTAGCAAAAATAATTTTGAAAAAGAAAAAGAAAGATGGAGGATTCATAGTACTTCTTAATTTCAAAACTTACTACAAAGCTAGAGAATCCAGACAATATGGCATTGCTACAAGAAAAGACAAATAGATCACTAATATGAAATAGAGAATCCAGAAATAAACTCACATCAGTCAATTTATTTTCAACAAAGAAACCAAAATAATTCAATAGGAAAATGGAAGGTGTTTTCTCTTTTCCTTTTCTTTTTCTTCCTTAAACACATCTGGAAATTTGTATACTCACTCATATGGGAAAAAGTAAATATCAACGTCTACTCATTCCACAAACATAACTTAATGTGAAATGCCTTATGTATCAAAAGTAAAAGCTATAACAATACTGTTTCTGGATGAAAACAGAGGATAATATCTTTACAGCCTCAGGGTAAGGAAAGATTTCTTAGATGTGACACAAACAGGGAAAAAACATAAAATAATTTGATAAATTAGATGAAATAAAAAAATAAAAACTGTTGTTCATCAAGATATCATAAGATAAAAAAGCAACTTATAGGCCAGGAGAAAATATTCATAATACATATATGTAACAGAAAGATTGTAGCCTGAATATATAAAAAGTCTTACAAATAGAAAAAAAAAAGAACAATCCAATTAAAAAATAGAAAATAAATTTGAACAAGCCCTTCACAAAAAAGGTATATAAATAGCCAATAAATACATGAGAATGTGCTCAATATTTCATCAAAGAAACACAAATTTTACTTTAACAGAATAACTAAAATCAATAGGGCTAACAACACTGAATACGGAGAATATGTAGAATAACCGTGATATGACAAACACTATGGGAAATGTTTGACTACACCTACCCTCCTAATTCCACTCCAAGTAATTACTCAAAGAAAAAAGAGTAAATGTCCTTAAAGCTATTCATAGCAACTTAACTCTAATAGCAAAAAGTTTGAAAAAATCAAATATTCATCAACAAAATAATGGATAAATACATTACCTTATATCCAAACAATGTACTTCTATTCGGCAATAAAAAAAATGAACCGCTGACACACAAAACAACATGAAGCATCTTAGAAACACATAAGAGTACCTACTATATGATTCCATCTACATGAAGTTCAAGATCAAAGGAAAACTAATCTATAGTGATAAAAATCAGAACAGTGGTTGCCTATATAGTGGGTGGAAATTTACAGGAAGGAAATTCAGGAAACCTTCTGGAATAATGGAAAAGTCCTAATTTCTGACTGGAGGTTATATAGATATATACATTCATAAAATCTAAAATTGCATGCTTAACAAGGAAGTGCTCAAAAAACAAACGGATAGAGATGGGTCAAAGGGACATATTAGCCAATCAGAAAAGAACTCAATTGCCAAGACCAGAACAATTTAAACAACAAAATAAATAACATATTATTGAATTCTAACTGAAAGTATAACAGACGTATTCATGAGTCCTTGCTGATATAAATAAAAGATTGAATAATAAATAAAGAAGAGGAGACAAATCCTTATGACAGAATTCCAAATAATACATACAGATACCATTCCTCCAAGAAGTGAAGCTAAATTTGCTTCCAAAGAAGAGAGTATGAAAAAAGAAAAGCAGTAACTCCTGATATGGTGCATCACCCTCCTTGTGCATATGAAAAACTCAAATTAATGTACATTGAGCCAGAATTAAGTGGAAAATAAATTACTTTCCTGAAACTTGATTCCTTTAATTTTTAAAAAAATTCTTAATCTTTATTTATTTTTGAGAGAGGCACAGAGTGTGAGCAGGGGAGGAGCAGAGAGAGAGGGAGACACAGAATCTGAAGCAGGCTCCAGGCCCCGAGCTGTCAGCACAGAGCCCGACGTGGGGCTTGAACTCACATACCGTGAGATCATGACCTGAGCTGAAGTCAGATGCTCAACGGACTGAGCCACCCAGGTGCCCCCAAACTTGATTCCTTTAAAAGTTCAATACTCTTTTCCCCATGGCATATAATCCAGAGGTTATCAAACTATCTACAGTTTGAGGGCACCTGGCTAAGTGTCTGACTGTTAATCTTGGCTCAAGTCAAGATCTCCTGGTTAGTGGATTCAAGCCCCACATCATGCTCTGTGCAGGCAGCATGGAGCCTGCTTGGGAATCTCTCTCTCCCTCTCTCTCTCTGTCCCTCCTCTGCTCCTGTGCATGCCTCCTCCCTCCCCCTTTCTCTTTCTCTCTCAAAAATAAGTAAATAAACTTTAAAAAGAAACTGAAAAAATGAACTGTCTACAGTTTGAAGGGGCCAGTTTTTCTTTTGAATTCTAATCCATTGCAGACTGATACTTCTATAAAAGACAAATTAATTACCAGAAAAATAAAATTTTTAAAAGGCACACAAGCTACAAGAACTCAAAATTTCATTAGATTTAATAAACAAAATTGCTGTGTTGAGTTGGTAGAAAATTTCTAGAGTTACTCTCAATTTCTGAATGTATTTCATCATGGATCAGTAATTTTGTGAACTGGCACTGGTCCACAGACCACATTATTTTTTAAGTTTATTTATTTGTGTGTGTGTGTGTGTGTGTGTGTGTGTGTGTGTACAAGCAGGGGAGGGGCAGAGAGAGAGGGAGAGAGAACCCCAAGCAAGCTCCACACTGTCACCTCAGAGCCCGACGTGGGGCTTGAACCCACAAACCATGAGATCATGTCCTGAGCCAAAACCAAGAGTCAGACATTTAACCAGCTGAGCCACCCAGGCGCCCCCCACAGACCACATTCGGAGAAGGAATTATACAGTTTGCAATGTAAGAAAGAGAAGGATTCATTAATTCACTTCATTCATTCATTCATTCATTCATTCAATAAATACATGTCAAGTGCTTACCATGTGTCGAGTACCGCCACAGGCAATAGGGAATCAGTGTGAATATGACCTACAACATCCCTAATCTCTTGAAGTTTATAATCTGGAAAAAAAAAGAAAGATATACTTTTTTTAAAAACCTAATAATTAAATCACCTGGGGAAAATATCAGAAAGTAGTATCAGGGACAAAGGGATAGAAAAGTGTGATAGTGTCTGGGTGGCTCTTTTGGATTGAGGATCAGGGAGAACTTCTCTAAGAGGCTGACACTTGACTAAGATCTAAATGATTAGAAAAGATTTGGCTGTGTTAAGTTCAAACGGAAGAGTATCACAGGCAGAGGAAACAAGTGGTGCAAAACTCCTCCTAGGTACTTCCATTTCCAGCAAGATGGAGTGACAGATACAGGATTCACCCTCCTTCCCGAAACAACAACAAAAATTGGACAAACTATATGAAACAATGGCTTTCATGACATTGGAAGTCAGGAAATGTAGGACAGTGGTCCCTGAGAGATAGGAAACCAGTGAGGTAAGCCTCATGATCACTTCAGTTTAGGGCATGGAGAAGCTTTCAGTCCCCAGAGAAATGGGGGGAACACTAGGTAGAGTGTAGAGGTCCTTCTGAGTTGAGAAAACTTTGCTGGGAACACCAAAGCAATCAGAGTTCACAGGGCAGAGGAATAGAGAAAAGATAGCTATACAGAAAAAAGACTTCAAGAGATTTGCAGAGGATCTCCATTAAGTATTCACAAGGAGTAATAGTTAATAAGCCAACAAAGGACATGAAATAAAATTGTAAAAAATATACAATTAATCACAAAGAAGACAGAATAAGGGCACCTGGATGACTCAGTTATTTGAGTGTCTGATTCTGGATTTCGGCTTCAGTCATGATTCCAGCATGGTAGGATCAAGCCCCACTTTGGGCTCCATGCTAAGTGTGGGGCTTGCTTAGATTCTTAGATTCTTAGAGTCTCTCTCTCTCCTCCTCTCTCTCTCTCTCTCTCTCTCTCCCCCCAACTCGCTGCCCCTGACCCCTCCTCACGTTATCTCTAAAACAAACAAACAAAAAGAACAAAAAACAAAGAAGACAGAATTAAAGGAAAGAGGACAAAAAAATCAACATGACAAATAGAAAGCAAATAGCAATATGCTACGTTTAAAACCAACTGCATAAATAATCACATTTAATGTAAATGCTCTAAGACTCCATTAAAAGATGGAGATTGTCAAATTGGATATAAATAAGCAATATCCAACTGTGACCTACAAGAAATGTATCAAAAATGAAGACGCAAATAGGTTAAGAGAAAGGATAGAAAAATTATAAACCATGGTAACAATCAAAAGAAAGCTATGTTAATATCAAATTGTACCTAGGGCAAAGTATATTAGCTGGGACATAAAGGGGCATTTCATAATGCCAAAGGGGTTGATTCATCAAGAAGATCCAAAAACCCTATGCCTTTGGGTTTTTTTAAGTTTATTTACTTATTTTGAAAGTGAGAACTGGGAGGGGCAGAGAGAGAGGGAGAGAGAGAATCCCAAGCAGGCTCCACACTGTCCACAGAGCCTGATGAGGGACTCGAATTGACACACCAATCATGAGCTGAGCCAAAATCAAGAGTCTGGTTAACCAACTGAGCCACCCAGGCACCCTAAAGCCCTACAAGTTTAAGCAGATAGTAACAGAGCTTCAAAATACATGTAGCAAAAACTGATAAAAACTGCCAGAAAAAAAATAGAAAACTCACCGTTACAGTCAGAGATTTCAGCGCCTTTCTCTGCTGCCACCAGTGATACATTTGTTACAACTAACATCTCATTATTATCCAAAATCCATAGTTTACATGACTGTTCACTCTTGGTGCTGTACATTTTATGGGTTTTGAAAAATCTATAATGGCACGTATCCACCAGTAGAGTAACATACAGAATATTTTCATTGCCCTGAAAGTCCTCTCCTTGGGGCGCCTGGGTGGCGCAGTCAGTTAAGCGTCCGACTTCAGCCAGGTCACGATCTCGCGGTCCGTGAGTTCGAGCCCTGCGTCAGGCTCTGGGCTGATGGCTCAGAGCCTGGAGCCTGTTTCTGATTCTGTGTCTCCCTCTCTCTCTGCCCCTCCCCCGTTCATGCTCTGTCTCTCTCTGTTCCAAAAATAAATAAACGTTGAAAAAAAAAATTAAAAAAAAAAAAAAAAGAAAGTCCTCTCCTTAACCCCACCCCATCAACCTCTGTTTTTTTACTGTCTTCATAGTTTTGCATTTTCCAGAATGTCATACAGTTAGAATCATACAGTAGTAGCCTTTTCAAAACTGGCTTCTTTAACTTAGAAGATTCATTTAAGGTTCCTCCATGCTTTTTCATGGCTGGATAGCTCATATCCATTTAGCACTTAATAACATTCCATTGTCTGGATAGGCCACAGTTTGTTTATCCATTCCCCTAGTAAGGAAATCTTGGTTATTTCCAAGTTTTGGCAACTGTGAACAAAGTTTCTATAAATATCTGTTGTGCAGATTTTTGTGTGGACGTAAGTTGTCAAGTCCTTTGGATAAATACCACAGAGTGCAATTGAAGGATAGTATGGTAAGGATAGGTTTTGTTCTGTAAGAAACCGCCAAACTCCCTTCCAAAATAGCTGTGCTCTTTTTCAGTCGCATCATCAACGCATGAGAGTTCCTGTTGCTCCACTCCCCCACTGGCATTTGGTGTTGTCAGTGGTCTGGGTTTGGGCCATTCTAATGGGTTGTTTTAATTTGCATTTTCCTGAACAACAGTAAGATGCTAGGCATCTTTCATATGCTTATTTGTCTTCTGTATCTTTGAGGAGGTGTATACGCAAATATTTTGCCCATTTTTTAATTGTGTTGTTTGTTTTCTTTTTGTTGAGTTTTAAGCATTCCTTGTATATTTTGGATAGCAGTCCTTTATCAGATATGCCTTTTGCAAATATTTTCCCAAGTCTGTGGCTTGTCTTCTCATTCTCCGGCAATGATTATACATTTTAATGCAGCATCTTTTAACACTAGCTGTGCCTTTGATTCACCAAGTCTAGCCAGGTATATATTGAAAAATAAGATAAAAATAAAAATATTGCCAGGAACACAAAATAACAAAATACACTAATACATACTGTCATCCAAGCATTTGCTTCTATATTCTCTCTATGCTGAGAAAATGTTAAAAATCCACTTAGACTTAGAAAATGGACAAAATGAGTTCTGCTGAGGTTGTTCTTCAGTGAGTCAGATTTTTCTGTGTGATTGTAGGCACCCTTCGAGATCACAGAGTGGAGAGTAACAGAAAGATAATGAGAAGGGAAATAGAATTATATCATTTGATATTTTGCTCCCAGCAATCATTACTGTTACAGCATTTTAAAATTGTGGAGACTTTTAAGTTTTCCTTTAGGGAAATGATTGTTGGTTTTAATTGTTGAAAGTAATGTGAGGGATCATTCCCACATACGCAGTTGTTAAACTGAAAGGAATGAAAATTTCCAGTCTTTTATCAGGTGAAAAATGTCCAGATCCCGCCTATCAGGTCATCTTCCCCACTCTTCCCTATCTACTTTCGTAAGTTTGGAATTTTCCATAATAATAAAGGTAAATTTTTTTTGAGAGAGAAAGAGCATGAGCAGGTGAGGGGCAGAGAGATGGGGAGAGAGAGAATACCAAGCAGGCTCTGCACTGTGAGCGTGGACCCAATGTGGGGCTCAGTCTCACGACTGCGAGATCATGGCCAAGACTGAGAGAAGGACACTCAACCAACTGAGCCACCCAGGTACCCCCAAAGTTAGATTATTTTTAATGAATGCTTAAATATATTGAAATTTATTAATGTGGCTTATTCAACTGATGAACCATGTGGAAAACATCTATCAAAGCTTTCATCAAAGAAAATTTGAGGTAAGCCAAAGATTTAAATATATAAGATAAAGTAATAAAACTATGAGAAGTAAATATAGGGCAATTTCTTCCTTTTTGGAGAGGAGAACGCTTTCTAAGCAATACACAAAACCCAAATTCCAGAAAGATTAGTGAGTTAAGACTGTATAAAAAAATGTTTTTTTCTGCACAGAAAAAAATACCAAACAAAGTCAAAATACAAATGATCAACTGGGAAAAATATTTCAACACATATGACAATGAGCTCATTTCCTTCATATATAAAGACCTCTTACAAATCAGTTATAAAAGGCCATTAAACCAACAGAAAAAAATGACAAAGAACTTAGAGGCAGTTCATAGAAAAGAAACACAAATGGTTTATAACATGAAATCATCAAGAAATGAAAAGTAAAATGTCAGTGTTATACAGTTTTTCATTTATTGGAAGCAATTCTTAAAATCTATGTCATTAAGATAGATATTTAAGTGAAAAAAAAAAAAACAAGATATAGACCAATCTATACAGTGTGCCTCTACCTGTTTAAAAACAACTATATTTATAAATATGTGTGTAGGGGCGCTTCGGTGGCTCGGTCAGTTAGGCTTCTGACCCTTGATTTTGGCCCAGGTCAGGATTCTGGGGTCATGGGAGTGAGCCCGACCATGGCCTCCACACTGAGCATGGAGCCTACCTAAGATTCTCTCTCTCTCCCCTTGCCCCTCTCCCACTTGCATGTGATCTCTCTCTAAAAAAAATAAAAAATAAATATATGTGCGTATATACATATATATGTATGCATGCTTAGATTTGCATAGAACATTCTAGAAGAACATTATGCAAACTGGTTACTGTGGTTTCTTCCATGGTGGGAGTCTGGAAATTTTGGATGAAGAATAAATATAACTTTTCAACCTGTGTTTTTCCATAACGTTTAAAATTTTTTTTTGAGGGGAGGGCACAAGTGAGCAAGGGACAGAGAAAGAGAGGGAGAGAGAGAGGGAGAAGCGGGGCTCACTGAAGTGAGGCATGAGCTCACCCTAAGCCGGGCTCAAACTCACGAACCATGAGATCATGACCTGAGCCGAAGTCAGATGCTTAACCAACTGAGCCACCAAGGCGCCCAAGTAATGTTTAAATTTTTAAATGAATGTCTGCATCACCTTATCAGTGAAGTATAATTAATAAAACAAACTAAATTATTTTATTCAACAAGTATTTTCTGAGCATCTGTTTTATACCACTCACTCTTTTAAGCACTGGGAGTACAGGTAGTGGACAAAAACGTGAGTCTCTGTCCTCAGCTCTAATGTGCTCCTGGGGGGAAAATAATAAAAGTCTCTGTCGAATTCTGTTCAGTCTAGTAATTTTGACCACAATTTCATGAACATTTCCTTTGGACGTCCCTTTGAAAGGGCGGACCTACGAGGGCCGACTCCATCTTGTTCTGTGTCCTTCACCTTGACCATGCCTCCTCCCCTTGAGTAACCTCCCGCTCACCTGCCTCACAGGACTCCGACCCTTCCCCAGCCAATCGGCTGAGGCCACAGCCATTACCTCACCAAGTGCCCCTAGGCCCCAATAAAACCTTTGTCCTTTTGAAACTCGCTCTCTCTCCCCAGTATCTCACCGCTGCATCGTCGGTGCAGGTAGGGGATTGAGCTTGAGCTAGCTCGAATAAAGGCTCTTTGCTTTTGCATCGGACTCGGCTCCCTGGCGGTCTTTGGGGATCACGAATTCTGGGCATAACACCTTGTTTTATTTAAGTGAATATATTCAATTTCATATAACATAGTTACTATAGTTTCTTATTGATACAATCGTCATTGTCATAATTTGGATAGACTTTGCTGACTTAGGAGAAGCAAGACAAGGTTCATCCTTTATGCCTCCACATGTATTCATAATGTTTACGAATTTTGTGCTCCTTGCAACAAAACATTGCTCATTCTCTATCTTTGTTTTACAGTTTACATATTGAGAGTTAAGAAACTTCTCACTCCCTTGCCACTTAATTTGTTTTTTTAGGATTTAAACCTAATTTATGCCCTGAGGATTCAGAACAAAGACAATTCCAAAGTCACTTACTATTCTCATTTCCATTGCATCTCCATATCTTTTCCCCTAGATATAAACAATTAGGCCAACAAAAATGTAAAATTACGGCTGTCAAGACTGTTTCACTTGTTTAAAAAATGCATATTTCGGTTAAATGATGGAGTCAGTAAAAGAACAATGTTTCTAAAGCATGTTTAATGAACCCTAAGATTGTTCTGTTCTGCCAGGAAGGTAGTTCCTTGGCCAATAAATTGGGGAAAGCTGCTTATTAAATTTCCCTACAACTAAACATTTTCTCCTCGTTGGGGATTTATAACACATGTCAGCATATCAGTGGCCCTAAAAAAAAATCCCTCAGTGAAGAAGTTTGCCTAATTTTTTTTTTTCAACATTTATTTATTTTTGGGACAGAGAGAGACAGAGCATGAACGGGGGCGGGGCAGAGAGAGAGGGAGACACAGAATCGGAAACAGGCTCCAGGCTCTGAGCCATCAGCCCAGAGCCTGACGCGGGGCTTGAACTCACGGACCGCGAGATAGTGACCTGGCTGAAGTCGGACGCTTAACCGACTGCGCCACCCAGGCGCCCCAGTTTGCCTAATTTTTGAGCCTCTCTATCTTCCTCTCTTCTCTCTGCCACAAGTTAGCAATATGACCTCAAGAAAGACTCAGATTCTCTCCAGCCTCACAGTTCCTATGTCTAAAATCCAAGTGTTGATGCCAGGTGATGTGTGAGGTTCCCATTCTACTTTATCATTCTAGATTCTTGGTTTCACCTGAGAAAAATTAAGCAACTTAGACATTCAGTGCTGTTGAATTATTCAAAACACTGTCAAGTAAAAAACTATCAGCTATTAGGGAATTCCAATGTATGCTTTAAGATTGATTAATGTGATGGGGAGTGATACTCAACCTAAAACACAGACTGGTGCATCATAAATAGCAAGCCAAAATAGTTTAAAGCTCTTTTCAAGGCTACTAAGCATAACCTCAGAAGACGACATAAAGAAATACTCTTTTTTTTTTTTTAATTTTTTTTTAACGTTTATTTTTTTTGGGACAGAGAGAGACAGAGCATGAACGGGGGAGGGGCAGAGAGAGAGGGAGACACAGAATCAGAAACAGGCTCCAGGCTCTGAGCCATCAGCCCAGAGCCTGACGCGGGGCTCGAACTCACGGACCGCGAGATCGTGACCTGGCTGAAGTCGGACGCTTAACGGACTGCGCGCCACCCAGGCGCCCCAAGAAATACTCTTAGACACCAAGCGGCACAAAAAAGTATTCATTTAGGATCTAATTTTTTCTGAGAAACAGAAAAAAAGTTTAAAGTTACCTTTTTGAAGAAACAACTAAGAGTAATATTTATGAGTAACTATTCACATGAACAACTTTGTCATGACTTCCTAGATCAGTCCTACAAAAAAGAAAATAGGATTCTCTGCTCATTTGAGTGCCAAATAGTTCCATGCTAGCGTTGTGTTATGAAAGGTCAAATGCCTCCAAAGACTGAAGAAACAAATGATAAAAAGAATAGATTTCCGGACAAGTCTATGCTAGTTAAGTCATCTCCTGACATCAGAGGAATTTATATTCTCAGCTCAAATCAGGACCAGTTTCAATTTTGAATCTTTGTTTTCCTCTCCACAAATTCTAGAGCACTTTTTGGCCCCGCTCTGGAATCCATGCTGCTAAAATTTTGTATTAGCTCATAGCTAACCCAAAGTTTCCATCTGTATGAATTACAGCACAACATACCTCTGTCTCAAGGAGCACTCTCTTGTTTCCCAGGCAAGAAGAAAATGAAAAGACGAAGTATGTGTGGGGTGGGAAGAACTGAAATTCCATATTACCAACCAGAATACTTCCTCGTAGGGATAATCCCCTCTGACACAACACGTCAATAACCAATAACAACAAATGCAGCATCCAATTTTTTTTAAGTATGCTACAAAGGAGATCCAATTCAAACCACTCCCCCAGAACAAAATATGATGGGAAACAACCTTCCTTTTTAATAGAATACCAACAGGACATTTGAAATTATAGCCTCCCTTTCAACTAACACTCTGCCCAAGAAAGTTCTACTGGTTGCAACTCTAAAACCAATCCAAGAATTTTCTCTTACAGTGCCCTTTACGAGTATGTTCAGCCACGGAGCCAGGTTTCCTAAGTGCTGCTTACCTCTTGACTTGTATCACTAGACATTGCCTCCGAGACTCCCAGGGGCAAAAATAGCCTTGCTTAGTTCTGAAGTTTGACACAGCTTTTTCCACAGTCTATTAGCTAAAGGTGAACCTTAATAAATGAATCTTTTGTTTCCATGTTTTAAAGACACAGCTCCCACCAAGAACATTCTGCTACAATTTCATTAATTCACATTTATACACATGCAACTAAACAATCAAGGACCATGACATTTTCATACCTGATACCCTGCCAGACATTTGGCCTACTGATAACTTTTTATGAAGCAAATTCAACTTCTGGGGAAAGCCTGTGAATGATAAGTAGTTATCTGAGAGTCTAAGCTTAATAAATCAAGAAGATAAAATTGGTTGTTTTGTGTGTGTGTATTTAAAAACTTTCTGATTAAAAAATCTTGAAAAAGTTTGAAGAGATTCTCTCCTTCAGGGATTTAAGCATTTTGTGGAAGTTCTGAGGCAATTCCCACCTCTTCTATGCCAGTTAAGAGTGCCCTTCTCCACCTCCATCTTGTGCAGACTTCCAAATCATCAAGCCTTTGACAGAAAGACATTTAAAATGAGGAAAACTGAAATAACCTTACAAAATAAGTGATGCAGTCTTTGCTGTTGGGCAGTTAATATTTAGAGGGTCTAGATCAGGCATTCGTCACCTCAAGGTTGGGTATGTAGGCCAGCTGGGTTGGCGATCTGAATTAGCTCTCAGTTGGAAAGATCTGACTGGCTAATGCACACATTGGTGTTAGTAACTCATAACAACGTAAAGACCTTTCTCTTCTAAGAATGTGTCCATTTTAACCCAGATATAACAGCGCAGAACATCTAGGACTAAAGAAATCTAGGCAGTGAACTGAGTGTTATTTCCAGCAAGCTATGCATAGCAATCACAACAAGCTATACACAGAAATCACAAAATCTCTTTGGATTTCGGCTCTCTATCCATTAAGTGGCAGCATTAGAGTAAATGGGGTCTAAATTCCCTCTTAGCTAAAATAGGTTTGGCATCTGATTCTATGGTGTGACATTGACACCAGGCACCTGAGACAGACGAGTAGGGGCCTCCCAACCTACGCAAGTGTAAGGTTAAGAATACTTGCCTGATGGGATAACCCACTGAGGGGTAGAAAATGATTAGACTTGAACTCAAACTTCACCTTGATGATAAATCAGTAGAGACAACTTATTAATAAAGGCCAGGCAATAGAATGCTCCAAAGGGGGAAAACCTCCTGTAGGAGACAGTAAACTAGAGTGCAAGACTCAGCTCAGCCATTTCTGGCTTGGACACACCATGGAACCATTCTGAGCCTCAGTTTCCTCAATGGATGTGTTACTATCTGGCCCACATACGGACAGCACAAAGTCTTTGTATCAATATAAGAAAACGCACATACACAACGCTCAGTTAATTGTAAAGCAGCCACAGCGCAGAGCTTCCACGTGAATAGGCATTTAGGATTTAGAAGGACATCTCCCTGTGAAAGAACAGAACAAAAACAAAAAAGCTAGAAAAACATTTTTGAAGAAGCAGCTTCCTACTTGCCCAATCCTAAGCTATAGACACTGAAACGTCCATAGGTGAAACTTCCCCAGGCTCACCAAGAGAATAGAGGAGACTGTCAATGGAAAGGTCTCCATAATAAAAAGACTGCTAAACCTAAGTCTTTGTCGTACTTGCTCAACGCCCCGGAGGATGCAAGCCAAAGAATCACAGGATCTTTCCTTTACACCAGGAGACCGGACACATGCTGAGGAGGCAAGCACAGGGTAGAGCCCAGTGGAGACATTAGTCCACGGTGGCTGAGTAATCATAAAGAAGAGGTACAGAATCTGGGGGTAGGTGGGAAGAAAAGCTATTTGGCCACAGCCAAGACTGCCTGGGGACTATTGATTGGGGTGAACAGGGGAAAAAAGAAGAAAGTTTTTCTTACCTGAATGACCAGCTGGCCAGGAAGAGAAGTATTAGATACCAAAGCTAACTTGACCCAGGGACAAGCACAAGTACACAATATCAATGTGTAAGACAGTATGATCGGACAAAGTGCTGTCAACCCCTAAATGAGGGAAGAAGAGAATCTAATGGCTGTTCTAAACATGACACCTAACCAAGTTCATTTGTTTTGATCAGCTTTCCACGAATTTTCGGAAGAGTATAAGAAAAACATCCCAAGAATGTTGGGTAAAAATTCAACTTTAAACATGACGATAAATAATGTCAGTGCATATGGGCAACCCTGCTGCCAAGAAGAAACTGAGTGGGGAACCAGAGTTAGATCAAGACTGGAAGGATGTGTGTTCTGATCATTTTGTTGAACAACAGTTCAAAAATTTGAAGCCAGGGAATTTCCCAAGAGAGAAACTCTAGAGGCAGCAAGACAGAGAGCCAAGAAGTAAATCAGAGTAGACGCTATAGTTGAAAGGCTTAGGGAGAAATTTAAGAGAGATAGAGCATAATGCCTTAAGGTAGAAGTGGTAGAAAGCCCTGAGTCCTGAAGTCTTATAGAAGTGATAATTTGGATATATGATCCATCCTGAAGAGCTGAATCCAGGAGGATGAGTACAGAGAAAGGCCCCACATTGGACCAAAGTGGAGCCTTTGAGAGCAATGGTAAGAAACACGAGCCTGTGGGGCATAGACAGAGGTCCTCCATGCCCGAAGTCAGTCCAGGATCAGGAAGGGAAGCTCTTGCCGGTTGGCTCCCAACGCAAAGCACACAGGAGTCGATACTGAATGCAAAGTAAAAATGACCACACCCCATGTCTAGAATGCTGCTGCTAGGAAGAATACCAAAACTTGAAAGCAAAGTCACCTCAGAGAGCATCCCTGAGGCTTACTTGCTCTGCTCACTTACTCTGCTTTGGTAAATGCTCTGGTGTCTCCTCGCACTAGCTTGCTGGCTTCTCAGCTCCAAATAGCTGGCGTTCCTCTCAAGGCAATGGATTTATTTGTACATAACTTTGGAACGTTTACGAGTGTTCACAAAATGAAACTAAATGGTACTCTTGTCCTAGCTCAAACCTTGTTTGACAATTCTCTCTCAAGTCCCCATTACCTACGCAAAAGTGGCTCTACTTGATTAATCAAGTTGAAAACCCAGCTACGGGAAATCTCGGCAGTTTGTGTTCCAGGGTGAAATCTAGTTCTAGCTGGAAAACTTTGGCCACATTTGACCAAGACAGTTCAAGTTCAGATCCTTCTCTTTGACAGATGGCTGTAACTAAATCTAGCCAAGAAAAGGTACTGTTAATTCATATGATATAAGGGACCTTAAAAGGTATTCTTGTTGGTTCTCTTGCAATAAAACACCTGGAAAATATTAGGTATTCAATAGGCATGTGGTAAATGTTGAATATTCAAAAACAGGCTCCCATCACATTATATGATTTACATTCAAACTCACTAGTGAGAACAATCATTTGCCTTTTTTTTTTTTTTTTTTTTTTTTTTTTTTGGCCAGGATGGCAAGAGAGTGTAGGATTTATGGTCCAACAAGGAACCAGAAAATAAGGCTTCTAGCAAAATTTGCTTCAGACTTTCAACAGGTGGAAAGAACAAGATCGTTATAACTGACCTGCAATTTAAGTGAATTGATAAAATGTTCTTGTTGCAACCATTAATTTGCTAAATGAGCAGAATCGTCAAATATGTTCCAGAAGCAAACCTCCCCAATACTATGCTATACTCTGCAGTATCCAAACAGAATAATCATAAACAAGTAGCCTAAAAAGTATGGTTTCTGTGTTGGAAGCCATTGGCTCAATTTTTGAAAAGATTAAAGGTCTTACATTAAACGTGACTTAGTGTAAGCTCACCACTTCTATTCTATAGGAATGAACAATGTTAAATTGAGGTTCCTGGGAAGTATTCTGAGTCAGCTTCGTTTCTTTCCTGAGAGGTCTGTATTTTCCTATTTTAAACCAAGGTTCAGTATCAATATACACATTTGCCCATAAGTAGTTAAGTGTTCTGTTTCTCTCTGACATTACAGAAGAGTGCACGAGACTCCTAAGAAAGCATTTTCCTCCATGAGAGGAAAAAAAGAACTCCTACCCTGTTCAAATTTGAAATCAAATTTCACAAATTTCTGCCGAGCATTTTCAAAGAGAGTATATAAAATGAATAACAAGTCTAAAGAAAACTAACTATGGATCAATTAAAAAGGGAAGCAAAACTATATTTTTAGTTTTGTGCAGATTAAGTGATTAGCCTCACACAATGATGTTTGCCTACTAAAAGAATGTTGTTCTCCTAGGGGTAATTATGGTAATAAGAATTAGGGTAATTTAAACTCTATTGAAAAAGGGATTTAAGAGATTTTTTAAGGAGATTCTTATGTTGCAGAGAAACCCAAGAATATGCTTGAAATCCTGGTTATTTATGCTGTCATTAATAGCTATGCAGGTACCGCATTAATTTTATGTATCAAAGGGATCAACAATTATAGATTAACCCACTATAATCACCTGATATCTCTTTAACTGGAGAGTTTCCATTTGCTAGATGCTTAGATTGCAGTTGTAGATTTTATACTGATGGTACCAAAGTACCATCACATTACATTATTTTCCAAATCAGAATATTGAAACTTTTCTTCCAATATACAACTTGCGGAAGAAAATATCCTCCCAAGTAGTCACAAACGTTTCATGTCTAGCAAATGACCACATTGATCCAATAATCTGGAATCCCTAGCTAGATTCAATTTATGAAAGGATGCCCTTTTATGGATTTCACAACAGCCTGATTTTCATTTTGTAAATGTCTTTCATTGTTTAGTGCCTTTATTCATCTGCACTCAATGATGAAGTGACTACTGTTAAAGGCCCAATGCCACAGGTTAAATCAGATAAATGAGTCATGCCGGATCTGCTCCCTAAAAGTGCTTGCCAGCAATACGGATGAGTTTATCACTAGCACTTAAAATGACTTTTATTCTTTCCCCTTGTATGTTTTCTAGGGCTGTAGTAACAAAATCCTACCAACTGGGTGGCTCAAAACAACAAGAAATTATGCCTTCACAGTTCTGGAGACCAGAAGTCTGAAATCAAGATGTTGGCAGGGCTCTGCTCCCTCCTAAACTGTAAGGGAGAGTCCTTCCTTGCCTGTTCCTAGACTTCTGGTGCTGGGTGGCTATTCATTGGCATTCGTTTGCTTGCAGCTCTGTACCTCCAGTCTCTTGTTTTCATCATCACACGGCATTCTCCCTGTGCGGCTGTCTTTACAGGGCTGCCTTCTTATTAGGACATCAGTCGTATCGGATTAGGGGTCCAATCCATGATGAAACTCACTTTAATTCAACTAATGACAACCACAACTACTTTATTTTCAAATAAGGTCACGTTCTGAAGTACTGGGGGCTAGGGCCCCAGCATATCTTTTTAGGGGAGGGAGGCACAACTGAGCCAATAACACCCCCTAATACCTTTAATCCTCCTCTGCCACAAAGCTCTTGTATGCCAAATGAGTCTCCACATGGTCAGAAACTGGAATAGGAGTGAGGACAGAAGTCCCCATTGGTTTATAATGTGTTTGCTTTCTTCCACACCATATAGCATGCCAGTTGGGAATTTTTATCCCAGTTTTTATAGATGAGAAGACTCACATTAAATGGCTCAGTTGGTAGCACCCAACTGTTACACGCTACGGGCAGCCTGGGTCTCCTCACTTCTGGATCTCAGCTGTCCCCACTAATACATAGAGCCTAATATAAAGGCCCATCCAGTAGGAGTCCACTGACACTCAAAATGCAAATTGAATGTTTTCAAATCAGATAAGGTATTATTATAAAAGGGACCCAAGAAGAATCCTTGTGGTGATGAAACGGTGTACCTTGACTGGGGCTGTGGATAGCCCGGGGATGGTCCTGAGCGCCTTGAATGCCATTGTCCCCCGGGCCTCTTTCCTGCCTGCCAGTTTGGGTGATGGTCCCCACATAATCCCACCAGACTGCCTAGAAGTTGGCTACGGTGACAACCATACATGCCATCGTGTCAGGGCATGGGAAATTAGCTGAAGAAAAAGGAAAAATTCCTTTTTATTACCTCCTCAGTCAGGAAATGGAAAGGAAGTTCACTTAAAGAGATTTCAAAGTAAATGATGTATCTGCTCAGACCCACACTTTGCCTCCTAATTCTTGGTCTGGAACCACTAGTTTATGTAAGAAGATCTCTAGTGCGAATGAAAACAACAGAGGGCCCGGTAGCACAGTGGTCAGGCCACAGGGGAGACACACAGAGATCTGGGCTTGAGCCCCGTCTCTGCCCCTGCATTGTGTGGGGGTTTAGACAGAGTACTTTTCCTCTCTGGTCTTCAGGTTCACGGAGATGCCAACAGTGCTGTCTCTTAGGGTTGTTTCGAGCAGTGACTGAAATTGTCCATGTAAAGTAAAAGTGCCATTTATAGTGCCTGGAACACATAGCAAGTGTTCAATAATATCATTGGTCTTTATTCAGTGCTCCACACGTGAAATGTTCAGAAAATGCTACGGACTCAATTCAAAAGTCTTTTGTGCCTCTATTTCCAGTTCAGTTCATACTCCGCCCTGGGCTGTTTGGGCATGAGGTTTCTTGTCTGTTAGGTTAATTCTTGCATTTCTAATCTTAACTCATTTTCATTAATGTATTCAGACATTTTTGAAAGGGTTTATCCACATTCTAGTAATTGGGTGAATTTAAGCTAGCTGAATTTCACTTTTCAAATGCTTCTATTTCAACAGTCATTCAGTTTGGGAGCCCTGGCTTTGGCTCACAACTGTTCATCTTTTGCCTCTTTGGCAAATATCTCTCACTTGATAATTTCTGAGACAAAGGAGATTTGCTCACTACCTAGAAACCCAAATATTTGATTCCAGTTTAGTCTCTGATCAGCGACTCCTGCATAGTGACAGGCTGGCACCATGAGATGGGATGGCCAAGGCCCTACAACAAGAATTATTTCTTGACTTCACAAAAACGTTTTTCTGATCTCTCCCTATGTATGCCAAGATGGTAAAGATAAATCAATATGCCCTAAAAGAATTAATTTATCTTGGGGCAACTGGGTGGCTCAGATGGTTAAGCATCCGACTCTTGATTCTGGATCAGGTCATGATCTCTTGGTTCATAAGTTTGAGCTTGTGCCAAACAAGCTGCACTGTTAGTGCAGAACCTCACTGAGATCCTCTCTGTCTCTCCCTCCCTTTCCCTCCCTCCCTCTCTCTCTCTCTCTCTCTCTCTCTCTCTCTCTCAAAAATAAATAAATAAACATTTAAAAAAATTAAGTAATCTACTCTTATGCTGTCAAGTCTAATTTTAATTTAGAACTATTAACTATTGAATTCACTGTTGAACTTGCCAGAAAGTCATCAAATACAGGTTTAGAGGCAGTTACACATCATCCAAAGAAAATAACCCATTCTTATGTGATTATAGGCACTAATGAGACCAGTCAGTCCCAGGTAAGATCTTACTTGCTTATTCTCACTTCAGAGCTTTCACATTACTCCATACCAGTCTTAATCTCAAAAGGAATCCCCATACAAAGATTAAATAACACAAATTGTGTCATTTCTTAGATTGCAATGAACACAAACATCAGCACACTATAACTAAGAAGCTACTTTTGTTTCATTCATTCGTTTATTTTAAATTATTTATTTATTTTAGAAAGAGAGAGTGGGAACCAGGGAGAGAGGCAGAGGGAGAGAGGGAATCTTAAGCAGGCTCCACGCTAAGTGTGGAGCCCAACAAGGGGCTCGATCTTATGACTCTGGGATCATGAGCTGAGCTGAAATCAAGAGTCAGCCACTCAACCCACTGAGCCAACCAGGCACCCCTGCTTTTGTTTTGTTTTTGGTGGAAAATTAAAAGAGGGTTAAATTTTTGTTCACTTATTGTAATTCAACATTTACTTTGTATTCAGATGACTAAGGTAGTCCAGATATGCTCCACTAATGGAAAATTTGGAAAAACAATAGAAAAGTACAAAGACAAATGTAACTATCAGCTATAAATCCACTAATCATATAGTAACATTTAACATATTTACATCAATCTTGCTTCTCTACAATATTTTTTCATAGTTGACAAGGTTGTGCTTCTGCGTTTTTTGCTTAGCATTAATAAATGACAATACTTCCATAAGCATCACTGTATTGATGGTATTCCTTTATTTATTTATTTTTTATTTTTTAAAAAGATTTTTTAATGTTTATTTTTGAGAGAGAGAGACAGAGTGTGAGTAGGGGAGGGGCAGAGAGAGAGAGAGAGAGAGAGAGGGAAACAGAATCTGAAGCAGTTTCCAGGCTCTGAGCTGTCAGCACAGAGCCAATGTGGGGCTCGAACTCACCAACCATGAGATCACGACCTGAGCCAAAGTCGGATGCTCAACTGACTGAGCCACCCAGGTGCCCCTGGTATTCCTTTATTTAGATATACTGCCATGAGCTTAACTATCCTGATAATTAGGCTTATAACATTTATTTTTAATACATAATTTTTTAAAAGAATCATGCTTCTTTATGTAATTTAGAAAATACTGAAAAGCAAAAACAAGAAAAGATAGGGGCTCCTGGATGGCTCAGTTGGTTGAACACCTGGCTCTTAATTTTGACTCAGGTCATGATCCCACGGTCGTGAGATCGAGCTCCGCCTTGGGCTCCACGCTGAGTATGGAACCTGCTTGGGATTCTCTCTCTCCCTCCCTCTGCCCCTCTCCCCTGCTTGCACTCTCTCTCTCTCTCTCTCTCAAATAAAAATAGTCATTTGTAAAGAAGAAAAGATAAATGGGTAGTTAAATTTTTAAACGTAGCTGTGATGATTTGAAAGCTGAAGAAAATACCCTGACAACTGCCATCTCGTGAAGATCCACGAAGCAGCAGGCCCTGTGCCGTCGGATTTGTGATCTTTACTACAACCCAAAAAGCTCAGAGTGTTATAATCACTGCACTACGGGTCCAGAGTTCACAGAGCTAGTAAGAGATAAATACAGATTTTTAATAGCTGGATCTGACCCCAAGTTTATGTATTCTCCTGGCTGTGTCACACTGCTCTCCCATAACCACTCCGCTCGACCGCCATGTTTATGACCACCACCTCCAGTCTCCGCTGTATCTCCACCCTTAGGGTTTCTTATCTCCATCGCCATGTCTTTTGATCCCATCCCTACATACCTTTTCTTCTCTCTTCACCTTTATGTTCTCCTCCTGTCCCGCTTCCCTTTGACCTCCAACAAGCATTTCCTTAAGTATCAGGGTAACAGAGGTAAAGCAAAGGCTACCCTACGACGCTCATTGTATGAACAATCCCAATCATTTATCCATTCAACAAAAACTGAGAGCGTGCTATGTGGTACACACTGTTTTGAGTGCTCAGAGTATAGTAACTCCCCCATTTGTAGGATTGTTTTTAACACCAAGAGCTCATATTTTAAGGATTTTCTTCATTTTCACCATACGAAACACGCGTGCAAATTGTCAACCTGTGTTTGCGTTACCAGTTCACACAGACTAGCCGTCCATGCTGGATGGAAAGCAGAAGTGAGCCGTTCGAGAAGGATACGCGAGTCAAAAGGAAAGTCTCAGGCAATAGTCATGAAGTAATTTCTTATCGCTTATTGCCACAGAAAACTACCGCAGGCAAGAACTTCCTATTTCCATACTCAGCTGATGTGTATTTGCTTAATGCAGCTTGCCTGCAATAGTTTATACACAGACCCTCTCCACAAAACACCTTTGATATATAAGGAGAGGAAAGGAAGAAAATCAAAACATCGATTAAAGAATGAGTACCTCAACAAATACATACACTGAAGTACTATTCCTCCTCATTTGCCTGAAAGAAACCCATATTCTTTCTGTTCCTATTTTCTATGTAAAATTATTAGGGTAGAGGAATCAGGTTCTATATATGACTATGCAATGCCTAGGACAGTACTAGGAACATCCAGGCCCCTACAGACAAATAAAATCCACGACTACAGTCAAAGATGCCTTGGAGAGTGACAACTCTGGCTTCTGCAATTAAATTTCTTTCACATATACACAATCAAAGGAAAGCAAATGCTCCAAATGTACTTGGTAAAAACCTGGGAACCAACACTACCTAAATTCTCATTTTTATACAGGTATTTTTTCAAGCCTGTGAGCTTTACTGACAGTAAAATCCCTTCTAGCTGCCCGCGTACAAAAGGGGGATTCTCTACAGAGAACACAGCTTCACAAAAGAGGGTGGCCACAGAGTGTTTCCCCAAGCAACTCCTCAGGACCGAAACAAATGCTGAATTGTGCTTTTCTAAACCAAACCCTTGATCTGCAGTCCAAGCAACCGTCAATACAACATCCATTTAAGAAAGAGAAAAGAAGAATGAGCTTACAACCATTATCTAATTCTAAGAGAGCTAAAGAGTGACTTTAACACGGACTTCCCAGCAGCATGTTTATGAAGAGCTGAGCAAACATCTTATCCCGAGAGTCACATTTTATTTTTTTAATTTTTTTTTAAGTTTTTAAAATTTATTTTGAAGGGGAGGGGCAGAGAGAGAGAGAGAGAGAGAGAAAATCCAAAGAAGGCTTCCCGCTGTCAGCACAAGAACCTGATTCAGGTTTCGATCTCATGAACCATGAGATCATGACCTGAGCGGAAACCAAGAGTCGGATTGTTAACCGACTGAGTCATCCAGGTGCCCCCAAAGTCATATTTTAAAACTCATCACCATTCTGAAGAGAGTGCTAGCATAGCAATTCCTTTGCCATCTTGACAAGCCAAGCAATGACTTCTGATACATCAGCCAAGGAGTGACTTTACTTACATGCAAGAAAAAGAGGGTAAATCCAAGAGCTGGCTAGTTATCCCTGAATTCGGAACACTCATAATCCACTGAGGCAAAGGTTGAGGATTCCACTCTAAGCAACCACAGCTCTGGAGACTCAGTCTACGCAGGACTAGATTAGAAGCTGAGAACGGAGTAAAGCTCTTTCGAAAGAAGAGGAAGTATTTATCATCTCTACTTCCTCAATTTTCTTGTTCTTCCCTCTTATTGTTATTGATCCTTTCCTGGATTCCCAAATCCAGGGCACCATGCACACAAAGTGGGTGTGTCCCATCTATCTGACTTCACTTATCCCTAAACGCTGCACAGTGGATTCATTTCCCAGGACACATGTACAAAACACTACCTGGTGCTACTTTCCTGTTTTGGAGGCAAAGATGTTTATGCACAGGCGTGAAGGGTGGGAACGTTCGCCAAGCTGTTCTCAGTGTGGTTAGTGGAGATGCCACTTGGTAACCATCATCCTCTTTTAGGCCCAGTCTTACTTCAAATTTCTCTTCTTTTTCCTAATTGTCCATAATGCTCTTCTAAATAGAGAGTAAAACAATCTTAGGGTCAAAAAAAAAAAAAAAAAAAGTCTTAGCCTGCCCCTGTTTTGCAGCACAAATAATAAATTCTCCAACAGCAAAACTTGTCTTTCCCACACCAGGCAAGGAAATGACGGGCTGAGAGTCAGAAATATTTGAACTCCCCACCGACAAATTCCTGCCCTCCCACCTCTCCTTTCCAACAGCAGCGTCTTGTTTCTTTAGCCCTTCTTGGGAAGAATACAATCTCACTATATTTATATTCTGCTTCCAAAGAGAAGGAAACAAACCATTAGAACTGAGCTCATGACCAATGCAATCTTCCAGAATGTGGGAGCTACATCATTAGCATGTGTATTAGTTATCTGATTACGCTGATAGAGGCTGAAAATAACAAACACCTGTGACCTCGAAGGTTGTGTGGGTCAGGAGTCTGGACCCAGGTTAGCTGGGTTCTCCCACTAAGGATCTGCCACAGGCTATAAATGCAGAGCAACAGCTGGGGCTGCAGCCCCCTCAAGGCTCGACTGGAGCAGTGAATTCTTCCAAGCTCACTCATGCGGTTGTTGATAGGATTCAGTTTCTCCCAGCTATGAGACTGAGGGCCTCAGTTCATGCTAGCTGTGGACCAAGGCCACCCTCTGTTGTTTACCACATGGGCAGCTCACAACATGGCGGCTGGCTTCACCAGAGTGAAAAAGCAACAGTGAAAGCAAGTGAGAGTGAGGAGTACAGCTCCTTGTTAAAATCCTACGTCTGGTCCTTCAGGCCTTACCATGGACGCTTACAAAGGCTTCCCCTGTCTGGCCACCTGGGGAAAGCTGGCCTCTCCACACCAGATTTGGTGTAAGTGCACTGCAATCTCCAAGGGGAATGGCCGTGAAGGTCTCAAGGGTCCCCTAGCCCATCATGCTCTCTCACATAGTTACATTCTCAGTCGCAGGTGTCTTCATTCCAAGGTCTCTTTATCTGAGTCCTTGAGCCAAGGTCCTTTTCAGGTGCTTTTGCTGAAACCTCTTTATGGAGGAGAAGACTTGAAGACATCTTTCCTACCACTCAGTACTTCCTAGCCCTCCCCCGACACACACACACACACACACACACACACACACACACACACACCCTAGTGTCCATAAAACTGCTGGATCCTTTTGTTCAGGGCTCCCTCAACATCAAGACAACCCCCACATCAGTGCTCGTCCACCTGACTCCACTGGTGCACCATTCCACGGGAGAAATGGAACAGGGGAAAAATTAGTGCTTCCTCCAGCTTTAGACTCTTGCTTATGCCCCTCCCAGTAAGTGATTAAAGCCTTCGTTCTTTCATTTTTGTCTTGTGGCTTTACTCAGCTACCCATTACCTGACAGCTCAGCTCTCCCTTTCCCAGCTCAGTTGAGCTCCCGACAGGAAAAACACAAGCAAGACAGAAGTCACAATTTTTGTCATCTATCCTCAGAAGTAATATCTCATCACTTCTGCCACATAGTGTTTGTTAGAAGAGAAGGTGGGGCGCCTGGGTATCTTAGTTAAGTGTCTGACTTTTGATTTCGGATCAGGTCATGATCTCATGGTTGGTTCATGAGATCGAACCCAGAGTCAGGCTCTGTGCTGACAGCACGGGGTCTGCTTGGGAGTCTCTCTCTCCCTCTCTCTCTGTCTCTGCCCCTCCTCCACTTGCATGCATGCATGTGCGTGCTCTCTCTCTCTCTCTCTCTCAAAATAAATAAATAAAGATTTAAAAAAAAAAAAAAGAGGAGGGAGTCACGCAGTGTGAATTCCAGGGGCAGCAGGGATGATAGTTGACCATCTTTTAGATTTAGATACAGTGTGTAAAATGTTACCCAAATTCGAATCACCACTGTTCAGCCAAATGTTAACAAAAGGGAAAACCCATCTGAAGATAAAATCGTAAGCATGGTCACACAGCTACAAGAAAATCTGAGACTTGTAGCCAGGAATTATATCCCACAGCCCAAGATATACCAAGATCATACTGCTCAGACCTGAAAACCCAATGACCCTAATTATTCCGTCTCCAAGAAACAAACAAATTAACAGATAAGCAAACCCTACAATAAACTATACCACTAGCTTAGACTCTGCAATTTCAATCAACAGAATAATTTTTCACCTAACCACAAGCATGAGAAACCTCCAGGCAAACTCATAGATTTCTTAGTGGGTTCAGATAATCTCCTTAAGCATCCATTTCAATGGGATCAGAACTCCTCAACACCTGGCCTTTCTCCTCTTGACACTCAATAAGTCCCTCCTAAGACACTCAATGAGTCCCTCTGAAGAACGACCAGGCCGGGCTTCATTGCTGTAGCCCCAGCAACTCAGCATCGGTGCAAAAGCATACCATTCCTTCCATCTTCCTTTGTAAGCATTTGTAAGGGCTGTTTCCTGGCCTACATCCAATGGGGACGAGGAGGAAATGGTCATTCTGGGTGGAGAAGTAAGCAATTCAGTTGATCTTAGATCTTCCTAAATTGAAGATGTGCAGAAAACAGCTCACATTCCAGACAGAAACCAGTGGCGTTTGATTCACGGTGTAACTGGCAAAAGACTAAAGGCAACATTTTCCAAAGCCAAGTGGAGATCCTCTGTATGTCATGTTTTGTGTCTCTGCTTCTTCAGAAGTTATTAAATTCACAGATTAAACATAGCCTACACCCCAACATACCCGATGCCTCACAATCCAAATGTCAATTAAAAACTGTTAAAAATAGGTAATGTTGTTGGAGGAGCAGAGAAAGCAAGGACATATAATAAAGTTACCATTTGGTGAAAATAGAAAATAGTGGGGAATAGTGGAAATAGAAAATAGTGGAAAAACCACTTCAGTCTCTGGTTTCAGACCTCTTCTAATTTCCTTTATATTCATTTCACAAGAAGACAAAAACTAAGACAAAAATCCAAGAGAAGTTTGACAAGCTAGGGGTGCCTGGGTGGCTCAGTCGGTTAAGCATCCCACTGAAACTCAGGTCATGATCTCATGGTTTGTGAGTTCAAGCCCCGTGTAGGGCTCCACATTGACAGCTCAGAGCCTGGAGCCTGCTTCGGATTCTGTGTCTCCCTCCCTCTCTCTGTCTCTCCCCCACTTATTCTCTCTCTCTCTCTCTCAAAAGTAAATAAAGAAGCATTACAAGAAATTTTAATATTAGTATATGTGCTGCCGAAGCGAGCACTACAAGAAATTTAAAAAAAAGAAAATCTAAGTAAGTGCTGGGGCTGAAAGAAGGAAAGCTTGAAAATCTGTAAGAAACTAGCATTGGCACCCCCACCCACACTCCTCTTTCAAATACGTCTATCAGCCCAGCCTTTACACAGCAAGCATGCACTAGCCTGTGGGAAGCCATTTTACCCTGCCCCAGGCAATATTGTGGAAGATTCACCTCTAAAAATATTGAAGCTATGTGAAGAGTACAGACAATGTATGTAGATATGGACACCCCAGGGTGAAAACTCCACATTCTGGTATTAGAGCATCACTCAGTATGTGCTGGGGCATCACATCATCTCCCTGTTGAGTAACCATAAAATGTTGTAGGTAAGTGGAGAAAGTGGCCTTCTAATTGGTCTCCCCACAGAGAGTCATGAAAATATTGTATCTGTGAAAATGAAAAGGGTGCTAAGAAAAATAAGTAACCTGAAAACAAGAAAGAACTTTTGGATATTGTAAATATGATTGCCAAATAAAGATGTTAATGGAAGGGCTAGATGATAAATTCAAGTAAATCCTTCAGGAAATATTATTCAATGACCTCATGAAAACAGTAACATAAAAGATTTCCCATAATAAAAGTCCACGAGTATTTGGATTAAAAGTTCTCACTGAATGCTCAGGATGAAGAATTTTCAGTTATTGTAAAAGTCCCACACTCCAAAGACAAAGAGAAAATACTAATATCTCCTCAACAGAGAAAACAAGTCACTTCCTCAGACACAAGGAACTAAAGCATTCCAGATATCTTCTAAGTAGCATTGAGAGTTAGAAGGCAAATGAGCAAAGTTCTGCAGGACCTTAATTTTGCCCTAGAATTCTGTATTCACTCATTCAACACAAATTTTGGACCACCATTCTGGGCACTGGAGATATAGCAGAAAATGAGCAATAAAGAAAATGCTGTCCTTCTTCAGTCAGGATGGGGTGCTCTCGAAGCAAGATAAGTGTCTGATCATGTGTTCAGTAGTAATAAGTGCTTCAGAAGGGAAAAAAAAGCAAGATATGAAATATATTGAGTCAAGGGAGAAAATTAGGCTAAAAATTAGATAATGTAGCCAGGGAATGACTGACAAAGATGACCTCTGAGTAATGGTCTGAAGGAAGTAAGTGAGCCACCTGATACCTGAGGAAAGACCATGACATGGAGAGGGAACAGCAAGTGCTAAGGTCCTGGGGCCTCCTGAGCTTCCCTGGTACACTAGAAGAAAAGCAAGGAGGTAGGTTTGGCTGTAACTGAAGAGAAGGGGTCAGAAAAGTAAGAGAAGCCAGGTAATGCACAATTATGGTTAGATCACATGGGGTCATAGCGAGTACGTGGGGTTTTGACTCTGATGAACTATACCAGGAGTCAGCAAACTTCTTCCGAAATGGGCCAGATAGTATATTTAAATAGTAAATAGTCACAATCCATTATTCAACTCTGTTGTTGTAGCATGAGAGCAGCCATAGATAATATGTAAATGAATGAACAGGCTATGTTCTGATAAAATTTTATTTATGGTCATTAGAATTTGAATTATATATAATTTTCTTGTGTCCCAGAGTATTCCTCCTCCTTTGATATTTTTTCCTTCATTCATTTAAAAATATAAAAATACTATGCTATAACTTATGAACTGTGCAAAAAAAGATAGGCAGCAAGCCAGATTTGGCCATGGCGGTTGTTGGCTGATCCCAAACAAAATTATCAATTAAGAATGAAAACAGAACATGTCTATTTCCAGACACAGAAGAACGGACTCAGAAAGACCACCTCCTACACACCCTTTCTTAGGAAGCTCCTGAATGATGTACACTAGCAAAAAAAGGAATAAACTAAGATATGGAAGAGCTAGAATCCAAGAAAGAGATGACCCAGGCCAGAAATGTAGAGAAAGGATGAGACAAGCATCTGGCCTAGACAACAAAGCATCAAACTGAAACATGAGAGGAAAATATTCCCAAAACAAAGTTTCCAGGGGGAAGAATGGGGTCATAGGGTGTGGTACTGTCCTTGGAAATACGGAGTAACTTAAGGAGGCAGTAAAGACAAAGATAAAAAATTGAAAAGCAATTAAAGAACACCAAAACATGTCATCAGGGAAGAGTGAAAGTTTGACTTCTTCCTCGCCAATTTGTATGCCTTTTATTTCTTTTGATTGTCTAATTGCTGAGGCTGGGACTTCCAATACTATGTTGAACAACAGTGGTGAGAGTGGACGTCCCTGTTGTGTTCCTGACCTTAGGGAGAAAACTCCAAGTTTGTCCCCACTGATGATGATGTTAGCTGTGGATCTTTCATGTACGGCCTTTCTGATGTTGAGGGATGCTACTTCTATCCCTACTTTCTTGAAGGTTTTTAGCAAGAAATGATGCTGTGTTTTGTCGAATGCTTTTTTCACATCTATTGAGAGGATCACGTGGTTCTCACCCTTTCTTTTATTAATGTGATGAATCACATTGATTGATTGGTGGATATTGAACCACCCCTGAAGCCCAGGAATAAATCCCACTTGATCGTGGTGAATAATTCTTTTAATGTATTGTTGCATTCAATTTGCTAGTATCTTGCTGAGAATTTTTGCATCCATGTTCATTAGGGGAAATTGACCTGTAATTCTCCTTTTTGCCTGGTTTTGGAATCAAGGTAATGCTGGCCTAATAGAATGAGTTTGAAAGTTTTCCTTCCATTTCTAATTTTGGAACAGTTTCAAAAGAATAGGCGTTAATTCCTCTTTAAATGTTTGGTAGAATTCCCCTGGAAAGCCATCCAGCTCTGAACTCTTGTATGTCAGGAGATTTTTGATTACCAATTAAATTTCTTTACCGGTTATGGGCCTGTTCAAATTTGCTATTTCTTCCTGTTTTAGTTTTGGTAGTTTACATGTTTCTTGGAATTTAACCATTTCTTCCAGGTTGCCCAATTTATTGGCATATAATTGCTCATAATATCCTCTAATTGCTTGTATTTCTGCAGTGTTCGTTGTGATCTCTCCTCTTTCATTCGTGATTTTATTTATGTGGGTCCTTTCCTTTTTATTTTCGATAAGTCTGGCTAGGGGGTTATTAATTTTGTTAATTCTTTCAAAGAATCATCTCCTAGTTTTGTTGATCTGTTCTACTATTTTTGTATTTTGATATTATTTATTTCTGCTCTAATCTTTATTATTTCCCTTCTTTTGCTGGTTTTGGACTTCATTTGCTGTTTTTTTTTTCCAGCTCCTTTAGGTGTGAGAGTAGGTTGTGTATTTGAGACATTTCTTCCTTCTGTAGGAAGGCCTGGATTGCTACATACTTCCCTCTTAACACTGCGTTTGCTGCACCCCAAAGGTTTTGGACTGTCATGTTTTCATGATACTCTACATGGAAACCCCGAAAGGCTCAACAAAAAAATTGTAGTGAATTCAGCCAAGTCACAGGATATAAAATCAATATACAGAAATCAGTTGCATTTCTATACATCAATGATGAAGCAGCAGAAAGAGAAATCAAAGAATCGATCCCATTTACAATGGTACCAAAAACCATAAGATACCTAGGAATAAGCCTAAGCAACAAGGTCAAATATCTATACACTTAAAACTATAGAATACATATGAAAGAAATTGAAGAATATGTAAAGAAATGGAAGAACATTCCATGCTCAAGGATTGGAAGAATAAATATTGTTAAAATGTCTATATTACCCAAAACAATCTACACATTCAGTGCTATCCCTATCAAAATAACACCAGCATTCTACACCAAGGTAGAACAAACAATTCTAAAACTTGCATAGAACCAGAAAAGACCCCAAGTAGCCAAAGTAATCATGAAAAAGAAAACCAAAGCTGGAGGCATCACAATTCTGGATTTCAAGCTGTATTACAAAGCTGTAGTCATCAAGACAGTATGGTATTGGCACAAAAACAGACACATAGGTCAGTGGAACAGAATAGAGAACCCAGAAATGGACCCACAAATGTATGGCCAACTAATTTTTGACAAAGCAGGAAAGAATATCCAATGGAAAAAAGACAGTCTCTTCAGCAAATGGTTCTGGGAAAACTGGACAGCAACAAGAAGAAGAATGAAACTGGACCACTTTCTTACATAATACACAAAAATTAATTCAAAATGGATGAAAGATCTAAATGTGAGAGAGGAAACCATCAAAATCCTAGAGGAGAAAACAGGCAGCAACCTCTTTGACCTCGGCCGCAATAACTTCTTACCAGACACGTCTCCAGAAGCAAGGGAAACAAAAGCAAAACTGAACTATTGGGACCTCATCAAGATAAAAAGCTTCTGCACAGTGAAGGAAACAACCAACAAAACTAAAAGGCAACCAACAGAATGGGAGAAGATATTTACAAATGACATATCAGATAAAGGGTTAGTATCCAAAATCTATAAAGAACTTACCAGACTCAACACATAAAAATCAAATAATCCAGTGAAGTAATGGGTAGAGGACATGAATAGACACTTTTCCAAAAAAGACATCCAGATGGCTAACAGACACATGAAAAGATGCTCAACATCACTCATCATCAGGAAACAACAAATCAAAACCACAATGAGATACCACCTCACACTTGTCAGAATGACTAAAATTAACAACTCAGGAGACAATAGATGTTGGGGAGGATGTGGAGAAAGGAGAACACTCTTACACTATTGGTGGGAATGCAAACTGGTGCAGCCACTCTGGAAAACAGTATGTAGGTTCCTCAAAAAGTTAAAAATAGTACTACCCTACGACTGAGCAATTGCACTACTAGGTATTAATCCAAAGGATACCAAAATGCTTATTCAAAGGGGCACATGCATCCCGATATTTATAGCAGCACTATCAACAATAACCAAACTGTGGGAAGAACCCAATGTCCATCAACTGATGAATGGATAAAGAAGATGTGGTATATATACATATAATGAAATATTACTCAGCGACCAAAAAGAATGAAATCTTGTCATTTGCAACAAGGTAAATGGAACTAGAGGATATTATGCTAAGTGAAACAAGTCAGTCAAAGAGGACAAGTATCATACAATTTCACTCATATGTGGAATTTAATAAACAAAACAGATGAACATAGGGGAAGAGAAGGAAAAACAAAATAAGATAAAAACAGAGAGGGAGGCAAACCACAAGAGACTCTTAAATATAGAGAACAAACTGAGGGTTGTTGGAGGGGAAGTGGTTGGCGGATGGGCTAAATGGGTGATGGGCTTTAAAGAGGGCACTTGTTGGGATGAGTATGGGGTGTTACATGTAAGTGATGAATCACTGAATTCCACTCCTGAAACCAATATGTTAGCTAATTTGAATCTAAATAAAAGAAAAAAAGAAAAAAAGAGAAAACACCAAAACAAAAAAATAAAAACAATAAAACAGTGAAATGCAATTACTCTACATTATTTGGCTGTAAAGTAAATAATAATTAGAATAGTCATAACAATGCAATACAACACATTTTCAACTTTGAGAACCATGGTATGGAGAAAGCATGTAAAATTAGAAGACTACAAAAAAGCTTTGACAATATAAATATGCCGGACTATGTAATATGGTAGCTGTTAACTATTGAAATTTAAATCTTAATTAAAAATTCAGTTCCACAGCCACCGTAGCCACATTTCCAGTGCTCAATACGGCTTGTGTCCCACTAGCCCCCATCTTGGACCGCACAGATCTAGAACATTTCCACTAATACAGAAAATTCCACTGGACAGCACAGGGGAATTTGGGGAGTAGAGAGAGAAGTTTGAGCTACTGACGGTATGAGGAGTCAGGAGATGCTGTACAGGCAAGAAATGAAACTATAAGCATATTGCTTAAAAAGTCACCCAAATAACTGACAAAAGCACTAAAAACAGAGGTTGAATTTTTTTTTTTAATTTTTTTTTTTCAACGTTTATTTATTTTTGGGACAGAGAGAGACAGAGCATGAACGGGCGAGGGGCAGAGAGAGAGGGAGACACAGAATCGGAAACAGGCTCCAGGCTCTGAGCCATCAGCCCAGAGCCCGACGTGAGGCTCGAACTCACGGACTGTGAGATCATGACCTGGTTGAAGTCGGACGCTTAACCGACTGCGCCACCCAGGCGCCCCAGAGGTTGAATTTTAATGTGAGGTTAACGGAGATGAGGGAGTTCTCAAGCAAGCCAAACCATCATCGCTCGTCAATAGATAGTGTCTGAAATTAACAAAGAGCCTGAAGACAGTATACCGAAATCCCAAGAAGGAGTGCAAAACAGGGGAGCTAAGGCGGAAGACTGCAGTCAGGTTGCGGAGGTGAGGGTTGCAGTGGGGCAGGGAATCTACTCTTCCCTTAGTTGCCCTGGCCCAGGTCACCCCAGCCCTTCCAGCTGTCCATCCTTCAAGGTTCAGACCACCCATCATGCACCTCATATCTTATTATGTTTATCAGCACTTATGACATGTACCTTCTCAAATCCCCGTTCTTAGAACGAACCCCAGGCTTGGTTTAATGCTCTGATGTCACCCTTTGGAAATTCTTAATAATCTGTGAACAAGGAGCGCCATGTTTCATCTAGAACTGCACCCTGCAAATTATACAGCCATCCATTGATACATTTGGCTCCTGACCGGACTATCAGCTCTTTGAAAGCAAGGATGGGCCCTTTCTGAGATTTGTATCCCCATGAACCAGTATAAAGCCTTCGGTAAATGACCGCTTGCCTAACTGATACTTATATGTACTTACATATATATATTTACTTCTGAGGAACATAATTTCTTTAAGTTTATTTTTATTTATTTTGAGAGAGAGAGACAATGCAAGCAGAGGAGGAGCAGAGAGAGAGGCGGGGCGAGAGAAAGAATCACAAGCAGGCTCCACGCTGCCAGTGCAGAGCCTGATGCAGGGCTCAAACCCACAAACTGTGAGATCATGACCTGGGCTGAAATCACGAGTTGGCGGCTTAACTGACTGAGCCAGCCAGGTGCCCCTGAGGACCATAATTTTATATTCTACCATCCAAGAACATAATCCATCTTTCAGAAAAGCTACGGAGTCACTCTAACACGACCCGTAAGATATCTCTGATTCATTCTCTGATGCCTGAAATGCCAAAATTACAGTTTCACTCCGTTTTTTGGTGGGGGGGAGGGGGAGGGGAGGCGTTTCCTCCTCTTGGCTCTGTCAAAAGTCTCTGGGAGAGGCAATCTTTAAGTTTCACTAATGAACCTTAACTAATATGAATTTGTCACATTCCTTCTGACAGAACCTTTCAGTTCATACTTTGAACACATCACAGAGACCTGTGTTACCCGTTGTGGACTATGTTGGCAAAACGTGTATACAAATAGCCCAAAGAGCTTTCTGAGCTTCAGCCATTGCGGAGCAGTGAAAGTGAACATTTCAATGTTATATGTGCAAATACATCAACACTCGAGATTTTTTTCTGCAAGATATGCATTATCTCCAACAAGCATAACATCATCTTTAATTTCTGCCTGAAATACTTTTTCACCATTTCCACCAATCAGATATAAACACCCTGACCTGCTTATTGATTATTCAGCGTATTCATAGAATGAGCTCTTGAGTGATGATGTGCTGGACAACGTGTGAGAACCTGAGGGCTGTGCGGCTAGGAAAGGAGGAGGAGTCAGAGACCCCAGTAGACAAGGAGAATCTGAGACAGCATGGGATAGACATTGTCAAATAGGAGGAGTAGGAGAGATCAGAGGTGGAAGAAAAGAATCTGGCTGGATCTACTGGAGCTAATTTCTCAAAAAAGATAGTGCACGTGCTGATCCTTGAAGTACAGGTGAGATGCTGACGGCACAGATGGGTCAGATGACAATCTGTGTAGTGGGTGAAAGTTAAGGAGTTCAGCAGGTTGATGACAAGCTTGGTGGTCCTCACTGAGCTGGTATAGCCTCATGAGGAGCATTTTGGAGGTTGGAAGGGGCTTTGGTTCGTCTCAGTGACTGCTAAGAGTTGCTCCTGGCATTCAGCTGGCAGGGGATGGGTCTCATGGTGGAAGAAGTTTGATGCTCCGGAAACAAAAGGCAGCCCTCATAACAAAGAATCATCCTGTGTCCCACAAAGCTTCAGATGTCCTCATGTGTTCATCAATATGAACGGTATGTAGGTTTTAGCCACTTGAGTCTCGAGACAGAGTATATTTTTTACTTGGCTTTAATACCATTGACATATCTAGGATATGCTACTGTCCTAATTTACCTTGTAAATTTGTTTTATTTGGGCATTTGCAAAGAACTGCTCCCCATTTCAGAAAAATACATGAAACACCGGCTGTTTATAGATCAGGCTGGTGTCGATCTGCATCAATAACTGTGGCATTCACAATGTGTATAGAAATAAGGTTAGTTAAGCATGCCTTCAAAGCCAGATATTTTTCATAAAGTTATCGAAAAGATTTAGTTGAAAACTGTCTTACTTGGCTTAAATCAAAACTTGTGTCTTGTACATTGGAGCAAGGGTCTATTTGATTTGTTTTTCTAGTGTGATCATGTCTGAGCATTTATATATTAAAATACATATTATTTGATCGTAAGCTACCTGTATATTTCATTTAGGAGATTAAGAGTTAATAGAGAGTTTACTGTGTGTCAGACGTATTCTAAGAGCTGTAATATATAACTTCTGATCCTCACAATAACTCTTTGAAGCAAGTGCTGCTACTCCCATCTCAGAGATGAGGAAACTGAGGCATGGAGAAACCAGGTCAATGTGTCTGAGGTCTCATGGCTAGCAGATGGCAGAAACTGGATTCAAACCTGTACAAGTTCGTGTACTTAGCCCAATTACTATATTGATCACATTGTTTCTTTCTAGGTTTATGTATAAGTGGGTTATATTATTTATGAATCTAATTTCAAGGTAGGAAAGAGGGCATTTGAATATATATTCTCACAAGAAAAGGGAAGTATGGAGTCTGATAGGGATGAGAACCACTAGTACAGCTAAATATTTATGTGAGGGAGCAAGTAGTGAGAAAACCCAAAGGATAGCAGGTGGTTAGACAGGCTCTCCTCACCAGACAAGCTTAAGAATATGGACAGAGTTATTTAGAAGGATCGTTGCCCCCTTGCACGAGAAAAATTCTGAATATAATGTACCCTCCTAACATTCTGTCATTTTTCTATGCAGAAAATCCCCTCGTTAAGAGATGCGGAATTCTCAAAGGCAGGGACCTTTTTTTTTTTTAACTCTAATCCCCAAGGTACAATGTCTGGCACATTATGGTCCAGTAATGTTGGTCAAATTAATGATATTTTCTAGCATTAAGGACTAGAAGGCAAAAACTTAGTTTTTCCTCTCTCTCTCTCTCTCTCTCTCTCTCTCTCTCTCTCAGTGTGCTCCACCCGGCAGGCACCTGCTTCATTGGCAAAATGAACAGTTCCAGTCTGACACTTCTGGGGTCTCCCTCTTAACAAGCAAAGATCCCTATTATTCGTCTTACCTAATGGGTTCTTTTATCCACTTAAGATAGCCCTGGGTCTAGGAATTTCAAAGTTTAAAACAGCCATTCCCTGTGCCAGTAAATGAGATTGTACTTGGGGCATTTTAGCCTGGATTTTCTCTAAAAATAGCGGCTCGCCCACAAATCCTGTGAGTCTGCAGTAGTGTTGGTTAAGATCCTTGTTTTAGCATCTCGGAATCAAGCCTTAATCACTAATCGTAGGAAGACCGCCCCTAGGACACAATGCAGTATCTGTGCCACGTTTTCCTCGGTCTTATGAACAGGATTGAGCCAAGATTCTCCAGGGGAGGCCAGGACAGGACCCAACCCAGACATAGGAGCCCCGACCAGACTGTCACATGTTAGTGAAGCAGACCTTTGGCAAGTAAGGGTCTCATCTCTAACCCAAAATACCCCTTCCAACCACATGTAGCAGAATTCTGTAAGCACTCTTTTCCCATCTCCACATTTCCAGATGTGACTGTGTCCCTGGCCCTGGCCCAGATGGGGTCTCAGCTTCACTGGATCTTCTTGACTCTGAGTGCCATAAATCAGCAGACACCCCAGGAACCCATAAAGATGAATCCCAGTAGAGGCAAAATGAGAGGTTTTTCACAAAATGGAGGATGAAAGCATTGGAAACATGGGTAATGGGGTAGGTGCTGGAAATACTTTAAAATCCATACCTGCACTAATGTTTCCAGTACATGTTATCTGTTGAATTTTCAAGATATTACTAGCAGCTAGGTTGGTATAGCATAAGTCAGAAGTGTATAGAGCAAAGATTCTTCGAGAAGTAAGGAGTTATCGAGAGTTCCTTCAACCTCTACAGGTCCAGAAATTCCATGGATTGTAAGCTGAGGTACTTCTATGATTACAGTTCCCTCCACACTATAAATCCCTAGAAGCTAGGGTCACTATCTTATTCACTGATACACCTCACGATGCTTAGCACGCAGTAGGCACTCCATAAATATTTGTTGAAGAAGTGAGGGACAGATGAGGTGAAGAAATACTGTAAGTGGGTGTATTTGTTTTCCATTGGCCTTGTAACAAATTACCATGAACTGGGTGGATAAAGCCTCACAGATCTAGTATCTTACAGTTTAGGAAGGCAAAGGTCCAAAATGGGTTGGTGAGGCAATATTCCTTCTGGAGGCTCTAAGAAAGAACCATTTCCTTGCTTTTTCCAGCTTGTAGAATCTGCCTGATTCTTTAGCCCATTGCCCCACATCACTCCAACCTCTGCGTCTGTTGTCACAGCTCCTTCTCTTAATCTGATCTCCCTCCTCTAAGGACCCTTGTGATTGCACTGGGCCCACCAGGATAATCCAAAATAATTTCCCAATCTTAAAATCCTTAGCTGAATCACATCTGCAAAGTTGCTTTGCCATGTGAGGCAACACATTCACAAGTCCTGGGATTAGAACATGGACATTATTCAGCCTGCTAACAGTCCACTGGGGTAGAGTCCTTTTCCCTCACCTAATTCTTTTTTTTAAGAATTTTTTCTTAAGCAATCCATACACCCAACGTGAGGCTTGAACTCACAACCCTGAGATCAAGAGTCTCACGCTCCACAGACTGAGCCAGCCAGGCGCCCCTTCCCTCACCCAATTCTAATAGTTTGTAATGCGCTGGTTTTATATTCCACAAGCAGCTAGATCTCACCCAGAATGGGAGCTACGTTAATGTCCTCCAAATACCTAGCTCAGTCACTGACACCAACTGAGCCAAAGCAGGGGAGTCGTTAGGTTTTCCCCAGATCCCTATCTACCTCCACAAGGAAATCACCAAATTTTATCACTATTATTTATCATGATTCCCAAAGTCATGTCCTTCTTCCACCCATGCCTGCTACCTCACTCCACCTTCAGACCTCATCCTCTGCAGAATCGCAATACCTTTCCAGCCAGACTCCTGACCTCCCAGTGGACCTCCCTAAAGCTGTCCTCCATAATTCTGAGTTCTCAAACATGCAGATGTATCACTCCCCAGGGGCTGCACACAGACCTTGAGAAATATTTGCTGAAATACTTATGAAACAGAGCTAGTGATAATAGGTATGTTGATCTGAAAAAATAAAATGGTCCAAAAAACAGATCCTAGAATCTAAGATCTGCTACATCCTTATTTGTGGGGGATGATTTTGATTGGGTTTCCCCTGTTTTGTAAGGAAGCCCATTCCTCTGGTCAGTCAGTTCATGTGTAATTCACATGAGTGGATGCCACATATTGGTAACATTACCTTTCTAAGATTGAGGAGATAAATCACACGACTTTGTCACTGACTCCTCGGCCTGGACAAAACTGATCACCGCCACCAAGTGGCCAATGTTGTCATTGAAACGAGCAAGCACACGGACACAGTCGCCTCTCGTTCATTCTTCAAGCGGTGGATGCACAAGGGAGGCCATGAAATACACTTCATACCTTCATTGGCCCAGTGAGGCGCCGTTTAGAATGGTGGCTTGCAGGATTTTTATATCCCAATGGGAAAAAAAACGTAGTAAAAATACTTGTGAGCTGCAGCATAGAAGTTATTTTTAACTCCTACTTTCCATTCCACATTCAGCCTTGCAAAACACAGTAATACCTCGTTTACTTGACATGAAAGGGAACATGATACACTGGAAGGCTATTTTCAAAGTAAACTCAAGCTACGCCTTTAAGAATTAATACTTATTTTTACAATTTAACCATCTATAATGGGTATGTCTGAATGCCTCCCTGCGGTAGAAGTTAGAACAAAATGATATGCTTGTTTCTCTGGGTGCAGCGGTGACCGGCCTGTCGCTGCTGAGAGGGCGGGCTCCTGCTGTGTCACATTCTCCACTGTCCAGGGTCAGGCCGATCCTTGCCGGCACAGAAACAACATTTTGTCCCTGCTTTGGGGTATCCTGGCCACAGGGGTGCTGACTTATCCTAACCATGTCACATACAAAAACCTGAAAGCAGATGTTGGTGTTCATTTGAGATAAGAAACCCTTAGGGGCGCCTGGGTGGCGCAGTCGGTTGAGCGTCTGACTTCAGCCAGGTCACGATCTCGCGGTCCGTGAGTTCGAGCCCCGCGTCAGGCTCTGGGCTGATGGCTCAGAGCCTGGAGCCTGTTTCCAATTGTGTGTCTCCCTCTCTCTCTGCCCCTCGCCCGTTCATGCTCTGTCTCTCTCTGTCGCAAAAATAAATAAACGTTGAAAAAAAAAAATTTTAGAAACCCAACACACGGTGGGGCTCCTGGGTGGTTCAGCCGGTTGGGCAGCCGACTCCGGCTCAGGTCATGATCTCGCAGTCCGTGAGCTCGAGCCTCATGTCAGGCTCTGTGCTGACAGCTCAGAGCCTGGGGCCTGCTTCTGATTCTGTGTCTCCCTGTCTCTCTGTCCCTCCCCTGCTTGCTCTCTTTCTCTCTCTCTCTCTCTCTCAAAAATAGTAAACATTTTTTTTTAATTAAAAAAAAAAGAAAGAAATCCAACACATGGTACATTGACATTAACCTGACTACTCTTTTCTGAACCTGTATCAGGGGTTGAGGTCAGGGGTGGGAGCAAAGAAGAGGGGAAGTCATCGCTGGCCCTTAACAGAGAGAACCAGAGAGCTGTGTTCAGGTGGCATTTCTGCTCCTGTTCTAGTTCATGTAACTTAGCAAATACCCCCTTTTTTTTCTGAGATAAATTCCAGGAGTCTCTGTTCCTTGAGAACAAAAGGATGAGCTCAAAATACTATTAAACATGAGAGTCGTTAAGGATGGTGTGTTTTATACGTTCGCTTTTAATTTTGGAGCATTTGAGCATTTTTTGGTGGTGTTTTTGCTGTGCATTTCTAATTTTATTACAAAATAGTAAGAGGAGGTAAACTGTGTAATTTATTCCTTGTAAAATAGATTTATAATTCTCATTGTCCAACTGTATGAATAATTATTTATATCTTAAACACTTTAATAAAAGGTCAATTCTCTGTGTTGTAAATAATTTATATCTATTGATTCAATTTTGAAATTTGTCACTGCTGGTAACTAAATCCTTGTCTAATTCATATACATGATCTGTCAACAGCTGTGGGACGTTTGTTAATTTCTATGGCATTTGGATATTTGCCAGTTTCTTTTTATATTTCCAGTAGAAGTTGTTTCATATGTTCTAAGTTCAGGTACCTGAGCACATACAGGTTTTTGACTATTACGCCTTTCACTATTGCATCTATTAAAGGTAGATTGTACCTTTTACCTAAAATGACACTCCAGGGAAATGCAAATCAAAACAACAATGATATATCACCTCGTACCTGTCAGAATGGCTAGTATGAAAAAGATAAGAAACACCAAGTGTTGGTGAGGATTTGGAGAAAGGGGACCCTCGTGCATTGTTGGCAGGAATGAAAATTGATGGAACCACCATGGAAAACAGTGTAGAAGTCCCTCAAAAATTAAAAATAGAAACACCATATGATCAAGTAATTCCATTATGGGGTATTTACCCAAGGAAAACAAGAACACTGACTTGAAAAGATACATGCACCCTTACGTTTATTGCAGCGAAAGCCAAGATATGGAAGCAGCCCAGGTGTCCATCAATAGGTAAATGGATAAAGAAGATGTGGTCAACATATACCATAGAGTTGTATTCAGTCATGAAAAAGAATGAGATCTTGCCATTTGAGGCAACGTGGATTAACCTGAAGGGCATAAGTCAGCCAGAGAAAGACAAATACCATAGGATTTCACTTAAATGTGGGATCTAAATGACAAAACAAAACAGGTGGTCGCCAGAAGGGAGAGGAAGAGGGATGGGCGAAATAAGTGAATGGGGATTAGAAGGAACAAACTTGCAGTTATACAATAAAGAAATCACAAAGATGAAGAACGCAGCACAGGCAATATAGTCAATACTATCGTAATAATGTATGGTGACAGATGGTGACTATGCTTATGGGGAGCATTGAGTAATGCATACAATTGTCGAACCACTGTGTTGTGCACCTGAAACTAATATAATATTGCATGTCAACCATGCTTCAATAATAAAAAAAAGTTTTTTAAGGAACGTTAATGGTAAATGACAAATGACAGTTCATCTCGGCTTTTGCCTTGAAATGTATCTCATCTGAAATTAATATTGTTATTTCCTGTTTTATTTTGTCTGCACAACTAAAATCTTTGCCTACGTTTTTTTTTTTTTTTTTTAATTCTTACACCTGTTTCTAATTTCATTTTTGATGGTTTTTTGGTCGGTGTTTATAGCGTATAGTTTGGTACTTTATAAAAACATACTTTGGGGCGCCTGGGTGGCTCAGTCGGCTAAGCGTCCGACTTCAGCTCAGGTCATGATCTCGCAGTCCGTGAGTTCGAGCCCCGTCGGGCTCTGTGCTGACGGCTCAGAGCCTGGGGCCCGTTTCGGATACTGTGTCTCCCTCTCTCTCTGACCCTCCCCCGTTCATGCTCTGTCTCTCTCTGTCTCAAAAGTAAATAAACGTTTAAAAAAATTTAAAAAAAAACCCCATACTTTAACATTTTGTATCTGGTTGTCAAAACTGCTGTACCTGCTCTTTTCTCAGCTTGTTTCATGTTTTCTGCTAGTCTGTGCTCAGCTGACGCTCCAGGGTCCAGGGCTAGAGCATGTGACTGGCCCTAAGCCAATCAGAAGATTCTACCTGTTCTGAGCTGGTCCAATCAGAGAGATGCCAGCATTTGTACAGGAGCTCTCAAGACAAGATTCTCTTTCATGCCGAACTTAAATTTGTCAAAATGCAAGGTTAGAGCTTCTAAGACCACCTTGCTGGACTGAGAACGAGCCGACATAATAGAAAAATAGGTCAGAGGCAGAAAGAAATAAAATTCCCAGAATGCAGCTACACTTAAAGATAAGTCTACACCTAGACCCAGCGCTATCCATACAACTTCCCGCAAGGATGGAAATGTTTTATGATTTGCGCCATCCAGTATGGTAGCCACTAGCCACATCACAGCTATTGAAATGGGGCTAGAGCAACGAAGGAGGTGCCTGGCTATTTCAGTGGTAAAGCACGCAACTCTTGATCTCAAGGTTGTGAGTTCAAGCCCCACGTTGGACGTGGAGCCTAATTAAAAAAAAAAAAAAATCTTTTTTTTTTTAAGTGGGTCTGGAGCAACTAAGGAATTGATAAAGACGGTGCATTATTTTTAAAATTTTTTTTCAACATTTATTTATTTTTGGGACAGAGAGAGACAGAGCATGAACGGGGGAGGGGCAGAGAGAGAGGGAGACACAGAATCGGAAACAGGCTCCAGGCTCTGAGCCATCAGCCCAGAGCCTGACGCGGGGCTCGAACTCACGGACCGCGAGATCGTGACCTGGCTGAAGTCGGACGCTCAACCGACTGCGCCACCCAGGCACCCCAAGACGGTGCATTATTAACAGAGAAATACAACCAAAGACTAAGCATCTTGATTAAATTCATAGAATTTGGAGCAGAGCCAAAACTGTAGCCAGGTCTCCTAGAATTGACTCCTATACTATGACTATATGAGCTAAGATTTGTAGCAATTTGTGACGAAAGGAGTGATGAGGAACTGAAAAATAAGCCCTGTATTTGATGTGTAGATTTCTGACCATTTCCTTTCTGTTTTTTATTCCTTATGTGCACTGGCATCAAATATAAATAAGTCTTTGGAGCTCAGTTATAAAACTGATGTGCCAGATGCGAGGGCGATCTGGCCGCAACATTTGTCACCCCGCTGATGGCCAGGGTTCACTCAGCTAATCTGGCTAGCCCTGTGGGGGTCCCCTTCCTCCCTCACCCGGCCACGTGCATCCGTCCCCAAGCTGGGCGCTCTGTACATGAGGAGGACGTTTCCAGATAGGGGAGGATCTTCTTTGGTCAAGGGTATATGAGTTGCTGTGCTCTCCCATTAGAACCTTGAAACAAGCTCTCAAGGTCCATTTGTAGGAGAAGGTGGGGTAGTCGGGCTTCCAAGACTCTAGACACATCCAATAAAACACTGCATGTGGTGGTCTGCCTATCTTAAAAATAAAACAAAACGAATGTAACAATTGTTTCTTAAGATAGGCTTAAGGGTCCTGTTTAGAAAATTTTAACAATTCTGATACCATATTTTAATGCCTAGTTTACATTGAATACTCATTCTAACATTTAAAGTGATAAGATTCGATGGGAACAAAAGGTCAGGAAAGAATTCTTGAGGCATTTCCAGTGCAAAACAAAGTGTTTTTATTAAAGCCCGGGGACAGGACCCATGGGCAGAAGGAGCTGCTCTGGGGTTGTGAGGAGTTGATCATATACTTTTAAGTTGGGGAAGGGGGTAGGGATACAGGAGGTTTCCAAAGGGATTTTCATACATTACAAGAGATTTACAGGATCCTGGAGGTCTGGCTATTGTAAAGCCAAGGTTGTTTTTTGCCTCTAGCAAAGCATTCACATTATGGCAGTCCTGGGTCCCTTGAGAAATGTCCCATTCTGCCCATCTCAGGTATTTGCCAATGGGCTGCAAGTTGTAAGGACATTTAATCTTATCTGCATTTCTTTTGCCTTCATTCTGCTCATCAAGATGGGAATTGCGACTCTTGAAAAAAAGTAGTTACGGAGCAGCCTCTCTAAGCTTCTTGCGAGTATCCAATGGAGGGAGCTGTTACCGCCCCCCTTACTGACTACACTGAGGGGCATCCTGTTAAAATAGCCTCGTGGTTCATTTTCTCTGGTGCACAGGCACGGTCCATTATCTTTCGCCTTTTGCCTTTCTCTTGCTTGAGTCTATATTTAGAGATTTTTAAAAATATTTATAATAATATGTGGTATATTTGGGTTATAATTCTTGGTAAAATGCCAGCTTTCAATTTTGTTCACACATAGCTAGCAACTCAGGAAATTTCTGGAAATTCCAGGAAATTTCTGAAACCTAAAATATTCACCCTTGACCTCTCAATGATTATGCTGTTACTGCCTCAAATATGTCCATTTTGTGGGTTGCCAAGAAGCCAGGAAATGCACGTAGCAGCCAAAATTGAAGTGAGCTAAAGTGTAGCTGAGGTTTTGTTGTGGGGTTTTTTTTTTCTTTTTTTTTGGACATGACATTTCTGATTTAAAATTTTGCAGACCCAAGTGAAGAGGAGAAGATTTTTACATGTTGATAATAAACAGTACAAATATTTTGAGACTCCGAGCCAAACTATCCAGCTTTCGACCCCAGGCTGCACCAGCCCAGAGGGCAGAGGAACAGGAGAAACATGGACCCCAAAGAGACTGGAAGGCTGGAGGGGCTCTCCTCTCTGCAAGGACAACACCCAGAAAACACCCAGGACTGAGACAACTCCCCAGTTACTTGTCAGCAAGTTCTATAATGAAATCTCCCTTAGAACAAATTTCTCCTTTTATTATCAACATCCTCGCAATAAGACAATCTAACTCCGCCTTTTCCCTTTTTTCTTTTCTTTTTTCTTCTTAAGATGTGACTATTGCTCTAAGTTCTGCATTTAAGGGGAAAATAACACCAGAGCCTCTGCGTGAAGGCTCACTGCTCTCAGCCTTGTGTGACGCTTGGGCTCACTGCTTTAATGTTCTTCCACACAGCAAGGAAGGAACCAGTGCTAAACTCACGAAACACACCCTGAGCATCACCAAGGAGCCTGAGGCAGAACTTCTGGTCCCACCACAGGGAGAGTAGCTCCCCAGGTCTGTGCAATGAATGTCAAACAGCCCTCCTACAGGGTGGTCCCAGCATCTCTCTCTCTCTGGAATCTGTACATCCCACCCCTGACAGGAGTTTACAGAGAGCTTCTCACAGACACTGGGAGAAGGAAGATGAAGGGGGAAATCCCTAGCTCTGTTTGAAAGACTGAGTCCAAACTAAGAGGAGAATGAACTGAGGGTTGATGGGGGGGGGGGGCGCCGGCCGCCCACACAGGGGCGGGGGGAAATGGGTGATGGGCATTGATTGAGGAGGGCTTGTGTTGGGATGAGCACTGGGTGTTGTATGTAAGCGATGAATCACGGGAATCTACCCTCAAAACAAAGAGCACACTGTATACGCTGTATGTTAGCTAACTTGACAAGAAATTATATTTAATCAATTAATTTTGGGGAAAAAAGGCCATGACTGGCAGCAAGTGCATTGAGGGATCAGTTAACATAACATTAAGGTCAATGTGGAATTCTAGATCACATCAGTAAGTTTCACCTGTTTTTGAAATTAAGAATGCTGGAAGACAAATGTTGTTAGGATCATACTTGACCCAGAGAAGGAAAAAGGCTGGGGAGAAACTATATCCGGGATTAACTCAATCAGCAATGGTAGCTTTTTGTACATAAACTTAAAAATGTATTAGGATGATAATATGTAGGTGGCTTTATTGTATGATTGTCATCACAGAAATTAAGATATAAAAACCCATCTGGATATTGTCCTCACAGACAAGTAGTGCACACTTTGTAAGTTTCCATTACGCATGAATTTCAGGTATTATGGTTTAAATGACCCCCATTGTGCAATAACATGGTGCACATTGCGGTTACCGAAGGATGTTAACTGTGAGAGATTGCACGAAGCCCAAGCTGTTAGTAGCTTGTCCGTCCCCTAATCACTACATAATAACGGGTGCATCTCATGATCAGTGACCAATCGCACCCCTTTTTCCACGTCTATTAGTGATCGATCACTGCATCTGTCATTCAGTTTACTCACAGCCAGCACGGTGCGCACAGAAAGGGATAATCAAAAGCATCAAAACAAAAGGGAAGCAAAGAAACAAAAAGTAATAAGGCTGAAGTAAATTTCCAGTCAAATAAGTGTGAGTGGAGTTCTAGAAGAAACAGCCAACCATGGGAATGTGGACACTGCTCTCGTCCTGAGACTATTGATAGGCAGACAAAGAGTTAATGAGGTGAAGTCAGTCACATAAGTGAGGACGACAGTTGTGACAAAAAACACGAAGACGTCCTAAAAGAAGTGGTGTGGGCTAAATAAATAAATTAAATTGCATTAAAGAACTCTCAGAGATACTTTTCATTACAGCACAAAGGATAAAATGTCGGAAGCTAATTCAAACTTAGGAAAGAAGCATGACAATTCTTCAAGATATAGGAAGATTCAAAGAAGGCAAGCACTGTACAAGTTATTCTTGATAAGTTTGTTTAAGTGTTTATTTATTTACTTTGAGAAAGAGAGAGTGCACACACAGGGAAGGAGCAGAGAGAGAGGGAGAGAGAGAATCCCAAGCAAGCTCCACGCTGTCAGCATGGAGCCCAACATGGGACTCAGTCCCACGAACCAGGAGATCATGACCTGAGCCAAAACCAAGATTCAACGCTCAACCAACTGAGCCACCCAGGCGCCTTCGATAAGTGCTTTGCAAAGAAGTAAAACACTTTAATTCTCAGTGTTTATAATGTTCTAAATTATATAGTATTAAATATATATCAGTTTTACTATTTTTTAAGTTTCCCTATATATTTATAGCTGACAGAAAGTATTTGATGTTTTGACAAAATTTTTCCAAGTTCACAGAAGAATAAGAACTTTTCCCATTGATTATAAGAAGCGTCAGCTGATATGGTCATACTAATGGTCCTGCACTGTCATGCAAAGCGAGGACTATCTACTCTATTTTAAAACGGGAACATGAATTCCAGGGTTTTGACCTCTCTCTGCTCAAAGCACTAATATGCATGCTTTTATGTGAGTTCCCAAGGCAACATCGCCTTCTGCTTACCTTTTATTGACACGTGTCCCCCCCCCCCCAAAACGAAAAGAATGGTCTTGGTATCATCCTGCCTTTAGCCAGGTTAACATATGTATTATTAAACTCAGAATTAATGCCTTTTTTCTGAGGGATCGTCATCATTATTTCACATATAAAGAAGACTTCAGTAACTGCTCCATGGTGATTATACTGCAATTCAAAGATTTCTGAAATTCTGGGTGTTCCCCATACCAAGCTCACTGTACTTGGAGTGTAGTTTGCCATTCTCATGCCAGTTTTCAATCTCAAAACAAGGGATACGTAGCATTTGTCCCCTCAGTCTAAGCTCACATGGGACATGCTGCACGTGTTATCCTTCTATGCTCAGTAACCAACCTGAAAGCCTGACTGTCTCGCAGCCCAGGGTATCCACAGAGTCATTTCCTGTCTTAGAATGTCTTCTCCACTCCCGCTGTCTGATTCCCAAATCAGAAACCTGTTTATCTTATACTCTTGGTCTCTATCACAGTGCCTATCAAACAGTATTTGGTAAATTCTGTTATGAATGCATGAATGAATGAATGAATGAATCCTCAAGTCTCACCTCCGGTAACACCTCCTCTGAGAAGCCTCCCCCTCCTCCACCAAATGGACTGTTGACTGGACAACTCTCTCCCCTGCACTTGTACCTTTGTATCTTTGTGGCAATCAATAAATACCTTCTTATCTTTCAAAAGTTGAAACCAATGTCTTTTAAAAAATTTTTTAATGTTTTATTATTTATTTTTGAGCCAGAGAGCATGAGCAGTGGAGGGGCAGAGAGAGAGAAGGAGACACAGATTCCGAAGCAGGCTCCAGGCTCCGAGCTGTCAGTGCAGAGCCAGATGTGGGACTCGAACCCACAAACCGTGAGATCATGACCTGAGCCAAAGTCAGACGCCTAACCGACTGAGCCACCCAAGCGCTCCTCAATGTCTTTTTTTTTTTTTTTTAATCTTTTTCCGGTCCTCGATACCTCACCTAAAGTTCAAACTCCTTTGTTGGTGTTCTCCGTGTAGTCACTCCTTCACTCAGCTAGGATTCATCCATCACTGGTGTTTTATGAACCAGTTGAGGGCCCTTTTCTCAAAGAGGTACCCACATGGACCGGCGGACAGATGCACAGGTTATGTTGTGGCACAATTCAGGGAGTGCGGTGACAAGGGAGTGCACAGTGTTATTTTGATAGCAGAGGGGAAGGGCACCTGATCCATCCTGAGGATGAATGGAAAGGAGCGCTTTTCTCTGAGAAGGCAGTTGTTCGGACTGTTTTAAGGATGAGTCGGAATCTGCCCACCAAAGAAAGGTGAAGAGGAAAGGGGGCGGGCATACCTTGTTTCCATGTGCTTAGTATGTCAGGAGATGTACTGTATCGGGGGATGATGCCCCAGCAGTATACAGAGCTTCATCACCCCTTACTGCTTGGTAGCTTCCCATTATGTGGATGCCCCTTACTGTGTTCAGCCAGTCCCCTACCGGTGCACATTAATATTCCTCATGCCATTACCTGCTATCATAAGTAACGCCGCAACGGATGCCATTGTGCATATTTGTTGCATTTGTATTTTCATCAGTTGTAACTTGGGGATGAATTCCTAAAAGTGTGTGTACATTACTATACTGGAATTAAACATGTTTAAACCTGGGGGAAAAAAATCCCTAGAAGCGTGGTTGCTGGATCAAAGTGTAACCGGAGACATGATGGTGCTAAACATTGCCAAATTGTGCTCAGTAGGGTTTGTGCCATTTGCATTCTCATTAGCAAGGTAGGAAACTAAAAGACAATTTCTAGAAAGATGAAGAAAAAGGTGACGGAAAAATCCTGGTCTCAGAGCTGCACTCCAGCAGCATCGATGAGAAAGGACAAGTCCAAAAGTATAAAGTAGTAGGAACTCAGATCTGTAGAGGCTGAATCATAAAATCAGAACATGTATTTAAACGGATAATGTAGTGTGGAGGAACAAACAGCCTTCTTCTTACTATTACTACCTCTTGTCACGCAACAGAACAAATCAAATACACCACCTCTCCTGAAAACTGTCAGGGGAGGGGGCACGGGAGGTCCTTACCTATCAGGTAGCGGTAGTGGAAGGAATGAACAGCACATTACCTCTTATTACTAATAAAGGCTTCCTTCGTTCCCCAACTCCATTTTTCCATCAAGTGGATCTCACAACTGCAACCTTTTTTCTGCCCCAGACATTTTCCAGATCTTTACTTTCAGTTAGGGAGACCTGTCATATGCATTTTTGCTCCTCCCCAGACCCTCGGGTCCTAATTTTCTCTGAAGCAGAAGTGGTCAGGACAGCTCAACAGGTTAGCAAGATGAACCAGATAACTCAACTCCTACACCTGATCTCACCTGCCTGAACCCCTCAATCTGCTTTCTGGGGACAGGTAAAGAAGGCAGATAGTGTCGTTTAGTTGTGTATCTATATTTGGTTTAAATAAAAGTGCTACATACACATGTAAATACAAGCACGACCCAGCCTGCAGCCTTAAGAACCAGAATATGACAATAGACTTGAAGCTTCCTGGGTGTTGCTGCTTCCCCCGGTTCCTTCCTCTCCCCGAAGCCTCTTCTGAAGAAGATGTGTGCTTGCATTTGCTGAGAGTTAGGTGATCACGGGGGCCACTCTGGCTTCCTTTAGTCCTAACAGGTGAGCCCGCATTGTACGGATGAGGCTTAGGCTCCGCATCCCAGGGCTGAAGTGTGAATTTGTCCTGGGAACACCTGCCTGTCCTTTTTCCACTCATCATTCTCAGTTCACTGTGGGCAGGTCCCGCACATTCTCACAAATCCGACAGTGCTTTGTAAAACATCTTCACCGTGATCAGTGCAGGAACGAGCTATGCTGTAGCACCAGGGCTCTCCCTGGGACACAGTAGCCCAAGCTGCTGTGAGTGGAACTGCGGCTCATGGTTCTTGCCTCTGGCCTTGAGACAGTATCTCCCTTCCTTGTTATATTCTAAGGAAGGATGATAGCAAATCCTATTTCAGGGGCCCCTACCCCTTAAGAGTTTTATCACCTATGACCGTTTCAAATAGTTGGTAGTGGTTACCTGAAATTCTGTCTTCAAGGAGTTGAGATTTGTTTTCTAAGCACTTCGGGAATGCAAGGTCAGTCTCTACAGTGAGTAGGTGTGTGATGAGTGACGGTCCCACCAGAGTTCAACCTTGACAGCCTACCTTTCAACATCTGCGTTTTTCGGATGAATGTCTATTTTTACTCTTCAAGGATTAGCCTTTGATTATCTAGATCTACCTTCGGAGACCTAGTCATTATTAAGGTTGTAGGAATTTTAAACACAAACATTTCTCTCCCTACCCCATTGTGTATCTCATCCTTCATCATTCACGCCCCACTCTAACTCATGCCCCGCTGGTAAATCAGCCTCCCCAAACTCAAGCTCCTTGCATCCCCTTGACCTCCTAAATCCTAGCAGAAATTATACACTGCAGAAACTATTTATTATCTGAATATGTGCATCTATTCTGACCATTCATAATGGCTAATTCTAATACCAGGTTAATACTCATCACTTGGTATATTAGTTATCTGTCGCTATATAACAAAGCCTCTAAAATTTAACGGTTTGGAAAAGCAATAAACGTTTATTTTCCCACCCAGTGTCTGTTAATCAGAAGTTTGGGGATGGGGGTGCCCGGCTGGCTCAGTCGGTGGAGTGTGTGACTCTTGATCTCAGGGTTGTTAGTTCAAGTCACACATTAGGTGTACAGATTACTTGAAAAAATAAAATCTTAAAAAAGAAGGAAATTTGGGGAGAGTCCGTTGGGTGACTAGGGATCTCAGGTGAGGTTACTGTTGGGATGGCCTCTGGGACTGGTCATTTGTGCTTCAGGAAACTTCAGTCTCTCAGCACATGGTCCTCTCCAAAGGACTGTTTAAGTGCCCTTCCAACATGGCAACCGGATTCCCCCATATTTAGTGGTCCAAGAGAGAGCAAGGTGGAAGCATCAACATCCTCTATGACCTACCTCAGAAGTCACACGCCGTCATTTCCATAGTATCACCATTGGCATCCCACGTCCTCTCTGTTCAGTGTGTGAGGAAATTACACAGGGGGTTGATGGGGAAATGACACACTTGATGAAGGAGATCAGTGGAGGTCTTCCTGCAGGCTGAGTACTATACCTGGCAAATATTTTTCCTTGGAAAGAGGTGTAGAGCCAAGATCCGCAAAGCCTGACACTTGTTAGTTCGTGAACTACTCCAGTGTGTTGAGTAAAAAGCAGAAAGGAAGCTTTTACCTTTGCTGTGCACATTTTTGCAAGAAATGTCATAGCTTTGTGGCTTATTGCCTTACATCTTTTTTGAGATTCCAAAAATGAATTCACATTTCATGATTAAAGAGTAAGGAGCCACAGAGCAGAGGAAAACAAGGGGTCATGGCAGAAAGTTGTTACTCAAATGCTCCTCAGTATTCCTCCGGAGAGTCTTTTGGTTCAGTAATTTTCCACCGAATAATAAGTTCCACTCAATGAAAAATGTTCTTAGCCTTCTGCTTCTGACAGTAACTGTCATCATAGAATAATGGCAGACTACGCTTTGTTTTGTTTTGTTTTGCTTTGCTCTCTGGAATGCTTGATATGGTAGCACCCACAGAGTTTCTGGAATTTCCTTATAATCTTCTAAGGAGGTAGAGAGCCATAAGTCTAATTATAAAACAATGTCAGCCTTGTCATTGCGAGGTTAGCAAGCCAGAAATCTGGCGAAGTTCAACAAGGCAGTGGCTTAAAAATATTTATATAAAACTTTGTTTAGCTGCCAAACTCCTAAAGAAGGAGGAGGATTCTTCAAGGTGCATCAATATGACCAAGGAATGTTTTCTAAGCTCTCTCCTCCTCCTGAATAATTAAATTCAAGAGACACTTACAAGAGAATCCATCACCGGAATATGCCAGATATGTTTCTAGATTCTTGGGACTATCAGGAAAGCTAAGACCTCGCCCTCCTGGAGCTAACAGATCTTTGCTCAGTGTGGGAAACCTCTTAGACTCGGTGTAGGTTTTCAGGATGTCCCCTCCTCTTTATCAGTTGGTAATAAGACATAAAATCCAGTGATACAGAGATTCGGTTTGGAAACCTCTTCCTTACTTTTTCCCTTCTACCCTACACCCCCTACTTTCCTGGGAAGAGCACACCCGGAGAGGACTCTCCAGGAAGCATCTGGCTCTAGGAATGTTTCTTCCTCCAAATCTTACATGTTTGGAGCCTCATTCCACCTAAATATTCTCCACATCCATTCAACATGCGCTGTGGGTCTGCTCAGGCGTTACTCTCAGATTTTAGACCCTTTCGTCCTGCTGGTGTTACAGGAAGCAAATCTCAGCCCCCGGTGATTTATGCAGAACAAGGGTGTCCAGGGCTCCACCGCAGCCTGGAGAGTCAGGAATCCTGGTGACAGAGGGCCATAACCTTCCCAAGAAAGATGCGTAGGAGTAAGGGAGCCAACGGCTTTTTTGAATGGACTCTTTGAGTTAACATCCACCCTAGGAGCTTCCTTCTTTTCCCCAGGGAAGAAAAAAGTAATCTTGCTCCATCCAAGCTAAGGACTCACTCAATTTTTTTTTATCCTATTTATATGTATCAACTTTCCTTCTCCTTCTATTATCTATCCCTGAAACCACTGAGAATTCTTTGAAAAGGCACAGTGAAAAAGCAGCTAGGTTTATGAAGCAGAGCACTTTGTCTATTTCATCTTGAAATATCTAAGTTTCCTAAAGACATCTTTCTTTTTTTAGTTGGGGATAACTTACATATAGCAAACATTCTATTAGTTTCAGGTGTACAACATAATGATTCATTTGTATACATTATGAAATCATTACCACAGTAAAACTAGTTAACATTCATCACCACGCACAATTACAATTTTTTTTCTTGTAATGAAAACTTTGAAGGTCTACCCTCTTAGCAGCTTCCAAATATGCAAGTACAGTATTATTCTCTGGTACTAATTATTATTATAATGCTGTACATTACATCCCCAGGAGTGATTTATTTTGTAACTGGAAGTTTGTTCTTTCTGATCCCCCCTCACCCATCTCGCCCACTCTCCATCCCTGCCACTGGCAACCACCCATCTGATCTCCGGATCTATGAGCTAGTATTTTGCTTTTATTTATTTTTTTAAGATTCCACGTGTACGTGAGATCATGCATGTGAGATCATGCATTATTAGCTAAAGATAGCTTTCTACATTACAGATTAACAATCTTGAAACCTCCCACTAAAAGGCAATCTTAAAGCACTTACGAATTACAGGGGGCTTCTGGGTGACTCAGTTGGTTAAGTGTCCAACTCTTGACTGGGCTCAGGTCATGATCTCACGAACCATGAGATGGAGCCCTGCATTGGGCTCTGCACTGAGAGCAGGGAGCCTGCTTGGGATTCTCTCTCTCCCTCTCTCTCTCTGCTCCTCCCCTGCTTGTGTGCATGCTTCTTAGCATTCTGCCCTCCTCATGAGGAGCACACATTCCCTCCACCGCCCTTTCCCCCATCAGTCCCTAGGGTCAAAAATGACAATGGTCTCCTGAAATCCAAAGCCAAGTTTCCCCTATGTAGCTCCTCATTTTTGAAATGGAACTAAGTTATGGAAAGCTAAAATTTTAAAGGGAAGAATGAAAAAGTCTTCGAATATGGCAATTATCAAAACATGAAGGGCAAGGTAATTTGTCTGCCATTTCAAAAGAATTATTAAAAATATGTTTACTACTGTAGCAATTGCCCTGTAAGTGTGTCAAATGTTTTCTGATCGTCCCTTCACATCTGTCTCTCACTCTCCCAAAGGTGCTTCTTCCCAAAGACCCCTGCTTTGGGCCACAGAAAGCTGCCCTCCATGAACCACTCCATCAACCAGGTTCTCCTGCCCTCTGACTTCTGGTTGTATCCTGCCAATGGCCAGAGGTACTGACAGAAGGAGAGGAAGGTCAGGAAACATTGTTCTCTCTGTCTCTCTCTGTTTCTGTCTCTGTCTCTCCCTCTCTCTCTCATTCCCTCCCTTCCTCCTCTGCGTTGGCAGTGATCTTCTACCAAACATCATGGCTTCCAGTGAACATCCCCTCCCCTCTCCTGCCTCATTCTCACTGGATTGCAGGGGCCTCTCCCTCCTTTAACTTATGGTCCCTCCTGCTGATGCTGGGATGCTTCAACGGTCTCTCAGGAAATCTCTGCATCTGATGACACTTCTGTAAATAACCCATTCATCAGACTCTCATCGATGACCCCTTTTGAGGGTGTCATCTGTTTCCTGCAGTGACCATGACTAGTACTGTGCATGGCTGATTTTTTTAGCCTTCATCTCAATGCATCAAGCATTTCACTCTTTTCCAAATGAAAAGTAAATTACAAAAGAAAAGAAAAAGTCAACCACAGGGTGCACAACTTTGCATAACTAATAAAATAATTTAGGCATTGCCACAAAGAAAATTAAAGAAAGATGGTTTTTTTGTATATTATTTAATTGAGGCAATAGGAAAGGAATGTTAAGGAAAGCAGGAATGTTTGTCAAGTTCAGGGTCCTTGATAACCACACATGGCTGCCTGTCGCAGCCACATGAGTCATTCACAATGGATGTGAACGTGCATATGTAACAATTCTTCTCCTTTTAATGAAACATAAGAAATTTGCAAGTCTTGAAAATTAGAAACATACGTATTCAATTATTTTATTAGACCTTATTTAAAGAGAAACGTTTCTATAATCAAATGTATTATACATTGTTTTTTAACATCTGGAACAATAAATAGCTTATTAATAAAACTAATCAGACTCAATAGTTGGATTTTTACGATAGTTGGATTTGATTCTTTCTCTTCCTGAAATAGGTGTAAATTAGCTTTTCAAAATAGTCCACTAATTTTTTGGATGTAGGAAGAATAAGAGGTTCTCAGAATTGCAAAACAACTATTGTCTTTTACACAGAAAAACAAACTCAGGAACACGGAATTGAATTATTCACCATTTGATCTTAGATTCTTTGTATCACATCCTCATCATTGGTCCATACTTGTCCTTCTCATCCTTTTTTAAATTTCATTTAAAAAATAATAAAATGAATACCTATGTACCCATTACATACCTTTGCACCCACTATGCTAACCAAGAGCTAGAATATTACTGACTTGCCACAAGCTTTGTGCACCTCCCCCACCCTCTCGGGACAACCCGGTCTCAGACCCCTGCCACTTGCTCAAGCCCCTGCCCACACCTGCCCAACTCACCTGGGCACCCATTTCCGAAGGCAGGGCATCCCCTGGACCATCACCACGTGACCAAGCTGGCCACCTGCACCTACAGATTTCTAGCTCCTCCTTTAAGTGGACCCAGATGAAAGGCCACACTGCGTGGCATGGGTTTTGGCTTCTTGAGCTGCCACCAAACAGGCTAAGTGACCCAACACGAAAGTATAGGGACTCTAATTTCCATGGGCAGGCCCTGACCGACGGGCGAAGGAGCTGGGAGGAGCCGGAAGACAAATTCTTTCTTCACTGTTCCTTCTTGCATCTTTCCAGAGAAGCTCCAGTGAGCAGGACACAATTCATAGGGACCCACTGTGTCTCTTCATGACTCATCTTGAAATGGTAGCCAATAACGCTGCACAGCCCTTTGTGTGTGAGTCTGCTCAGGCGGCCATAACAAAGTAGCACAGACCGGATTTAAACAGCAGACATTCTTTTTCTCACATCCCGGGTCGCCGGAAGTCTGCTGTCAAGATGTCAGCAGGGTTCAGTTTTTTCCAAGGCCTCTCTTCTTGGCTTCTAGGGGGCCATCTTCTCCCTGTACCTTCACATGGTCCTTCCTCTGGGCACACACATGTCTGTGTCCAAATTTCCTCTTATAAGGACACCAGTCATACTGAATTAGAGCCCATCCTAAAGACCTCATTACTTCTTTAAATACCTTATCCCCAAATATGATTGCATTCTGAGGGCCAGAGATTCAGGACTTCAACATATATATTTGTGGAGTGTGGAGGACACAGTTTAGCCCATAACATGCTCTTACCACCCCAGCAGAGATAACATCCTGGGCTTGGTGTTATTTAGTTTCTTTTCACTTTCCATTTAGATGTCATGCCTAAATAATATTTTCTTCAGTTTTAGCTGTTTTAGAATGTCATAAAGAGTGTTATCCTATTTGTTCAATTCTGGCACTTGCTTTTTCCATTCAACGTTATGTTAATAAAGTTCATCTTTGATGTGAAGAGCTATAATTCATTCGTTTTCACTTGCTGCAAATTATTCCATTGTGCAAATAAACCACCACGTCCACATTATTTTGTGGATGGACATTAGGTTGTATTGTGCAAACAAAAGCAAATGGCCAAGCAGCACAAATGGGCCCCTTGAGACCATTTGTTGGGGTCACTCAGAAAAGCGTGGAAGGAATGCAGGTCCCTGTTGTCAGCTTCGTCTAGGGCAGTAGACCGAAGTCTAACAAAGGCCAACCTCAGAGCCTAGAAGAGAGTCCCTAAACATCGTGGGGCTTTTAAGCTGCATGATTAAAAAAGGCCTGGGCCCTCCCCTGGCATGATTAGGGGTTGTGTTTGCAGCTGACATATTGCCAACTAGCGGCAGGATTTGCCTCATTACCACCCACGGTGAGGAGCAACCAGTTCTTCGCCTTGCAGCACCAAGGAAATAGGATCTAAGCCTCGCATTGAATCAGATTTTATTGTCCTAAATAATGGTTCATAACCGATTTCCATGGAGCTCTGTAGGAGCCCCATTCCTTTTTGGGGATATCAGCTTGTAGGGGATCAGTCTTTGACATGTTAGCATTTACCTCTCAGGTAGTTAACCATTTTATTCTCCAGAAGATGTCCCCAGGAATGAAATGGCTGGGTCATGTGATATATGAATATTTACATGCTAACTTAACATCTCACCAGCAATACACATAAGATCCCACGGATCCTCCAAAAAATGTTTTTTGCTAATTTTTGTACTGAGTGCTCTCTCTCTAACCAACTTGTAGGAAGTATTACATATTCTTAATACTAATCCTTAGAACGTATCCTCTCTCAATTGGTAGCCTTCTTTTTATTTCATTTACAGTGTTTTTTGATAAACAGAAGTTCTTAACTTTAATGTAGTTGAATCTATCAACCTTTTCTCTTATTGTTGGTCCTTTTGTTGTCTTATGTAAGAGATCCTTCCCCATCCCAATGTCATAAAAATATATAGACTTCAAAGTGATGCATGGACCGAAAAACAAGTCATAATGGAATTAAAAATCAGTTTTTTAATGATAATTAAATATCATTTAATGAACTAAATGATAATGAAAATACTACATGCCAAACCTTGTGAAATACAGCAAAAGTGATGTTTCAAGGGAAACTTACAGTCTTAAGTACTAGTATTTTAGGAGTTGTATATTAATGAGCGAAGTACCCAACTTAAGAAACATGGCAGAAACTACTACTCTTCACCGATATCCCTTTCCCATCCTCACTTGCAGCGAGGGTGGCCGTGATCATCATTTCTAGGCTAAGTTGGTTTATGCAGCTTCACTTTCACAGGTCCTGCACCTCAACCTACCAGGCAGATAATGCCCCAAGTTGGAGAATCCATAACATAAGAGTAGCCTGAGTCCTTGAGTCACTGGTCAAAGGAAGGCTGTCACGGAGAGTTGCCCAACCTGGAGCATCCACAGTGGCCTCTGCATGAAGATCACATAAACTCTTCGTGTGTTGAGTCACTGAAATACTTGAACTGTTTCAGCATGAACCTAACATAAGCATTAAAGAACAAAACAAGGGGCGCCTGGGTGGCTCAGTCGGTTAAGCGGCCGACTTCAGCTCAGGTCATGAGCTTGCGGTCTGTGAGTTCGAGCCCCACGTCGGGCTCTGTGCTGACAGCTCGGAGCCTGGAGCCTGTTTCCGATTCTGTGTCTCTCTGACCCTCCCCTGTTCATGCTCTGTCTCTCTCTGTCTCAAAAATGAATAAACGTTAAAAAAAAAAAAATTAAAAAAAAAAAAAGAACAAAACAAGCCAGAGTAAACCCAAAGGAAATGGCGTGACGGAGAAAATAAAAGAGCAGAAATCGATGAAATGGAAAACAAAGAAGCAGCGGAAAGTCTCCACAATGGTTCTTCCCCGAACACTGGGGAAGCCATCAGGTAACTGCTCACCTCTGCTCTTAACTCCTTGCCAGGGCGTTTTCATCTCCCCACACTGTTCAGAAGACTGTGTTGAGACTCCACATATACGAAGCTGCATGGGCTGGATTGGGTTGCTCATTTCCCTAACTGCCAAATAAATGTGCTGTGTTTTCTCCCATTGCAGCTGCATCAGGGAAACAAAGGGCAAAAGAGCAGAGCCGGGGGCCAAAGGTAAAAAGGGCAAGAAGAAGAAAGGCCCACCTGGGGGGACAGCTCCGCGCCCAGGGGGTCCTGGCGTGCTTAGGACAAGGGCTCCCCATGCAAGGGAAAAAAACAAAAGCAGAGCATTGCCATTTGCGTGCCCCAAGGATTTTCCGTTGCCAAGAATAGAATTCAACCCCATTTCCCATATAATGAGTATAGTCCACATTTTCAGTTAATTCTGCGAGAGTGCTTTTGAAAAAAGTGCCCAGATGTATTCACGGGGGAAATGCAACCAGAAGGAGGCCCAGTAATCCTCATCATTAACTGTGATTTGCAAAGGACTTGTTTATTTATTTATTTATTTATTCAAGTATCTGATATTTCTTCAATTTTTTTTTCCTTTGTTGAACTGCATCATAGTTGAACATCTCCTGCTACTTATCTTTCCAGTGTAGGTTCCTGGGGGAGCAGAATTCCTGTTTGTTTTCATAGAGCAGTAAAGTAGAACCCCACAGACCCAGGTGAGCCCAGTGTCACCATGAGCGAAGGACGTTACTGTAAAACCACACTCCCACAGTCTCAGATGATAGCAACCGTGTTGGTTGTCTGTAAACCACAGCAACAATGTTCTCAGGAGTGCTTCACTCACCCCCTTGAGATGAAGGCCCTTAGGAATATACACTGTCTACTCAACAGCTTTCCTATTTACACACTTGGCTTTCTCAGGTCCAAAATACTCTCCTTCGACAAAACGTCATAAAACCGGAATGGTCCCTGGCCTTACCTAAGTTTATAGGAGCGTTCTTTGGCCCCAAATCTCCAACTATTCATTTTTCTATGCCTAATTTGAAACTGCCTGTATGAGTCTTAAATGAGTCCTCTGTAGGCTTCTGAGAGCTTACGTTCTCAGCAGTTCCTGTAATCCTGTAACCAAAGAAGCTGTTGTTGACAACCTGGGTTTATTCTTCCTATAAATACGATTGAGTTCTGACACCTGGTATAATGTTTTCCTTTAGAACGAGAGCCAATGTAATGAAATTCTACATTACAGAAAACGTTAATAATTTTTCCTAATTTTTTTCTGACTTTATAGTCATTAATTTTTCCATCTAGTTACTTCAATAATATTTGCTCTACTGCCTACCATGTGAGTTAGACAGACTCTGCTTTAGAAGGGCTAATAATCCAATCTGGAGAGCCAAACATCTAACAGAATGATTCAATGTTATAGAAAACAGGAGAGACCAATTAATTATGACCAGAGTAGGATCAAAGAAAGCCTCATAGGGATGAATCTGGGACTCACGCCAGTGATTGGATCTGGAAGGATGAATCCATTCTCAGGATTTAAGAATCTGAAAGTAAGTGCTAATGAAGGGGTGTGAGAAGAGTCTTAGCTAAAATTAACTCGTTGTTAGTTAAAACCAACACACAAACCAAATCTTACACCTCGACATGTGTATTTTATGTTGTCTAAAGTCTAGAATTCAATTCACATCATTGAATACACTCTAAGGGGGCATTTCAGTGGCATCCCTTCATTGAGAAGTCTGAAAAAGGCACTTCCAAGTAAAATGTACTACTCTAAACAAGATTTGCTTCAATGTTCTTCCATTTATTTAAACGCCCTAAGAGCAAAAGGAGAAGCAAAGCTTGAAAGGTCTTGATTTGATTCTTTACTCCAAAGATCAGGTTCCAGTTTTCATTGTTGTTGTTTGCTTTGGTTTTTCTTTCTTTCTTTCTTTTTTTAACTGCTTATCTGATCTGAATGCCCATGGGCAATGCTTGTCCACCCACTGGCATTGCCACGAGTACAAATACTATAAAATGCCAATTCAGTCAATCCACCGTGATTGTCTTATATTTTTTCCTAGGAATTCAATGGATTATTTCCTAGGAAATAAACAGATGAGTATCATCACAGTTGGGGGTGAACATTAGGTGTTCAGGGTAGTGAGAATTCCAGGGAGGGGGATAATTAGTACAAAATACAGCTGTGACACAGGGTACAGAAGAGAATTGAGTTTCTCTGGAAAGAGAAAGAAGGGGGAAAAGTATGATCTCTTTCCTTGGGGCTTTTGCAAAGTAGTAGTTGAATTGTGCGGACTGCTGATTATGTAGGTTTTTATTTAACATGGGCGAACAGCCATACGTTCACATGGTTCCCCTAACAGAGGAGAGGCACAAACACAAGAGAGACACCAAAGGGGCTGGGAAATTCACTGTGAAATGTGTGTGTAAAATTCACAGTCCCACCCCAGTCCCACGTCACAGATAAATGAACTGAGACTCATGGGCAATCAGGGCAATTCACGAAAGTTCTCCCAGAAACAATATCCACGACCACTGTGTCTACATTGGCTACGCATCTGTTGGTGTGTGTGCTGACCCTTTGGCTGATACACTGCACATGTCCAGATGGCTGAAAGTCAGACACAACTCCATAAAACAGATGAAAGTCAGGCCTAAAGATCATCTTCCAGCCCTGGTGTCCCTCCCACGGTTTCTCCCGGCGACCACAGCATTAGTTGGAAAAGGCATCCAAGGACAGTCTTTTTCAGCTTCTGCAAACGCAATACACAATCTACTCATTTCATATTTATGTGAAGAGTTCCTTCTCATGAAAATTTTCAAAATGGGTACTGTTCTACATGATTCCTTTTCTTCTAACCACATGAGACACAGAAATAGTTTGGGGGTACCACTTGAAACTGGGGATGAGAGGCGGAAGTCATTCAGCCAAACAGGACACGGGCCAATGCGCAGATTTTGTTTTCCTACACAGTTTTGCTGAAGAAAGCTGCGGGAAGTAAAGAGAGAAGGCATGTTGGTGATGAGTCAAGCTGGTTGTTAAAGCCAGACTGTGGTTCTGGATGTGCCCCATCAGAGACAGGCTTTTATCACTTGAGTTCTGACTCAGCCAAAACTTCTGAGCAACTGAGATGTGTACCAGTGAAAAACCACACTTACAGGTTACACACAGCACAGCGGCTTTCTGACAGTGTGACAAAGGCATTCTTTTGCTGCTTGTGGACAAAAGAATGAGCAATTCCTCATAGACCGGCTCTGGAATGTCTTATTTACTAGAGGTTAAGATGGTGTACACACTAGTATTACTAGAATAGTCCAACAAAAGTCAAGATCTATTAAATGCTGTGTGGTACACGATACCAAGGGCCTTACGAACGTTATCTCCTTTAACCCCCATAAGCCTGTGAAGTGGATTCTATTATTATCCGCATTTCGTAGATAACTGGGAAGCAGAGAGATAAGTAACTTCCTTCAAGTCACAAAGTTTTAAGTGGTAAAGGGGGACAGCTGGATTATCTGACCTCAAAAGCTGAGCCCCCAGCTGCTTCTAACTACAGCCAATTTCCAAAAGTCAAAGACTTCTAAATTAGCCCTAATTCCCCACAATCTCTCCACTCATATCCTGGCACAGCCTCCGATGGAATTGACAAGAGAGATTTAGGAGTGAGAAAAATTAAAAGACAATTTCTAAACTTCAGAGACTGTGTTACCTTATATTAATTTTTAAAGTTCTTTCATGTTTCTATAAAATAATCAAAATATTCAGACCAAGGTATGTCCATATGGTGAAGGGATGTCTTAAAATCTGGTCTCTGTCGCCCTAACATTAGAATTACAGGGTAAATCCCTTATAATTGGTCTGGTCTGCGGAAGAACAAGAAAAGAGTAATTTGTTTTCTGGTTTCTTTCTCTCCTTTTAGTCATTCCTTCACAAACATTTGAGTACTTACAATGTCCTGCACAAGGGAAGAGAAAGTGATGAGAATATCCCTATCCCTGGAATTCAGGAAAAGAATTTTTTTTTTTTTTTAATGTGCCTTTATTTATTTTGGGAAAGAGAGGGAGCACAAGCAGGAGAGGGGCGGGAGGAGAGGGACACAGAGAATCCCAAGCAGGTTCTGAGCTGTCAACACAGAGCCCGACATGGGGCTCAAACTCACTTACTGAGAGATCGTGACCTGAGCTGAAATCAAGAGTCAGACACTCAACCGACTGAGCCACCCAGGCACCCCATCTCTTCTTTTTTAAATGCCTTTGAGATTTACTTCTTAATTTTCTCCTACAGCTGCAGTTTCACAGTTTTTCGGAGAGACAAGAAGCCCCATAAAGAAGCATTGTGTGTCATATCTGGTTGTGAGCATGTCATGAATGCCCAGACTGTGACCCATCTTCCCAGGAGCAGTGAATGCAGAGCGGTGGGCAGGATCCAGGGGAGAATATAGGATTAAAACCCACAGTCTTGGCCACAGCCTCACAGGTTTTGACCCCTGAGGTCTGTTGTCAATTGGCAGCACGTGAAGATGAACTTCAAGAATGTTGTCATCGAGTTTTAGAGTATGCCTAAGACGATCGGGGTACAATCAGAATCTTGTCCTTACTAACCTGACACCACATGCATTTCTGTAACGGGAGTGCCCCAAAGGTTCTCAAAGACGGTGTGTGACCGTCTCCTGCTGAGTGATGTTATTTTGTTGACTGTGAACAAAATCTTCTCTCTTCTTTCCAAATCAGTAAGCCAAAGGCCATTATCATAGGACTTTTGTAAGAGGACAAAATTCTTTCACACACACGCAAGGGTTCGGACAGAACTCGCCTCCCTAAAACTGGAGAAAAACATGGCACTCCAGCAAATCTGAATTTGATATCTCTTCCTCCTTTAGTTACCTTAAACCTCACACTTGTCAAAACTTTCTCAGACCAGCATATCTCTAGCAATAATTGTGGTCAAAAATAAAACCCCTGGGGCAAAACTTAGCAGTTGAGACATTTCCAGAAAATTATAAGGTAAATTTGGTAAGATTACTATTTTTTCTAGTCCCATTTCCTATAGGTTATAAAATCTTTTTTTTCTTCTTTTTTAAGTCCCTCTAGGGATCACCAACCACGTGCTATGGTCCTACTAGGTTTGATTCATCACACAAGGCCTTCACATATTTGAAGGAGCATCAGAAAGGTGTTTTTTGGTGGCTCAGTCGGTTAAGCCCCTGACTCTTCCTTCCAGCTTGTAATCTCATTCGTGGTTTGTGAGATGGAGCCCAACCGCAGGCTCTGCATGGAGGGTGCAGGGCCAGCTTAGGATTCATTCTCTCTCCTTTCCTCTTTTTGCCCCTCCCCAGTTCTCGCTCTCAAAATAAATAAATAACCTTTAAAAAACGTCCGTGTTTTTGTGTACTATTTAAGCCAGTTTTCAATCAATAGAGTTTTAAATACTCACTTTCCAGGTGATCAGCATGAATGTATAAAAAAGTTCACCTTCCATATAATCTCTAAGGTAGTGGTTTGTAGTCTCATCAAAGGAAATAATGCAGAGATTCGGTCACAAGGCTGGAGCAAAACGTGAATGGACAAGTGTCTCCACAAAGACTAGTCACAGACACATGGAGACCTCCAAGTTAGGCCAAATGACCAACTCATTTATGCCCCTGGTGGCACAAAAAGCTGCATGATGTTTATTCTTTGCCGATAGTGTTCAAATGTCAAAGAAATTTACTTAAGTTCTTCAGGGGATAAAATTATGTGTAAGTATCTTAGGGTTTTCTGAGGGCCAACAAACTGAAACTTGGTAACATTCATGGTCTTTGGGCCACCGGTGGCAACAAATGCTTGGTTTTGGGGGGAGGAAAAGAAAAACAAAAATAACCCCCATAAAACTGATTCTTGAACTTCAGGTTTGGGGGTAGAGAAGCAAGGAGAAAGAAGCAGAGAACAGACAGCGGGCAAGGATATAGCATGAAGGCCGAAACACTCAATGACGACAATAGAATTGCTTTTAAATCGCTTGTTCTCTAGAGGACAGTACCTTGTCCTAGAGGCAGTTTGGGACATGTGATGGGGAGCCTCACTATTGGCGTCCAACAGGTGGGACCCAGTGCTGCCTGAGCCCTACTGGTTGGATCCAGTTTCCCATCAGCACAGCCTTCGACTGTGCCACCGAGCAGTTCATGGAGATGGAAACCCAGTTTAGAATTATCTGGGTCTATAATCTCATTTTATCTATAACCACACAGGGAATTTTTAGTCCAGTTTGAACAGGCGTTGGGATTTCCAGCAATTACTCCACAAATTGGGAGAAACCTGTCCAGTGAAGTGGTTATGCACAAGTTGGGCAGAGCTAGATTGCTTTGATTTTAATCCCAGCTCTGCGGCTATCAGTGGTCTACCCTCGGATGCCTCCCTCGTTTGTAAAATGGGAAGAACAGTGACACTCACCTCATAAAGTGGTTAGGGAAGTGTTTAGAACAATGCTGGGCACCCAGTAAGCACTACGTGGGCACAGCTCTCACAGACTTCTGTTCCATCTACAACTTCATCAATAATTGGCCACATCCTAGAAAATCCTATTATTGACATCAATCTGTTCCTGGTATTGAGTCGCCAACACAGCACACCTGCTACCGGTCTCCATTCGTACCTGCCGTAGTCACGGCGATATTATCTGAGGATTCAGGTACGTGCCTTGTTTCATTATTTCCACACATGTTGTAATATAATCATGTGACAATACTTACATAGTAAAATAATTATTTCACTATAAAATGTTCATATCTGTTTATATTTCATTTAGAACATTAGATTGATATGTGTGTATAGAGGCTGGTTATATTACCTATTAATTTCATTTTGGAATAGTGAAAGTGAATGCAGGTGATGCTTTTATGTGCGAACATAGGTTTTATCATCCATGATTCTTAGTTGATGACTGTAGTCATGTTGTAAAATATTAATTACAAAAAGGGCTGGGTGTTGAGTTGGGTCTGGTAGAGTTAAAAAAAATAATCACTATTTTAATGTTTCATGTCAAAAAGTATCATTCCACATCTTCATTTGCTGGCACATGTCCACCATTAAATGACTATGGAGGTGAGCAGTTTCCATGTCATTTCTAAGAAATTAGTATTAAACTACTGTTTATGTATCTCAACAGTACAGATACATACTTTTTTTTTTTAGCAGTTAATCTATTTCTCGAACACAATTCAGGAGAAAACCCCAAATAAAAATAAAGACGAGGCTGTAGCATCTGACTGAATGAAGGTAGAGGACCCAGAAACTTCTCTGGTCTTCCATCAGGGCTTGAGGGAACAACAACAACAACAACAAAAAAAAAAAACCTGTGCAGTCACTGAAGTTGGGCACCACCTATATAGTTAAGACTGACGTCTGAAAAACGCATTTTGAGGATGGTCATTTGATCACAAGTGGCATTTTCTCCAAAGGGGGCCAACCTCCAGCTAAGACCTCCAAAATTTACTTAACTCATTCCCCAGCTGCACTTCAGCACTAAGAACCCTCCTAACTCCAGGGAGGGAGAGGAAGTGTTGCCATCCCTGCTCTGGGCATAAAGCCAGCCCAAGCTAACGGTAAAATGGGCCAGGGCTGGCGCTCCTCCTTTTCCATAGCTGCCTGCTAGTCTCCAGAGCCCTGTTACCAGACCTCCCGCACCCCCGTGCTCGGCCCTTACATTGTATTTAAAGCACCCAATGAATCACACATTCCAAGCCTCAGAATCACACATTTCAGCCTCCTTCTGCTGAAACTCCCTCAGAGGCCGACAGGAAAAGAGCCGGAATGCATGCAATCCCCTTAGCCCCACCAGAGGCATTCTAAAAGGAAGATGTTTAGTAACTCTGGGAAATCTCTAATTTGCTGAATTTCAGGCAGTTCAGCAAAGTAAACAATTCGAGGGGTGTGTGTGGGGAGGGGCGTGTTTTTGAGGAAGGGATACCAGCTCTGCCCAGGAACATACCTCGGAAAAGTTCCCAAATGTAATGTTACTGTACCGCGTGTCCTCAACGCCCCCCCCAGTTCTAATCCATAAAAATCCCAAAATGCCTGGGAAGGTTTATTTTGTTTTTTAACGATAGCGCCCACACTGGCATCGGCCACAGTGGTCACTTATAAATCTGAAAACACCTTGAACACTCTTTTTCATTAACTTCATGTAAGACGCAAAACAAAGATATTTCAAATTACATGTGACTAAGAGTAAGAAAAATATACAACTATATTTAAAACACTTAAATTAACAAGATAGTACTTTTCTGTTCTAACAAAATATCATACATTCAGTTTAAACAAGAGTTAATATCCAGACACACTTTTCCAAAATACCTGATGCTAGTTGAAAATGAGTGACCGTGAGACTTTCCAAGAGATTTCTATTTAGGAAATATGTACAATTTTGAAGAACTGCCTTTTTTTTTCTGGAAGACAGGCATTAAACAGTCAAAATGCAAACTGATGTGTCTCTCACAAACCTAAATATTGTTGCTTCATTTTTCTGCATGATACTTTGGCTGTCAGCAAATCTTATAGCTTCTTTCCCTTAAAGACAATAACGTATAACACCCCCCTCACAAATAACCATGAACTTCTTTGTGTGTAATAAGCCCTATCTAAATGTGTTCACGTGTTTCTGCATTAATTGACTTATCTACGGAGATGGTTATGACAAGGGTATGACCAAGTGTAACAGGCCTACACTTAACCCACTTCTTTGAAACAGCATGAAATACATGCTACATGTTATTTCAAAGTCAAAGCTGCTACACTTACGAATACAGTACATAGCTTGAAAAATCAACACAAACATGTATTCTCCCTTGGCTTTCTTTCAGGTGAAGAAGCTGGACCACAAACCAACACATCTGTGTGACAACGGCCACCAATTTTAGCCCCACCTCCCAAGCTGACAATGGCCTCATAATGGCCATACCATCCCTGGCCAAGGCCCCAGTTTATATAGCATCTCTGTGTTCCAACTCTAAGGAAGCAAGAAAAGCCGACTCTACTCCACAAGCCAACACCTAAGATCCTCTGGATCTGTTCCCATCCAATGACTTTGAGATTCCAAGAAGGGCAGTATACAACTTCCAAAAGAAAAAAACAACAATGAAATTGCATAAGGTCACTACGTAATACTGTGGATGAAAACCAGAAGAGGTTGTCAACTGAGGAAGCAAGGCACTTGGGAACAGGAGACAGGGAAGAGTCCAGGGAGGGCAGGGTTCAGTGAGTCAACAGTTTCAGGCGGGTAAACCAGCTGACCAGCAGGGACGGTTCTGTAGAGGAGGACTTGGCCGCCGCGGCCACCGGCTTCTTTCTGGTCCCTTCCTCCTGGAATGGAATCGTGGCACTGCTGTGGAGATCGGAACTGATGTAGCACCTGCTCCCTCGGACATAGTCTGCGCCTCGGACCAGCTGCCTCTCCCCTGTGGGCCTTGAGAAACGGTATGCGGGCGAGGAGCTTTCTTCGATGATGGGAGGGATCCGCTCATTGCTGAAATACCGGCAGAGGGCGTCCTCACCTGTTTTCAGACAAGGCCCACAAGTCCATTAAAATAACCATCCACTGGGCGGCCTGCTCAGACCTCTGATGCCCTCCTCCCAGGGATGGGCTATGGCGCCTCACAGACAGCCAGGCCCACCCCCACTGGATGCTCAGAGAGCAGAAATGGAAGGAGTCCATCATAGGCTGCTTTCACTCCTGAGAGGCAACACAAAGGCAGAGCAGAGGGCCCTCACTTCCCTACCAGTGTTAAGAACTTTCATAACCAGAGTGAAAGGGCTGTATCATTCTATCACCCCTTCTCCAAGGCCTTGTTCAAGGCCTGCAGCACGTCCAGAACGGTGGTTCTTACTCTGAAGCGTAGAGAACTTAGAAAGGTAGGGGTGCCTTTGACTGTCACCCTCTAGGAAGAGGCCAGCACTCTTCACCTTTAGTAGATAGCATTCAAAGATTCTCACGCTCTGCCATCCTTAAGACATTTCCGAACCAGGAAGAATGGTCCCGGCCTAAATGCCAACAGGCAGCTCCTGGGATGGGGGTAGGGGGTAGTTAAGAAACTGAATAGACACCGAAAATGCAGGGCACCTTGGCAACATGTAGCATTCTTTTGACCCCGAAATTCTGCTCCTAAAAATGTACAAAGATCTGGGTACAAGATGCTTATTGAAGTATCATTCATAATTGTGGGATGGGGCAGGGGGGCACAAAAATAAGCTACATGTCCAACAACAGCAGACCGAATAAATATGTGCTATGGCCACAAGATGGACTGCCAAATGCAGGCATTATAGAAAATACCCATGTTTTAAATAAGTCACCTTTCACAGTATTGTCAAACACCTGTTTCTTCCACTTCGCACCTTTTTTCTAAGTGTGTAACATTAGAAAACGGAGTGATTATTTCTAGGTTGGGGAAGCAGATTACAGTTGAGTTTTATGTTCTCGGACCTTCTAGATGTTTTTCAATGTACTTGTTTTGCTTTTGTATTTGAAGCGGAAGTTACTTTCAGGAAGTGCCTGTTGTCGGGGAGCCTGGGTGGCTCTGAGCCTCTGGCTCAAGTCATGATCTTGCAATTTGTGGGTTCAAGCCCCGCATTGGGCTCTGTGCTGACAGTGCTTGGCCTGCTTGGGACTCTCTCTCTCTCCCTTTCTCTCTGCCCTTCCCTGACTCGTGCTTTTTCTCTCTCTCAAAATAAATGAACTTGAAAAAAAAAAAAAAGTGCCCATATTCAAAGAACCACGTATCATAGGAGTCTATTTATCTGAAATGTTGAGAGTAGGAAGATCCGTAGAGACGGAAAGTAGATTAGCAGCTGCCAGGAGCTAAGGAAGGAGGGAATGGGGAACGACAACTTGCAGGTGATAAAATATTCTGGAATTAGTGCTGATGGACACACAACCCTGTGAATGAATGAAAAACCTCTGAATTGTACACTCAACAGAGCGAGCAGATGTATGGTATGTGACTTCTCTCTCAATAAAGTGGCTTTTTCTTTTAAGTGCCCCTTGTGCAGATAGACACCTTTTCATTCTAAAATGATCATACAACAAAAATACAGAAGGTGAGATAGGAGGTCAAGTGCGTCTCCATTTCCGGGCTTAACTCTCCCATCACCTCTCTCTCTCAATACTAACAGGAAATAAAGGGCTAAACTGGGGATTAAAAACCTAAGAGAATGGCAACGAATATGTTGAAGTTTCTAAATCTAAACAAAGGACAGGCCTGCCACCTGCTGACTGCTCCACAGATTTTCACATGCCAATTAAGGGTATCTAGGACCTGACACGGACATCTCCCTTTTCCAAGTGATTCAGACACCTAAGTGACAAACTCTACCAGGTCTCAGGGAGGGGCTGACCCTCCCTCCCCCTCCAACCCCAGTGAGGGGTTGACCACTTGGGAAGTTGAGCCTCCCGAACTTTTTTCTTCTTCCTTTGACTATCTAAGGTCTACTCCACTTGAACTTGTCACCTATTCTTTGTTTCAGCAACACACGAACAATGCTAGAATGTCTTGCCAGTGCTGATAATCAAATCATTTGGCAAAAAAAATAAGAATTTATTTAAAAACGTTTCCCTCAAGACTAGTGTAATAACCAGTAACTTTGATTACAAGAGGAATTCACACAATTTATTTTCCAATGGTAATTACTCTTTAACACAAGAAGGATTTAGGGAGGGAAAAAAAAATCCATGTCTATTCACTAAAAATCAAAGAGATTCCAAAAATAATAGTCATAAAATTCAGAATGAGATTGCTTAGTGAATAATGTAGATTTCTGCTTATTTAGAAACTTACAGACCATCAATGTCCACAGCCCATTAAAACAACTTTTTTAAATGTTTTATTTATTTTTGAGAGAGAGAGAAATAGAGCATGAGTCGGGGAGGGGCAGAGAGAGAGGGAGACACAGAATCCAAAACAGGCTCCAGGCTCTGAGCTGTCGGCACAGAGCCCGATGTGGAGCTCAAACTCACGAACTGTGAGCTCATGACCTGAGCCCAAGTCAGACGCTTAACCGACTGAGCCACCCAGGCGCCCCTCCACAGCCTTTTAAAGCACACAATGCTAATTAGGAGATTCATAGGCACTAACTAGGAGTATATAATTCTGCCATTCCAGACACAGGCAGGGCCTTAGAGATTCAGCACCCCGACTTCAGAGATGAGAAGACGGGACTCAGGCCAGGTCCTCTACGTGGTTATTACAGGACAGCGAGGAAGAGGGTTGCAACAAAGGCCCTGGCTCTTTTGACTCCTGTGGGTGTTTTTTGGTTTGCTTAAACTTACCCTTCCTCCCATGACCTCGAGGTCTGGCAAAAGGGTCCACGATCCCCATCCAGCTCCCGTCTGCAGGCATGGACAAAGGCCGGGGCTTGCCTTTGGAGGAAGGGGAAGGAACGTGGTAAGTTGTCAGACTTTGGGGGACTTCAGAGAATCTTTCCTTTTATTTATAACTTAAGACTCCCCCATATCACACTCACGTACCCATAAGCAAGAACATTATTTTAAAATAAGTAAAGTATTTTAAAGCATCATATTTCCACGGCAAGCGATTAGGCAGAGGCGGGCTGCACTTAAGTGTTGTGTGTCTACAGAGCAAAGCAGCTCCAAGTTAAAACGCAGGCACTGAAAGTTAAAACGGTAACATGATCTCACTCCGCTGGGCTTTGATGCCAGGCAGAGAGTAATGATTCAACAAGGCTTCACTTGAGAGAGACGAATAAAGGTCTCATACTTAGAATTTCATTGAGGTTTATGTTTTCCTCAGATTACCCTTCAAGTCTGCCAAATTCATCCAACAGTTCCAAATAAGGAAGGGGGCGGGGAGGGAAGTGAAAACAAATGGCAGAACAAAACAAACACCCAGAGATGTACCACGAGACGGTGTTTTCTCTCTCATTTTTGTGGGCAGAATATTGGTTTCCACCGAATACCCGGGCAACTGATCAGAATCAGCGATGGTAAATCTCCGTCTTCGGCTCTCCTGGTCCAAGAAGGAATTTGGGGACTCTGAGCCCTTAGGTCCAGGCAAGGGCTGTTTACACTTACTGAATCCTCCATAAAGAAAACTCCCGTCCTCATCCCTGGAAGACAGTGGGCAATAATTAAGTTGCTTACAAAGATCCTCTCATACAGATGAATTACAGGAGATACTTCCTCCAGTACATACACATAAGACAATTTAAATCTTCCTTTCCACTGGAAGAAAAAAAAAAACATTACTTTTCCAATCTCAGTAACCCCCTCAGTAAACCCCCCCTTAACAGATATCCTATTAAATAAGAGTAAATAGCATGATCCTACTAAATAAAGGAAAATGAAATTTCTTTTCATAGGTGTTTAAGCAGCAGAAATACACCTTTGAAAAGACAGCTCTGCTTTCCCTGTACTTCTATCCTATAACTGAAATCTCCTATTTCTTACAGAAATCACTAGTTAGGGTATATAGAGCCATTTTTCTGGTGCCTAAAGTAGTATCTTTGCCAAGATCCAGCAAAGAAGACACTTGATGTGTAATGGAATTGTTAGATTTGAAAATTATGTCAAAAAACACAAAGGCACCTTCATAATTCCCAATGGAGAGTGTCTATTTTCTGAACTCAGCACAGAAACTAGCAAGTGTTGGATTAACCATTCCAACTTAATTCTTTTTAAATGTCAGCTTTTATAAAACTTGAAATTAATTTTAGTTGAATCCGAGTTACTAGTTAAATTTTTTGCATTTAGAAAATTCTATTAGGTGATCTTGCAAAAACTACTAGACAAAATACAACAGCAACTGAGTCCAAAACCGATCTCAAGATCAGCTTTGCCTGCCTGCTATTTCCAATGAACCTCCCACCTGTGTGTACCCCCTTCCCTCCTATGAGCCCATCTCCTTCTATACTTTCAAACCTGGAATCTAACTTCCCCATCCACAAAGCTTTCAAGACTCAGCCACTCACTCTCCATAACCATTTGCAGGGTTCATTCCTCAGAAAGTCTCCTTCACTGATGGTGTGTACGTGTGTGTGTGTACATGTGCGCTCATGTGAGTGTGCGTGTGTGTCCCCCCAAGCAGATAAAAAGCTCCACTTCCCTTTCCCCTTTACTATGTACATAACCTTTTTCCTACCACTGCTTCTGTGACCCTTTGCTGAGACCCAGATGGGAACATTCAGATTGGGGGTTTGGGGGGGGGACCTCCCAGTTTCTGCTGAAACAACCTATGCCCTGGTCATGAGTGAAACTGTGTTCTCCGTGTGCAAAGGCAAGTACTTGTCACTTTAAATACACTTAACATCCTGCGACCACATGGCTCTGGTCTGTGAATGCAGGGAAGAGTTCCGTCTACTAACCAGAATGCCTCTGATCGCCTAAGAGAAATTCTGTATGCTGTACTAAGCTCCGGGCAACCCAAAACCAGGGACAGGAAAATGATGTTAATTCTTCTTTGCGCCCACGGGAGAGACACAATAGAATCAAATACTAGCTTAAAACAAAAACAAACCAACAAAAAGCTCCAATATAAAGTAATATATCACTGTTAAGTTCAGCCTGAAGTTTGTCTTATGAAATATTATAGCATGATTATATAGTTCTCAATTTACTCTTGAACAGTTGACTAAGACATTGGCAGTTCTCTGTGGGCAAGAACCACATCTATTTTGTGTAAGTTGGTGATTCTGGCCCTATACTCAGTAAACATACGTTGAATAAATGAGCCAAAATCTCTGTAAATACGTCAACTGATATAAATAAACTTGTATTTCACACCTAAATGATCCTCTATATAGCAGCTAATTTGACCATGTAACAATTAAGAGGGCACCGACTTTTAGAATTTATAATAGGCACACACAAGTACACATGCATGCACAAATACAGAGCATCATACCTACATTCACATTTTTTAAGTCCCATGAAGAACACCTCTCTCTCAGCAAAACAAAGCTGTAACCGTAATTCATGTCCCAAAAATATTTATTATCTTCCTCCCCAGAGATGATTTACCTAATACCTAATGAAACTTCAGCTTCAGGGATCCCCAAACAGCCCCTTCTCATATCCCAGGAGGAGCCAAAACAATGTATTCCTGGAGCACACGCTTTCACAAAGAGCCCGCTCCCACATAACCGCACAGCGTCAAGACCCATGAACCCTGGATCCATGCCTACACTTCCACCTAAAGGATCACACATGTTCCCCAGTTTTAAGATATAGTTGACATGTAACATTGTATTAGTTGTAGGTGTACAACATAAGGACTTGATATGCACACATAGTGAGAAATGATCACCAGAAATAGTTCCACTAACATCCATCACCTCACATAGTTACAAATTCTTTTTTTCTTGCTATGAGAACTTTACAAATGTCCTCTCTCAGCAACTTTCAAATACAAAATAGAATACTGTTAACTACAGTCACCATGCTGTACATTACATCCCACAGCTTATTTATCTTATAACTAGAAGTTGGGACTTTTTGACCCCCTTCACTCAGCCCTTCCACGCCCACACCAAGGATCACACTTGTGAAAACTGCAATCTCAAGACTCCCTGCTGTCACACAGGAGTTCAGCAACTTCTCCCCTCGAGACCCTCACAGCTTGCACACCACCACTGAGAATCTCCAGGCACAGGAGACGCGCACACCGCCAAGAGGAACAGTGACGTACCGGGGCGAGTAGGGAACGGCTGGTGGAGGAGGGATATAAAGATCCAAGATGGCGGGCTTCTCCTTCTTCAGCGAGGTATCCATTGTGCTTTCAGGGGACTGGGTTGTTGTGGGTGGAGGTGAGGTCTGAAACGGAAGCCAGTGCAAAGGGTGGAAGTAAACTTAAGAGATTATTCTTGGTTAACTCTCCTTCCCCAAAAGTAACACCGGGGACTGAGGTCATTCGTGTGTTCACAGCCATTAGCGACACTCCATTTGTATTCTTTGAGACAGTCAGAATTCACTGGGAGTTTTGAAAGACTGGAAGCACAGTAAAAAGTAGAGGCTTGGGAGCCAGGTCAGAATTCTAGCTCTGAGCAAATCACTTGAATACCATGCCTCAGTTTCCTCCTCAAAAACCAGACATGCTGGCAGGAGGTCCTGCACAGGGCTGCCGCACAGATTAAATGTGTTAGTTCATACAAACCACTAACGATGCTATCACTGACTAGGAGCATGGGCTTGGGACTCAGTCTGTGTACTATTCTGGCTATGGCTCTTATTAGCTGTGTATCTCTGGGCAAACCACTCAACTTCTCTGTGCCTCATCTATAAAGATGGGAATCAATGGGGACAAGAATAGTACCAACACAGGGTGACTTAAGTGACACAATACACATAACAGGCTTAGCTCACTGCTTGCCACGCAGGAAGTACACAACTCTATGCTACTTAGTATTATATATACATATACACATACATATAAGTTAATTTTAAAAACTTTAAACCCTGGCAGCTTAATTTTAATCATGTTATTGGTCTCGAAGGACCTATTTTTTAAAATCTTGGGTGAGACCTTCAATTTTGTCACTTCTGTAGGCCAACAACGATGACGCTGTTCACGTGCTGACACCAGGTGAAGTTCACAACCAGTAACGGATACCTGCACCAGCGGTGGTTTCCACCGTAGGTTTTTCAGGGGGGCAGGGGTAAAGTTGAAAGAGCCCGTGGGACGCTTCTTAAGCAGTAATACGACGCCAGTAGGATTCTCCCTCAACTTCCTCACCAGATTTTTCAGCTGCCATCCCACCTTCAAAGAAGGAAAATGAGGAAAAGGGACTCACTCAGGAATAATGAAAAATCAGAGCTATGAATTTATTTCAAGGAAATCAGGAGCGAGCAAACAGACACCAAGATGTTCATCTTAGCACTACTTAAAATTACGGAAAATTGGATATAAATTGCAAATTAAAAAAAATTCAAGGAAAATGGCTTTGGATTTAGTTGAAAGTTCTAGAGGGGAATATTAAAAGTCTTCGTCTCGATGAACAAACTCACCACAGTTTGCTGATTAACCTGAATGACTTCATCACCAGCATGAATCTTCTGAGATCTGTCTGCAGGAGACTATTAAGAACAAACAGAGAGACCTGTCTTAGTTTTTCAACCCTCTATTTCTTTCTGCTTCTATTTCTTCTTTCTTCTTTCTTCTGCAGACAAACAGCAACGGGAACACGATTTTCTCAAGAACTATCACACGGCGCGCTTACGAGATGACCCTGAAACTACACGGTCTGTAGAGTCTGGCCCACAGGCAGACACTTGACTTCCCTACTTGATGCGTGGGCAGCTGGTACAGATCACTGCAATGTCAACTGCAACGGCTGGGTTCATCTAGCCCCTCAGGAAGAGCAGGACACACTGTCGACACAACAAACTGATAAGAGCTGCTGGTTCACCTAAAAAATATCGTACAGGGGCGCCTGGGTGGCTCAGTTGGTTAAGTGTCTGACTCTTGATTTCGGCTCAGGTCCTGATCTCACAGTTCGTGAAATCGAGCCCCACGTAGGGCTCTGTGCTGATAGCATGGAGCCTGCTTGGGCTTCTCTCTCTCCCTCTCACTCTGCCTCTTTCTCTCTCTCTCAAAATAAATAAATAAACTTTAAAAAATATCTTACATATATCCCTATCAAAATTAATTTTACAAAAGCTGACCAACTGCTTACCACGTAAAGATCATCACTGTAACTCTGTCATCCATCTCCTTTTAAGCAATTATTAAAATTAAACCTTGTTTACTCAACCTTATTTTACACATTATCACAATGCTATTAAAATAGAAAGACGATGACAATAGAAAATGTATTTCTTCAGAGAAAATGAGTTTAAATTTTTTTCATTTTCACGTTGATTTCTTTTTTTTTTTTAATGTTTATTTATTTTTGAGACAGAGACAGAGCATGAACAGGGGAGGGTCAGAGAGAGGGAGACACAGAATCTGAAACAGGCTCCAGGCTCTGAGCTGTCAGCACAGAGCCCGACGCAGGGCTCGAACTCACGGACCACGAGATCACAACCTGAGCCGATGTCATCCGCTTAACCGACTGAGCCACCCAGGTGCCCCTCATGTTGATTTCTAAATGAGTGTTTTTCAGTATTAGAAGTCCAGATTTTTATTCCCCCAAATAATATGTGTGTATATAAATATCTAGATGTAATTTATTTGTCAAACATTTTGCTCATAATATTCTTGTTCAATCAATGAAACTAGCACTCTTTATGTTTAAGGTAACTCCTGTGAGCAAAAGCAAAGGATAAACCCTTCATTTCAAATTATAGTCATACCTTATCTAGGCCAGAGTATTTTATTTGGTAACTTATGTAACTGATTGAATCTTCAAACACATTTATAATTATTTTTTTAAAAATAGCACTTTTGGGGCGCCTGGGTGGCTCAGTCGGTTAAGTGTCCGACTTTAGCTCAGGTCATGATCTCACAGTTTGTGAGTTCGAGCCCCACATCAGGCTCTGGGCAGACAGCTCAGAGCCTGGAGCCTGCTTCGGATTCTGCGTCTCCCTCTCACTGCCCCTCCCCTGCTTACGCTCTCTCTCTCTCTCTCTCTCTGTCAAAAATAAATAAACATTAAAAAAATTATATAGATAGATAGATAGATAGATAGATAGCACTTTTGAATGAAGTCAGGAGGGCAGCAACTAAACCCAAGACATCCTTGCTGGATCTTCTCACTCAACTGTTCTGATGGGCTCAGCAAGAAATGAGCAAGCAGCATTAAACTATAGAAGCAATCTCTTTGATTTATCTAGATCCAACATGTAACTGTGACAGTTATTTTTCAAAACATTTAACCTGTGACCATAACAACCAGCAGTGCCTCACCTGAGAGACCAGCACAGGGGGTACCTCTGGGAGATGGTCTATTTCAAGTCTCTTTCTCTTGAGACACTTAAAGAAAAAAGTGAGTGAGTGTAGGCTCCTTTTTGTTCCTGCGTGTCAGATGCTTAACCCTCAGTTACAGACCAACTTCGCTAAGTCTGATCAGAATCAGTCTAGCCATGGGGCACCTAGGTGGCTGAGTTGGTTAGGCATCCAACTCTTGATTTCGGCTCAGGTCATGATCTCCTGGTTCATGGGAGCGAGCCCACATCCGACTCTGTGCTGGCAGAGTGGAGCCTGCTTGGGACTCTTCTCCCTCTCTCTCTCTGCCCCTCCCCTGCTTGCGCTCTCTTTCAAAATAAATAAATAAATATTTTAAAAAAAAAAAAAAAAAAAAGAATCGGTCCAGCCCAGATAATCTTCCTGGCCAGGGATTCATTTAAGGTAATCTTCACTTTATAAAAGATGACCCAGAGGTCAGGAAGTTCCTGTTTATAGATATGCAATCTTAAAAAACAAGCCTAAATGACCTGAAGTGACTTTCCTTCCTCGGGATCCTCACGCATTCATTTCTCAAATGTCTTACCAGGTGACTAAGAGATGTGTTTGGCAGAACACTGGTAAAGAGAGAGCTTGATACCAAAATTCTTCCTGGGGCAGTAGCTCTTGCCTATCTTCACCACGAGCCAGACTACTGAAAAATGATGCTTGTTCTGGTTTTCTGCAGAAGGGTGATGACCCGGAGAAGAATGCATCCATTCTTCAGAGGCTAATCTAATTCCCACGTCATCTCAGAGGTGGGGAATAGAAGTATGGATGGGATCCTGTTAAGACTCCTCTCAAGGTGTTGAACAATATCAAAAAAGAAGTCAAAGAGAATCACTAGATACTGTTAGGCTGACCTTGGAATGATCCTGATTTCTCAGGTAACGTCCCCCCCGCCCCGACCCCAAAATGCACCGTAGGCCTAAGATGGTCTGCTGTCATTGCTGTAGCCTGGAGTCCAAGATGGAGAAATAAAGGAATGCAGTGGGTGATTTCTGTCCACTACCACCCACCATACTAGGCTTCCACTAAAACATTCTGATTCTGAAGTCACAACAACCTTAAGTGCTAGCTGGAAAGCCATCCGGGAGCTCTCACTTTCTACTGCCATTTATGTGTAAAATATCCAGCATTTAGGGTGAGATACCCTGGAGAAGTGGGCTCTTACCTAACTTCCCACCCTCATCTGCAAGATTTAGCACATTCCAGGTACTCTGTGAACACAAGCTGAGTGACTGAAAACAATGAGCGACATTTTCGAATGGACTGCCAGATGGGATAAGTCAAGTTTTCCTTTTTTTCATCTTTAACAAGATGGAAACCACCTGTCTCCAGGAGGACTTCAGTTTGATCTTGTATGGGATCGACTATATCCAGGTCAACCCTGAATCTCTCACCCAGTCTTATGAGGCTGGTAGCAATTCTAGGAAATGGATCCATGCATTTGACCTTCCATGTCATTCAAAAGCAGCTTGTTAAGTTGACAGTCTGTCATTCAACTCTCATCCTTAAAACCAAAGGAAGGGGGGTGGTTTGAAGAGGAGAAATGTGTGCCTTCTGGTAGTAATATGATAGCGAGCTATACGCTGATCCAAGATGAAAACTGCTTTAAGAAGACCGGTAAAGTCTGGAACCATACGGGTCTGGCTGTTAAATAATGCAGTCACTATCAAGTGATAGATGCAAAACTTCAACTCTTTAAAAACTCACATGACCGTCACCATCCCTCTGAATCCACCCAGCTCCTAAACAATGAAATGAATGGTCCATGAGTATGTTCTTGTTTATGGTTCAGCTGAAATTCGCTAAGTCTCTGACAAGGATGAGGGATGAACTGCGTCACGAGTGATGTGTTTTCTCCTTTGCACCGTCCCTGACCTAAAACCAGAGTTTCCTGTGCTGTTACTGCCGATCGGGTGATGTGCTATAAAAATTCCTACTGCTTGTCAGTGCGTTTTCACCGCCGCTCAACAGAGAATGCTTCAAGATACTACCGTCTTCTCACTCACCGTCTCCCAGAACCACACACCTTATTTCAATTTCACTGGCTGCCTTAAGCAATGCCATTTCTTTCCTGCTACAAAAGTCAAGCTTGCATCACAAACCCTCATCAAAGACCATGCCATTTTATTTTATCTAAAGATCTAGCAGCTGAAGTTCAAAATGCAACATGTATTTGCACCGGATTAGAAAAGCAGTTACCAAGTTTCTTCTATTTTTAGGATTTATTTCCTCTTGTCTTAGTTGATTAAATAGCAGATTAATTTCACAGACACATACTTCTTTCATACAGATCCAGGAAGCTATTCAAACATTTTTAGCTTCACGTCAACGTCACCGAAAACTAGCCATATTGTAAGTTGCAAAAAAGAAAGCATTCAATTAGCTCTACTTTTTACAAATTCAAAATGTTTGAGGGGCTCAAGAAAAACCTTTCATGTAGTAGCATTTCCAAAAGGAAGTTAACAGTGTACAAAGACTCTCACAGTAGAAACAGTCCTGCATTTTCTATTCAAAAGATTAGGGTGCGGGGCAGGGGAACTAAATTTCAATATCATATCAAATACTACAAAACACAACTCTATAAAAAGAATCTACATTGTGCTAACAGTCTCGAAATAGTTGCTTTGGTGACGCATATAAATTCCATTAAGCAACAACAAAAAACTGTATTTTACACATATAGCTACCAATTCCAGTTCCTGTAAGAGTGATTTTCAACAACAAAGATATCACTGTTTTTATATTTATGGGTTAACATTTCCAGGGTGCAACAGGAATAATTAACAAGGGTTGGGGGCATAAACCGGGCAAGGTATGTGAACAACAGCAATAAAAGACAATTTAAATAATAAATTTACAACAGCTGGTGATAAGCAGTGTGCTTAGCAACAGAAATAAACAAAACAGCACCCCTACTCTCACTATAGATAATAAAACAGGAGGCACACGTTTAAATGAAAAGTATAGGGACTATGTGTCAAATTTGTTTAAACACACAATGGCTTTTACATTTAACGGATATGCACTTACATTCTCGGTGGTTCCAGTAATCACGTGCAATCCATCATAGGTTGATTTGATGTACATGCCCTAGAGGGAGTCGCAAATATATTCACTCATTACTCCAACATTTAGAAACATGGCCGCCAGGGAGACTTCATCTTATAAAACATTAAAGGCAATCCCTTCAGAACAACACTCATTTTTAAGACTCTGAAACATTGTGAAACAAGATCCACAAGCAGTGAAGGGGAGCTAACAAATGGAAACACTAGTGGAAGAAGTCAGAAGCCAGATCTCTTTGGTATGAGAACTTGTGTACTGGGCCCACAGAATTTTGCCATAACTCTGGGGACTCAGAAGGCATCTTCTCAGACGTGCAGGATGAATGAGGCATTTCAAACAGGGACTGTTCTCTCCTGACCACTTCTTTGTCTGGTGACACAATGTATTTGGATAAATTTGCTATCGGCACTCATTGTGGGGTGACTCACTGAAGCCACCAACAACCCAGACCAGGATATATGAACAAAGACTATTAAGAAACACCACTTAGGGAGTAAACCAGAAACAGGCACGCCTCCATTTTAAGGGAAGCATAAAGACAGATACACTCTTCCTGACAGGCCTGACAGGCAAACTCAGGGGTGAATGCCATATCATGGAGGAAAGATTTCCGCCGTTGGATAGATCACGTACAAAACATTTTTAGGAAACTTTTATAAGATGAGGGGAAAGAGCAAAATCTCGCAATCTGGGCCAAGAGTAGTTGCTCACCCTGGTATCAGATTTGCAATAACGTAGATCTTCCTCAGAAATCATCTTGAACCTGGACTTGCCCGGCTCAGCAACTACACCACACTATAATGGGACTCTCATCAAATGCTGACACTCAACATGCATATTTCTACTTGCTAAGAAAGTGAACTTGTCGATATCTGGTTGATTGTTGTTTTCCTGAGAGAGACTGCCTTGGTATCTCCCCACAGCTACCTACAGACTACTTCATGCTTCCTCCTCCTCCTCTTCCTCATCCTCATCAGTACCTGCACAGCCACCAACTACTGACAGGAACTGTGCCCCAGCAGCTGGCACCTGACACCCATCATCTCATTGAACACCGTCCACAACTCTGTGAGGCAGTAATTATTACTATTCACTTATGACAGATGAGGAAACTGACCTGTAAAGTGGTTAGGACACTTGAGGACTTTGGATTTAAACCCAGCTCTCTCAGACTCAAAGCCTCTACAGGCTCATCAAGGAGGCTCATGGTTTTTCCACTTAAATTTCAGCAAACTGGGGCATCTGGGTGGCTCAGTTGGCTGGCCATCCGACTTCACCTCAGGTCATGATCTCGCGGTTTTTGAGTTTGAGCCCCACATCGGGCTCTCTGCTGTCAGCACAGAATCAGCTTCGGATCCTCAGTCCTCCCCCCAACTCCTCCCCGGCTCACGCTCACATGAGCACTCTCTCTCTCAAAAATACACAAACATTGGGGTGCCTGGGTGGCGCAGTCGGTTAAGCGTCCGACTTCAGCCAGGTCACGATCTCGCGGTCCGTGAGTTCGAGCCCCGCGTCAGGCTCTGGGCTGATGGCTCAGAGCCTGGAGCCTGTTTCCGATTCTGTGTCTCCCTCTCTCTCTGCCCCTCCCCCGTTCATGCTCTGTCTCTCTCTGTCCCAAAAATAAATAAATGTTGAAAACAAAAAATTAAAAAAAATACACAAACATTAAAAAATAAATAAAAATAAATTTTTCAGGCAATTCATCACACCAGATGCATGCTAGACACTGCAAGATCTGTGATCTAGGAAGCCAGGTATCTACCTGTTTGTATGCTGGGGGCCTGTTTTTATAATAGGGCTCATACATCATTTATGAAACAGTTCTGAACTTTTTTTAAGAAATCATTTCTTTCAACCACCTCTTCTCACGTTCATCTAAGTGCTAATAGACACTTTCAGAGCAGATGTTGTTTTGTACCCCGAGACCATCTTTCCTTTGTGTAAATGTTTTATACCTCCTTGCACTAAGTCCTAAAAATAAAACTGTTAAAACAATCCCTTCAAGATACGAGAATACAGTTTAAAAACTGTATTTATTTGTATACTTTGAAGACCTAAAACCTATCAACAGTTCAAGATGGCAAATTCCTAACTACATAATGCAAGACAATCTAGTTGAATTCTATTCAGAATTACAGTGAGAGCAATAAAGAATCATTAAAAAAAAAAACCCAAACTTTAATAAATGATGATGTGTTCTTATTTGGGAAGAAAACAAGTGTTTCTAGAATCTCACCAGGCCTTCCCCAGGCTTAACGTTTGGCAGGTGAACTTCCTCCAGACACGCACACTGGCTCATAACAGGATCTGTAGCAGATCGTATTGTTTTGTCACAGATGCCATTTAAAACCTTGACCTAGAGTTGGAGAGGCACATAGGAAAGGTTCAATCATTAACCAAGTTTATCTCAGGTGCAGTTTAAAGAAATGCACTTCACCTACAATCTTCAGCTCTGGTCGGTGATCATTTTAATAATGTTACTTGACGAAGGCATGGCATTGGGACTTCGTATCTGCGATCCGTGGCAACGGTGCCACTTCAGCTTTGTTTAAAGAGCGCAGCTCTTATATGAATTAGGAGCACAGACTGTACAGAAACCCCCGTTTGGCAGTTAAGGACAATCATCTATTCCTAGCCTCTGCATGGTTTTTTCCTGATCGCTCACATTCTATACATATCAAAGATTCAAAAGGTTATTTATTTATTTATTTTTTTGCCTGTACCTGCTTTTTTTTGAGTAGGTTTTATTTTAAAAGCAGTTTTAGGTTTCCAGAAAAACTGAGCATAAAGTGCAGAGTTTCTATGTGCTTCCTTCCCACCCCAACACAATTTCCAACACAGTTATAACAGGGTTAATAATAAGATATAAAAACATTGGCCTTAGTGTGGTACATTTGTTACAACCGATGAACCAAAATTGGTACCTTATTATTAACAAAAGTCCGTAGTTGACATTAGGGTTCATTCTCTGCGGTATATAGTTCTGTGGGTTTCAACAAATGCACACCGTCATGTATCCACCTCTACGGTATCACACAGAACACTTTCACTACCTGAAACCCCCGTTCTATCTATTCATCTCTCCCGCCCTCCCCCACTATGAACCCTTGGCAATCACTGGTCTTTTTACTGATTTTGTGGTTTTTGCCTCTTCCAGAATGTCAAATAATTAGAATCATACAATATGTAGCCTTTTCAGACGGGCTTCTTTCACTTGGTGATAGGAATTTAAGGTTCTTCCATACCTTTTCATGGCTTTTCGGTCATTTCTTTTTATTGCTCAGTAACAGTCTATTGTCTGGATGTTTATCTGGTCACTCACTGGAGGACATCTTGACTGCTTCCAAGTTGCAGCCTTAAGGAATGAGGCTGTTATAACATTCTGTACAGGTTTTTGCGGATATAAGTTTTTAATTCATTGGGTACAACTGCTAGATCGTGGGGTGAGCATCTGCTAGGTTTTGTAAGAAATGGCCACAGTGCCTTCCAAGGTGACCGTACCATGTTGTGTTCCCACCAGCAATGACCAAGAGTGCCAACTGCTCCACATCCTTGCCAGCATTTGGTGTTGTCATGTTTTGGATTTCAGTTATTCTAACAGGTGTGTATAGTATCTCACTGGTGTTTTAATTGGCAATTCCCCTAATGAAACACGATGTTAAACATCTTTCCTATACTGATTTGTCAGCTGCGTACCTTTTTGGTGAGATGTCTGTTCACATCTTTTGCCCACTTTTTAACTGGGTTGTTTCCTCGCTGTTGAGTTTAACAGTTCTTTGTATATTTTGGATACAAATCCTTTATCCTTTTAAAACTACTTGCTCCCAGTCTGTGGCTTGTCTTTCCATTCTCTTAGCACTGCATTTCATGGAGCAGAGTTTTCCATTTCAATGAGATCTGTCCTATCGGTTTTTCTTTCACGGATTGTGCCTTTGGTATTGGATCTAAAAACTCACCAGCAAACACAAGGTCAACCTAGATTTTTCTCCTGTTATCATCCAGGAGATGCATAGATTTGTGTTTTACATTTAGGGGTAACCATCTTTTTAGTGATGGTTCACATTCTCTGACCCCAAACACTGACAACGTAAACTTTTTGAGACATGAAGATCCCCATGAAGTGGTGGTTACGTGTTGTTGTTTCCCCCAGATTCATCTAACCTTTCAAAATCAAACCACCAAGGAAATCGGGAAATTCCAAAGAGTGATTTTTTTTCCCCCCAAGGGGGAGAATCCAAGAAGTGACACTTCTTACCTTCCCTCAATTTGTTTAGCCTCCTATTTATGGAAAATATATTTATAGCAGTTTCACTGCTAAATTCCTCAACATCAGTAGGAGGAAGGCCTTATCAAAAGGGCCCAGGCTGGCTTATGTCAAAGGGAGGAAGCGATGATGAATGGTTACAAAATGCTCTTTAAACAATCACGGCACATCCCCCTGCCATCAGAAGGGTTTTGCCAAGGATTTTTTTTTTTTTTTTTTTTTAATCATAATGTTCCTAAAGTGAAATTTACAGATCAGGGTAACCCTGATTAACAGGCTGGCTAGTAATTTAAGTATAATTGTACCTAATGAAATGTTCAGAGGAAACAGAGACCCCCATATACCCAAGTTAAGCACAGGAATTTTCACAGTAGTAATTTTCTTGTTGCTAGATTACTTTTACTCTTCTCTTTCTACCTAAATTAATAGACTCAAATCCCAAAGAGCCAATATTTCAAAGTATATCCTAAAGTCATTAGCCACAGAATATTTACTTGAATTAATGTGAGTCCCATTCGTTTGGGAAAAGGAATTTTACAGTCACTTCTAAAAGGTATACTTACTACAGCTAAAACTTTATCCTCCATTTCTGCTACAAGGCAATCCTAAAGAAGGAAAGAAGAAAAAAGAAAATTGTGAGAGAGCTAGAAACTTGGCATGCCCCTCCCCCTGCAGCCCAAACAGCCCTGTATGGGATGCGGAGGGCACGGAGCGGGCACCCAACACCTTCTCAGGCTCTGCTCTCTCCTGACCAAAGAAGCTTATCATCCAAGGAACCCATTTGACCGATTATTTCATCAGAAAACCTATGAAAATCATTGAACTGAAATCCACCCACCATCTATACCGTGCAGAGAGCAAGAAACCAGAAGTCGAGTCCAAGAAGGAAACCTGACAATGGCTCCCAAATGTGACCCCGTGCTCAGCCAGCACTTGACCAACAAGTCAGGAATCTTTTAGCTCTGGGCCTGCTTCTATAAGAATAGCTTTCAAATAAAGGCTTGAGTAAATGTAGCCACAGAAGTTTATTTTAAGCAACACTGAGATTAAATCAGATATTTTAGTCCTTAATAAATGAAAAAGGTTCAACAAAACATTCATTAACACACTGCCAAAAAAGTGGTCTTGAGGTATGCTATTGATGATGTTAAATAAAGGGCTGGAGTGCAAAGCATTATTTATTCAGCGTAAGAACAAAAGACTCGGAACTGTATGAACCCAGCTGGCTGATTATAGGAGTCACCATTGTCCTGTCTAAAAGTGGTCACAGTGAAACCACCAATGTGAAACTCTCACTGTTAACCTCCACAGTTAACTGGCCTACAGCAAAGGTTTCCCTGTACATGGCAGAGGACATGCAGAAAAAAAGGGGGACTGGGGAGCCTGGGTGACTCAGTCAGTTGAGCATCTGACTTTAGCTCAGGTCGTGATCTTGCAGCCCGTGGGTTCGAGCCCAGCATCGGGCTCTGTGCTGACAGCTCAGAGCCTAGAGCCTGCTTCAGATTCTGTGTCTCCCTCTCTCTCTACCCCTCCCCCACTCACACTCTGTCTCTTTGTCTCAAAAATAAACAAACATTAAAAACAAAAAACAAAAAAAAAGAAAAAAGAAAAAAAGGGGACCAACTAGATTCTTCAGAGTTTATTTTGCACCTTTAAGTATAATCCCAAACTGGAACATCCTAATTATTTCATGTACACGAAAGATATTAATCAACTCTGTTGGAATTGTAAAAGATTTTCACTTCAATGAAAAGTCACTTAAGGTCACTTTTCTGCTACCACTAAGGAGTGGGGCGGGGGGCGGGAGTTAGAAATGTATGATACTCTACCCTATGATTTTGTAATCAGATTTTTGGTATCTTCTTAAATTAAAAATGTGTTAAACATTAATAGTGACTCTACTGCTCCCAAAGTTTACCCTTATCCTCAGGAAAAGAGCATCCAAGTAAGAAAATACTTAAAAAAAGAAACTTAGAGATAGATTTTTATATGCGTGAAGCTGATATGAACTCAAACACTACAGGAGCAACAACTTCTGTAAAACAGAATCATTCCAGCTCGAACATGTGCCTTGCATCTTCCATCTTGTGCACAGAGCTAAACCACCAAGTACCATGGATGGGATGTGGATGGCTCATCCCGTGTTAACAGCATCGGAAACACAGAATTTACTAAGTAAGTATCAATTTTCAGCGAACAGAACACTTACGCAGTCTTGTGCTAGGAATAAAAGTAATAATGTGTATTTATGGTTTTTCATTACAGATCCCAAAATGATAATCACCCACTGGCAGAGAGCTCCTCTCAATACTCCACAGCCCACGATTCAAGGTGGATGTGTGGCCTTGTGGTTCCTGACACTTGATTCCTTGACAGGTCCAAGAAGCCACCTAGAAAATGGGCTCCCTGTGGCATTGGAACCAATGGGTGAGAGGTGCTCTCCTGCCTCCCCAAAACTGTTCAAGCCAACGTGTGAAAGGGCTCACTTTTTACCTTCCGCAACGGTGAACACGGGTTCCCACAGCCGTTTCTACCGGGAGGAAGCAGCCGCAGGCATGATTTCATGCTTTTTGGCACAAAGGCAATGGAATGGAAAAAAGGCATCCTGAAACCAAATCAACCCTCTGGAGCCAGACGGCAGGGCTGAGCTCCATCATGTTCCTCGGTCACCTGGCTCGCAGCCTCAGACCAGCCTACCTGGCAGGGACCCAGCCAGGGCAGCTGTCCGGTGCTCCTTCCCTCCACTGCTCGTCCTCCTTCTACCTCGTCCCCAGCGGGGTAGCCCTGAGCAACCTGCCCAGCTGCTCCCTGCCTGCCCTCCTGTCTCTGCGAGGCGGGCACGATGCACCCTCACTCAGCGGAGAAGCAAACGCGACAACACACGGCGAGCACGCGGCACACACGTGAGACACAACCAGCGCTCCGCAAATGCTCTCGTGGCTTTTTCCTCCTCTGCTTCTGTGGCCACGCAGCTTTCTGTCCAGTGAACTGGACTCCTGGGCTTTCTAGTGTACTGCTCCCTTCCCCCCGAGTTTTCCCCCAGCGGGACTCGGCACCTGCCACCGTCATCCCATCTCTCACGGCCGCCACTGCAGTTTTCATGGCCTCGCAGCGCAGAGGACAGACTGAAGATGCAGATCCCCACCCCTCCCCCCGGAGTTCCTCGGTCTGACGTCACAGCCCAGAAACCGGAAACTGACGGAATATCCACCCGTGGACTTGGACGGCACGAGGCGTGCTCACGAGAAGGGCGCAGTCTCCTTCCAGGGGAAAAGGCAGCAACGATTTACGCCTCAACCCAGGAGACCGACACGTTATCCTTCAAGGGAAGGATGCAGACGAAGTGACAAGAAACAGGAGGGGAGATGGCAACCCGTGGAGGAGAGAAAGGAGCGAAAGGACACCCAAAGGTCTCTCCTTGCAGACAGAGACGAAAGGAATAAAGACCCAAGGAGAACACGTTCCTTGTCACCGGAAGAAGGAAGGACACAACTTTCATTCCTGAAACTTCCCAGATAAAAGGAATACACGGAAAAGACAGGTTGCTTCCGGAAAGGTCAACAGACCTCCTGCCGAGAAGTTCTGAAGACGGCACTCCCCCCCCACCCCGCCCCCCCCCCCTCGCGGCTGGGAGGGAGTGTGAGGGCTCCCCCTTTCAGGATGCAGGCGGCACCCTGCAAAAGGCACGGGGCTCGCTCATCAAGTGCGTTGCTTCTCATTTGTGTGCACACAAATACACCCGGTGCCAAAGCACCTGTGTTCTCCAAACGCTAGAGAAAACATATGTTCAAGGAGCTAGCCATCTTTTTCAACCCACGTTCCTAAAACGATATTCCGTGTATAGTGACGCCTTGCCAGTCTTCACCCTTAAGAACTGTTCAAATTTAAATAAGCCACAGAACAAACAAACCAAAAAGGAGCAGCATATTGTGAACTCCCTTTCCTGGAACCATCAAGTCGGTGTCCAGAAAACCAGCACAAGGCATCGTTTTTAGATTTCCTACTATATGCTGTCACTTCTTGTGGGCACTGCGCTTTGCATTTAGTCTTCACAGCAAACTTTCGAGGTAGGTGTGGTTATTTTTAGGTAAAATATTTCACATTATTTGTATTTAATTTTACACAAATACATAAATGTGGTCACATAATGGTCTTTGTAAATTTTTTAAAAAGTGTTTCTTTTCGTCCTTGGGGTTGGGGGCAGGGGGGGCTGGCTCCTAGGCTCTGTCCCCACTTCTCTCCCTGCTAAAGTAACACGACTTTTCCTCCAGACTGCCTACTGAACTTACTCCCTTGTACACAGGTTCTTGGATAGCGTGTGTGTTACGAACACGTGTCTTCCTACGTTTTCATATTGGGGGCGGGGGGGTCACCATTTGTCTTTATATTCCACTTTTTTTCCTTCTTTGCTCGTTCAACAATAACTTGTAGAAATCTTACCAAATCATCTGGTGAAGTAAATATTAATATTCCCATTTTACAGACAAAAAAAAAAAAAAAATGAGGCTCTTAAGTTTTAAGCGACTTGTCTGAGGTCCCAGGGCTAAGCAGTGGTAGAGGCAGGATTTGAACCTGTGGTGGTCTGTCTCTGAAGCATATACTCAATGAGCACCAAAGGGAAAACAAAAACAATACCTCATGTGTCCCTTAAGTTTGGGTTAAATTTCTCCCGATACATGAAAGATGTGCATCGGCTTCTTTGTCAAAAGCATTATCTCATTTGTTTAAAAACGCATTTAAAAAAATTTTAAAAACCACTTATCATGTGCCAGGTGAGCTGAGGCCCACAGAAGCAGGGGCAAGTGTGGTGAGACTGCTCGGTGGACAGGACACCCTGCTCCTGACGTGAACAGATCGGGATCTGTAACTCCCACCAGGAGATGTTTTTTCTATCATCAGTTCCCAACAGTCAACAATGACTACCAAGGGGCTGGGGTGGCTCAGCCGGTTAAGCGTCTGACACTTAGTTTCGGCTCAGGTCATGATCTCAGGGTTCATGAGTTCGAGCTCGATGCAGGGCTCTGTGCTGACAGTGTGGAGCCTGCATGGGATTCTCTCTCTCTCTATGCCTCCCCTGCTCATACTCTCTCTCTCTCTCAAAATAAATAAGTAAACTTAAAAAAAAAAAAAAAATGACTACCAGGAAAACACCCCAAGATGACATAATGGGCCCATCCCATCAGGACAAGCACAGAGCCATGCTGGTCAGATTCCTCAAATGTCACCGTTGCAACGGAGGGTCCCTCCAGCCACGTATCCATAACTGTATCCACCTCATCCTTCCGGGGCCCTTCCCTCAGCATTTCTTAACTTCACGTGACTTAGTTGCTCTGGAGTTTCTATGAAAAAAATTAAGTGCTCTAACAGTTTAGAGAAAGTACGGGCCTATTAGCTCAACTATTTTAAAACAAAAAAAGGTAATCTTTGATGTAAAAGCCACTGCCCATTGTTCAGAAACCATCGGCAACAATGCATCTAATGGAAAGCCCCCCATCTCTCCCCAGGTCGGATGGGAAAAAAATGGCAAGAAACAGAAAGAGCGAAAAAGGCACTTCATGCCTGCATGTGAGCCCTCTGAGGAAGAGGACAAGGGTAAAGGGAGGACACAATGTTAAAAAAGCAACGGCATACTGACCTTCTGGACTGTAGTGGTCAGGTCCAGGCAGAGCTGAATGATCTTGTTCTTCGTTACTGAGAAATCGGTGATCCCTGTAAATGGAGCCCTGGAAAGCAACAAGCATTCTTTTAAAAAGGGGGGTGGGGACACTGGGATCCCACGTTGCAGGCTGACAAGCAGAGCTGGTTTAAAGGACTCGTTATGCAATGGTTTCCTCTCCCGTTAACACACAAAACAGGAATCTGAACAGAAGAGCCGCAGGAGTGCTAGATAAAAACACATTAGAAAATGAGCCAAGGGAATTCACGTCCCTTCAGAAGTCAACTAACGGCCTTCAGACCAACGAAATAATCATGAGTGTTTAACGGCAGCGAAAACACCTTTGGCACGGGGGTTCCACTCTTCCCCAAGTGGACCTTAATTTGGTCCTGCCACTCGTCTGTTCAGTAGCTTCCAAAGGGACCCTAAAATCCCACCATGATCCAGAAGTCCTGGAGAGGCCCAGTGGAAGGGACATGAAGAGGCTCATTTTCCTAAGATAGGCGTGTGTGCAGCCTGGGCCCTCCTCTGATGGGACAGTGGAGCACACGCGTAACCTACCGGTCCAGCCAAGCTAACAAGGCCTTAGCAGCACCGATTAGCTCCACCACAGAGGTCAGGAGTTCGTTCGGGGGCTTGTGGGAAGTGTCCCCATCGTAAGCCGGACTTTTCCGCCGGCTACTTATGTAATTCTGTAAGTTGTGGGAAGATGCTCGCAGTTTCAGAACCAAGTTCTTCATATTATCGGTTTCAAGGCCGTAATTCTGTGGAAAATAAAATCAAAGGGAAGAATTCAAAACAATCAGCAATGTCCAATCTCTATTAGTAACTCAAAAGCCCAGCGAGCAACTTGAATAACTCCTACAATAGCCGCAAAATCCTCCTTATTTACCCACAGTGCAGACCTCACCCACTCGCAGTCACACTGGCCTCCTCTCTGTTCCTCCTTCAGCTTCCTCCCACCTCAGGGACTTGACTCTCGCCAGCTTCCCTTGTCAAAATGCTCCTCCCACAAATCTTTGCAAGAATAGCTCTTTCTTATATTGACATCCTAGCCCAAATGTTCCCTCCTCTTGGAGGCTTCCTTGACCACGTAGAGCAGTTTCTCAGCCTGAGCCCTACTGACAGTTAAAGCCCAGTGGTCTCTGTTCTGGTTGGGGTGAGAGGATGAGGGAGGATTCTGGTACATGGCAAGAGGCTCGGTGGCACCGATGGCCTCTCTCGACTCATTCGCCGTCAGTAGCACACTCTCCCTGGCTGTGACGACCGAACACGTCTCCAGACATTGCCAAACGCCCCCTCAGGTCGCTCTCTAGCACATCACCTATCTGCCACCTCCCGGAACCACCATGGTTGGCAGGAACCATCTTCCTCCATGGGGCACAAACTGTGAGACAGGGCGAGTTCTATGTATGGTTCACCCGTACCTGCAGCACAGAAGACAATTTCCATCAGGTGAGAGGCACCTGCCCAGAAACAGAGCAGCGCTGACTAAAGGTCAGTTCACCGGAAATGTAATTTCTGTCCCTTGAGTTCCTAACCTGTGTTCTTTCTGGACGATGTTCATCTTACTCAGGTGCTTTGAAAAAAAAATGAATTTCACGTGACAGGTAAAGAACAAATCCCAGAGGATGACACATAAATCTGAGATGACTCTGGGGAGGGGACGGATGAACTTCTGTATTGAACTGCACGTCCATGTCCCAAGTTGGCGTTTCATTATTTTCACAGAAAAATAAAGATATTTCTGGGGCATACTACACAGTTTCAATAGCGTCCCAAAACAAGACCGTGGTACCATTTAAAAGCCGGGAATGATATGACCAACGTTATTGAACACTTACTCCACACCAGGGATTGAACTAAGGGCTCAACAAGTATTATCTCCGGTAAATAACACGTGAAGGTGGAAATGACAGTATCTCTATTTTACAGGTGAGGGAATAGAAGCACGGAGTCATCGAATTTACTAATCTGTGGAGAGGTGGGATTCCAATCAAAGTAGTCAGCAGCGAGGGCACAAGGTTTGGATCACCATGGGGCATGTTTCCATTTCACCCTCCCTGCCCAAGGCAGGGCAGAAGGAGAAGACAGAAAATGGGCTGGGTAAAGACGAGCAAAAGGAAAGCAGCCAGCGGCCCCGGATTCTACACAAACTAACAAGATGCTTACCTCCCCCCAAATTCTATCCTGACCTGCTCCACCCCTGATGTTCAAAGAAATGTTTGCATGGTAATAAAAGTCCCAAGTAATTTCTGGTGTCAATGACTCTAAGACACCGTAGTGGGGTTTTCACTGTAGTTAATTGTTCATGAAGCTTAAATTTATGTTGCTTCCTCTAGTGCAATACAAAGTGCTTTTTAAAAAAATTTAGATAGGAATTTTGAAAAGAGTGGAATACAACAAAAAAGTAGGCTAAGAAAATAAAAATCCTCCCCAGATCCACGAACTGGAAGCTGTCTTTTGTAAACCTTAAAATTTTCATAATAAATTCACAAATTCATAATTTTATGAAATAAAATTTCAAAATAAAAGTGTTTTGTATTAAACGGCAATGTTCCATTTAACTCTTACATTCTTCATTTTTTTCTGTCATTTTCTACAGGCTAAAATATGACATTATCCTTCAACACAGAAGACAAAACTACAAAGATGGGTTTTCATCACGCTTTTTCAATTCAGAGAATCAAAGACTCACAAGTGAATGGATAAAGAGCCACATGACAAGCTTGTTTTGAAGCACTTGTGACTGATTAAAGGGAACTGTCCCCTCATTCAGTCAATTACTCAGCCTGCCAACTTCTATCAAGAGTTCTGAACTAAAGCAAGAGAGTCAGCTTTCTACAATCGACGTCACCTAAAATATGAGTGGAACTCTTATTACCGTACACAACATTTACTTCTTGAATTCAAAGCGGACTGAACGCATTTTAGTGTTGCAAGAAGTTTTAAACCTCAATCTCCTACAAACCTACCCCTTTTAATATTAAAACAAAGGGGAAGTGTCGCTTCTTGTTAACTGGTTCTTTTCATTTCCACTCAAGGTGCTCTGATTCTGTTTTCCCACCCAAAACAAATCATAGGACTAGAAGGATAGATAGATAGATGCAGCTATAATGGAGTACAATTTTAACAAGACAGAGGGAAGAAGCAAAGAAGGAAGGAAAATACCTTCCCTTTCCACTCCATTCCACAATAAGAAGAGAACAAGAAACTGATTACATTAACTCAAGAGAGCCTCTAATGTAGAAAAATAATCAGGGAAGTATTATTGACTTAAGTGACCCACAACAAAAGACAGAAAATGAGTAATTTCTCAGCCCAGATTTGATTATCTCCACTAATCTTTTCCCTAAAACTTATCTCCTTCAGAAACTGCATTAAAAGTATCAACAAGACACACACCGAGTAAGAAATGAAAGGAGTCTCTGAAATTCTACATACCTACAGAAACCCTTCCACTGAGATCTCACTTCATTAGAGGTTAGCCATCAGGGATTACTTCCCGGTCTGGTTAGAGAAATCACACAGCAGACAGGAGAACAGGAAACAGGCAGATTCTTACTCTTCCGGTGCCTGAATTATACACACTCTAGCTAAAGATGAATCTTCTATTTCTCTTCTACCTCCTCTTCCCATTCCTCCTGACCCTGTTCATGATCTAACATATGTGTATAAGGAGGGCCAGAGAACACAATCTAAACCATCTCACTGACTTGGGTCAATTATTAGGTCACAACTTAAGGCATATATTCCGCAGTTTCCCTAAAGGCATTTTAATACAACCTCATGAGCAGGATCAAGTTAAATACAAACTGACAGCAAAGATCACTCTTCCTGCATGATTTCTCCCCAAAAAGAAGGATAACATTTTTTAATGACTTGCCAGAGATGGCTAAATTATGGACAATGAATAATCTCAGGGGTATACAAGTGCGCAGAAGCACCCTGGACAAGTAAACACATTACAAGTATTTCATTTATTTATTTATTTTTTTTTATTTTTTTTCAACGTTTTTTATTTATTTTTTTGGGACAGAGAGAGACAGAGCATGAACGGGGGAGAGGCAGAGAGAGAGGGAGACACAGAATCGGAAACAGGCTCCAGGCTCTGAGCCATCAGCCCAGAGCCCGACGCGGGGCTCGAACTCACGGACCGCGAGATCGTGACCTGGCTGAAGTCGGACGCTTAACCGACTGCGCCACCCAGGCGCCCCACAAGTATTTCATTTAATCACACACTTGGGTGGCATCAGTTAACGTGTGTGCTGATCCCAACTTTGTTCACTTTCTTAACCTACACCAACCTTAAAAATCTATCTGTGCCTGCCTTGGTCTTGACAGGTTGATTTGCCAAAGAAAATAGGTTACAATTATAGTTCATAGTTCATTACTCTCAGTCACACCCTCCGGACCAGTGCTAGTCAAACAGAACTTGCTGCGGTGATGAAAATGTTCTCCATCTGCACTGTCTAAATATGGCAGCCGCTAGCCACCACTAGCTATGAGCTCTTGAAATGTAGCTTAGGGCGACCGAGGAGGTAATTTTTTTTTCATTTTAATTTATTTTCATGTAAATAGTTGCATGTAGCCAATAGCTATCCTACTAGAAAGAGCAGCTCTAGAGTCTGCCCCTGACAGGTAGAGAAAAATTGGGCCCAGACTCTGAATTCAATCCCGAGAGTGATCTTGGTTCTACCTCACGATACCAGTCACTTGTAAAAGACAGTGGCGTTCCCTCCCTTGCTCTCTATCCATGACCACCTATCTGTGGGCCATCTGCTCACCAGTTCTGGAATCTTTACCAACAGCTGTTCGCTAGTTTTTGGTTTTTATCCATTCTATCTGCCCTGTTCCTTCCAGAATTTTCCAGTGGTTTTGTTTTTTCCTCCCCCTTTCTTCTAAATTCTCTTCATTTCCTGTCTATCACAAAACCAACATCCACTAAACTCAGTTTACATGACAACCTCTTTTATACAACCTCAGGGCCAACTGCAAATATACATTAACTGCCCAAGGGAGGAGTTGTTCAAGGCAAAAAATTATGACCAATTTATATATACAAAGATCTATACAGTATAAATGGATTAAATAGATAGTATAATTAATATATGCATTACAATAAGAACATTTAAAGGGGAAATTACAGCAAGATGAAAAGCTATTTTAATAAAGCTCTCTAAAACCCTCCCCAAACCGGAAAAGGCACCCTCATTTGAGAACTCTCCTATCACCCTCCTGTCAAATGCATTCACCAGCACTCCACTGCAGAAGGCATGTCCAGAAGGAGTCTGAGGTCAAACTTTGTCTACAAAGGAAATTAGAAGGAAATTGTAGGAGATAAAATGCAGCTTTAGGTTCTGGCATTTGTCCAGCTTTGTTCATTTTATCCAATATTTTAAGAGGTAGGGAAGGGGCAAAAGCAAAGAGAGGCAGCTGTTAGGTTTATTATCCAGCTTGCTGTGCACCGTGTGCCTCTAACAGACCCTTCCTCCTTACCTCTCCTATTGTGGACTGCAAAGTAATTTGCCTGTCCTCAAACCCCTTCCTTCAAGTTGAAAGAGACAAATCCATTTAGCAGAAAAGATGGAAAAGTGATCTTCCCAGAAAGCGTAACAAAAGTAAACTCAAACAAGCTGCCCTGTATAAAAAAAAAAAAAAAATGCAGCTTTAAGAACAAACAAGACTCTAAGACATCTTCTGGGCCATGCAGAACGCACGTTAGTGTGCAGCCGCATCTAGGGAGGGTTACTGTACAGATGGGGAAAACAGACACCACCGTTTCCCTGGAGGTCGCAGAGCGAGGAGTGTGTCGCAGAGGCAGGATCAGAATGCAAAACGCCTGCCTTCCAGGCCAACATTCACACCACTTGGCCACAGCGTCTCCCCGGTGGCAGCTCATTTATCAACCACAAATAATTTCCCCGTTAGTTTCGTAAACAAGAGCAGCGCATCTCAGAGCAGGAGACAAAGCTCTGTCCATTTTAAGAAGAAGAACATGCACAGCACAGTAAGAGTTATATAATCAACGGAACGCAGACCAGCAATGGCAGAATCATCGGGAACATTCTTCCCCACCGTTCTCAGTGATGTCATTGTATATACCCCTGGCTCAGGTTCACAGCATTACTTAACCCAGACTGAATGCTGCGGCCTGGGTCCAAATCCTGACAGTTTGGGGCGCTGCATCCTTCACACAGCATCCTAACGGACACACGTGGATCCCCACCGTGTGGCAACCAGTGTGGAAACACAATGTCCTCACAGGTGTTGTCATCCCACACCTAAAACAGCTGCTCGGGCGGCCACGGGTGTAGTGCAAGAGTCAGAACCTGGCAGGATTTAACTCAATGTGCAAGTCAAAGCTCAATCATCTGCAAAGGGTACCAAAGTTCACATTTTTTCCCTTCTAGTTACCACTCCGCAGGCTGACTACTACGAGCAAACACATCAGTTATTTAAAGATCACAAATACCTGTGAAACATAAAAAAGCTGTTGATAGTACCAAAAGCACACATGAAATCAGAACCTGTATCTCACTTCAGCTTAGAACATGATATTTTCATTCAGGATTATCTCCAGTGTTTTATTCTCCACAGAAGATAAGAAAACTAACAGATTTTTTTCTGTAAAAGGCAAACTCAGTTTCTGTGACAGGCAGATTTCTTCTTAAAGGGCAAGACAATAAATATATTGGACTTGCGGGGGCCACACGGTCCCCTGAAAGCATGAAAGCAGCCACAGACCACAAATAAACGAACGGTCATGGCTGTGTGCCAATAAAACTTTATTTACAAACATGGTGGGCTAGATTTAACGTGTAGGCCACAGTTTGCCACCTCTTTATCTAGAACATGATTTCTTTTCTTCCTTTTTAGGTTATCTTCAGCTCACGTTTCATTTCAATGGATCATTAAGAAAATGGAGGCACCTGGGTGGCTCAGGAGGTTAAGCACCTGACTCTTGGTTCCGGCTCAGGGCACAATCTCGTGGTTTGTGCGTTTGAGCCCAGCATCAGGATCTGTGCTCGAAGTGCAAAGCCTGCTCAGGATTCTCTCTCTCTCTCCCCCCCCTCCTTCTTTCTGCCCCTCCCCCTCTCGAGTGCACTCCTGCTTTCTCTCACTGTCTAAACAAATAAATAAGAAAATGATTCTAAATCACAAACATTGAAGATTTAAGACAATAAGGTTCTAAAGAACGTCATCATGGCACAGATCTCTTGAACCAACCAGTGCACAGAGAAGGTCGACAGCCTCCAACACGAGTTCCTGGTGTCCAATTCGCGTGACCCCCAGCTCTTCAAGATCCTGATGGGAAATCTGCAGCAGCTGCTCTCCGTTTATCTTCTCCCGTTCGAACTTGTGAACATACTGCTGCAGGCAATCATCTAGCCCTACCAAAAGAAGGCAGAAGTCCATTATTGCCATTTTGTTGCCTTTACTCAAAAAACTGCCCACCTTTAAATGAACTTCAGGAATCGCCAACTATGCCCCAACTATCTGACTGTTTACACAATGTATACCCCACCCGAGGGACACTTTTCAGGTGTGTCCTCATCTTCTCATCTCAAACAGATGTGCAACGTGCAGCTTAAATTTTCAAATGGATTCGGCACAATTTTACGACGGTTACCTTCCCATTCCCTCTCAACTAAAAGAATAAACACTAAACCCTTGCTGACTTGGAAATGCGAGTTATGTGGACTAGATATTTGTTAAGCAGTCTTCCTTTGGAGATTGTCCATCTGTCTCCCAGCCCGTGTGATCCCATGGACTTGCCAATCAAGATGCTTTGCCACAGCGGTTGGCCACAACATTCTACCCACCAGCCAGTTACAGGTTCAAGGATGACCAAGCAAAACCAATCAAAATCTTCCTTGATACTTGGTATATGGACACAGGAAGAGAGAAGTTCTTCCTTTCCGGCTGGAAGTCATAAGGATATAACTTTGGGGATGCTGGCTTTTTTCTGATCAGTTTCCTAAAAATACATCCATTTGAGAAGAAGAAAATGCTCCAATAATATGCTATATGCCACTGGATGTAACCCTGCTTAAAGGTAATTCTACCCCTACAATTTTTCACTTAAACTGAACTAAATCCCCTTTCTAGCTTAAGCTTGTTTGTGTTGGGTTTCTGCGCCTTGCGACTGAAAAAGTTCTCACGAATACAGAATCCAAAGGAGAAAATACCAGCAGTGGTACCAGAGAAAGGCAATGTTAATTAAAAGGGGTAGCTTACGGGAATTTTTCCAGGTCGAATAGTACTGTCAACAGAGTTGTATTTTAATGTTTTGTTTGTTTGTTTGTTTTGTTTTTTGAGAGAGAGAGATAGAGACAGATAGGGTGTGTGCTTGGGATGGGGAGGGAGAATCCCAAGCAGGCTCCATGCAGAGCACAGAGCTCAGCTCGATCTCACAAGTGTGGGATAAACACCTGAGCTGAAATCAAGAAACCGAATGCTCAAATGACTGAGCCACCCAGGAGCCCCAATGTTCTTACATAATGACTAAAATAGGTAAGCCTCACAAAACTTGGGTTTCTTTATTCTTGTATAGAGAACTTTCTGGTCAACTTGTTTCAGTGGTTTTACTGGAATAAAATTTTATACTGAATCAATTGGTCTATTCAAGCCTAATAATAAAAGCCACCCTGAGTGTTTCCAACAATGAGGCTTATATAAATCAATCCCAACACAAAGGGTGAAAATTCAATTTAACTAGAATAAAATATGTGGAAAGCACACTGCTGTGCTCGGTCACCCTCAAATACACACACACACACACACACACACACGTGTGCACGCACACACATACACACGCAATTATTTCATTGACCCCTCACCAAAGTTCTGCCACATGGGTACTTTGGACTAGGAAAAGGAGACACAAGGCGCAGCACTTGCTTTTGGCAACACTAACGTCATCTATGGATCTTAAAAGCTGATGTGCTAAGCTAAATGATACCTCTGCCCCGTAAACTTTCACCATTTACCTCCTGGTAAGACATGAAAAGAAGACCAATGTCCTTAGAACCATTTGGGACTACCAAATACAGGAAGAGGAGGTAAGAAAAAATTATTTTCTGGTAACCAGCTGGAACCCACCCGTCTTCCCTCAAGTGACACCTATCTAGCCAAGGGGCTCCATCACACAGCAAGCGAGGTTAGGGACAGTGACATAAACAAACCCAGCTCCACTTTGACAGCCTCGAGTCACAAGTGGCCATTGTGGCACGTGAGTCAGACAGGCAGTGGAGGCCACGCAAGTCAGCAGGTATGGAGACCGATGTGCCCCCCTGCCCCTGGGCTGCATCCCAGCACCCTGCCACCCAGGGCCATCTGCAGATGGGCAGTATCTATCTGCAGTGAACAACAGCGCCAAGACCTAAGGAGAGCCTCCTAACACCTCTACTCCCAATTTATAGATGACTAACTTTAGGGCACAAGGGAGCTACAAAACCCGTCCACAGCCACACGGCTGGTAAGATGCCAAGAGAAGGATTTCTATAGTCATTTTCTTCAGCTTTGCTATAGAAGGAAAGGCCTGGAATTCAAATCAAGGCCCATTTGACACAAGCTCTGCTCTTCAACATTCCCCCCAGGAAACACGGAGTTATAAAAATTCCTCTCCAAGCATCTTCCTAAATAAGCAGTAGGGTCTACAGTAACACGCTGGATTGCGAGTAACTTGTTTTGCAAGTGTTCCGCAAGATGAGCAAACATTTTTTTTTTAATTTTTTTTACATTTATTTATTTTTGAGAGACAGAGAAACAGAGCACGTGTGGGGAGGGGCAGAGAGAGAAGGAGACAGAACCCAAGGTAGGCTCCAGGCTCTGAGCTGTCAGCACAGAGCCCGATGCAGGGCTCGAACTCACAAACCATGAGATCGTGACCTGAGCCGAAGTCAGACGCTTAACCAACTGAGCCACCCCAGCGCCCCAATGAGCAAACATTTCTAATAAATTTTCATTTGAAAAGCCAGCGATGTCTTGCAATACAAGTCGCACGTGATTCCAAATATCACATGATCACAACTGAACCAATGGTTCTTGAAATTCGCTTTGATATACAAGTGCTTTGGATTGCAATCATGTTTGTGGAACAAATTATGCTCGCCAACCAAAGTTTTACTGTAATTGCAAACAGTTATTAAGAGAGAATCACAACATCTTAGAGGTACTTAGAAGGTACTGTCATTGAATCCAAACAGTTGGAAAGTACGAACAAAAGTCTTAACTACTATGAATTTCACCCAAAATCACTTAGCCAGTTCTAAGCCAGATCACAACCAACATCCTACAATCTCCTGTCCTTCAGGATGTCCTCTCCCTTTGCCTATTTTTAAAATTTAAAGACAATTTTTGTTTTAATGATCATCAAAGTTTAGGACAACTATGTTATACATTTAAACTTCGTTATGGCTGAATTGTGTTGCACCAAAATTATACGTTGAGGTCCTAACCCTGAGTGCTCAGAAAGTGAATGTATTTGGAGACAAAGCTTTAAAGATGTGATTATGTCAAAATGAGATCATCAGGATGGTCCTTTATCCAGTATGACTGGTGTCCTTATAGAGAAGACACACATGGAGGGAAGGCCTAGTGAAGACACAGGGGGAAGAAAGTCAAGGAGCACGGCTGCAAAAGAAGTCAACCCTGCCAACGCCGTTATCTCAGACTTCAGGCTCTAGAGCTGCGAGTGAATACATTTCTGTCGTTTCATTACCCGGTCTCTGGTACTTTTCTACGGCAGCCCCAACAAAACCCACACAAATGTAACAGCGTTTTATTTCATATTCATCCACAGGTCATAAACTCTTTCTTCACTTAATCTTAGCCAAAAGGCCGAGAAGCGATCATAAACTCTTTCTTAAGCAAAACAAACGACCAAGGACCAGCAGAACTGAAATTCATGTTTACTGTGCCAAGCAAGTCCACTGCTTAAAATATAAGCATAAAACAGAGACTCGTGTCAGTTTCCATGCACAGAATAAATGCGTCCATTAAAATTAAAGTGAAGAAGCCATGTATCATAGATGCTGGTTAAACTTTATCCCTGAATAATAAGTTGATATAAAGGTGAGGCCAGATTTCTCTTTTAATTAACTGGAAAGTTTCACTGGAGAAACAGGATTTCAGAAGTAGCTTTAGAGCCTGAGGAAATATTTTGGACACAGAGAAAGCGGAGATGGAAGGGCCCATGTGGGGTCCTGGTAGGACAAACGCTGCATGTATGATCAGAGACTGAGAACTTGAAGGATGCAGAATACAGAACATTTCCCTGAAAAGGGAGCCAGAGTGTCCTTGAGGATTCTGAGGGAATATACGGGACCTGACCTCAAATAATCCAAAGATCCCCGACATGTAGAAGAATTATCAAGAAGGAATAGCATGTTGCCACCTACCTAAAAACAGTTTCTATAGTGGCAAAAAGACTTCTTTTCAAGGAACACATATGTTGAATAGGCTAGATTAAAAAAAAAAAATTAATGTTAATTTATTTTTGAGAGAGAGACAGAGTACGAGCAGGGGAGGAGCAGAGAGAGAAAGAGACACAGAATCCGAAACAGGATCCAGGCTCCCAGCTGTCAGCACAGAGCCCGACGCGGGGCTCGACTTCACAAACCACAAGATCATGACCTGAGACAAAGCTGGACACTTAACCGTCTGAGCCACCCAGGTGCCCCTGAATATGCTAGATTTTAAATAATGTTGCCCCAGCTTTATTATTCCAACATGTTATGGCCTATTCTTCAGTTATCCCACTGATCAGAATACAAACATTCGCAAACAGCTAAATGAAATACGACACAGCCCCACAGAGGAGGGGAAAATCCCCAACTCAAGTAAACTGGTCTAATCGTTTTACAATTTGCAAGATCCACTTTAATCTATTTGTCGCACGTACCTGTTTGCCAGTTCCTTGCTTCGAGGAACTTACAGAATGTCTAGCAGCACCGAAACAAACACGTAATTAAATAAAATTAGATCAAACACATTCCAGTTACACAAATTAAGCACATAACTCGATGTGGAAGAACCAAGAAGGAGAAGGAAGGAGAGGCCCAGCGTCCCTCTGCTGTCACCAGGTCTGGCAGTAAACACTCAAATGTTCAAAGAAATCCCACACGTGAAAAGGAAAAAAAGAAACCTCTCGCCCTAGATGTAGACCGAGACGGGGCCATGGTTAAGAGCCTGAGCACCAATACGAGTCCCACTTCTTGCCACAGGAGCAAGTTACTCAGTCCCCTGTAAAACAGGGATAAAAGAAAGCACTGCCTACTGCACGGATCTGCAATGAAAATGAAATGTTAATATTTATAAATGGGCTTAGAACACCACGAAGCACACAATAAATACTCTATAAATATTGTTAAATACAAAGATGTGATTTATTCAGGTCCTCACTTTCCTAAGTGTTCAGAATAAAAGTTGCCAGAGAGACAGAGAAACCCCAAAGGCGTAGATAGCACCCCCTCGGGAACACTGTAAATTGGAGATGGGATCTCAACAGCCCACATTATCATCTCTCCTGGAAGGTATTCCCAAAGACGGGAGCCTGCCATAATCATCGATTCCACCTAAAAGTGTTTTCTGATGGACATCAGAACATAAGCCCCATGAAAGCAGAGGTTTCCTTTTGTTCATTGTTTGGCCCCCAGCATCTAGAACATTGCTGGCACTTGACAACATTTGTGAAATAAGTAAGTGAATGCGTGAAGAAAGACAAAGAACTTCACAAAAATATTAATGTCACACCAACGTACAAGCCACCTGATTTTATTTTCCCATGGAGGTGAGTAACTAAAGATAAGGAAACTACGGACTGTGGTATCTACAGGTATTTGCTTCAAGTCTCAATGTTTCAGGATTAAAGAAGGTCATTTCTACCTTAAGGATAAAGAATCATTGTCCCATACTAAGAATTATTTTTTCTTAATTAATCTCTCTAAAAGGTGGCAAGGCCTGTGTATAGGAAGATTAAGAAGTTAGAGGAAATGTTCCATCACAAAAAATGTAGAGCTATTCTCTTCCTATTTTCTGTAGGAGACTAAAGTCAGATCATGGGCTACATCACCCTCTTTCTGTACACGCGGCCCACTGGAAGGACTGTTCAGTGGCTATGCTTTTGGCCTATGCTCAAGTCAGCAAAAACTGTAATTCCACAAATACAGAGTGGTCTTACAGCATTTTACATACAGTACCTTTGATCACTGAAGCATGTTTTAGCCAGAGGGTTTTGTTTTGTCTGATTCAGAAATTGGTTCAACTAAAGTTATAAGCTCGTGTCTCAGTCAGGACTTTTGAGGGCCACAAGTGACAGATGATTCAAACAGAATCGGGTACACTAGGTTCCTCAACCAGGAGAATCAATTACAGATCACACAAATTCAATTTCATTCATTGAATTAACATGCAAGGCGTTCCACTATGAAGGAGATGAGGGCTTAGGAAGAGGTCAGTTCTCCACGATCTGAACCAGAGGAAAGGAAACCAGACTTGGGTGATACGTTTATACCTAATTAAAATATTCTTAGAATTCTCAACACTTTTAAAAACATTAAACAGTAAAGACCTGACATCAAAGCTCCTCTGCCTTCCCATCTTGCTGACCCTCCTGATCCAATATGTCATAATGTCTCCCAAACGTGGCCCTTTGCTAAGGATTCAAAAAAACTCAATATGGTTGGCTTCTCGATGGGCATAATACAATTAATGAAGCAAAACTAATCAGAGCATGCCAAAATTCAGAAGCATGATGTACTGGTGGGACTTCCAAGTGTCCTTTTAGGAAGTGAGCCATCCAACCATATCCCTTTGGAATGACTTTCTTTTGTCACCCTTGTTTTGTTGAAGTCTGCAGGCCTTAATTTTAAAAGTAGCTGATAAAACTGGTTTAAATATAGCAATCTGAGTTTAGACAGTAACACCACGTTTGAAACACAGGAGTGTGATGACTTTCAGCTCTATAATTTTAAAGGATTGAGGAATTCTTTTTGCCTGGTTGGACAGGCCCTTGACTGACTGGCCTTCCCTAGAGAATCAAAACTACAACCAGTGTTGGGGCACCTGGGTGGCTCAGATGGTTAAGCATCCTTCCACTCAGGTCGTGATCTCGTGGTCCGGGGGTTCAAGCCTTGCATCAGGCTCTGCGCTGACAGCTTAGAGCCTGGAACCTGCTTCAGATTCTGCGTCTCCCTCTCTCTCTGCCCCTCTCCTGATCGCACTCTGTCTCTCTCTCTCTCTCAAAAATAAACAAACATTAAAAAATAAATAAGTAGGGGTGCCTGGGTGACTCAGTCAGTTGAGTGTCCAACTTTGGGTCAGGTCATGTTCTCGTGGTTCATGGATTCGAGCCCCGCATCGGGCTCTGTGCTGACTGCTCAGAGCCTGGAGCCTGCTTCTGTGTCTCCCTCTTGCTCTGGCCCTCCCCTGCTTATTTCCTCCCCACACCCGTGTCTCTCTCTCTCTCTCTCTCTCTCTCAAAAATAAGTAAACTGAAAATTTTTTTTACATGAAAATAATTGATTAATTAAATAAAAAAACGGTAGACTTGACGTCGCTAAGCAATGATGATCAGATCTAATGAGAATCACTTGAAATGGTATCACATTCCCTGTTAACAAAGAATCACAATTTGCCTTTCGATTTTTTTTCAATGTTTTAATCTTTAACTTTTCCTTTGGAAATGTCTATTTCTTATGTTAAGTTTTATAATATCCCTTCAAAAGGTCCCCTCCATCCCATGTCACTGTCGCAGCTAAACTCGCCCGCCTAGGTTTCTACGGTAATCTAGAAATGGGCTGCCACGCTCGGTCCTCTCTTCCTCCACAATTCTTCCTCCTAATTCGCCCTCCAAAATTCCGTGTAAGCAAAACCACCCTACCCTTCACAGATCCAAGTCCGGGAGCGTCTCATGGCTAAGCCCTGGAGGGTCTGTCCTCTTCCAAACTTCCCTAGACTCCCACTTTCCTAGGACATTTGTCCTTCCGGTGAGAATGTAGAAAATGCCCCTTTTGTGGAGTTTCTCCAAAAAGAACAAAAGCGTCAACTCACAGGTTAGCCAACACAGCTCACGGGCCAGATTCGGCCCACTGCCGGGTTTTGTAAGTCAAGTTTTATGGGAACACAGCCAGTCTTTCACTTACATGCTGCCTCTGGCTGCTTTCACGCTACAGTGACAGAACTAAGTGGTGTGACTGAGACCGAACGGCCCACAAGGCCTAAAATATTTACTACCTGGACCTCTACCAACCCTTGGTATAACTAACAGCAGTGACGAGTACAAAGTGATGATAAATCTGCCAAGTGGAGAAATAGACTCGACCAGGATTTAAGTGAATCTGGTTTTTTCTTTTCTTTTTATATTTTTCAAAGAGTCATTTTATAGAATTACACTGAATTAACAACAGAGAAGGTATCACCTCCCCTCCCCTATAAAAAAATCCTAAACATGCTTTAGGAGACCACTTACTAAAACTCACCAATTTTTAGGGTACAACCTGGTGAGTTTCAGCAGATACAGAGAGTCTTGTAACCATATCACAGCCATGATATAAACATTTCCATCACCCCAAAAAAGTTCCCTTTGCTGGTCAGTTCCCTCCCCACAGCCTCTGACAGCCAAGGGCTCATTGTGGCTTTACTCCATGGCCTTACTGCGTTATACTGGCTAGAAACCACTTACTCCCAGTGCTTGGGCTCCTCACACATGGATGAGCTGGCTTTGATCAGAACAGACACCCAGGGGCGCCTGGGGGGGGCTCAGTTACTCAAGTGTCCCACTCTTGATCTCAGCTCAGGTCATGATCTCACAGTTTGTGAGTTTGAGCCCCGCTTCCAGCTCTGTGCTGACAGCGTGGAGCCCTCCTGGGATTCTCTGTCTCCCTCTCTATCCCTCCCCCACTCATACTCGCTCTCACGCACTAAGTAAATAAATAACACTTCTGAAAGAAAGAAAGAAAGAAAGAAAGAAAGAAAGAAAGAAAGAAAGAACGAACTGACACCCACCCTACCACTCACAGCTCTGATTTTCTCAGTCATCTTGCCAGGTTTCTGGTTCAATGCAATGTGAAGAAAGGGTACCACAACACAACATCTGAGAACTGGATCAGAAGATCTCTCAGTTCCTTCCAGGCCTACGAGTATCTGAACTAGTATGAGTTACCTTCATTTACCATAGCAGAGTATGAAGAAGGAAATAAACTGCCCAGAAACTTCAATCTCAAACATCCTCAGAGCTAAAATAATTATCAAGTGAATGAACTTGGTCTTGGGGAAAGATGCTGTGAGGTTTTCTGCCCTGATTAGAGTCTGAGCCTATGAAGCCATTGCTGAGGCCTCTACTGCCTTCAAAGCAGAAGCTGCAGGAAATCCAAACACATGGAAAGAGCCAGCAATGAGAGCCCTGGAAGGCCAGTTAAGAACCAACCAAGCTCTTCCACTGTATTTATGGAATGGAGCAAGTGATCTTGAGGGGGAGGGATACGCTCCTGGGCATTTTTTAGAGTAGCAAGCTTAACGCACAATAGTGCTGAAGACAAAATAAAAATTTGTGCTCTTAACCATGTGGGAAAAGCTGGTCCACACATCACTAAAGAGGCACCAAATACATAGCAACAAACCCAAGCCTCAATTTCTTACAAGAAGCAACAACACGGAGAGCAGAGGGCAGTCAGTATTTTGTTTCTAAAGCAAACCCAGCTTTCTTGCCGGGAACTAATGCCTTCTAGGACTTATGTCACCCCAAAGACATCAGAAAATGGAACCGAGAAACAACCACTCTTCGGGTTTCACTACACACGCAGACAATCCGTTACCGAAAAAGAACTTGGAAATAGCAAATATATCCATGCCAGGATAATTTAAGGAAGTAAAAATAGAAAGACTACCTCAGTTCAAGGATTCAAGTTACCCAGAAAACAGTCAAGTAAACGGCCTGCCCTCATTTGAGGTTTCTGCACTGGTAAGTAATGCCTTCCAGCTGGCAATTTGCACCAGGAAACTCTGCGTCAAAGTTGTAGGCCCTGCAATCTGACCCTGTCTCACCGCAACCCCCCCTTCCCCCCCTCCCCCCGCCCACAGCTCCAGCGCAACCTTAACACTGTGTAAAGGACCCATCCGGCCATCCCTTCAGCACCCTGAGCCCAGGCGCAAAGGGAGGTGCCCAGAGTGGGGACAGGGGAAATGAAATGTTAGCATTGTCTGAAATCATCTTTTTCAGGAAATACTTAGGCTGACCTAAATCACTGAACTGACAAATGCAAATTCTGATGCAAATCAGAATCAACCAAAGAACCGAGGGTCTAGATGGTCTAAAGAGATGATCAGCTTTGAGTCCTCCTCCCTTGCCTGTCCCCCTGAAAAAAAGTATCATGAACATGAAAGGTAACACTGAGGGCAGGGAAGAAATCTGATGCTGCCTTACATGTCTGAGGATGTCGACATGTGTCTGTGCGTATACATATGTATACAAATACATCATAGATGTTCAGCAAAAGAATGCAAAGTAAGTTTTCAGATTCTAAAAACAAAACCAAGTTGTAGAGATGAACACACAGGATTCCACAACGCTCTGGGGGCGGGCGGGGCCGGCCGGGGGGGAATGTACTTTCCAAGGTTGGTTGGTGTAATTCAGTAACCAAACAGTTGTATCTAATTCTGGAATGCTTGGGGGGTGGGGAGGGCGGGGAGGAGTAACGTGTTAAGAGGAGAAAACAATGTACTTTTCTCAATATAAGTTGTAATTCTTCCCCTCCTCCAACACAACTTATTTTGCCAATACTATACATCAGATTTACTCTAAAACCAAACATTGGCTACAACTATTGTGACTGGCATGCTTACGCCGAATGGAAGGAAGAACTGAGTAGTTCCCCGCACACCACACACAGCAAGTTTAAGTTGACAGCTCTGGGGGGAATCAATTTAGCACAGGGACCAGGTGGTGGCCCAGAAGCTGGGCTTCAGCTCTGCCCATTGCTTGAGTGTCAATACTGCCCAGGGGAAAAGCTCCCCCATGCAGAGGTGAACACACAATACATTCGCCACTTCCTTTTCACCCGGGCCATCAGGATTTCCAGGGAAAAACTGCCATTTGTCTAATCATCTACTAACACAGCCATCAGCACTTCAAAAGTGCACAGTCCAAACAGCTGGGCAGCGTGTTAAATTAAGCCCCTGGGTTAACAGGAGGCTGAGCGTTTTACAGAGCACCTGCATGTACAAAACACTTCATTGATCCTCGCAATGACCCTAGGGAGGATGCTGGCCAGGTTATAATTATCGCCACTCCATTGATGAGGAACCCAAAATGAAAGAGTGGGCTCCCTAGGACATTGTTCCAGTAAAAAAGAAACAAAACAAAACAAAACAAAAAACAAAACGGGCAGGGCTAAGGCAGAACCCAGACCTCAGCTGGGCACCCAAATCCTCGTGGGGTCTAAGGTAGTTGATGAAGAAATGGAAGAATGGAAAAGTGACTTAATTAGGTACATTAATTCACAGACTATGTTTCAGGTACCATGCTGTGCACTGCAGAAATGCTCTAAGATACAAGTGATGTTCAAGTAATTGAAGACTAAAAAATTGTAAACAAAGCAAGGAAAGGGCTATTCTTAAGCTTATTTTACAGGCCAGGATCAGCAGCATGGCAGAGTAATTAAGGAATAGGGCCTCTGAGGCCAAACTGCCTGAATTCAGTTCTGCTACTCCCCAGCTGTGTGACCTTGGGGAAGTTACTTAAACTCTCTGTGCTTCAGGTTTTTTTAACCTACAAAACGGAGAGGATAACAGTACCTACCCTCAAGGGGTCATCTGGTTATCTGGATGATTAAACATGTTAAATATTCTTAAAGCACTTACAACATAATGACAGGCACACAGTAAGTGCTCTTTAAGTGTTTGCGGAAAAAAAAAATTTTAAGCTCTTTAAAAAAAAAAAAAAAAAAGACAAGAAACTGAGGCTCAGGGAGCTTTTAAATAACTGACCTAAAGTCACACAGCCAATAAGAGGCAGTGTTGGGGATTTAAACCATTGCCTGTCTAGCACTGTTAAGGGGAACACAGAAGCCCGTCTGGGATGGATGGAACTGGAGGTCTGACAGCAAGAAGCTGACATCATCAGCAGCTGATGGCTTTTTTGTACAGTAGCAGGAGACGGGGGCCAAGGGGATGCTCTATTCAAGGAGGGTGGAGAAAAGCCAAAAGCAGCTGTTGAACTGGGGACAGCTGCCTAGGGCAATGGAGCCTGTTGTGAGGCACCGTCAGTCTTTTCTGATTTTTGAAATGACAGCTTTATTGAGATACAATGCTCAGACCACACAATTCACCCAATGAATTCACACAATTCATTGAGTTTGGGTAGATTCAGAGTCATGCAACCGTAACCATAGCCAACCTTAGTACCTTTTCAACCCACCCTGCAACAAAAACCCATACCCGTTAGCACTCACTCCGTTTCACCCACCCCCGCCCTGACCACTGGTCAACCACTAATCTGTTTTCTAAGTCTATGGATTTGCCTGGCTATTTCACATAATAGATTCTAGACATTTCCCATAAATAGAATCATACAATATATGGTTTTTGGTGACTGGCCTCTTTCATGTAGTAGATTTTGAAGGTTCAGTAAACCTTCTCAACACAGTTAAATGCCATTCCCTTGCTCCAAGCCCTACTGGCTTCCCACTGCCCTTAGGAAAAACCCAAGCCAGCAAAGTCCAGTCTGGTCTGTTGGCCTCCTACCTGCCTCTCCGGCTTCATCTGGCCAAATTCTCCGCCAACTACATGCTGGACACCGGTTTTATTTACTTCCTCCGGCCCTCAAGCTTCTTTCTACTCCCGGGCATGCCTGAATGCTGTTCCTCCACCCTAGAATGATCTTCTTCGCAGGGAGGCCCCAGCTGATCCTGGACCTAAAGCAGCCCAATGACCCCTGTTCTTCCCTGTGGATCCTGGTGGCTTCCTTCATAAGACTTAGCAAATTTCTGAGTTTTTACTTGTTCATCAGTCCTCATTTGCCTCCGTCCCTCTCTACAACACAGAGCTGGGACCACGCCTGTCTGAATGATTCCCCATTGCAGCGTGCAGGGGCCAGGGCCCAGGGCCACTGCCTGGCCCCAAACAGGCACTCAAATAGACGAAGAGACAAAATGAGGAAAATTCCGGTTGAGGATGAAGACCAGAGTTTAGCAGCGTAAACCGATGAGGCCGCACAATCCCCCCAACCTGCCACACTCTTCGTAGCGAACCTGTCGAATCGCCCCGCTCCCATTTTTTCCTTAACGCCCTGTGACAAGAGCTACGGAAATTCCCCACTGGAAAACAGAACCAGAAGGTCCCGGCCCTTGCAGCTTACGGTGTGGTAAGGGAAGAATCTTCTAGGTTCTTCCACACAAAAATTTCCAAAACTGTGCCATACTTACGGCTTGACAGAATGTCAGCTCTAGTTCCCTGAGCGATTAAAGCTTTCTCCTTGTTCTCCAGAAAACCCAGTTTTTACTACACTCTAGGGGCCTCCACGTCGTATGTTACTTGAGTGATGTTCATGTCGCAGGCTCTCTTGTCTTATAAAGTCGCCTTGGTCTTGGGCAGGGGCTGGAAAGATACGTAGGCCTGGGCTCTATTCTTGCCAGCTATGGGACCTCGTGCAGATCACTTCACACCCGTTCACCAATGTGGACAGGCAAGGGCAGACAGGTTGACTCCGTGGTCCCACCAGCACTGTATTTCTAAGATTCTGTGATCTCAGGACACTACGTCCTTCTTTACATCTTCAAAATCAGTAAGAGACCCGCATCATCCAACCCCCTGCTGACAGAAAAGTCAAGGGCTCAGATATCAAAGCCAGCTCCCCCTCAAGAGGGCATGTAATTGGCACCATTTGTATATAGTAACGGACATGAAAAAGTAGTACTTTTGAAGATACTATATTATAAGTTCGTATAAGCCCAGAATTATGGCAGAATTTTAAAGATATATTACGCTTAACAAACAAACAAAAAACAAAAAACAAAAAAAAAACCCAGGTCCTGTGTTGGCTCCTCTAGGACTGACTGTAGATGTGGCGCCCTGGGCCTCCCCGGAGCCCTTCCTCATCATGAAGTGGGCACTGCCCACTCCACTCTTCCCCCTCCCTCCCCGGGAAGGCGAGAGAGCTGACCTGAAGAGCAGTCTGAGCTTTTCCAAAGAAAAGAAAATTCTCCACGGGGAAACGTTCATATGCACATACAGTACCAAGCGTAGATTTTAAAAGCCTGCCAAGGAAAGTCAAAGCCCTGGATGAGCCACAAAGCCTATGCTACATGAGAAACGTCCTGGTCTGGGAGCAAATGCAGGTAAAACCTCAGAGACGTCTGTGTTTGCTCTTAAGACCTGCAAACCTGATGGCTTCGAATTCTCAAGGCTTTAATGTGAATTACAACACGACCCATGTCTTACCAAATACTATCGATGAGAAGAAATCAGGTTTTCTGTGATACAAACTTATGAAAAATAAACTTAGAACTGGGAAGAATAAAGATACACAATTACACATATGAAAATGGCAAACAGTTAAATGTCACTTATTACATGGACGTTCCCTTTTCAAGACATAAATATAAAACCTTTAGGGGCACCTGGGAGGCTCAGTCGGATGAGCATCCAACTCCCAGTTTCGACTCAGGTCATGATCTCACGGTTCGTGGGTTCGAGCCCTGTGTCAGGCTCTGTGCTGACAGTGTGGAGCCTGCTTGGGATTCTCTCTCTTCCTCTCTCTCTCTCTGCCCTTCCCCTGCTTGTGAGTGCTCTCTTTTTCTCTCAAAGTAAATAAATAAACTTCAAAAAAACCCTAAAACCTTTAATCCGCCTCCTATCTCTATGAGTGTGTACTCTAACCTCCCACTTCGAAGATGAAGAGTGGGCGGGGAGGGGGGTGGTGCGGAGGATGGGTAATGAGGGCGAGTGACCTACCCATGGCCACACAGAGCCAGAGCCCAGGGGCTGGCACCAGGGTCTGCACTCTTCATGCCCATATCCTGCCTCTCCGTGCTCCAATGCAGAACCTTCACCCACGTTGTAACTGATGCTGTAACTGATCTAAGGAAAATACACTTTTGTATAACAGGAAAGAACACGAGTCATTTCAGCTGACTTAGTCTACTGTCTACAATCACCTTTGCAAATTGTGATGGCAATGTAGGGACAAATGACCTCCCGCCTGGATAGGTCGGATGAGAAAACTAAGAGCTCCTGCAGACTGGTCGTTGCTAATACCCTGACATTATCAACTCGTGTCCCATGTTTCCCGTAACTCTAAACTCTAAAACACGGTGAGATGGACTCCACCTTTTCTCCTAAGAAATCAAGATAGAATTCTTTTGTAGTTCTTTCAATTTCGAATGGAGCTCTAGAAACGGGCCCTTTAGGCCAGTTATGACCATAAGAGGGTAGTGATGCACCAGAAATCTGACCACCTTTAAAGGATTAAATATCTGCGGAGGTCATGGGACTCTCTCCCTATGTTTCTCAAAGTTACTTTTCAAAAAACTTTAACAGGAAAGAGGCAAGCTTTCTCTTTCTGGGACCAGATAAAAACACACAACATTAGGCAGTGCGCTTCGAGTCTTCTGTATGCCATCAGCATCCCAGAAAAACCAAAGGCAGAGAGAGACCACACTACAAAGAAGAGAAAATGTCGCTGTCGGTACAGGTCAACGTCTACCCCGTATATCCTGAAGGCTACAGAACAACAAAGAAAAAAGAGAAAAACAACTGTCTGCGGTGTGCTCACTGGAATGGAGAACAGGCCAGTTACTGGGCTCGTGCACTGACTGGCGTCTCAACACACAAACGAAAACAGCAGCACCTGCCCTAGAGAAGCACACACGAGAGTGGCCATGCTGCGAAAACTGGGGAACACCACAAAACCGGAGGCTTCACGGCTCGGCGGTCTGGGGCCCAGGCTTGGCCCTCAGGGAAAGATCCGAGAACTTCTGGGGGGTGGGGGGGGAGAGCAAGGAAAAACGGGGAAGCTGTTCTCCCCTACTTGTTATTTTTTCCCGGTGGGGAAGAAAACGTGGGGGGTGCTGTTCTATGACGAAGAGTCAACCAGGGAGAGCCAGCGGGACAGGAGGCAGTATGGAAACGAGGAGGGAGGCGAAGTTCTGCCGAAGAGGAAACACAGATTGGCCAGCTGCTCTGCTTCCACTGAAAGCCACATGAACCTTGGCAGTCGTTACCAAGCTGCGTCCTCAAGGGAAACATCAGCTACTGAAACATCTTCCAAGGAACCTCCTATCCCACCCTCCCGAAACACCCCCACCCTGCCCCAAAACTCACAGCTACCTGCCTGTTTCGAGTTTGGGAGAGACGGGGCACTATCAACAGAAGTCTTCTGTTTCAGAGTTCTGAAAGAATGACATTTGCCCCAGAATAAAGAGTCCATTCCATCGGAGCCAATTTAGATATATTTATTTAGCATCACATCACCTAGGAGCTGCTTGACAGCAGTCATGGGGGGGGGGGGGGGGGGTTCAGGAGTTCAGAAGCTCATAGGACAGCCTCCTCCGAGCAAGAACCTGTTCTCCGAGCTGGAGAGAAAGCAGGTAATAAGAAAAATGAGAACTCCAACTCTGCGGTGCAGACAGTTTACAGGGAGAAGACAGACAGGAAGCCTAATAAACAAGGTGATTTTAAATGGCGATGTCCGAAGAAAAAAATAAAGCAGCATGACAGACACAACAGTGACACACAGATGGACTTTGTAGATTGGATGGTCAGGGAGTGTGTCTGAAGTGTCACTGACAGGTGACATTTGAGTTGAGAACGGAGGACCTGAGAAAGGCAGCAAGCAAAGGTCTGGTCGAAGACTTTTCAGGAAGGGGAGCGTGGTGACTCCGTTGTGTAAGCGTCTGACTTCGCCTCAGGTCATGACCTTGTGGTTTGCGAGTTCGAGCCCCGCGTCGGGCTCTGTGCTGACCGCACAGAGCCTGGAGCCTGCTTCAGATCCTGTGTCTCCCTCCCTCTCTGCCCCTCCCCTGCTCATGCTCTGTTTCTCTCTCTCCCTCTCTCAAAAATAAATAAACATTTTTAAAAATTTTGTAAAAAAAGACACATACCATTTTCAACATGTGATTTTCCTGGGAGGCATAAGCCTCATGCAAAACCACTTCAAGAGGTTACCTCTTAAGAACACAACCAATGGTTTTTGGATAGTAAAACCATGACCTATGGTTTTGCAACAGTAAGTAACTGTTGACTGAACAGAGAATGAATGGACCCACACACTCCAAAGCGACAGGACAGCATGCTGAAAGCATGAAAATACAGTGGTCACAAGGTCAGGCAACCTGGGCTTAAGACACAGCTTGACTTTTTAACTTCCTATGGGTCCCGGGACAGTTATGTAACCTTCAGAACTCTGTTCTCTTAGCTGTAAACTAAAATATCATGAAGTACTGTTTGCAAGTACTTTGTCAATGATAAAGTGCCTTATTATTATCCTTGAAGACATTTTGAGCCGGTATTTACAGTGGCATCAATGGAAAGGTTCATTGGAATAAATTCTAAAACAGGAGTGCTAATCTGGCACGAGTGAACTTTCTCATCCTCAAACCCATTTGGCAGCTCTGGCCTTTGGCCAGCTCTCTCTCAAGTGCGTGACAACTTGTTTACACATGTAGTAGAAAGCACAGTGTGGAGACCTGGGTTCCAGTCCCTAGTCTACCATTCAACTTCCTCAAGTCCCATCCCACCCTTATATATAAAAAATATAAGTGAACAACCCCCAGATCTCAGAGCACTATTGTTAATATAAAAATGCAACGTCATGCTTTGCACAAGTTACAGTTGCCCCATGTCAGTCTATGTTAGGATTCTCTCTCTCTGCCTGTCCCCCGTACACACACACATTTTTTTCTTCTCTCTCTAAATACACTTTAAAAGACAAAATCAAAACGAATTCATTTTTAAAAGAGCCTTTAAATCCCTGTTATTTATAAATCAGTACCACTTGCCATAAACAGAAAGTATCAGAAACATAAATGTAATGAAGACAAAGTTAGCTGGGTATAACTGTCTCCCAGGACCTGTTTCTTCATGGAAAGATGGAAAATGTGAGTGACGGGTGTCGGAAGACATGCTGTCTACAAACACAGTCTTCTCTTGACCTTAGACAGACAGTCATCTCCACTATTATCAGGGACTTTGCACTTTGCTTCCAAAGTTACACTCTGCTGTAACATTTCATGAAATACCTTTCCAGAAAGAAGTGGTCAGAAAAGGAGTTCCATTGTGATGATTATCCTGGGGCGGGGAGTTAAAAAAAAGAGTGCCCTAAACAGAGTCACATTTTGGTAGCCGGTTACACTTGGCTGAAGGGTGTCTCTTCTTCGCGTTAACAACCTTTGTTCAGCAAATTTCCAATAAGTTGGTCCATACTCTAGCTGCAAGCATCTGGCTCTTCAAGTTTCAACAAAAACAGCTTTCAGAGCAAATATAGGTAATACAAATTAAAATTCAGAGCACCTGCCTTTGGGTAGGCAAGCCCAGACAACTCGACCTGTAACTGTGACAAAGTGCCTGATGGACTTGACTGACAGCACTGGCCCCGAGTGTAATAAAAAACACAATGACTGTTTGTGCTCAAATACATTCAGCCTTCCTCACCCAGCCTGACACACATACTATTTATACACAAGTTAGATAAAAAACAGTCAGTGACAGCATATTTGGGCACCTCCAGATTTGAAGACTAATTATCATCTGTCATCATCCAAGCTTCATAAAACACTAAATAGCACATTACGTTAACAGAAAAACAGTGAGTATGAAATTTGAAGGTATACCATTGCCTCTTTACTCGGGCACCCCTACTCAGCCCTCAGATCTCAGCTCAAACGTTCATTCCAATGGGAATATTTCCCTTCCTCTCAACACAAAACCCCAATTATGTATCTCATGGCACCTTTCTTTACAATTTAATATCTGAATAATTGGTGTCTGTCTCCCAAACACAAGCTCCATGAAGACAAGGAACAGGTTGCTTTTGTCCTTCATCATACCCCCAACAGCTAAGACAGTCCTTGGCAATCCAGAATTATTTGTGGAATGAATGAGTTCAAAGGACGTCAAAATTTTATTACACATTTATAAGCCTTGGCCGTGTTTAGAATGACCACGAAGAGTACCTTTCAAAAAGGCGAAAGGACACAAGGCAGGGATCTTCAACTGCCTACAGCTTCCTGCTAGTGATCTCAATCCAGTCCATCCCCTACAACAGAAGCCTCTCTTTTTCCTCCATGTAACTTCCAAACAACTTAGTCAGGTACTTGAGTTTATCAATGAGCCTTTATAGAAAGGCCTGCTTGGTGGAAGAGGGTTGGTGACAGGGGAGGGAAAAAAGCAAGAAAACTAAAGTTTACTGAGTGGTTACAATGTGTAGCGTATTCCTAATTTAACCTACAAAACCAACCAACCAACCAAACAAACAAAAACAATCCTTTGTTGTCACCATCACACAACCGAGACTTGTAGCTTTTCGTAACTTGCTGAAAGTCACACAGCTAACAAACGGCCAAACAGGAATAACTATCCGGCTCTTTGTGAGAAGTCACACAAATGTTACAGAGAATACACCAGGTGAAATAGGCCTAAAAGAAACAGACAAAAGTCAGGTGAAAGGGGAAGGCATTGTAACACGACTTACAAGAGCTAATGTGTATTGACTGCTCTCCACGTGCTACACACAGGACTAAAGCATCTAACATTATTTCATTTATTCTTAAGGTAAACTCTATGAGGTGAACATGATTACTGTCCCCATTTTGTAGAGTAAAACTGTGGCTTGAGAGAACCAACTCAACCAAGGTGAGGCAGCTGGTAGGTGTCTGTGATCTGAACCCCAAGCTCTCTGAGCACCTATCAGAGTACTCATAGGTGAAGCACCTCTTCTGCCTCCTGCCATGATCTAGGGCTCTTAAGAGAAATAAGGAAGTTAGCAGTCCATGCATTTAGGAAGTGTCCACCGTATGTCAAGACAAGGCACACAGGGTGATGGGTTGAGATGAAATGACATAGCCCCAGCTCTCTAGAAGCTTATGTATCGATGGAAGCCAAGAAAGACAGAGCTGGTCTTAAGGATGTAGGGTCTGGAGCCATGCTGCCTAATTTCAAACGCTGATTAGCCGTGCAGTTTTGGGCAATAACTTAATTTCCCTGTGTCTCAGCTTAGTCCACTACAAAATGGTGCTACTTCATGGTGCTATTATTTTTTTAAATGGGCTAATATAAATAAAGTCACTGGGACAAAATAAGCATGAATAAATATTAGCTATTACTATGTTTGGAACAAATGAAAATCAAGATTAGGTGGGAAATGTACGACCAAATGAAAGAACTATGGAAAGAGAGGAGTTCGATAGTATCTGAAGAACATGCAAGGTGGATGGGAGCTAAATAAAGTCAGAGAATCCCTCAAAAGAAAACTTTGAGCAATTTATTCATGCAGTGATGTAAGCACAGCAAAGATGGGGACTGTGGCATCACAAGAGAAAGAAAATGGACAGGATCAGATGATTGGCCAGAAATGTCACATGAAAAACAAGAATTATTTAAAGACAACACCAAGAAGTGAATTAGGCTAACTGTAACAATTCAAACTCTAGGGTGCCTGGGTGGCTCAGCTGGTTAAGCATCCAACTCTTGGTTTTGGCTCAGGTCACAATCTCATGGTTCGTGAGTTCGAGTCCCACATCGAGCTCTGCGCGGACAGCACGAAGCCTGCTTACAATTCTCTCCTTCCCTCTCTCTCTCTGACCCTCTCCTACTCATGAACTCTTTCTCTCTCTCTGTCTCTCAAAAATAAATAAGTAAACATTAAAAAAAAAAAAAAAGAATTTGAACTCTACCCAGCGAACAACATGAAAGGGCAAACATATGAAAAGAGAGAGGAGAAGTATAGGAAGAAGATGAGGTAATGCATTTCCTCCTGCACCTGCTGAGTTGACTGTCCCCATAAGTGAGTCAGTCAGTGGGCACAGCCTGTGGGCACCACGAGGCTCCAGACCAGGCTCTGCAGAATGTCTGGCCCAACAGGTTTACATAATGCATGGCCCAATGGAGTCATAATTATTCTGAAGAATCCACAAGATCAATCTTATCACCTCCTTCCCTTTTATGAAGAAGTTCATGTTAAAGGAGCTAAGAAAAATTGAAGACAACACAACTAGAAAGTGGCAGAACTAGCCTTGAGACTCAAGTTCATCCAACTCCACAAGCTACCGTCTCTCCAGTGAGAGGCTCAGACAGTGAGGCTTGGAGGATGAGCCAGCTCTCCAAAGAGAAGATCAGACTTACGACACACACTTGGCCCTTCCTGCCCTGCAGCCTGGGCATCATTCTGCATTGGGCCAGCCCTCCCTTGCCTTCTCTGAATCAGCAGTTGTGCTCATTAGTCAAGAGCCAACAGTAATCCTCTCAGCTCCCAGTAGTCATAAGCCACCCTCCTCCCCAAGTGGAAGTGATCACCTCCCCCAAACTCCCCCCAAAGCATGTACAGACAAGCTTCAACTTAGGTATGCAGATTTAGCTGCCATATGCCTGCCCTCCCACCCCCACTGATGATCAAAGCTGATGCCACGACTGTGTCTTTCCCGGGGCCTCTTCCTTCCCCTCGGTTCCACTGGACTTATCTTGGAAGCTGCCACCTTGGTCAAAGGTTAACTTTCTGGAGAGAGGAGAAAGCCCATCCTGTTTGGCGATGGGCCAAAGGCACCCTGCTGTACCTTTTGACAAATTTGAAGCACTACAGTTTTCTCCTCCACTACTCCTCTTCCAACTGTGAATTTATGATTTTTTTTTTTTTTTTTTTTTTACTGTTTATTTTTGAGAGAGAGACAGACAGCGTGAGTGGGGAAGGGGTAGAGAGAAAGGGAGACACAGAACGTGAAGCAGGCTCCAGGCTCTGAGCTGTCAGCACAGAGCCCAACACGGGGCTCAAACTCACGAACGGTGAGATCATGACCTGAGCCGAAGTCAGCCGCTCAACCGACTGAGCCACCCAGACGCCCCAACGACTGAATTTAAGTTCCTCTGAAGAAGTCATTCCAGTGTTGTTCACAATATCTTACATATGGTAGATATCCAATAAACAGTCATTGTCAAAGATCATGAAAAAAAACAACCTTTCTACAGTAACCTCCAGCAACCTCACCCCACACTTCAGAGCCCAAAGGTAAGTCCAGAGGCTTCTAGACAAACAGTATACGAGGCCTGGAGATTACTTTCTTTTACTCTGCAAAACCAGCAGCATTGCCAGTAGAAGCAATGATATGATATTTTTTTTTTTTCATATATGAATGGTTTCATGTTAGGAAGGCCTGGAAAACATAACGTGAGTCCTTTCTCTGAAAAGTTAAAGATAAGATAAAGCCTCTTCAATAAAGTACATTCAGTTGACTCACTGAATGTACTTCTGCCAACCCAAAGCCTACCTATTCTCATTTCAGGAGCAAGTAAGTTATTTTGTTTCCCAGCCTCCAAACACATAAGCTGAGTACATTTAAGAAAGGTGCTATGGAAATGGGTATGAGGCTAGAACCATCCGCTACCTAAAAGCCCAGGGCAGTAACTTTGAAAACATGGCATTCCAGGGGCCATTTGGTAAGACAGTCACAGTGTCAAAACATTACCATTACGGTAATCACTCGCTTCAATAATTATGCAAAATTCGTTCCTTCATAAGGAAGGAATATTGAATGCACTCTGGTTTATCAGCAGAAAGTAAATAATTTGTTTTAGAAAGATTTCCATCCAAAATCAAAGGGAAAAATAATAAATATCCAGGTGTTAAGATGAGGAAGTTCAGTTATCAGGAAAATTTACATATGTGGAACAGCTCATTCCCTCATGAAGCCCAGTAAACACGATATATTGTATCAATTCTCTCCAAAGAATTACAGAATGTCCACTTTCTTATCTTTTCTAATTCCACAAACAATCTAACTGTAAGACACAAATGGCTGATGAGGTCAGCTGTGTGGCACCCAGTAAAACCTGTTTTTACATAAAGAATCCATTTATGTCAAAGCGTTCAGTGCATTTCAAAGATAATTCATTAAGATTCCTTGAATCTATCACTGAATTGCCAGTGAATGAAGAAAATGATTATAATATTATGACATCGTGACTTCTATTGGAATCCCCGGGCAGCTATTGGCTTTGTAGAGTAGGGGGGAAAGTTCTTGGAGCTTCTCTGAAATTTTTAGTACAGTTTCAAAATATCTCTAATAGAATGAGATGGATACTAGCTATTGATAATTAACCAGGTCAGCAAAGCTTGGGCGCATCCAAGGTAGCCCGAGGGGCAGGGTCACCTCACAGGCTCATTCCCTTGCATTCCAGTGAGCTCCCTTCCTAAACACCTGCCATCAGCTCTATGTGTCATTCACACTGCTCCTCCTAACACCCAAATATACTCATGTGAACCCCACCCCCTCGTTTAGCCCCTTCAGTGGTTCCCCAACACTCACAGGATGAAACCCAACTCCCTAACATCAGTCACACCAGACACTGTCCCGAGGCATTGGCAAGACAGCCATACCTGGAAGACAGTCCCTGCTCTCATGGGCTGTCATCCTAATAGGACACAGGCAACAAACACCCTGGCCTGGAACAGGTCAGGCGGTCAGTGCCAGGAAGCAGGCTAAGTGTAGGGAAAGGAAATAAAGAATGACAGCAGTCAAAGAAGGGAATGAGAAAAGTCCTGAAGGAAAAGTCCTGAAGGCATGCAAAGGCCTCCCCCAGTTGGCCCCTGGCTTCCTGGACAAGCTCCTCCCCTACATTCGGGAGGCAATTCCAGCCTCTGAGTTAGGATTCCTTCTCAGAACACACTTACTGCCTCACATTTTCCTGCCTTTGCATTTGCGCCTCTGCCTGCAATGCTTCCACACTCCTCTCCGATGTCGCAAACTCCTCCTGACCCTCCAGGATTCAACTGAAGCTTCTACTCTTTGATGAGGCCTTCCCTGCACACCAGCCCCACACCAACCCCCCAGCCCAGCAAGGTCAGGGCCCTTCCCTTCTGCTGCCTGGCCCAGGCCTTTTTATTCCTGTCTCTGATTTCTCAGTAAAATGGAGCTAGCTCCTTAAAGTCCCGAGTATGAGACTCTCCCCAGCACCTCGTCCTTCAAGACAGCTGTACCTTTAGAAACTCAGCTCACGAATGAAATGCGTGCCCTTCTTTTTATAATGCCATCTTTGAAAAGATCTGCCCATGAAGAAAGCGTAAACCCACGGATGCCCTTTTTTAAAAAACTCTTTTTGTGAAACTGACTTTTTTTTGTTCCTGAAAGCTGCAAGGCTTAAAAGTCTTTTTGGGTTTTTCCCCCTATAAAATTATCTGGACGCCTAGCCATGTGCCGTGGTACAGGAAGCAGCAATGACTCTACAGTTAGAAAAACATTATGCTGGAAAGAAGAAACCCTATCTGCCGGGACACCGAAACATTGTTGAAGATACAATGAAAATGTAACGGACTCAATGAAAGCAGCCTATACTCTTCTGTAACCTGGGATGATTTTCATGAAACTTTCTTTCTTAGAGGATAAACTGTTTAAAGGCGGGGAGGAATGCATACCCCCTTTTGGCTCTTTTTCTACAGCTACACTCGGGACCTTTAACACTCAGCCTACCCGCCGACACCCTCGCAGTGCCCAAACATATGGCTCTTGCTAAAGGGGATGGATTCAGGGTAAGAAATTCCGCCGTCAGGGCAGACCCCTCTGCCATTATTTTATGGTTTCCATTTCGTTTTCAATGTTGGGCAAATCAAAGTTTTAGAGGGGAAAGCCTCCCGTTTCAGTGTGAGGATGCTGGATTCAGAGTCGGGTTTTCGAGGCACAAACGTTAGCCAGATCCCACGAGGACCGGCCTGGAGCACGCAGCCGGCTGTCCCCCCTCAAGCCCAAACTACAGTCCCAGAACTGAAGACCCTTTAAATATAGCCAAAGAAAACCTCAGCTGCTCCATCCCCAATTCAAGCACCAAAGGAAAAAAGGGGGGAAAATCGTTTCCATATTTCACATAAACACAGATCTTACTGCGGCAGCGAGGAATGTGTGAGTCAAACAAGGGCTGACAGTGATTAGCGCACAAATGGAGCCCCTGCTAAAAATTCATACAAGAATGTGCAGCAAAGAACTACAACAACAGACGCCCCTACCGTGAAATGCTGGTGTTTATGTTTCAAAACGGCTTTTTAAAAAACGAACTGTCCTTTTCCATGGGATCCTAACTTTTTTGTTGTTCAAGAGGAAGCACCTGGAAGAGACTTCCAAATGGAAAACTTGTGCCAAAGTAATTTGAGATTCTGTACTTACAACTTAACTGTAACTGTATATTGTTCCCCCAGCCCCCAGACTCCTTCACATGGTGGTTGAGATTAGCTGTGCCCTTGAACGATCTTTGGTTTATGGCACTAGCAGTGGTCACGGTGGGGGAGGAATAGAAGCAAATAAATCACAGAACGGCTGCAACTCCAGAAGGGTAATTTTGGGAGCAGTAAACCTTCTCTGCGTTGAGAGAACCAAGAACCAGAATATCTGGTGCTGGGGCCATCTCATTTCATGATAAAAGAACACAGAAGGAAAATAAATAGACCACAAGTACCATTTCCTGAGCCCTTCCGTATTCCGTAACACGAGTTGGGCATTCCACTCCTAGTGTCTCGTTAATCCTCATAAGAACCCTAAGATGTCTTAGCGGCCCCATTTGCAGATGGGGAAGCAAGATCTAAATGGCTAAGTGTGGGGAGCCTGGGTGGTGCAGTCGGTTAAGCGTCCTACTTCGGCTCAGGTCACGATCTCGAGGTCCGGGAGTTCAAGCCCCGCGTCGGGCTCTGGGCTGATGGCTCAGAGCCTGGAGCCTGTTTCCGATTCTGTGTCTCCCTCTCTCCCAAAAATAAATAAACGTTGAAAAAAAAATTAAAAAAAAAATAAATGGCTAAGTGCTCAAGGTTATACTGCCTATAAGCACTGGACTGAGAATTCCAGGTAGGGCTTTTGCTCTGCCCCAGGTTGGCTCAGCCCCTCCCCTCCCCCCCCCCCATTGGCAGATGACAGCAGGTGAAGCTCCCATCCTACAGTGACCTCCCCAGACAAGTCTCATGAACAGGATGGATGTAGGGAAACCGAGCTTTTTCCCTGATTGTCCTCTACACGATCAAACTGGCTGATGCTTAATAAATGAACAAATGCAGAATGTAAAATCTAGTGTCTGAGGAACCCACAGTAACTGTCATCTGAGCATGTCCCTGTTGTCCACTGTCAAAGAGGTGACACTACTGAGCTGTAACTAGCAATTCCATATCCAACAGAAGATAAATCATGTTCGTAACCTCATTATGTCCCACAAAACCCCAGTTTCCTGGAAAGCCAGAATAAAATAGTCAACTGGGTATGTGCCATCATGTCTAGAGATTATGATCTCTTTATAAAGCCATGACATGGCCTCACCTCTTCCTTCTACTGCTTATTTGATAACGGTTCCTATAAAAGATCCAAGTGACCAAGAAAGTCCATCTCTCCTTAAGAATTTCCCTCTTTAAGTCAGCAAACGACAGTAAAATATACAAGACCTGGTGCCTTCAAGAACAGAGAAGACTAGGAAAATAGGCACATATTGCCATGTGCCCTTTATGATTGCATCATCTTTTTAGAGTTTATGAATTTATGCATGCGTACGTTTTGGTTTTTTTTTTTTTTTTTTTTTTTTAAGAGACCGGACTACCAGGTTCTGGTCATTTTCAGAGCACTAAAGAAAAAGAATGACGGCAGGTGGCTGGCAAATTGTCAAGCCAATAAGGCATCTTCCGCCTTTGTCTAAACAACATGTACTGAGGTCATAAAGACAGCATTCCAGCAGCGACTGCTGCTCCCGGGACAGTTGCTATTGCACTTCGGGGAGTGGCCACAAAGGCCCATGGTCTGTTGGGGTTCAGCAAGCTCAAATGTACAACACAATTTTAGTGAGTTTATCATCAATTGCTTCCCACGGTGTCAGCAACTCATGAAAGCATGAAAACAATGACCTACCTCTATCTCCCTTCCAAAGGGTTCCCTTCATCAATTCTGAGTCCTACTTCTCAGCATTGAAATTCAAAGAAGTGACCTTGCCATTTGGGTCAAAAATCAACCAATCCCTCTTAATCAGGCTTTGCCAATTACGAAGCAAGCTGTGGAGGAAGGTACAAGTTCCACATTCTCCCTGTGCCTTGGAGATCTCAAAGACTGTGTATCAGGCCATCTTCCACTCTAATACGATCTTGACATTTAAAAAAAAAAAGACCAAATGTTTGTTTGAAGCAGAACAGGTGACACAGTAATAAAGTCTCATAGTGAGAGATCAATTCTCTCTCATCAGGCTGACCCAAGATATTTTGCCAGGTGCTGGCCAGCCTGCCACAAAACATCCTGAATCTGCTCTTCAGCACCAGCCTGGGTGGGCCATGATACCCTCCTGTTCCTAAGAGGTACCCAGATTTTCATAGAGCCATTCCTAAATGACTGAGGATTTGAATTAAGTTTAACTGTATAAAAATCACTTCTAAAATGTTTGAGGTTCATTTAAATAAAATGATGTGGAAAGATCTGTAAAAGAGTATTAAATGTAAAAGCAAAGATAGGAATCAGATTCAAACTACCCATGAATGCATTTATATAAAAGAAAATAAATTACCTATCACTACGTATAAAAATTTATGCAAATATCTAGGAAGGGCTCTGGAGGTGCTCACACTCAACTCTGGAAAAGGAGAGGGTTTGGTAGAGAGAGCGACGGTCTTTTCTAATTACCTAGGGTTACATTGTTTACATTTTTCTTACAAGAAAGTATTTCTGTAGTATTACTGGACAAACAAAAATCAAATCTGTAGGCAACAGAAGGACAATGGGGGGCGGGGGAAACGTATGAAAACAAATCACATTCCTTGGCTCCCAAACATCTTATCGGAAAGGACTCTGCATTAATATTCTCGTGCTTACCAAGCTGCTCCACAAGGCTGCATCTCGGCCTGCGTCGTGAGCAGCAGCTGTTTCCTATCACTCCTTATCTGCTTCCTCCAAGGCCGTGAAAACTGCAAGGCAGCTCTGTCTGGTTCCAGAAGCTGAACTTACAAAACCGCGTCCACACCTTCACCCCAATGGCATCTTGGGAGGAAGGGCAGGAAGGCTCCAGATAGCAACTTGCTGCCTTTATATTTCCGGGTCTAAGGCAGAGTATTATTCCCGAACCTTCTTCCCTGATACACCTAAGCCATTGTCGAGGAGCCTCTAGGCACCTGACAGTCCACACTAGTCTCGGCCTCTACCTAGTCACGACAGCCATCATACTCAAAGACATTTAATGTTCCTTGGCCGAAAAGAAAACAGAGGGTTACTGATAAACCTTCAAGCACTTCTGAAACAGGCTGGAAAAAGAGACAATGTGAGTACAACTTATTGATTTCCACAACTGGCCATGACCCCACTACCAACTTCAGCCTCCAGCACTGCCGACGGACAGTTTTTAGTTTCCTAAATCTCTTCCCTAGAAGGTCCCACCCCCCTCCCCAACAGGCTGGAAAACTCCCCTTTATCCCATAAAACCATCCTCAAGCAACTGTCCCTTATACTGTGTGCGTGTGTGCGTGCACACCCACCCCCCCCCCCACACACACTGCATTCTGTGCTCCTAGACCTGTACCCATATTCATTACTGAATGTCCCAGACCATATTGTGTAGTCATTAGTGCTGACATCTCTCCTGCTGGACTGGACGCTCCTGGGCACTGGATCTCCACAGCTGACCCTGAGTCTAGCACATCACAGGTGATGAATATGGGCTTACTGATCTGGACTTCAGTGTAGACAGGACAAGGACTATGAAGCCCCACACTGCAACTGGCGGGGGGGGGGGGGGGCTACAAGGCTATAAATGAACAGGACTGGGAGCCGGGATGTGAATAGGGTGACTTTGGGAGAAGAGTATGATCACAAACGTTCTGGGCTGGGAGGATGGAGAATTCCGTTCTGATCTAGGCCCTGCCACTGCAGCTTGGCTGTGTTAACTCTCTGAGCCACCATTGCTTTAGCTGTGAAATGAAACCATTTATTGGCTCAAATGAACCTGTATGTGGACTGCATAATCTAAGGTTATCACCGTCGCTCAAAATTACAGCTGGTGATGGAGAAACACGTGGAAATCAGAATGCCAGAGCCACAGACTGAAGAAAAAGGCCCTCCTTTGTTATATTTCCAGAAGTCAAAAAATAGCCCAATTTTCCTAATAAACAGGCCATCTTCCAGTTCACAAACCTAAACAGGATTAGAGCTCAGCACCGCTCAACACCTCCCTCTTCTTCACTCCAAGGAATCCTTCTGGTCTCCCTGATCTCAAACCTGTCAGGATCTGCCCCCATCCCTTCTCCCAAATAAAATGAATAAAAATTTCAAAATAAAAATAAAGCGCTATGATTCTGAGGCAAAGACACCTGTTGCCAATTTAAGCAGCAAAGGAATACTGACAGCAATCCTGGGTCTTTAAGGCTTGTAAACAGACAGTCAATTAGCCACACAGGCCTGCTGGCTCGCCTGGCCGGATTGCTTCAGGCCTTTGGAGGGGATTTTTAGCTTGGCTCACCACCCCCGCTTTCTTAGCAAAATTGCCAGTTCCACCAGTGACAGTGCTACCAATCAGCATGGATGTTACCTCTCTTTTTATCGGATCTTCAATGGATTTTTTAAATCTTTTAAATTCGGTGTACAAGTTTGAAAATTGACAGCATCTAAAATACACCGTGCATTAAAGCATGAGTAGCAGCTTGCATCTCCCTACACAGAATTCTAAAGCTGTAACGGGGAAGGGGGGCGCCTGGGTGGCTCAGTCGGATAAGCGTCTGACTTCAGCTCAGGTCATGATCTCATAGTTCGTGGGTTCAAGCCCCACGTCGGGCTCTGTGCTGACAGCTCAGAGCCTGGAGCCTGCCTCGGATTCTGTGTCTCCCTCTCTCTCAGCCCCTCCCCTGCTCACGCTCTGTATCTCTCTCTCTCTCTCTCTCTCTCTCTCTCAAAAATATCAACATTAAAAAAAAAAATAAGCTGTAATGAGAGAGTGGGGAGTGGTATGGATAGATAGGTCACAAATATATTTTTTGAAGTAATACATAAATGTAAAATAATTAAACAAATGCAAGAAGTTGAAAACTGACCTAGATGAAATTATGTGCCAGTTTCTCAAAAGAGAAAGGGACGTCTTTGGCTAATACAGATTTATTCAGTTTTAAGACAACTCTTCTACATTTGTCACTGCTGAAATCCTGTGCCAGAGCAGGTACACATGGGTGAAACTACAAACACACCTCTTCCCTTGCCTCCTCACAAACGCCTTACCAAAGTCTACTTGCTCTGTAAACAAGCAACTCAGACAAACCCTTCCGCTTTTTATTTCACACCCCATGCCTCCCAAAAGTGACACCAGGTATGAGTCTTGCTCATAAACCCAATGACACAGTGTTTCATGTCACTCCAGGACCCTCTCTGCGACCTGTGGGGACCATCCTCTCCCCTTGCACAGGGAACCTAAAAGTCCTTTGAGAAGTTTGTGACTTTCTAGGATTCTGAAGTTGAGGGAAGCAACTCTGGTTACTAAAGAACAGAAGTAAATCACCATCCTGATAGCTATTCCCACAGTGCTTACAGGAGCACATCTTACGAAATAACTTCTTGGCTCCTAAGAAGAAACCGGGCTGGTTTTCTTAACTGGGCTTGGTGAGACGGAGCGCCTTCCACTGGGGCTGTTGAGCCAGATGATGACAGAGGACTATTACTCAGTGGAATACATACTACACCGAGGAGGACACACCCAAGGGTTGCTGTCACCCCACCGGTTATCAAAAGCCCCACTAAAGCAGGCAATGTAGTAAGTCGAGGACATTAATTGCGACACCACACCGGCTTAAGAGGCCAGCCTTTGGCAACAGCCTGCCCTCTGACTTTTACTGCTTGTACTCTACAGATCACTGTTAGCAGCTGTCAGCTCTCAGAACAATCAGTTAGGGGAATAACCAGGGGGAGAGATTTAAGAAATCATCCACACCTGGGGTGCCTGGGTGGCTTGGTTGAGCCTCTCATTCTTTTTTTAATTTTTTTTTTTTGATGTTTGTTTATTTTTGAGAGAGACAGAGCATGGGCAGGGGAAGGGTGGAGAGGAAGGGAGACACAGAATCTGAAGCAGGCTCCAGACTCTGAGCTGTCAGCACAGAGCCTGACATGGGGCTCGAACTCATGAACCACGAGATCATGACCCAAGCCAAAGTCAGATGCTTAACCGACTGAACCATCCATGTACCCCGAGTGTCTGACTCTTGATTTCAGCTTGGGGTCATGATCCCAAGGTTGTGGGATGGAGCCCCTCACTGGGCTCTGTGCTGAGCTTAGAGCCTGCTTAGGATCCTCTCTTTCTCCCCCCCCTCTGCCCCTCTCCCCAACTCATGTGCTCTAAATTAGAAGAAAGGAAGGAAGGAAGGAAGGAAGGAAGGAAGGAAGGAAGGAAGGAAGGAAGGAAGGAAGGAAGGAAGGAAGGAAG
>NW_024412429.1:13109071-13291217 GCF_014898765.1 Herpailurus yagouaroundi | reverse complement strand
GAAAGAAGGAAAGAAAGAAAGGAAGAAAGGGAAAGAAAGGAAGGAAAAGAAAGAAAGAGGAAGGAAGGATGGAAGGAATAAAAAAGAAAAAAGAAAACAGAAAAAAGAAAGAAAGAAAGAGAGAGAGAGAAAGGAGGAAAGAAACCATCCACATCTTAAAGTTTAGGAGGTGGAACCAGCATCCCCTCTATTCTATGCCATTTTATATCAATACATCCCCCAAAATATGCGATCCAATCTTCTTTTTGCCCTTCCTCACTGAGCTGTAACTCACCATTTGTAAAAGGCAGGGTGTCTGTGTTTAATTCAAAATGATTCTGTTGGAAATGTGAATTTTTACCCAGGATATCCCTGTAGTCTATGCAGCCAAACAACGGCTAGAGTTTTATCAAGCACTTGCTATGTGCCATATAGTGCTGTACTGTGGTACCTGCCTCACCTGCATTATCTCACTTACCCCTCAATACAAACCCTGAAAATTTAGTAACAGCATGACCCAAATTTAAAAATAAGCTAGTTGACTACAACAATGTATATGACTTAGCCTACGTCACACATCTAGCGGTAATGGGTCCAGACGTCAGCAGTCAGCCCTGGTCTTAACCACTACACATTATAGCAGCCACAAATGTTTCTGAATGAGGAATGAACCACACACAAACACACAAATGTACACAACCATGGGGGGGGGGGGGGTTGTTGGAGAAAGGAAGAGAACTATGAATGAATGCATGAATACATTTTCCCTTCAGGCAGAATCTTTAAGAGTTAAACAATTGTTCCTCTATCGCAGGGCAATTAACTTCAGGCATGTGCTCCAACCTTCACCCAAAGCAGACAGATTCCAATGAGTGCCAGGATTTTTCAAAGTCAATTCCAACTTTGTTAGAGAGACTTGAGGGTTTTACTTTTACCTTCCTCCCTATCAAGTGTTTACCAAAGACCTTTATTGTCTGGCCCCAATTTGAGAAGATAAAACAGACACCGTCTCAGACCATCTCAAGTGCAAATGTTAATCCCATCATTTAGCTTTAAGATGAAAATGATCTTCTTAAAAGAGAAAAAGAATGTTAACTGCACGGCATCAAACCAAAGCAAACCAACCAAAGCAGCTCTATTCCTAACATCTCACAGCAACAATATGTCACGTTCATTATAATTTTGGATCTGTAAAAAGCAAACAAACCAACAATTACAATAATAAGGTCTATAGTACACAGGTTGCTTTTATAAGATAGGATAGTCTTATAATGTCTTTATAATAATATACAGTTATTACCAAGATGATAATTATCTGCCTTACTGCACAAAATTGTTTTCAGATCTTCTGATGACAATTAAGTCATTATAAAACACAGATTTCACCTCACTGATCACTTCCAGGAAATCTCCCACAATTGCATTTAATAAAATAGATTATCTTAGATCCTTAGATTTCACCCTGAATTCCTAAGGTTGCTTATAAGCATTTATACTTTTTCTTTTGTTAATAGTCAGTCTTAGGAAATGCTCCTTTTCTCCTTGATTAAAACATGATTTTAGGAGACGGAATTTCTTTTTTTTTTTTTTTAATTTTTTTTTCAACGTTTATTTATTTTTGGGACAGAGAGAGACAGAGCATGAACGGGGGAGGGGCAGAGAGAGAGGGAGACACAGAATCGGAAACAGGCTCCAGGCTCTGAGCCATCAGCCCAGAGCCTGACGCGGGGCTCGAACTCATGGACCGCGAGATCGTGACCTGGCTGAAGTCGGACGCTTAACCGACTGCGCCACCCAGGCGCCCCTAGGAGACGGAATTTCTATGGCAGAGCTGGAACATTACATTATCTCAAGTTAGAGTTAATTTTTAAACTGGAAATACGATAAAGGGACCAACAACCATGTTACCTTAATTAAATATTTTTGCATTGTCCATTCTAGGGCTTAAAAAAAAAATGAAGGAGAAACCCAAAACACGCCGTGGGATATGAGACACAGCCACTGATGCAAAAAGAAGTTATAAAACAGAATTCCAGGTTGCTAACACACACAAGAGAAGGATGTTAAATTGGTTAAAGTAATAGATAATAGATGTGCCACAAACCATCACATACTCAGAAATTATTGCAGGGGAGGTTGGGAGTGGGGGTGGGAATAGAAGCAAAAAAAAAAAAACAAAACTGGTTTTTTAAATGGTAACTATTAAAACACTAAAATTTTACCTTGTCAAATTATTTTTAAACCACGTTCCACTGAATTAGAATTGTGGATTGCTAAGGATAGAAACTTTCCCAGAACTGAGTATATGTTTAACCCTGGGACGATGTGGCAATGTCAACCACCCACAACAATCTGGGAAACAATGCGAAGCAAGAGAAGGGGTAGCCACACCCTTCAGAGGTGGGTTCTTACTTTGGTTTCTCATCCAACCATAATCAAGCCCTATTAGTTTTAAGTATAATCTCAATGTCCTTCCAGAGTTCAGGACCTCGGAGATGAACGCCCAGGTGGCGGCGCCTGGATCTGGTACAGCAAGTGTGATTCATCCGGGCCTGGGTCTGAAATGTTCTGTCTGTATTTTTAAGATGTAGGTATAAATTGCATCATGCTAAAAGTCAGAAAGGGAGGAAGAGAACAGTATATCTTAAAGGTGGAACATCCTTCTGGGGTTGGGAAGGAAGTGATTTCCTAACCTTTGAGTGAGATTTCTGACCACTTCTGGATAATAAATTCCTACAAATGCTAAGCTATGCTTTTTGGCTCACCCCACCGGAGTGCAGACTGAATATATAAAGACTACATTATAGGCTGAGCTAGAAACAATCATCAATCATTAATCAGCCATGGGCAGCAGACTGGAAGTGATAACACACAGAACACCCACAGCTCAAGGTGTAACTCCACACCGCACTCCCCCCCAAAGCACTTACTTCCTCTGAGCTCAGCCTGCCCCACCCAACTCCCAGGCTCTGTTCCTCTCCATTCCTCACAGCCTTCCCTTTTCTCTCCCACCACCACCAGACTTTGTTTCATCAAGTCTGTGTTTTAGCAGTGCCTCTGTGTGTTAACGAAGAGTTTCCATGTTTCCTTGTGCTAAAAATCTGACCGGTTTCACAATTCACAGATCAAGGAAAATAAATACCCAGGAAGTCAAGAAAATTTTCACACAGAGCATTTAACTGAGACTTCTTAAAATTCAGGGACTCCCCTACAGTGGAGGGACAAGTTCACTGTGGGTCATAAACCCAGTATCATGCTCTGTTCCAGAAGAGTCAAGTAAGTGCCTCTGCAACAGGATCCTGAATCAAATAACATACAGGATCCTTAAAAAATATAAACACATATATGGATAGTTACACGTATATGTGTGAGTAGATATATGTATGTATGTATGCATATATATGCATACACACACACACACACACACACACACACGTACACACACACAGAGATATTATGTATGTATATACAGGCACATGCACTTCCTCCAGAATAGAAGGCTACTCAAAGATCCTAATTTCTTCATTTGTTTCCACCTGCTCGGAGGCATAAACAGGGCCCCGGTGATCTATTCCGCTCCCCAAACACAAACCTCTCCAACCTCATCTCCTTCCACTCAACCTCCTGATAGGTACAGCACAATCAAGTTCTTTCAGTAGCCAGTACTTAAATGCCTGGCTCTCTCTTGCCTTTCAGTTGTCTGCCAAATATTTTCTTTCCCCTCCCTAATCCAGGCCGGGTTACCTCTTGCCCATACTACAGGTCTTGATTTGAAAGTGGCCTTCTCCAAGAAGCCATTCACGCATCACCCATTCAAACCCGAGTTAAATACTCCTCCTCTGCACGCCTAGGACACCCTGTAGCTTAAATGCCGATGGACTGGTCTGTGTGTTCCCCTTGACAGAAAATGTCAAAGACACCAGGGATCCTTTCTTGTTCACTACACCTATAAGAGATATTATAAATGACAGGTTTTCAATAAATATTTGCTGACCTATATGTAAAGTTATTTGGTTTATCTATTGGCACCAGCTTTCCTGCTAACAAATGGCTTCCACTTATGGGCTGTAACAGACATTGTTTATATATCATTTTATGGCATTCTGAGTATTTCAGACAAATCTTACGATATATGAAGGTAAATGATCAGCAACAGGGAATTCTCCCAAGGTTTAGGATCCATCCGTTAACAAATCTTTCCTACCTAAATGGGTTAACTAGGGAATATCACAGAACTCAGGTAGCTATTTACTCTCATTTCCAAATTTTCATTTCCAAAAAATGTGGGGAAAAAATGGGGAAGGGAGAATTTCTGCTGAATAACTCTTCTCTATGGAAGCCACAGTACACGGTCATTCACTAAGAGAATGGCTTTGTTAGTATTAAAATAAGAGATTGCATCATCTACACTGTACTTTATCCAGTTAGCATAACACGTCCCAACAGATCAAATAGCTAGTCACCAAACAGTTAACTATTTCAAAATTTGGGTATCGATTTTAAAGAATTAAATTAAAATGCATTCAGTACCTCAGTCATACTGAGAACAAACCAGAGCTGTGTTCTTTCAGGAAGCGGATGGTCTCTCAGACATCAATTCCTCTTTTCCATTTGTTCTTGGATATACTCAGACTTCTGCTGCCATCAACGCACTGAAACTAACCCATCCAGTCCACCCATGTCCCCTACGTGGCTCACTCAAAATGCTGGTCAGTTCTCTGTGCTCCCCTCACCAGCCTGGCCCAGCTGACTGTACTCCTTCCTTCTGGGAATACTTTCTGCACTGGCCACCAGGGCCACCCTCTCCTTGCTTTCCTTCTACTTACTGGCAGCAACTTCACAGCAATCTTCCTGGTCCCGGTCGCTCATCTTCCAGACTTTCAAAGGTTGAAATACCCCAGGTTTTCTTTTCTCTTCATTTGTCTTCTTTTGCTCATTCATTTGGTGACCCATCTGGTCTTGAACCAGTCCCCACCACCCCATTAATCCAAACATATATCCAACTGCCTACTTCACGAACACACGCTGCAAATTTCAAATCGGAGTATTCCCGTAACCATCTCCTCCTTCCAACTCCCCAGGCCAAGTACTCGATGAGTATCTTCTTACACCAATATCCAATCTCCCAATTGGCCTTTCAGAACACCTGGAACATGGCCACCTCTCACGGTGGCCACAGCCACCATGGGGTGCCAGTGTCATCTTTCACATGATTGGTGTCATAGCATCCTGTTCCTGATTCTATCCATGTTCACTTCGGTCTTCTCAACACAGCAGCCGCTGTAACTTTAAAATGTAAATCTGATAGCACTCCTTGGCTCAAAATCTACTGGCTCACCAAACACCAAATTAAAGCCAAACGTACAATATATAGAGTGACCTCTAAGGCTTTGCACCAGCTGGTGTCTGATCTCTGATCTCCCCTCCTGCAGCTCTTCCCTTTGCTCACTCTGCTCCAGTGGCTCACTCTAGCCACCTTGCCTCACCAACACGGCAAGCACTCTCCTGCCTCGGGGCATTCGCACTTGCTGTTCTGTCTGCCCAAACATTCCTCCACCCGTCAGCCTCACTGCTCACTGAAATCCTTCCCTGGTCACCACAGTGAACACTGCATCCCCATTCCCTTCCTGCATCCACCGATGCAGCCCGTCGCCCCTCCACGCCTAGGTGCTACAAATTTTACTTACATCCTGTCTACCCCCACTAGCAGAGCTGCTCCAGGAATATAGGAACGACTGTCTACTTTGCTCACGGTTGTATCCGCAGTTCTTAGGACAGTGCCTGGCACAATGCAGGCATTCAATAAATATTTGTTGAATGAATGCATGGTGACTATGAAACCCTCGCTACACTTGGTGGGAATATCCGTTAACGGGACACTCTAGTGAACAGACTAAGAGTTAGTTAATGCAGACTAAGAGTTAGTTCTATTTCTCCTCATGTGGCCTAGGAATACAGTACTTCATCAAAAACCTCATTTCTAGAACTAAATAATGTGAAATACAAGTGACTTCATTTCCGAATACCAGGTAAATGGAGTTAGTACTAATATAAAAGTCATAGATGGGAAATTAGCAAGTTTTAATAGAAATATCAGCCACATAGAACCCTGGGATAGATGGTATTAAAAAACAACAACAACAACAACTACCATTTTATAGCTGGCCCTATTACACAAAAAAACTTATTAACTTTACCTGAGGGAAATCGCAGAAAAAAATCACACCTACTTCTTAAAGTTGGTTGGGTCAACGAGATGAATAAGAAAATGGGCCATATCATATCTGCCCCCACCTTCCCTTTAGTGCCGGGCCCTTAAGAGCCCTACACACCCTTGGCTCTCTCCAGGTTGGTCTTTCGAATCACCCACTTGCTTTGGCAACGCAAAGAGGGCACTGATCTCACGGAATCGAGCTCACGCACCCACACAGCAATTGCAACCAAGCATGTCAGCCAGGACTGCTGATACTCGCTAAGCATTGGACGAAACTTGAGGAACTACTCCAAGATGAATTTTGCATTTATCAGCACTGATTTTGTATCTCCATTTACATGCTATCCTTGTAGGACTCTAATCTTCTCTTTTATTTTGCATTCCATACCTTCTAATGAGTGGTACGGAAATAATTCTGGGTGTCATATTCATGTATATTGCATCATTTCACACTCAAGTATGAGAACCTAAATTTCAGCTAACACTATCCAATTTTAACACGTTTCATGTGCCAAGCTGCATGATATTTACACCTCATTAAAACATGAGACAATCAGAGTGCTGTAATAAGAGAGGGCACTGTGTTTTCTTAGGGTTTGAATCATGCAAGACGTTGGCACATCATGCAAGATGCATCTTCTACAAACTGGATGAGTTTTTGAAGCTGCTATCTACAAGGTGTGCTCACCCTTGAACCTGCAAAACAGCTCCTCCCAGAATTCAACACTTTTTACTGGTACTTCCCTGTGGAGTCACTGAGTCACAAAACCTGGACATTGAAGTCCCTTCCACCACTCACACATCAGACCCTCCTGGGGCTTCCAGATCACTCTTGGGCAGTGCCTCTTTCACCATTCTTTTCCCTCCTTTTGTTCCCAAGCCCTCCGTTCTAGCTCAGGCCTCCCCAGCGCTCCACCCAGGACCCCAAATGCCCCGCAGAGCAGGTCTCTTAACCCCTAATCACTCCTCCTCCTCCTTGGAGCCTTCCCTACTTCCTACAGTTCTAGCAGCAACACGCCTCCATTCAAACCCTTCTGTAATTTCCCCAGTGAATGAAGAACAAAGTTCCTAAACGTCAGTGGCTCTCAAACCGTGGTTCACAAACCACCTGCAAAAGACACCGGGGGCTGTCCACTACAAATGGGACTCTAGGCCCCCACCATGAACCTACAACATTAGCAAACTCTCTGGCAATTAGGGCCACGAACCATCTGGTCCTTACCAGAGGCTCTTATGCCCACTAAAATCTGAGTGCTCTTGAGTCTTGCAGTCATACAACACGGCTGGACACACCTGGCTGTGCCAGACAAACCAGCCCACACAAGACTGGAAAACAAAAACTAAAAAAACACAGGCTAGCTATTTGAAGGTAACAGAGAGCTGCCACGGCAGCCAGGACTTGAGAGGTCAAGATCCCGGAAAGACAGGAAAATGAGTCCAACGTTCTCTCCCACGTTGCTCTTTGCGGCTTCTCTGATTCCCAAGCATCCCGAAGACAAGAGGCCACGCAGAAAGTAGCCATGGCTTAGAATACGAGAGAAAAAGCATTTGATTATCTTTGAATGTACAAACAAGAGAATAAAAGCCACCTCTAATTCTATCATCCTGAGACAACCAATGCTGGCATTGTAAATGTATTTCCTTCCGGTCTCTTAACGTATATTCTCATGATCTCAGAATTTTAACTTATGAGAAAACTAGAACCTAAAATCATGAAGTGATTATCCAAAGGCTACATCATCCCTATTAAATATACTTGAAAACTATCTTTCCCCATTTACAACAGCCCAATCACATATGTTTAAAAAGAAAAGAAATAGGATATTCTCCAGAATTTTTTTTTATTGGTTGATAAAATTATAGGTTAAATTTAAGGAGGTCAATTCAAATCTTACTGTTCATAACATAAATGTTTTCCCCTTGCCCTCGTGACTTATTACCAGCCAACTTACGTTGATATCCACCAAAGAGCAGCTAGGTTGAGAGGTCAGGTTCTGGAAGTCAAATATGTCTTGATTCAATCCCCATTTACTCATTACACAACCTCAGAGAGGTCAGGGCCTGGTGTTCTTAACTCCAAAATGAAGACCATAAAAGTGCCCCTGTGAAATAAGCATTCTGAGGACTAAACGAGATAATCCACAAAAACTCCCCAGCAAAGACCTAGCGCGTAGAAATCTCAATAAACACCACCTGGTAACGGCTGCCTCCTTACGAAACCATGACCTTCTTGACGATAGGCTTCATTTATATCTAGCTCATCTTTTTGTCCCTAGCATAAGGCAGAGTAACTGGTATGAAAAAGGAGATAGATAGATAGATAGATAGATAGATAGATAGATAGATAAAGACAGATTTTTTAATCTGTTAAGAGGAAATTAAGGGTTGAAATAAAAACTTTATGAACATTTAACATAAGGTTATAACGAATATATTATGTGTCTGTATACATGTGTGTATAGTCTGTATACTTATGTGTTAACACACATATATATGGACTATTTACTTACAAAGCAAACCAAAAGATTCAAATATTCCATAATGATCCCCGAAAAATTTGTAGATTGCATTTTGGAGTGAGTTCTACCCCGGTGTACGTACTAACACTAGTGCTTTTCTTGGTTTTTTTGTTTTCTTTTGTTTCCCAATTCAGAGCACCACGAAATAGAAAGACCTTAAGTCAACTGACAACTTACTAAATCAAACAGGATCCCACAAACTAGCACAAAAATTTGGAACATATACCCTACTTTAAAATCCTTCTGTACAAAGGAATGAATTTATGTATGAATGAACTCTTTCTGCACAAACAGAAACAGTTCCTGTCAGGAGCCAATACCGCACAGCCAACGGCAAAATAAACTCAATCAAGAGAAGCCACATTCCTTTTTCACACTGAAGAGGAACTACCTAATGGTCTGCTACGCCCAATAAGGCATTGGTATTTTTGACCTAACAACACCTCAATGGAATCACACGTTGCAATGTTGGGAATAACGGAACTAGTTAAATGGCAAAATGAAATTACGGGTAACCAACAGATTTACTAAACAGCTGGAGAATTACTGTGGAGCTAACCGTATTCACATCTTATAGGTATGTTTCTCACCTGGGCAACTAACACCTGACCGGAGTGGTCCACAGAGGGAATGACAAACTGACCCACAGATATATTTTGTTTGTCCTGTGCCAAAAAAAGCCTGTGAGCGGTTTTCTAAAAACTGGGCAATGTCACATACAAAGGCAGATCTCCAGCTTCATGGTGAAACAACAAGAAAAAGCAACGAAAATCAGAAGATCTGGAAACCGTAGGTCTGGTCAGCCAAAACTGGGCAACCGGCTTGTCTTTGGGCAGGAGGCAGTCTCTACAACTTTCTGCCCTCTTCTCACATGGACTCCTCCATTTCCATTCCCGACACTGCCTGCCTGCCCCCTGCCGTCAGCTGTAGTCTGTAACTCTTGTTCCAAGTCCCAGTGCCCACCCTGGTCTTGAGTGTTCATTTCTGTAGCGTCTCTTCTAGTTGGGACTCTCTTGGCCTTCCACAACCGCAGGGGCTCCCGAACCCCACCTGCATGGGTTCAGTGTCCACGTACTAAATGAAAGAGCTCTTCACCTTGATCTTCCATTTATTTGCTTCTCTGAGTATTTCTCTCGTCTGCTTTCCTTCCCTCACTTCTCTTTGCATCTGCCTGCGCTGTTCAAAGCCAAAACTGGAGTGCTAAGTGAGAGAGAACAACTATCCAGCCTCTCTCTTAAGATGGAATGGGGGAAGGGGTTACATTCTGTGCCTCTATTAGAGCAAGGTCTGGAAATTCCACACAAAACCTAAACAGGTCCCTTCAGACCCCAAAACATTCCTCTCCTGTGTTTTCCTAAGGCTGAGCACTCAAAGAGGTCCACAACAAAAGGCTCCCAGGGCCTGGGGTGGAGCAGCTGGCTAGGAGCCTGCAGGAATAGCAGTTTCGACTCTCCCCCGCCCACTCTGGAAAGGACACTCTCAGACAGAGGTACCGTAACTCATCCACTGAAATACGCAACAGCCGTCCCTACTGGAAAAGCTCTCCTTCCTTACTCATCACTCTGTACGGGCCAAAAACCAACTGTAGACAGGAATTATGGGGGACAGTCTGGTTTTTTTGTTTTTGTTTTTGTATGCACTGCATGAGTGGTATAGACCAATGGTCCTCAAATTTTAGCCGGTACCAGAATCTCCTGAGGGACCTGTTACCATGCAGCTTCCCGGGTCCCACCCCCAGGGTGTCTGATTCTGTGCGTCTGGGATGGGGCCCGAGAATTTACATGCGTGAGTTCCCAGGTGATGCAGATGCTGAAAACGTAAGTTCAAAAACAGTGATGGATGATGCGACGCTGGGGGACCCATGTGTATGGGGCTGGGAAAGGGTCTCGTGAAAAATCTCAGCTTAGAAATGTCGGGTGTCAGGTCCAGTATTCCTATACTTATAGGTGCTCATCACGTGTGCTGATTAGACGGTACCTGACAAGAATGGAGAATTCCAAAACAGAGGTGGTCTTCACAGATCAGCATTATAGAAGTTCTCCAACCTGGCCCAGGGGTACTCATAACCAAAGCGCTTCATAACATAGGTCTCTAGACATCTTCCTCACAAGGAGGATGACTGTTGTTTCCACAGACGGTACTCACAGCCACCTCATCCGTGCACAGTTAGTGTGGGGCTCCAGCTGGAATCCTTGTTAAAGAGGTGCTCACAACATCAACAGCTATTACATGAAGGCTGGTCCACTCTACGTGGGAAGCTAGTTTTCTTGTCTGAAAGATCACATTCAAGGCAGTGTGACTTGACTCTCTTTATAACACTGTGATGTAGGGGCCCCTGGGTGGCTCCGTTGGTTAAGCATCTGACTTCAGCTCAAGTCATGACCTCACGGCTTGTGAGTTCGAGCCCTGCGTCAGGCACTGTGCTGACAGCTCAGAGCCTGGAGCCTGCTTCAGATTTTGTGTCTCCCTCTGTCTCTCTCTGCCCCTTCTGTGCTTACTCTGTCTCTCAAAAATAAATAAAGACATTAAAAATACTTTTAAAAAAACACTGTAATGTAAAATTACTCTGGGAACATAAAAGGCTATTCAATTAACACAGGTTAAAGTGGGAAACTCGCGCGTGCACACACACACGCGCACGCGCGCACACACACACACACACACACACACACACACACTGCTAAATCCAAAAGCACTGAAATTTCCCCTCTGCTGCAAATCTCTGAAAATAGGAAATAGAATGTTTCCTTTCACTAAAAGGTTTTCCTCAGGAAAGCATGATTCAGATTATCATAATCACCGCCTTTTCTGATAGATAACACGTAGGGGTTCTCCTCTAAAAGGGCTGACAGATTTTCTTCTTGGGGGAAAAGGGGAGGGAAGGGAGCATAGGTATGTCCCGCAACCTTCCAGGCTATTCTCATATAAGCCTACCTACCGTCATTTCTCTGACACTCTACCCTACTGATAAGTAATGCATTAAATGTTTAAAAATGAATTCAATTCTTACCTGTTGAAAATCACTCAATACACCATCTATTCTACCAAAAATATGATGGCTTTCTTTTCTAAAGAAAATTAGGACGGTCTTTCAATGGAGCAAAAATATTTTAAATCAGATCTATCTACAAGTTCCTTTGACTCAAACATTTTTTAAGTTTTCCTACAGAGAGCTTTCTAGTTTTTACAACCTACTGATCTGCACTCTAAGGAACTGTTTTGCTCTAATAAACACAACTGCATTTGCCCTTCTGATCCCAGGTTAAAAACTGTTCAATCAGCCATTTGATGTCAAAGAAAACAAACTAGGCTAAGTCCACTTTCACAAAACCCCTATTCATAGATGAATAAACAGCTTCAGAAACTGTAGCTCCCAGCAAAATGTGCCAGGAAAGAACAATACCGGGAACAAAGCACGTGAACGCAAAAAGACAGATTTCCTCCTCTATTTAAATGACAAGAGAGTAATCGGGATGAGGGGAGAGTAGGAGCTCTCCTAACCCCAGGAGGAAAAAAATGAAAAAAAAAAAAACAACCCACTAATATACCTCACGATTTCAAATATAATTTCAAAATGATCTATCAGTGAACCAACTCCATCTAGAACTTGCCCTCTCCAATGCTGGAGCCACCAAAGCCTTAGTCCAAAATACCATCATCTCTAGAATGCCTTTCAGCTGGCCTCCCTAAATTTACTTCTGCCGCAAATGCAAATCAGATTTGTTACTCTCCTGCTTTCCACAACAACTAGGAAAAACTGCAAACAGCTGACCAAGATTGAGGAGCCCCTCCATGATCTGGCCTCTGTGTTATCTCTTACCCCCTCTCTGCCCACCACCCCGCCATCCTTGTTCTTCATGAGACCACCACACTTCCTTTCCTCAAACACTCCAAATTCATTTGCACCTCGGGGCCTCTGCAACAGCTGTTCTCTCTCCCCTCTAATTTTCCAATTGTTGGTTCCGTCTCATCATTCATGCCTAAACGTCATCTTCTCAGAGAGGCTGCCCTGATGACACCATTGAAAGAAGTCCCCCACCCAATCACTTCCCTTCATAGCTTTACTTTCCTCTTTACACTTATCAGTAGTATTTTCTCGTTCGTCTATTTTGTTGTGGTGGTCACTGTCAGCCCCATAGTTAAAGCAGGGGTCTAACTCATCCCTGCACCTGGAACACAGCTGGATTTCCAGCACCTAGAATCTGTGGAACTTGGTAGGTCCTAAGTAATTATTTGTTGAATGAATGAAGAAATACTTTTTACAACAGCATGGAACTGTCATCAAAATAAGTATTCCTTCTACACTGTTGCTCCTAAGCTCTTCTCAAGAAAGCGACTACAAAACCATTCTATGATACCCTCTAAGACCTACAAGGTCCTCAAAGGAGGTGAAGGAGATTGTCCAAGGAAACATGAGGAGAAGACAGAAAATGTAGTTAATTTAAACAGACCACCTGTGTACCAACAAAAGGGACCACCTATGTACTATGGAATTGTGAGTTATTAGTAAGCATGTGAAAAGTGACTATCAGCCACAACAGTGTTATATATTCAAACGAAAATAATCCAATTATACTATATATTAGCTTGGAGTTATCATGGATTAATCATTAATAATAAGCATATGAACATATATATGCCGTGCATTCGCTATACTGCCTCTTTTATTTATAACTAAAATCCTATGTGTTGGTTATTATCAGTCCCATTTTACAGATGAGAAAACTAAGGCAGCCTTGAAGAAGAAAAGTTACTTACCCAAGCTTTCAAACCAGTTAGTGTTAAACACAGAACATGAATCCAGTTTTATTTTACTCCAAAACCTATATATTATTCATCATAGCTGCTTGACATTCTCTCTCAAAGCAATTAAAAGGAAGACACTGAATAATCAAAGGCAGCAGGAAATGTGTGTGTGTGTGTGTGTGTGTGTGTGTGTGTGTGTGTATGTCCCTGTGTATGATTCTACCAAATAGAAATGTTAATTATACCACATAGACAAAAAAATGCAATAGGACGCTCAAAATAAAAATTAGAAGTGTCAAAAGAAGAAACGATGTATTCTATTACTGAGTTGCATTCTGAAACAATACAACACAATCAACAAACTACAATAAAATAAATAGCTGTAAGTGTCTCAAATACTAAAAGGTCAGGTTCAAAATATGCAGTGTCCTGCTTAAGCTGTGTAATTTCAAAAAGAAAGAAAAGGCCTGTGTCCTAGGAGTATAAATCCTAAGGGGAGAATCAGGAAACACAAAAGTTAGAGGCTCTCTGGAGCTGCCCCTTCCCATACTTGTCGAGGAGAAAACAGTACCCACCTTGGCCAGAGGAGAAGACAGGTATAGAGGGAACAACAGAATAGAAGCCTGTGGAGTCTGGTCCCAATTCCTGGCCTTTGACCTTGGACAAGTGATTTAACATCTAAAAGCCAAGATGTCCTCATCTGCTACAGAGATATGCCTTCACTGAACATCTCTCGGGCTTGTGAAAAGACGCAAAAAAGAACAAACGTGGAAGAGCTGTGCAGAGCTTACATAAGCAAAACTTGCCTTATTTATTAAAGGCCAAAATGATGGCTAAGCCTGGGGTGAAAACTCTAGAAATATTGCAAAATGAGAGTAGAGAGGGAAATCAAGGTGAGAACACAAATGTCCCAGAGCCGGAAACCAAGAGGCTAGGAATGGTCAGTCAACACTGGAGGCAGCGACACAGAAATGTGAGGCAGAGAAGACAGGCCCCCACAGCTCTCTGCGATGATGTGGACGCAGAAAGGCTCACCTGTGAGCCTCGAGCATGAAGAGGTCACTCCCAATCTCAATGGGGACAGACGGAGACACCTGGCCTTGGCACAAGAGACACTTTTAAATTATGAAAACTGCTCTGGTTATTCCCGAAATAGCATTCTGTGTCATTTTCTACCAATTATGCAATCTCCCCTGGGATCTGCTAATCCTGACAAACCCCTGTGTGGTCAGAGACTATAGGACCAGCCACAAGGCCACCCATCTTCCAATGTCCTGCTGGCGATACTGACAAACTTGAGCCACAGCGCCCACCGACCACCTCACAACGCCCTTCTTTTGAAAAAGACAAAAACAAAAACAAACAAATGTTGTTACGAGGACCCTTCGAGGCCCAAAACGTAGGTAAGAAATCCCAGGGGAAGTGTCTCACTTAGTTTGCAGACAAGGACCCGATGCTGTTGCCAGGTGGTGCTTATGAACAGAAGCACACCCCTGATGTCACCTTTTTGCTTTCAGTAAGTGGCCAAGTGAAGCATCCTCAAATGAAGCACCGTCCTTCAAGGACTTAAAACCCACGGAGCCCCTGTCGGGTCGGAGAGCAGAACCCAGCAGCAGAGTATAAAAATGTGCTCACGGCCACGTGCCCGAGCAGTGCTCCTTGAACCGTAATGAGCACGCGAGTCACCAGGAGATCCTGTTAAAATGCAGATTCCGATTCAGCAGGCCTGAGCTGCTGCATCTCTAACAAGCTCCCGGGCGAGGTGGCCTGCTGGTCATGGACCGGGTGCCAGACAGCAGTCAACACCCGACAGCACGCGAGCCCTAACGCCGTGCTCGCTGGAAGTCCAGCTACTGTTTTTACAAAGTTGAGAAAACACAGTTTGGATTTCTTTACCCAGAGAAGGTTCATGATACTGGCAAGAGACATCTATCGCTCGGCCAACCGAGAATCTTCCTGATCTGCTGGCAAGTCCTGCCCTGGTTCCTCGGAGTGGTCGACGAATGGCAGGGAAATCTCTTCAGTACTGACTGGTGCCCCTGAATGGTAGGAGTCAACCCTCTGACAGACCTGACCGCTCAGAGAGAATAATTTATGACCTGCAGCTATAGAATAACAGAGAGGAAGCAATAAAAACGAGTGGTAATTTACAGAGAGCTTACGTAAGACCATACAATCAGGGGTAGGACTGGGACACAGCCCCCAAGTTTGATTCCAGAGCCCACACTCACCACCGAACTCCACTGCCCTGGTGCAGGCCATGAACACGATGAAGTCGTGGAGGAAACAAGAGGGCTGTTGAGCCCCGTCACTTATAAATAGGGGACCCTGAGCAAGTTCTCTGTCTCCCTCTCTCTGCTTTAGTTTCTTCGTCTTTACCATGGGTTAATAATGGTTTGTATACCTCATTGGGTTTCCTGAGAATTATGAGTCCAAACAAAGCACTTAGCATAGCGTCTGACACATAGTAAGTGCTTCAAGAAGTGTTTTTCTATTAATATGAGTAAGATAACTCTATGGCTGGAGCCCAGGAAATAGACCAGAACCAGGAAGTGTACGCAATGAAGTGAAGGGTTTCTGACCTCTGAGGGAGACATACAGCTCTCGAAAGGACCTCCCTTTTTCAATGACCACAGAGGCGAAAGGGAAAAGCATAACCTAATTGAAATCAGGGTTATGGGAGGAACTGACCTCTAGTATGACGGCAGCAGCAGGGGCCTAACGGCCTAACACTGGAGTTGACCTACAATGTACCCGATCTCTACAGATAATGCTGAAATTCTAGCCCCTCCAGGACCAAACATGGACAGACACCACAGGGAAGAACAGCGTACGTGGCCAGATTACAGAGAATGAGCAAATGTCCTGAATCCCACAGGCTCAGACCTTAAGCAAGAAACCCTCTTTACTCTTGGCTGGTGATGGGGAAACGGTGCCCATGCAGAGCCAGAAGCTGGCCAAAGAGACTTCTGCTCTGCAGCTAAAGCTGGGTCGTGCTCCCTCAACACACTTATTGAGAACCTGCCCATTCCATGCCAAGCCATGACCAATGGCACTTATGGGAGAAACCAGTGGTCCTTCCTCCTTGTTAAAGACATTCCCCAATGACCTGAAAACAGAAACACCACTTGGGTAGCTGCATTTCACCATGCAACTCCTAACATTTAAATCAAGCTTAGAGACAAAAGACTTCATATAACTTACAGTTATGACCAGAGAAAGCTTACCAGGAATGAAAATAGAACACTATTTCTAAAACAGGACTGACCCACGAGCTTGACAGAGGTAGGAAATTATGACATGTATCCTCCTTTGAGAACTAATCTATAAAGATCAGTACATATAAATTACTGTGTTAGACACCACTGGCTTAAGTTTACCTGTAGCTATTCTCCCCTCCTTCCTTACTGAACAAACTCCAATTTGTTTCAGGGCCACAATGTACCCAACCGAAAAGAACTACAGTGACTGGCCTCCCTTGCAGCACGAGGGGAGGCTGCATGATAGTTCTGGCAAGTGAGACGTAAGCCAGGAGACCTGGCTCCTAGCGGTCTTTTGCCTCCTCTGGGTCTCCTTTCTCCTGCCTGGAACAAAGGGGGCATGGTCCTGGAGGTGGAACAGCCACCTCGCCACCTCACACTAAGGCATTATGCATGAGGATGAACTCCACTTGTGGCACCACGTGCTAAGAACAGCTGAACAGGACGGCAGAAGGAGCCCGGGCCTCTGACCGCACGGCAGAGCCCCCGCGCGCTCCTGAATCCTCCGTCTCCAGACTTCATTTGCACGAGAAAATCAACGCTCCCATTTGGTTAGACCCCTGTAAGTTGGGTTTTCAGTGGTGCACACCTGACCCTACTCTCACCTGATACACGTTGTAAAAGATCATTTGCTTTGCAAAAGCCTTGACTGAATTATTTGAAAGACGAGGTGCCATGAATTGTGAATTAATTTGATTTACAAATAACCCTCCTGACATACACCAAATGGGTAGGATAAGACACACACACATCCCAGACAACTCTCCTCCATTAACATGACTTTAAGAACTCACACGGTGAGAATCCGGGAGGTCTGGTCATCAATGTGGTGAAGACTCTGAAAGTCCTCTGGGAGTGACCCTGGGAAGAACCCCCTGAGAAGATGAAGTAAAGCCAAAGCACCCGGAGTCAAATGCTGCTGTCACTTCCTCAGGTACCTAACCTTTCTGTGCCTCGGTTTCCTCAACTACAAAATGGAAATAATAGTTCCTACCTCAAGGGGTGGTTATGCAATATTCAATGAGTTAACACTCACACAATGTGGAGACCGGAGCCTGACCTACCGCTGGGATTTACTGAGGATCTACTAATATCATGATAAAATTGGTGACAGTATAGCTAAAGACTAATACAAACAAAAATTATAATAATAAAAGCCAAATGAATTAATACATTCTATACGCATAAACCTTTCTTCTAATGCATGCCCCTGCTGAATAGCGTCAACATGAAATCAAGCTGTCAACTGTGGTCGGGTTTAGACAGGGTTAAATCCAAGGTTTTCTACAGGGCTCACAACCACCATACCATACTCATGCAATACCAAGAGTGGCAAAGTCTACATGAAGAACTGCTTATCAGTAAGTAGGATGTATTTATAAAGTGGGGGGTGGGGGCTGGGTAGAGATGTTAGCAAAGACAGCTAAAAATAGACGCATAAGCAAACAAGTCTGCAGAAGCCAACAGTTGATTGAAAAGTCAATACTTTGACAACATTACTATGAGAAATATTCAAGTAATGCATCACGCAATTTGGGAGAATGTAGCCTCTTGTGTAAGCGTAAGCCACACTTGCACTTTTTATCTTTCCTAGATTCTAACACGGAAAGTACCCAGGTCATTCTATGAGGCTGTACTTAAGTGTCCAAAAGGGCACAAGCATTCTGTATAAAGTTGCCACATGCTAACCACAGGTATGTAACTTAATCAGTATCCAGAGCTCCTGATACCAAGGTATTGAACTGCTGATAATTGCCCTTTCAGGTCAGTAGGAAACTTTCTCTAGATGAAAGCAATCTCAAGTCATAACGTCCAGGCAACTGGAGACCAAAAACCTTTTAATCTGCTCTTCCTTTTTAGATGCTAAACAAACATAACAGGATGTGGATTTACACTTCTCCCAATCCCAAGAGGCCCCCCCCCCAAAGAAAGACACCAATCTTGAGGGTGTGAAGATCTCACTCCATAATCTTCCTGTGTGCCTGTTACCATTTTTCTAGTTGTTCATTATCAAGTACGCTGGCAGAAGCTGAAGAAAGCCAAAGAGCGATAAACTGTAACCCTTTCTGTAGCCCACGAGCAGTACTGTCCAACAGAAGTATACCGCAGGTCACAAACGTGAGTCACAGGTGTAATTTTCCATTTTTTAGGAGCCACAATTAAGAAGATAAAAATAAACGGGTGAAGTTAATGTTAATCGTACATTTAATGCAATGTATCCAAAATACTCACTTCGGCATGTGGTAAGTATAAAAAACTGAGATAATTGAAGTTATTTTTTTACACCTCGGCTTCACACGCATGTAATTTTACACTTATCACACATTGCGATTCTGACCAGCCCACTTTAAGGGCTCAAGAGCCACATATGACTCTACAGGACAGAACGGCCCTGGAGGTCAGAAGCCGCTAAAATCATCCTTTTCTTATGCTGCTTCTATAAGGGACACCAAGGGAAAAGAGACCAACCAGCTGCACCCTGGCAGGTGACCAGGTGGGGAATCTGGTGGTGTCCTGGAACAGGGAAACACGCCCTACTTCAAAACAGGGTCTGGGAACTTACAGCTTTGAAGTTGCGTTTTGTGCCAAGCCCTGGCAATGCTCTTTACTCCTCCCCCAGGCAAAGCCAGTCACCAATGCACAAGTATGTGTTGTTTGCATCCTCGTTTTAAATGAGAGCCCTGGAAATTCTGGTCCCTGGACAAACCTCTTCTCTGGAGACACTGTATCCCTCTCCTGCTCCACTGGGATCAGGATACCCCACTGATGCACGCCATGTGTCCCATACAGGGAGGGACACCCATTCCCACGTGGTCTGTGTGTACTTGGCAGGCATGGGAAATGAGATGTAAGAGGTGACCAGTTTCCTTCATGCCCCAGCCATGAGACGGTCTGAAAGGCGACCTGATCTTACCAGTATTACCTACCTCACAGGCTTACTGTGATCACCAAAGGCAATAACAGAGAGAGAGTTCTTAGCAAACTGTAAAGCGCTATACAATTCTAGTTAGTATTATTGAGAAAGGGCACCATTCCTCACCTGGAAGAGCAGATAGAAGAAAGAAAAAAGAAACAGTAACTTGAAACAAAGAGATGTTAAGCCGGGGGGGGGGGGGGGGGGGGAGGAACCCATAAACACAGTGGTTGTTCTTGCCGGCTTTGTTTCTTTGGAAGAGTAGAAGAGGCTTGAGAAACCTCCATCACTCTTCCCTGGAAATCTTGGGAGGCACTAAAAAGTAAGCCAGACCTCTGGGTAAGAGCTTCTACCCCCGCTCAGTCACCTATGACCTCCCCACCCCACTGCTTTTCCTCGTCCCAAATACCGTACAGCTCAGGACAGTGATTCTGAACAGATCGCCTCTTCCCAGGGTCTAAATGTGGCCTAGAAATGCAGCGCCACAGGGGGTCCTGGCACCTTGGAGCAAAAGTCACCGAGTCCCGGGGAGTCTGGCTCAAGGCTTCTCGCCGGCGGGAACGCCTCCGCGTTGGCTCCGGTGCTGCCCTGTCGCCTTCTCCAACAAAAACAGAGAGGCTCGGCGAGCCGCCCTCGTCTCCCTTTACCTGTCCAACCGCCCCGTCACGCCTGCGAACTACTCCGAGCGGGCAGGCGGCATTTACGAGGTCCGAGGGGAGTCACCCACACAAAGGCGCCTTGTGCCTCTCCGCTCCAGGACGGGCAGCCTGGGAGCGGGGCACCGCACCCCGGCAGGGAAGGCGCCCCCAGCCCGGCAAGTCCCGAGATACGCACACCCTCCCTCCATAGAAAGGCCATCTCCACTCCCCGGCTTAATGACGGGGCTCCCCTCGGCTTGCCACAGCTCGCACCCCAAAGGCAGGCACAAGAGCTAGGGGGTGCACAGGCCACTCCGAAGAAGTTTGCATTGCCACCGCACTGCGCTCTGCACGCGTCTCGCCCGCTGGAGCGACTGAGCACCCCCAGGCCCCGGCTCCCCGCCCACCCCATCACTGGGCCGGAGACGCGCTCCCCCCCCCCCCCGGACCCGCTCACCTCTAGTCCAGTCCACCACTTGTTTGGGGCTCCACTTGGTCACGGGTTCCATGGTAAAGGGCTCTGCTCCCAGCTGGGCTAGAGTCGGCGGTTAAAGTCTGGCTACCAGGGCCGGCTGCCCCTTCCCGGGAGGGCGCGCCCCGCGGCTGGTCCCCGCGCGCCGGAGCGCCCCGTCAAGGCTCCATGGCCGCGGTCAGCGGGTCATCCCAGCGCGGCTCAGCCTGGACAGCGCGGTCCCCTCCCCGGCACCCGGACCGCCGCGCGGCTCCTCCTCCAGCTGCCACCGTCCAGCTGCAGCTCCTCCTCCTCCCCCCCGCCGCCGCCGCCGGGAGCCCGGGCACAGCTGCCGCTCCTGGACGACGGCAGCTGCGGGGACGCGGGGCCGTGACCCCAGGCTCCCCTGGCCTCGGCTCGGCGCGGGACCCTTCGGGCCCAGCTGCTCCCGGCCGCTCGACCGCGCCGATCGCCGGGACCGCTTCCTCGGGTTCTCCGGCCGCGCGCTCCGCTCCCCCCTCCAGCTCCTCCTCTTCTGCGGCGTGCTCTCCCGGGGTCTCCGCTCCGCGTGCGCTGGCGTCCCCGAGCCTTCCCGGCCCCAGGTCCCACCTCCTGCGCCTCCCTCCGGGGCTGGACTTGGGCTGGGAGGAGCGCGGGGCCGGCGCGCTCGGGTTACAAAGTTTCGGCTCCGGTCGCTGCTCTCGGAATAAAAGAGGGGCGGGGCCGAGGACCCTGTGAAACTCGTGGGAGGGGGTGGTTCCGCCCGAAACGGGCGAATCCGGTTACTTTCCTTCTCGGAGCCTTTCGCTCACACTGCGAGTGTCCCGGGCCCTACTTTCCTTTTCAAGGGGCGGGTTGTAGATCTTGCGTGCATCCCGGAGAGCCCGTTGGCTTGGGTGAGGCCCGGGTCCTATTGGTAGCAGAACAATCTGTCTTGGCCTGAGCAACAATACACTACAAAAAAAAAAAAAAAAAAAAAAAGTAGGATCTGCATGTTCTGTTCATTTTCAATGCTTTGCATCAGAATGGCTCTGCGATTAAGCCTTTCTCACTTTAAATTTCTCAAGGCAAAATTATTTTACTTCATACTTTGGGTGACATTGTGACAATTAAATTCATTCATTTTTTTAATGCCCTAAACGCCAGCCCAATGTTATTTTGTTCTGGAAAGACTTTGGCCCTCCGTGTATATGCGTTTTCATCCTTTTACTCATTCTGAAACCAAGTCTTCCCTGTGGAACATTCAAGGCCAGTGTTTAAGAGCAATTATCTCTCATTTCAACTCTGGACATGGGCCAAGTTCTCAAGTCCCATGAATCTGGCCTGTAAGATGGTCCTTGGGGACAAAAGGGCCAAGGCATCTGAAGGTGCCCAGCACAGAATGTTTGCATGGAGGCAAGGCCAGAAGAGGCCGGAAGGAAATGGCCTGGCTTCTGGGGCCTGGGGAGATGGAGGTAGTCACTTCATTTTCAGCTTTATCCCACCCTTATCTGAAATGAAAAACCTTGGCCCTCTGTGTATCCACTCCCATCCCCTTCTGGTTTTCTACTTAGGTCTTGGGTCACAGTCAGGGGCCACGGGGCTGTCACTGGCAGCAAGCACCCAGGGATTGAAGGCCAGCCCCCACTCCAGCCCTGGGCTAATGGAAAGCAATCACTTTCTGATATGCCACAGGAAAGACTGCCCTCCTGTCACTCTGAGGTGCTTGGCAGGCTGGGGTTGGTGTGGTAATCACTGCCTCGCAAGACTCAACGCACTTCTTTCTGTAATGCTGCGGCAATATTTCAGCTTCGCCGCTAAAATGAATCATAATAAATTGGTAGCTTTTAGCATTATTTATTGTTGTATTATCATATTCATACTTGCAAAGTGAGCTAATGCTCATTTGGATTAGTCATCAATCTTGAAGGAAAGGTTGCTAGCCAGCCAAAAAAAACACAAAACACAAAAACCAAAAAAGCGAGCGCACGACTGCAGAGACTGACATCGGGAGGGCCCTTCCACATTTCATGGGACTCAATCTGCGGCCAGATGAACCCTACATGGAGGCAAAATCCTCAGTGTGAATATTTACCTCTCCTCCTTCAAGCCTCCCCCTCAACACCCTCCCCAGCCTGAGTGAGCTCACAGACATTCTTTTGGCACTTAATGATCCTTACCTTCAATTATGATTATTTATTCACACCTTCCCCTGGGAGACTTAACCCCTCGAGGGCAGAACCTTCCCGATATTACGTAGAGCATTCTCTCCTCTTCCCTCCTATCACCTAGCTGGTACCACCTCACACAGAGTCCAAGGTGTGGTTAGTATTTATTCGTTCAGTAAATATCTGCGAATGCCTCCTATGTGCCAGCCACTGCTTTCACTAAGTATTTGTTGAATTAGTGTGATACGTACTATTTATACAGGTCTGTTGGGATGCCCATGTTGGAAAGGTGGCAGCAGCGGGCCTACGCCTCTTGTACACTGCGATGAGCTGGAATAAGAGGGAAAAAAAACACCTAAAAAAGTGAAGCAACATCAGACCCACCTTCCACGCAACTTATCTATAGAACTGAGGAAACACAACCACACAGATAATGCAGTTATCAGATACGATGATTTTTTTTTTTTTTTTGAGCAAGAGTTATTGGCAGACTACGAAACTTGTCAAAGGAAATGACAAGCTTCCTGGTAGAGTAAATGACCTTCAAAAAAGATGACCTTTTTAAACTTAATAATATCACTTGTGAACCATCTTTATGGCAGAAAGTAGGGAGAAGGATTTTGACATTTGTCATTCGAGTCACTAGAAGATATAACCAGTCACCTCCACACCTTTTGTTACTGTGATCGCCGTATGGTGCCGTCTTTAATTATGATTAGGAAGACCATATAATTTATCTACAAGCCAGGATATTCCTGAATCCTGAAGGGGAGCTATCAGGGACGGCTGGGTGGCTCAGTCAGTTGAGTGTCCGACTTCCCTGATCCCACACAGTTCTTGAGTTTGAGCCCCACATCGGGCTCTGTGCTGACGGCTCGGAGCCTGGAGCCTGCTTCGGATTCTGTGTCTCCCTCTCTCTCTGCCCCTCCCCCACTCATTCTCTCTCTCCTCTCTCTCTCTCAAAAATAAATAATAAACATTTTTAAAAGTTTAACAAAAATAGCTCTAAAGGGGAGCTATAAAATTGGGTCATGGGGTCCCTGTAATTATGAAGAAAAGTCAAGTGTTAATGATTTTGCCATAGAATTTAACTTGATGTTTTTCACAATGTTTTCAAATTCATTTGCCTTAGTCATTACTGGGGAGTTAAATCTAAAATTCTGAAAGTCAAGCAAGATTTTGTAAAATTTCATCCCACTGAGTCAACCCACTGACTGTACTCAGTACATAAATACATCATGGCTAAAGAGGAAGGCCATGCTAAGATCTCTAACCCAGAAGAGCAATTAACTATCTAAATGAATTAGCGTTCTGTTTACATTTCAAGTCCTGAAGGCTAATTACTATTTAAATAAGGCCTTCTACTTTAATTACAGCTGTTAGCATGTGAAAGTTTTTGGGAGACTGCCTTCCTGTCTGAAATGCAAACTTGAAGACAATCAAAGTCACTAATGGCACATAACAAAGGCAGAATTTTAGGTAAATAGCCTTGGAAACTGAAGTGTGTACAAAAAGATCATTTATAAATTTGCCAAGTTTTCTTCTCTGCCAGCTATAATCCGTAGCTATGCTATCACACTGTAAACGCATGCACGGTACCAAAATGCATAGCATTGCTATAGCATTGCACAGCATAGCTATGCTGTCCTCTTCAGAAGCAGAATTACTCACTTGGGCCTTGATGTCTATGGCCAGTTCATGACAGGTAACAAGTACCTGAGTAAATCCTTTTCTAAACTGAATTGAATTTGTAGAACTGATAACTAAAACCCAAGTCTCGCTTTCTCTTCCAGCTCCTTCGTTTTTCTGACTTTGGGTCTGCTTGCACATGGAGGTCATTTAATTGACCAATGAAACATTTATTCAGTACTTGGAGGGCACTAAACTAGGCACAAGGAAGAATCAGAAACAGATGCCAGAAATATTTACAGATCAAAGTCATCACACAGGGCAACTGGGTGGCTCAGTCAGTTAAGCGTCTGACTCTTGGTTTCAGCTCAGGTCATGATCTCAGGGTTTCTGGGTTCAAGCCCCACATGGGGCTCTGTGCTGACAGTGCAGAGCCTGCTTGGGACTTTCTGTCTCCCTCTCTCTCTGCCCCTCCCCTGCTCACGCTGTCTCTGTCTCTCTCAAAATAAATAAATAAACTTAAAAAAAAAAAAAAGGCATCATGTGATTTTCTAAGGGGGGGTAGATTTGTCCAGTAGTTTTATCAAAGGAAAGTATGCTGCTAGACCCAGACAAGAAAGTTTTAAGGGCCGATATGATACTAACATTTTGAGCTAGTCCATATTTTATTATTTTCTTTTTTTAATGTTTGTTTATTTATTTTGAGAGAAAGAGAAAGACTGGGGGAAAGGTAAAGAGAGAATCCCCAGCAGGCTCCATGCTGTTCACACAGAGACTAACATGGGCCTCAATCCCACAAACCTGGGATCGTGACCTGAGCCAAAATCAAGAGCCAGTCGCTCAGCCGACTCAGCCACTGAGGCACCCCCATATTTTATTAATTTCTTAATTTGAGAACTAAGGCTGGAACTCTTTGGATTAGTGGTTATCACTACAATTTAGTTGATAAACAAGGAAGTAGCAAAAATAAGGAAGCTTTTAAACAGTTTATTAATCTGGCAAGACCCAGTCTCCTTCCCCAGTCCAAAACACTGTTTCTAAAGAATGAAAGAAAAAAATAAATAAATAACACAAGCTACTCCAAAAATGCAGCTTTATCTTACCATCAGAGGTCCTCTTAATTATTGTTTTCTTCCCATCCCATTGCCTTTACTATTTGCAGAACATTCCAAATTATTCAGTGTTTCCTTCGCAAATAATTGTCTCATGAATGTCTCTTGGGTTATCTTTTATTTGAGCGATCCCATATAATTCTGCAAAATGCCGCCTGGGAAATATCCTGCATTTAGAGCTAAGCATTCTTATCTATGACATAACCTCACTGCAAAGTCATCAGTTAACTAAATTATCCAGGCTGTTGATGATCTTGTCTTTCGTTCAACTCCATTTGGTCTGAGTTCTTCGCACCACGGTAATGTAGTTATTTTCCTGAATACCCAGGCTCCCCATCAGATAATTCAGGTAGCAAAGTCCTCAAACTTTTGTGTGTGTGTGTGTGTTTTTTTTAAGTCTCACGAGTGCTGCCCTACTTATTCGAATTCTTTTGATCATTCAGTTAGGTTAATTAAGTCATCCCACAGTAGGAAAGCTGATATTTGGCTTTCTTTTACTGAACCCTATCTGTTAACTCAGAGATCAATGTCAATTGGATAAATGTTCAAAACCCTCACCTATCTTAAATCAGACTTGGAGGTGTTGACTACACTTTTCTAACACAAAAGAGAAACAGTGACACCATTAAATCCTATTTTCCAGGATTTATGGCTGTTATTTTTGAAGAGCTGTTACATGAAGCAATATCCACAAAAGAGTTGAGCTTCCTTACCCACAAGGGCTAAAGCCACAGCTAACAAAGCAGTATGCTATAGACAAAGAAGGAACCATCCTTTCTGCATTTCCCCCACGGATTTATGCTCCTTTTCATTCCCACTATCAGATTGCAGAGTGTCCAAAAAGAACAGAATGCCATTGGCAACGTGTTCTTATAGTTTCATTTTAACTTTGTGGGACTCATAATCTCTGAACAAGTACACAGAATACCAAGAGTTTCAGACTCTGATTTTTGTTTCAAATATAAACTCCATGTTGATAATGATAGACCAAAGTTTGGGGTAAAAAAAAAAAAAAAGATTAACATAAGTCATTTTGAACCTAAAAATAAAACTCTAATTGAATTAGGCCAAGTCAACTTTTAACGTGAGAAAGAAAACACAGGTTTGAATATCATAAACACACTAACCCAAAATTTTACAAAATTTTTAAGGTGCTAACAAAAACATAAAAATAACTGTCCATTTAGTATTTTGTATTTTTCTAATTTTAGTTTGGCCTAACAAAAGTATTTATAATGACATTTCAAATCAAATAGAAATACATATCCAAATGCTCCAGACTATAATTCAGCAACTTTAATGAAGTTGGAGTTCAGTGTAAAAGATGTTTGTTCTTTCATTAGGTAGCTGCAATTGCATGCAGAGGAGGGCAATTTCTTTTTCTTCAAGTTTTAACCTACCAAGGGCATTTAAATTCCACATTCGCTACTAATCAACACAACCAGATTTTCACTAACAGCACATTCATTCCTCCTATTTGGATCCTATTTGGACCCTTCATCCTTTGAGCCTATAACAGGACCCTATTCTTGAATTTTCTACAACTGGCCCCTTGTATTTGGAAATACTATAATCATTTGGGATGGGGGAAAGGTGGAAAGAAAAAGAACACAGCAGAAAAGGAGGAAGTGCTTCAGTCTACTTCAACATCAAAAGGCAAAGGATGAAAATTAATACCAATCAGTGTTTTCCTGTAGGAGTCAAATGATTCGACAGGATTTTAAGAACACTCCCAAAGACCTAATTGAACAGGAAAACTCACACTTGCTGCCAAAAAGTCAGCAAAATGGTTGTTCAAACCCACAACCAGCTCCCAAGTGATAATAACAGGAATTGTTTTATAGCATGCACTGCACTCCCAGATCAAACCTCTTTTTTCCATTTGAGCTCCATGTAAGTTTTTCTTTCAGTTACAGAGGAATGAGGTTAAATTCGTTCCCTTTCGGGGCGCCTGGGTGGCTCAGTCGGTTAAGCATCCGACTTCAGCTCAGGTCATGATCTCACAGTTGGTGGGTTCGAGTCTCGTGTCAGACTCTGTGCTGACATCAGAGCCTGGAGCCTGCTTCAGGTTCTGTGTCTCCCTCACTCTCTGCCCCTCTGCCTCTCTCTGTGTCTGTCTCTCTCTCAAAAATAAAGACTGTAAAAAAATTTAAAATTCATTCCTTGTCTACTTTTTCTTCTTTCACCTGAGCTTTGTCCCAGAGAAACAGCTGTGGGGTCAGGGGAGAACAGATTCCAAGAGCTGGAGCATCCTCTGTTTAGAGGCCAACAGAGAGAGAGCCCTTTGGTGGTTAAACTTGCGATACGGGCTCTGGAGTCCCAGGAAATCCCCACTGCTGGGCAGAACCAAACAAAGGAGGTAACTTGAACAACCCCAGAGGGAACCTGCAGGCTCCACTTCCGTCCCACTCCATGTAACGTCCCCTGTGGATGCCACACAGTGGTCAGTCACAGGAGGTCAGACACGGACAGTGGTCAGTCACAGGAGGTCAGACACGGGAAGCTGGGAATCAGAATGACTCCGATGCTGGCCTCACCAGCCAGGACGCAGGCAACACAAAGAGGCCAGGTTCGCCTTCTGTATTGCCTCCTCTTCCAAGGGCCTACTCCTCTCCCTTTGTGCCCATGTTTCGTGGTTCAATAATTTCATCCCTCCAAGATGCTGACCTAAGAAGAACGTCCTTTTCTCAGAGACTTCACCTTTTGAAGGGAAACTCTGTGAGGTCCCAACTAACTTTATTATCTGAATCTCTTAACGAGTCTAAAGCCAGCCGTGTAACCTTGAGCAAGGCAGCCTCTTTGGGTCTATATGTGGAAGATTTAGGTCTAAAGGAACTTTAAGAATCCTTCTAGCTTCGGGGTGCCTGGGTGGCTCAGTCAGTTAAATGTCTGACTCTTTTTTTTTTTAAGTTTACTTATTTTTTGGGGGGGGGGGGTGAGAGAGAGAGGGAGAGAGAATCCAAAGCAAGACTCTGCACTATCAGCACAGAACCCAATGTGGGGCTTGAACCCACGAACTGTGAGATCATGACCTGAGCCAAAACCAAGAGTCCAACGCCCAACCAACTGAGCCACCCAGGTGCCCCCAGTTAAGCATCTGACTCTTGATTTTGGCCCAGGTCATGATCCCACCTTCCCTGAGATCAAGCCCCACATCGAGCTCTGTGCACTAGACAGCACAGAGCCTGTTGGGATTCTCTCCCCCCACCCTCTGCTCCTCCTCTGCTTGTGCTCACTCTCCCTCTCTCAAAATAAATAAATAAATAAATTTTTTAAAAGAATCCTTTTAGCTTCAAATTTCTCTGTTTTTTAATAGTGAGGTATCGGTTGTTGGGGCCAGATGAGGGGGAAGGCAGTTTTCCACCAGGGACCTGACTGACTTCTTCTAAGTCTGGAGGGCTGGCCACGGCTGTATAAATTCACCTGGTGACACTGGTTCCGAAAACAGGAAACAGAATAGGGCTGAGAGGAGATGAAGGAGGAGACTCAGGATTCTGCATATTATTTACAGATTTTACCACAGAATGAACATAAGCAATTTGTCGGAAGCTCTCAATAATGTAATGATAGCCGATCATACTTTGGTTGCCAAACTGAGGGTTTCACTTCTGCCAGTATTAAAATAAACTAAGTAAAAACATTAAATGCACAGAGAACGGGGCGCCTGGGTGGCTCAGTCGGTTGAGCGTCAGACTTTGGCTCAAGTCATGATCTCGCAGTTTGTGAGTTCAAGCCCCATGTCGGGCTCTGTGCTGACATCTCATCTCCAGCCCTCTTCACGTTGGTTTCCTCCCGTTTGGGAGGTCTTACAGGCAAACAGTGTTCACATTTTCATTTCACTAGATTTTTTTTTTTTAACAATTTATATTTTATTTAGTTCTGTGGGTTTTTCCATTTTTTTTTTCTTCAGGTGAAAACATATCCACCAGATGACTTCTAATTAAGTTACTATTTTTATAAAGAGTGAAACCCTAAAGTTCAAGAAGGAAAAAAAAATATGTACAGCAATGTTTTAATACTAGCTCATACCCCTTCACCAAATTGTGATTCACCAAATCGTTTCATCTCTCTGGAGTCAGAGACCAGAAAGAAGCAAGCCATCTATGAAGGCTCACACAGCTCTATGTCATCATAAATTTAACCACTGCAGCACTGCCTAACATTGTTTAAAAATCAACATAAATACATCTGAGGTTTGCCTCCTACCCAGAAGAATTCCCAGATCCAAGCATGGCTTTAATCATGATTTTTTTTTTCATTCCACACTTGCTGTGTAAAATATTATGTCTTTCTAAGACAATGAGCTTCCGTCCTCCTCAGTCGGTGTCTCTGTACAACTAGAAAGTCTGAGATATTCAAGGCACTAAACTCCTCCACCAGTGCAATGAGAGAAAAAGTGTCTCTCCTACTCCCCCTTTTCTCTTTAACATCTGACTCCATGACCAGCTTCTTCTATTTAGGGTTGGATCTAGGAGTAGAAATGAAATCTCCATATAATGGACAAGGTCTGAAATCTGATCATCTTTTATATGATTTCTTTTCTTATTTCTTCTTCTGATAGCACTTGTCTCTCTGCAGTTATTTGTTGTAAAACTGGGAACAATTCAAAGAATGGCGTTATCTTCAGTTACTAATTAATCCACTAAGAAACTTAAAAGCATTCCCTTCTGGGAAAAGGGGGTCCTAAATAGTCGACAAGAGTCCTTTATCTTCAAAAGTACAGAGGCTAAATCATTGTCAATCTCCAGTAGAGCTGCCATACTTTTTAAGGACTCCATAAAGGCTTCCCATGGAAGGCTGCCCAAAGGGAAAGTCCAGTCACAGAGAAAAGTTGAGCTTGATGAATTCCAAATTGGCCGTTTCAGTCTTTAAGAGGAACTGTCATCAAATACGGGCCACAAAGGGGAGCCTCTCATGTGTTGCAGTCAATTATGCAAATATTATAGACAAGTAGCCAAAAAATTATTCTTTTCTTTTGCCTTCATTTCTCTGCATGTTATTTATATCCTCTGAACAAGGACACACAATTTCTCACCAGGTTTTGGAACTAAAGTCTAGCTGACCACAGTTTTAAATGTTTATCCCATTGTACAGCATTTATGAACAGACAAGCCTAAGGGTGCCACACAGGAGCTTTGTTTCTATAGGCAAAGGATGTCCCATCAAAAGTAACTTCTTTGAGAACCAGAGGGGATTTTATTTTAACCCTGGGTCATGAAAGTCCAGTCTTCAGTCATTCAGATAAATCATGTTCAATACAAATATGAAGTAATAATAAGTGACCTTAAATCCATCAGCTAATCCCATAACTGAAAAAAGAAACCTCCAATGTTTTCACTAGTGGAACCCTAAACAGGATTGACACATAGTAACAAAACAACCAAAATAGTAAGAAAAAAATTAAGCTCAAGAAACCTACTTTTTAATGATTCTCTGTCCAAAAATAATAACAAGGGGCGTCTGGGTGGCGCAGTCGGTTAAGCGTCCGACTTCAGCCAGGTCACGATCTCACGGTCCGTGAGTTCGAGCCCCGCGTCGGGCTCTGGGCTGACGGCTCGGAGCCTGGAGCCTGTTTCCGATTCTGTGTCTCCCTCTCTCTCTGCCCCTCCCCCGTTCATGCTCTGTCTCTCTCTGTCCCAAAAATAAATAAAAACGTTGAAAAAAAAACCAAAAAAACAAAAATAATAACAATTAAAAAATGGCTATAAGGCATAATACACTAGCATAATATACTTATACTGTATATAAAACAAGGCAAAATTAATTTTGAAATATCTCTGAAACATACCATTTAATCTGTTCTTAAATGTATCAGAGTAAAAAAAATTATAAGACTAATTACGGAAGGTTTTTTTAAAAATTTTATTTATTTATTTTAAGAGAGAGAGAGAGAGAGAGACAGCACAAGTGGGGGAGGGGCAGAGAGAGAGAGAGAGAGAGAGAGAGAGACAGAGAATCCCAAGCAGGTTCCACACTGCCTCAATTTCTTCAATGTATGGATCATTTGAGGAATCTGTCATAATCTCTATCAGATAAAGAGTGGAGGGTAAAAAAAAACACAAAAGACCTTTTTGAAGTATGTCATCACTAGGAAACTCCACTTCAGTGAAGTGGCTAAATGGTAATAATATTTATAGTAAAGGTGGGATAACTTTTCTAATGCTAAGGTAATTTTATGACCTAGTGTATCTGTGAAATCTATTTGTTGACAAAAGGAAAAGACTAGAGATAAAATTCTATAATCTCTCCATGCAGTGCCTACCAAAGAACAAGTATGACAAGAGTTCTACAGAAAAACAAGCCAAAAAAAAAAGGAAGAAAGAAAGAGAGAGAGAAAGAAAGAAAGAAAAGCAAGGAAAAATCAAAACAATAACCAAACACACACACACACACACACACACACACACACACACACACACACCCTCCCCAGAATCTAGTGTGGGAGAATGGATATGATTAACTCTATTGATAACTTGAAAATGCTGAGAGACTGTAACATGAGTACAATGTGGTCAGCCTTCTAAGGGCCAAAATAAATAACATAGTGCTCATTTTCAACACTTGCGAAGCTGTTGCTTTCCTGTGTGTACTACACAGCCAGATAGGTCCCTTGGTTTTCCTTCAGCAGCTTTCCTATTGGCATCTAAAGACCTGTCTAATTAACATTATTTTCTCCCTGTGCCCAACTAAATCCTTCTCCACTAAACTGGCTCTTCATTCAAGTTATACGTTTCTTCTGTGCCCTTCCGTGGCAGTCACTGTGTCATTTCACTTTCTTTGTGCTCACTGGACATAAGAGGAATGCTTAGGGACTAACTATGGTGCGTTTTAACCGTTCAGATCCAAGATAGCTTAAAAAAAAAAAATCTATGATTATGTTGTTACCAATTCAACAAGGAGTTGAGTATCTACCACCAGCCCCCACTGTTCTAGGTCACATAAAGAAAATGATGTTTTTAAAAATTAGATAATGTTTTCTGGGGCACCTGGATGGGTCAGTCAGTTAAGCATCCAACTCTTGATTTCGGTTCAGGTCACGATCTCATGGTTCATGAGATAGAGCCCGGCGTTGGGCTCTGCGCTGATATCATGGAGCCTACTGGGGGCTCTCTCTCTCTCTCTGCCCCTCCCCTGCTGGCATGTGCTCTCTCTCTCTCTCTGCCCCTCCCCTGCTGGCATGTGCTCTCTCTCTCTCTCTCTCTCAAATAAAGAAACTTTAAAAATGTTAAATAAATAAAATAAAAAGTAGATGTTTTCTAAAAGATATATAACCCATCCCCCAAAATGTCACAGCAGTAGACAAGATCACCACACTAGCCATGTGTTAGGCACTTGGGGGAAAAGTATAATAATTCAACCTCCGGGCTGAGTTGTGTCACAGAGATGGAAATCAGATTTCAGTGAAATCAGAAATAGGCAGACATGTCAGCAGGAGAAAAGTTTAATGCCAGTTCTTGTATGGGCTGTGTGAGCTACAGCCAAATTGGCTTACATCTGTCCTGAAAGAAAAAAAAAACCCTAGAAAATAAAAAGGGAAAAAGAATGAACAGAAAAAAAGTGATAATGAATAAATAAATCAGAGACACAAAGCTTGACTTAATAATGGAATTCCACTTTTCATAGAAAAATGATACTTGATGCTTTATGAGTTATTAGTTCCTTGGGAAAGAATTAGGATTATTGAAATATCTTCAATGCAATCTTACAAAAGAACAAAGCTAGAGGCATCAGCCTCCCTGATCTCAAACTATACCCCTATAGTCATCAAAACAGTATGGTATTGGCATTAAAACAAATACATCGACAGGGCACCTGGGTGGTTCAGTCGGTTAAGTGTCGGATTTTGGCTAAGGTCATGATCTCACAGTTTGTGGGTTCGAGCATCGCAAGGGGCTCTGTGCTGACAGCTCAGAGCCTGGAGCCTACTTCAGATTCTATGTCTCCCTCTTTTTCTGTCCCCCCCCCCCAACTCACACTCTGTCTGTCTCTCTCTCTCAAAAATAAACATTAATAAAAAATTTTTTAATAAAAAAATAAAATAAAAACAAATGCATCGATCAGTGAAACAGAATAAAGAGCCCAGAAAATAAACCCATGCAATAGGTCAATTATGACAAAGGAGTCAAGAATACACAGTGAGGAAGACATCAATAAATGATGTTGGGAAAACTGGACAGCAGCATGCAAAAGAATGAAGCTAGACCACTATCTTACACCACATACAAAAATTAATTCCAAATGGATTAAATACTTGAATGCAAGACCTGAAATCACAAAACTCCTAGAAAAAAACATTGGCAGTAAGCTCGTTGGTACTGGGCTTGACAATGATTTTTTTGGATCTGACGTCAAAAGCAAAGGCAACAAAAGCAATATAAATAAGTGGGACTACATCAAACTAAAAATCTTCTGCACAGCAAAGGAAACCATCAGCAAAATGAAAAGGCAACCTACTGAATGGGAGAAAATCTTTGCACATCATGTATCTGATAAAGGGCTAACATCCAAAATACATAAAGAACTCATATGACTTAATAGCAAAAAGGAAACAATCCAATTTAAAAATGAGCAGAGGAGCTAAATAGGCATATTTCCAAAGAAAGCATACAGATGGCCAATAGGTACAGGAAAAGATGCTCACATCACTAACCATCAGGGAAATGCAAATCAAAACCACAATGAAATATCTCCTCACACCTGTTAGAAAGGCTATTATCAACAAAACAAGAAATAAGTATTAGCAAGGATGTAGAGAATAGGAAATCTTTGTGCACTGTTGGTAGGAATGTGAACTGGTGCAGCCACTACGGAAAACTCTATGGAGGTTCCTCAAAAAATGAAAAATAAGGGCTCCTGGGGGCTCAGTTAGTCGTCCAACTTCGACTCAGGTCATGATCTCATAGTCCGTGAGTTTGAGCCCCGCATCAGGCTCTATGCTGACAGCCCAGAGCCTGAAGCCTGCTTCGGATTCTGTGTCTCCCTCTGTTTCTGCCCTTACCCCACTCACACTCTGTGTCTCTCTCAAAAATAAATAAACATTGAAAAAAAATTTTTGAACTAAAAATAGAACTACCATATCATCCAGCAATTCTACTTCTCGGCATTTGTCTAAAAAACATGGAAACACTAATTCAAAAGGATACATGCACCCTCATTTTCATTGCAGCATCACTTATAATAGACAAGATATACAACCTAAGTGTCCACCAACGGATGAATGAAGAAAATGTCACACACACACACACACACACACACACACACAGGAATATTATTCAGCCATTAAAAAGAATGAAATCTTGCCATCTGCAGGAATATGAATGGACCTTGAGGGCATTATGCTAAGTGAAATAAACATAAGTTAAAGAGGAGCACTTGGGTGGCTCAGTTGGTTAAGTGGCTGACTCAATCGTGGCCCTGGTCATGATCTCACAGTTTGTGAGTTCGAGCCCTGCATCGGGCTCTGCACTGACAGTGCAGAGCCTGCTTGGGATTCTGTCTCTCTCTCTCTCTCTCTCTGCCCCTTCCCTGCTTGCACTCTATCTCTCTCAAATTAAATAAACTTAAAAAAAATAAGTCAAAGAGAGAAAAACAAATACTATGAGATCTCACTTACATGTGGAATTAAAAAAACAAGTTCATAAATACAAAGAACAGACTGGTGATTGCCAGAGGTAGGGGTGAGGGGTGGATGAAAGAGGAGAGGGAGGTCAAAAGATACACAAAAGGTACAAATTTCCAGTTATAAAATAAATAAGTTCTGGGAATATAATGTGCAGCATGGTGACCATAGTTAATAATACCATATTGTATATTTGAAAGTTGCTAAGAGAGTAAATTAAAAGTTCTCATCACAGAAAAACGTTTTGTAATTATGTATGATGACAGATGTTCACTAGACATCATGATGATCATTTTGCAATATATACAAATACTGAATCATTATTTTGTATACCTGAAGCTAATATAATGTCAATTATACCTCCATTTAAAAAAAAAGAGGGGCGTCTGGGGGTGGCTCAGTTGGTTAAGCATCTGACTCTTGATCTCAGCTCAAGTCTTGATCTCATAGTTGTGAGTTCAAGCCCCATGTTGGGCTCTGTGCTGGGCATGAAGCCTACTCAAAAGGAAAAGAAAAGAGAAAAAAAAGAAAAAAGGAAAAGAAACATTGAATGATCTTATGTTAGAAGTATCAGGGAGGAGATTGAGGGACATATTTGTGACCAGAGTGATTACTTGGATGGACCAGTCAAGCAACAATCATATTTCTCCCTTGATCAATTATTTTGGAAATTTAAATAAGCCTAGTACAAATAGTTCTCAAATAATCATAATATTGGTGACAGGGCATGAAAATCATGGTCAAAATAAAGCAAGATGATAAAATGCAGCATCACATATAATCAGAACTTTTTGCCTCCTAATCTCCCTTCCTCACCCCATGAGTGCTGCCATTCTCTCTTCTGAGGGTCCACATCCCCCACAGCATTGTGCCAGGCCCTGTGTTGGCCTGGGCATACAGCAGCCAACTAAACAGATAAAATAAATGAAATACACAAGGGAAAAATACATATGTATGACAATTCAATATTAGTATCTTTTAATGGAATTTTTTAATGATGGGGAAAGTCTTTGATATTGACCTATGTATTTACCCTTTCCTCAGAATTCTCCTTCCTAACAAGCCAGGGAACTGGATCATGTCCCAACTCTTTTCAGTCATGGATTAAGGGCTGCTCCCAGGGGAGTGTTATTCTCGGTACAGAGCAGGCTACTTGAGCCAGAGAAAACCTTCAGGCAAAGGGATGTAGATGCTGATAGTAGGTCATGGGTCCAGCTTGCTCTGAAATGGTAAGGCTGAGAGAAAAGGGTGGAGCAGACTTTGCTATAGTTTATAATTATATGTGCTACATTATAGGATACATTACTACCAGCTAGGCCCCTAGGGCTCTCCTCTGGCTGTGGGCCTCCCTATAGAGGAAGGTGTCCATGGAGCTAAGAGGACATGGCCATCTGGAGCCCATGGAACCCCCTCTAGACCATGCTCCATGGAATCCCAGAATTCCTGTCTGGTAAGGGTAGAATTGTGTCCCCTAACTAAAAATGCACTGGAGTCCTAACCCCCAGTACCTCAGAATATGACCTTAGGGACAAAGTCTTTATATAGATAAACAAATTGAAATGATATCATTAGAGTGGGCCCTACTCCAATATGACCAGTATCCTTATAGAAAGGAAAATCTGGACAGAGGCAGACACAGGTAGAAGGAAGATGATGTGAAGAGATATAAGGAGGAGATAAACATCTATAAGCCAAAAGGAGAGGCCTCATAGTCCTCAGAAGGAACGACCCCATAGAGATCTTGATTTGGACTTCTAGCCGCCAGAACTATGAGGCAGTAAATTTGTGCTGTTTAAGCCACACTGTTGTGGTACTTTGTTATGGCAGTCCTTAGTATAGGAAACAAATGCGCTGCCCACACAGCCCCAAGTCTGTGGTCAGTGCCTGTGCAGGGCTCTCAAGTCCATCCACCCACATGTGAACAGGCCACCAGCGTGCCCTCCCTAGTTCTAAGGGGTAGCAATTTGAAGGGTAGGTGTAGACAAAGCTTGAGTACTCACATGCTTGCATGAAAGGCCTTCAAGTATGAGATGGGGCTAGGAGTGAGAGAGAAGTGGGTTAAGTCAGGGGCCATGGCAAACTCTCCAAGACCACACTGTGCCACAATGGAATTCTGAGGAGTCAAGGACTTCTATATTCAAATCTGGTCTCCAAATGATATTTTGGTGTTGGAGAGGTATTTAACCTTTAAAATAAAACAGCTACCGGAAACCACTCTCAACAAAAGTGAAGGATAGTGAGTTTCTGTAAGAAAAAAACAATGAAACCACCCAAGAAATAGAATTTTGCCAGCTCCCCCAGATGCCCCTTCTTTGTGCCATACCCTAATCATAGCTACCCGCCTTCCAAAAGTAAGCACTATCTTGGGGCGCCTGGGTGGCGCAGTCGGTTAAGCGTCTGACTTCAGCCAGGTCACGATCTCACGGTCCGTGAGTTCGAGCCCCGCGTCAGGCTCTGGGCTGATGGCTCAGAGCCTGGAGCCTGTTTCCGATTCTGTGTCTCCCTCTCTCTCTGCCCCTCCCCCGTTCATGCTCTGTCTCTCTCTGTCCCAAAAATAAATAAACGTTGAAAAAAAAAAAAACAAACAACAAAAGTAAGCACTATCTTGACTTGTAGAATAATCATTTCCTTCATTGGCTTTATCACCCAAGCATTCATCCCTAGATACTATAGTTTGGTCTTGTCCATTTTTTTTTTAACCTGGTAAATCTTTTAATCTACAAACTACTTTTCTCTGCTTTCTATTTCTTTTCCTTACAATGTGTCTGTTCAACATTCCAGCTCATCTGACATGGAGTTTCCCACAGTCTCAATGGTGGTGATTGCATTTTCATGGTACAGTTTAACACATTCCTCTGTCCTCTGCATTTTCTACAAATCAGATCCAGAAACTTTATTAAAGTCAGATTTAGATGTGATATTTTTGGAAATTCTAGTAAGTGTTGTGTTTTTTCATTAGAAGGACTATCTGGTTTTCATTCTTTACGTCAGAAGCTACTGATGCTCTATGCCTAGATCTATTCAATAATTGGAATTATAAAATAGGGATGCTTCAGTGTTGCCATTTTTATTTATTAAATGAATTAATTATATAAGATGATTCTTCCTCTCTCCTACTATTCAGTTACTTAGTGGTATAGTTTATATGGGTAAGGCAGATAAAAGCTTGATTTTTTTCTCCCTTAAGCCGTTTTCAAAATAGTAAATTACTGTTTTGTTTTGGCCAATTTTAAGAGGAGACTGATTTATTTATTTTTATTATACCCATTTTCAAAATCATAGATTTAAATATATTTGATAGTTTTGAATACTTTGCAATTCTTATCTTCGTTGATGCTCAAATTTTTCCATCTCTGGTCAGTGAGAACTTCAAATCAGCTCAGTGAGTCATTTTGACATCATGTCCATGTCCTTAAATCCTCAAAGCAATTCTATGTTGTAGATAGTATTTATTACCCCTATTTTACAAGTGTATTTAGTGCAGTTAAATAATCTGCCCAAGGCCACTTGGTAAATGATGGAGTTGGAATGCAAATCCAGGTAATCTGTTTACAAAGCTTGACCTCTTAATCACCATGATAGCTCGCCATTAAGAAAAATATGGCTAACTCTAACTTTACCATTTTTAACCATGTCAGGTAATATTCTATCATATAGTTTTCTATAATTAATTTTTAGGTGAAATTGTTGCAGACTACAATGCAGCCAGGCAATGAGCATAGAATTGCCATTGGCCATTGTCACTGTTAGATGACGTTTTACTGATGGTCACGGTTCGGTATTGACGAAACACAGAGGCAAAGCAGTGTGGTGGTGGGCTCAGCATTATCATGTAGGTTACAGTTAAACAACAGCAATTCCCCAGATATTCCTGTAGCACTGTTAGATTTCAGCCATTTCTCTCAAAGGGGCCTAAATTCTAAACTGGAGTCAAATCACAATTCTGTTCTCCATCTTGATTGTGATCTATAACTTTAGGTCAATAGACAAAAGCAGAAACCATAATAGCAACATACAGATTAAATGGAATCCGTTATGGGTTGAATTGTATCCCCCCAAAAGATATGCTGAAGTCCTAACACCCACCTCCGCCCTACTACTTGTGAATGTGATCTTATTTGGGAATAGGGTCTCTACAGATGAAATCAAGTTAAGATGAGGTCATTAGGTTGGGTCCTAATCCAGTATGACTGGTGTCCTCATGAGACAAGAAGAGACACAGAAGCTGAAACGCATACGGGGAAGAAGACCTTGTGACAACAGAGGCAGACACTGGAGTGCTGGATGCATCTAGAAGCTAAGGAACTACAAGGTCTGCAGGCAAACATCAGTATTTAAGAGGCAGGGAAGGATTCTCCCCTACGGGGTTTCAGAGACAGTATGGCCCTGCAGACACTTTGATTTCAGACTTCCAGGCTAAGATCAAAGTAAGTCAATAAATTTCTGTTTTAAGCTACCCAGTACTTGGTACTTTTTTTTATGGCAGCCCTACGAAACTAATATCCGATCTTTCATGGGTCATCATTTTCCCTATGAGGAAATCGAAAGCCAGTGAAATAAAAAGATCTGTCAAAGATACCACGGCGCAACCAAGACTAGAAAGCAGATCTTTGGACTCTTTTTCTAGTCTTCCACAAATATACTGCCTCTCAATTCAAGAATAAGAATTCATTCATTCACTCATACCCCCAAATACTTATTAAGTATCTACCAAATGACAGTCATTAACACAGACAAGAACATACATTTGGTCCGGAAAAAGTTTTGTTCCTCATGGTGCTTAGAATCTGGTGGGGAAGACATATAATGACGAATAATAATGATGATAAAACAATTTCACAAGAATATGTACTAAAAATAATAATTTAATATTCCGGTAAAGGGAACTATACAATAAAGAATGAAAACAAAAAGTTACAATAATAAAATATTTTCACACACACAAAAAATAAATTAAGTCCGAAATTCTTCCACTCGTTTCGCTAAGAAATCAAAAGTTAGACACACTGTAATAAATTTATAAAGACTAGACCAGCAGAGAGTGCTTTTCCCCCACCCCCAAGAGGACACTGGGTAAAGTCTGGAGACATTTGTGACTGCCATGACAAAGCAGGTGCTGCTGGCACCTAGCAGGCTGGGACAGGCATGCTGCTAAACATCCATCAGTGCACAGGACAGCCCCAACAACAGAATCACACACTCGAACTGTCAAGAGTGTCCATGCTGAGAAACTGACCTAGTCTAAAATAGAGGCTATTTTCTTAGCTATGCTCAAGTTTATCACCAATTCCTGATTAAAAAGGACCTGAAGATGACTATCTGAATCCACTGTAAATCCATCACACTTTATTTATGATAAGGTTATAGAAAAATGCACGTATTTCTCATTTCATACCCAATAAATCCTTCTGTCTTCCTAATAATGTCATAGCTATTATTTTATACGGATATCTGGTCTTGGTGAATTCATGGGAATTGCTGTCAAGACTCTGGCAAAATCTGGGGCACCTGGGTGACTCAGTCAGTTAAGTATCCAACTTCGGCTCAGGTCATGATCTCACAGTTCGTGGGTTCAAGCCCCGTATTGGGCTCTGTGCTGACAGCTGGGAGCCTGGAGCCTGCTTCGGATTCTGTGTCTTCTGTGTCTCTCTCTCTGCCCCTCCCCCACTCATGCCCCCCCCAAAAAATAAATAAACATTAAAGAAAAATTTTTAAAGATTCTGGCAAAATCTAATAAACAGCACCCTTTATAGGATGCTCTCTCAATTAGAGTCATCTCTGATAGAGTACACTATGTATTTCATAGGCATCAGAGAATATTTCTATGTTCGCCATTGTTCACCAAGCTAAGTAATTTGCTTCTTATATAAACCTATACATTATAGACATAGGAGACTTTAGATTCATTAGACACCAAGAATCAGCAGTTGCAGCTCAGGCAGACACTTGTGAAGTGACCATCAAGGATCAAACCCCAATGACAGGACGAAAAGCATGCAGGAAATAATCATATGGATATTAAGTTAAGTAGGAAATGAGTAATGCATTCAGTACAGAAACACACATAGAGTCAAAACCAGAGGAATTGGAACTTACAAATTTATCCTAGCTGAGCAGAATAATCAAGAAATTAAAAGGTTACTAAAAATAGATGATTCCAAATCCAATACAGGAATGACAGGGCAGAATGAGGCACATTCCAAAATAAAATGGACAAGAGGCCAATTCAGACTGGCTGGTCTAGAATTAGGGATTGTAGCGGTCAACGAACCATGGACCTATCATGTGCCAGGCCCAAGTTAAGGTTGCCAAAGACAGGTGTGATGCATAGAAGTGTGATTGTGGAAGTCTAGTACAAACGATTTTAAGCAGAAAGACAAGATGCAGTCAAAACTCCTAGAATAATCTAGACTTTTCAAGGACCCCTCAATGAGGAGATCATGATTGTAATTGCATTACCATTTTCATCTAATGAAGTTTCAGAATCAGGTAAAAGGAAAATTAAGGAAAGATTGACTTTCAAAATAAGCCTTTGATTTATAAAGTGATGATAATTATGATTAGCAATAATAATAAGTAAAACCTATGCTTCTACGGGAACAAGAGATTTTCTCATTTAGCACTCACACTAATCTTACGAGGTAGGAACTATCGATAACTGCAATTTACAGGTTAAAAAAATAGGTATTAAGCAGGTCAAGTAATTAGGCTAAGGTTATGTAGGTAATAAGTAGGAGACGAAGGCTCTAACCTAAATCTTTCTGAATCTAAAGATTTTGTGGTTTTTTTTTATTTTTGTCATTAACTACATATTTTGAGAAACCAATACATACGCCTGTAAAAAACAACTCATGAGCCATGTTAAGTGTTGGTAGCTGTCCTTTTCCCCAATCCTCACTTCAGAGAGAACCACTATTTTTAGTTCTTTATATATTCTTCTAGAAAGGTCAAAAAGCAACTCTTGCTCACTCTTTTTATCTCTAACACAAATGGTAGCACTAAGCACACAATATTCTGCACCTCGTAAAGCTATTTTTTTAACCACAAGATTATATTGTTTCTTTCCAAATGTTGAGCTCTTCTAATGATAGGTAAACGAATGAATTTACTACCCTCTCCCCCCAAAAATCACACATATATAACATTGTCAAGAAACGACAATCTACAAGTACACCTTCAGATAACCAACATTTTGGAGTGGTTTAAGTATGACCATGATTGTTAGCAATGATCTCTTTGGTTCCTTAAACCTTATCATGATGATTTAGTGTAGTGATTATCCAAGTGTGGCTTGGGGACCCATTATGGTCCCTAAGACCTTCTCAGGCACTCTACAAGGTCAAAATTATGTTTGTAATAAAACTGAGATGTTATTTGTCTTTGTTTTTCAGTGGAATTTTCCAGAGGCTGCATGAAGTGTAATATTGCAACAGACCGAATGCAGCACTAGATACAAGAACTAAGCTGTCTTCTATTAAGCCAGATATTGAAGGTATTTGCAAAAACGTAAAACAATGCCATTCTTCTCATAAATTCTTTTTTGTTTAAAGTAGTTCTTTTTTATTAAAAAATGTTATGTCACTTAACATTATTGCTGTTATTTTTAATGCATCATAAATAAATATTTCACAAGTTTCTTGGTTTTAATTTCTATTTTGGTAAATATTGGTAGATATACCTCACATAAACCCACATAAGAATTTTCTGGGTTTTCTGATAATTTTTAAGAGTAAAAGAGATCCTAAGACCAAAAAGTTCCAAGAACCACTGACTTGGTAATTTAGAGACCTGCTTGCTTACTACATTGTAAGTAACATATAAACCCAACTCTACTTATAGAAAAATGATCTGAACATGGAAGTCACAAGGCAAGAGTAGGAAGAGAAAACTACCGTAAGAAAAACAACTGTTCCCTAACTGCTAAGAATGGCCCAAGAATATTGTGCCACCCAAAAATAGATTTTTTAATGCCACTTAAAAACTAAATGAACTTTTTTTCTTCTTATTTTAAAATGAGAAAGGAACAGGATTAGCAGGGAAGCAGCTCAAAACTTAATGATCTACGGTAAAATATTTTATAGGTGACACAGAGATAATTTTATAGGTGACACAGAGATAAAACAATAGAACCCAGCTATTCCAAGGAAAGAAAGCCTCTTAATATTTCTCATAGAAGCAACATTTCAATGCCAGATGTCAGCACAGCGGAAGGATTTTTACAGTCCCTTCAAATTCATTATAAACAGAGTCTGATAATATGATTAGAATGAAAACTGTAGGAGACAATTTCCAAAACTAGGATGGATTCTTTTTACAGGTTTTCAAAACTGCAGCTATTAATTCTTGCTGAGATGAAGGAGTACACCCCCAAAAGGCCCGACTGCTGAACCACTGTGCGTACAGGTCCTGACTGACTGCACGCAGAGATAAACGAAGCCAGCACCACAAAATGGGAGGGACACAAGTTTGTCCCTCTAGGGCTTCCTTCTCTGCTCCTTCACCTTCACAGTCTTCCTCCCCATTTTCCTTCCCTTTCTACCCAGAGTTCACTTCCCCATCTCCCAGGGCTCTTGGCTTTCTTGACCCGAGTCCGGCTTCTGCCTTGACCACCAGGTAGCTGTGGGACATCACCTTCCTGAGCCCAAATTTACTCATTTAAAATTGAGTATAATTAAAATGTGCTGGGAGCACCTGGGTGGCTCAGTCGGTTGAGCATCCGACTTCAGCTCAGGTCATGATCTTGCAGTTCCTGGTTCAAGCTCCACACTGGGCTCTGTGCTGACAGCTCAGAGCCTGGAGCCTGCTTTAGATTCTGTTTCCCTCTCTCTCTGCCTCTCCCCCACTCATGCTCTGTCTCTCAAAAACAAAAGCGATAAAAAAAAAATTTTTTTTAATAAAATGTGCTGGGAGGGTGGAACTTCAATGTTCTCACCAGGGGGGTAAAGGACATATATATGAAGGGAGGGAGGTGTTAATTCACTAATGAAGGAATCCTTGCACCATGTACACACATATCAAATTACCATGATGGGCAGTTTGAATAAAACTTTATATGTCGATTATACCTCAGTAAAACTGAAAATTTTTAAAAAGTATTTATCTAAAACTGGGGATGTTGATGGGGCACCTGGTGGCTCAGTCAATTGAGCGTCAGACTCTTGCTTTTGGCTCAGATTGTGATCTCATGGTTCGTAGGATCGAGCCCCACATGCAGCTCTGTGTTGACAGCTCAGAGACTGCTTGGGATTCTCTCTCTCTCTCTCTGCTCCTCCCCGACCTGTGTGCACGCTCTCTCTCTCTCAAAATAAACAAACATTTTTTAAAAATGGGGATGATGAATAATGCTTAATACACAGGGTTATTAGGATTAAATGAGAATGTTCTTCATAAATTGTACAGCTCCAAACAAAATTGGTATATTATTATTATTAACCCCCTAAGATCCCCATCATTGTAGAATATTCATACTAGGCATACTCCCGACTAGGTAGGGTGTTAGAGATGGCCCTGATTCCCTGTGTGGCATGAATGTGGGCCACAGAAAAGTTAACTGTGGGGGGCGCCTGGGTGGCACATTCAGTTAAGCAACTGACTCTTGGTTTTGGCTCAGGTCATGATCTCACAGTTGATGAGATCAAGCCCCACCAGGCTCTGTTCTGACAGCAAGGAGCCTGCTTGGGATTGTCCCTCTCCTCCTCTCTGCCCCTCTCCCATTCGTGTGTGTGTGTGTGTGTGTGTGTGTGTGTGTGTACGTGCGCATGTGCAAGTGCACGCTCTGTCTCTCTCAAATAATTAAACATTAAAAAAAGAAAAGAAAAGAAGTTAGCTTTGGGTCAGCAGGTAGAAGTGGTGAGCCAGAGGATTAATATGTTGCTTGTGACAGACCTGTTCTCCTCTCCTTTCTTCTTAATACCTCTCCTTCAACACACCTGATCACAACTCAAGATTAAGGGGAACCAACTTTAAAAACTTTTTTTAATGTTTATTTATTTTTGAGACAGACAGAGACAGAATGGGTTAGGGGTAGAGAGAGAGGGAGACACAGAATCTGAAGCAGGATCCAGGCTCTGAGCCGTCAGCACAGAGCCCAACGTGGGGCTCGAACCCACGAGCTACGAGATCATGACCTGAGCCTAAGTCGGACGCTCAACCAACTGAGCCACCCAGGCGCCCCAAGGGGAACCAACTTTTAATTTCAATGAACCCTCTTATTCATATATGACTGTTCCTCAACTTTGGCCTCCCGTCCCTTTTACAACATTGCATTGATTCTTACCCGCCCTCCTTTGGGATCCACAGCCCTCTAACTCATGCCTCTTCCCTTGGTTCTGAGGGCCAGAGCACCGTAGGGGAGGATGGAGGAAGCAGGGTGTGGGTCCAAGCACATAAGCAGGACTTTGGCTTGGGGACATAGGGGAATGCCATAGAAGGCAAAGGAATCCCAAATACTCTGTGAGTAAATGCAGTTAGATTTGGTAATGATGATGACAGAAAGGAATGATAGGCTTTACAGGGAACATTCTGGACTGATTACAAATACGCTGAAGCAAGAAATTAAAAGCCTATCTTTTTGTAAAAATATAATAATAATAATTAAAGCAATTTATGTAAAATGTAAACATTTATGCTTAATTGCCATGCACCTCTGTGACAGTTGTTTATGTTACTAGATGTGTGAGCTCACTTTTATTGTTTTCTTTGACAATATAGCACCAGCTGCATCTGGGTGTCCGTGACTTACCATGAGGTACGGTCATCAGTTCACTGTCCTCAGCAAGACCCACACAGGCCATAAAACACCAGCTGAGCCTGCAGAGGGCAGCCACAGAGGCAGCCCCGTGTGTGTGTGTGTGTGTGTGTGTGTGTGTGTGTGTGTCCACCTTCTCTGTGTCTTCTCTCTTTTGACCGGCTTCAGTTTAAAGAAGAGTGAAGTTTGGCGAGTCTTGAATACCTGCCCACGATAACTGCATCTGGAGTCATGATCTGAGAGTTATTTAAATGGCAACAGCAAATTAAAACATTCAAACAAAAAGATCTTGTGTGAGTTTTAGCTATAAAGGAATCTAGAGAGACTGTCCTGATTCAACCTCTCTTATTTTTGCCCAGAAAGCTACTGAAATGAATGACTAATTGGCACAAATGAAGCTTTATTTCTTTTTGGAGGGTATGTGATGACAATGACCTTATTATCATCTTCTGGGGGGTTGGGGGGAAGCAATGATGAGAAAGATTTTTCCCGCTAATAATTTATGTGACAAGTTAAGAGCCGGGGGGAAATTCAAAAATAAATAAAATCCAGCCCTGATTTCAAAGGCATTACAACGCAGTAAAAGGGTCAGGCAGCTGTGGGTACTGTTAACATGACAGAAGGAGATACATGGTCTTTGCCCATGTGACAACACAGGAGAAACTGCAAGACAAAAAGTTTTCCACTTTCATTTAGGTTTTAGGTTAAAAAACAGAAGAGGAGGGCAAAACCTACTTATATCACAATATGATATCAAAATTTACTGAACAGATTTAGCAATCATCAATGATCATTTTTAAGTGGCAAATCCTATATTAAGAAGCTAATCCATGAAACGAGAGTTTCTGTTTCATTGTGTGCATTCGTTAATTTGCTTTTAGCTTTCACATACTAAATCCTTTTCTCAGCCCTAAGTTTTCCGATGCCATTTTCAGGTACAGCGGATTTACTTTTATCTGCCATTTAGGTGACGGCAAAAAATCAGCGCGGTACACGACAGTCTTTTGGAAGCAGTTAGAAAAGTAGATACTGTGAGTGAGGACTAGAAAAAAGAAACAGGCAGATCAGGAGCTAAGTTTTTGTAAGAAAGCTTTGTACAGAGCATGAAAGTAACATGACAGCATTTGGGAATGCAGACTCACACTCACAACTGCTAGCGTGTTGGGAAGGCCAGGGAGACTCACACACTGGCAAGCAGTTCTCACAGGCAGAGCTGAGACTATGCAACACCATGTCCTGGCTGCAGTGGGGGCGACGTTTGGGAAACTGAAATGTGTTGGATTCTATCAAACATCTGACATAAAGGTTCCTCTGAACTTTACCATCGTGAGCTTTGAGGCCTGCACCTGGTGGGGCCGAGCTGAAGCCGAAGAGACCAGAGTCAACAGCTCTGGGTGATGAAGCCAGAGAGGCACTGAACATTTTTTTTTCAATATATGAAGTTTATTGTCAAATTGGTTTCCATACAACACCCAGTGCTCATCCCAAAAGGTGCCCTCCTCAATACCCATCACCCACCCTCCCCTCCCTCCCACCCCCCATCAACCCTCAGTTTGTTCTCAGTTTTTAAGAGTCTCTTATGCTTTGGCTCTCTCCTACTCTAACCTCTTTTTTTTTTTTCTTCCCCTCCCCCATGGGTTCCTGTTAAGTTTCTCAGGATCCACATAAAAGTGAACACATATGGTATCTGTCTTTCTCTGTATGGCTTATTTCACTTAGCATCACACTCTCCAGTTCCATCCACGTTGCTACAAAGGGCAATATTTCATTCTTTGTCATTGCCACGTAGTACTCCATTGTGTATATAAACCACAATTTCTTTATCCATTCATCAGTTGATGGACATTTAGGCTCTTTCCATAATTTGGCTATTGTTGAGAGTGCTGCTATAAACATTGGGGTACAAGTGCCCCTATGCATCAGCACTTCTGTATCCCTTGGGTAAATTCCTAACAGAGACACTGAACATTTGAAGGAAGGAACAGAAAGGGAAAAAAGCCACTCTTCGGATCTATTCTGTTACAGAGTAAAATGAATTTATTTAAGTTAGAGAAGGAGGGGGAGATAGTTTCTAGCTACAGTATTTGACAAGGAATGGTTTATTACTCATTATAATTAGTTTAACTTGTGTAGAATGCCACCAAAAACATTTTTATGTGGTGAACTCTTTTATTGACTGTAAAATATGCATAAAGGACTTTGTAAAGGCTAAGTAAATTTTTATCACACAAACATTCTTACTTAATTGGACCTGCTCTGTACAGAAGTATTCTTGCTTTATCCAGAAAAGCTGTGTTGGGCCTCTCCCATAAAGACGGCAAGCCCAGGCTTTCCAGTTTTAATAGACAGTGGTGACAGGGTCTCCACTATTTAAGTTTAAAACAGAATGTTGATCCTTGGCTTCTTAGCCAACATATTAGGACTATAAAAAGATACACACACACACACACACACGCACACACACACACACACACACACACTATATATATGTGTGTGTATATATATATATATGTGTGTATATATATATGTATATATATATACACACACGTACATACATATATATGATAATTTTTAGGTATGATAGTAACAACAGTAAATCATTATCTAGACATTCTACAGTTATAGTGATTTTCTTAACAACAACCAACTTTTGCTTTAGCTTTTTCCTACAACACATTAAAAAATATATGTATGTCCAGAGGTACTTGGGTGGCTCAGTTGGTTGAGCATCTGTCTTTGGCTCAGGTTATCATCTCATGGTTCGTGAGTTTGAGCCCCATATCCGGCTCTCTGCTGTCAGTGTTGAGCCCCCTTGGGATCCTCTGTCTCCCTCTCTTTCTGCCCCTCCCCAACTTGTCCTCTCTCTCTCTCTCCCTCTCTCTGTCACACACACACACACAGACACACACACACACACACACACACACACACACACACACACGCTCTCTCTCTCTCTCTCCCTCTCTCTCAAAAAAATAAACATTAAAAAAAAAGAAGTTCCTAATATCAATCCTGTAAGAAATGGAATATACCACCTCCCATGCTGCTACTCTTCCTTCCCAGGGGAATCTTCTCTTTTTTAAGGATGTTGGTGATACACTTATGTGGTTTGACAGCCAGGTTGGGAACACCCACACCAGCAGATCTTGCAATGATTCCATTTGCCACCACATCTGGAATCATCTGTATAGCATCATAATCTTCTGAGAAGCTTTGCAAACTATCCTAACTATAGTTATCCAACTACAGTGACCTTTCAGCTCTTGCAGAAGTTTGTGCTGTTTTGTGCTGATTAATCCTTCAGATTTGATCATCACTAGCTAGAGTTTAGGAATGGAGGATTCTAGGGACAGAATATATCAAATCATGGTCCCCACTGTCTATTTTGTTTTCCTATAAGGCACTGAGTTTCATAACTGTGAATTCTTTACTATAGTATTTGCTGGAACTTAGGTCTAGGACGAACTTAAGTCAACAGAGGCACAACAACATACTACTGTGATCAACACCTAACAGAACTACAGTGATCTAAAAGTAAGCCCCCTAGTCACGGGACCTGCCTAAGCTAAGATCCAGGGGCAGGGGGAAAATACTCCCACTGAATACATTAAAAATTTTTTTTAATGTTTTTATTTATTTTTGAGACAGAGAGAGACAGAGCATGAGCAGGGGAGGGGCAGAGAGAGAGGGACACACAGGATCCAAAGCAGGCTCCAGGCTCTGAGCGGTCAGCACAGAGCCTGACGCAGGTCTTGAACTCAGGGACTGTGAGATCATGACCTGAGCTGAAGTCGGACGCTTAAGTGACTGAGCCACCCAGGCACCCCGCCACTGAATACATTTTAAAGGAAGAGTGGGAGACAAAAATAAAGTGGTATTTTTAATATAGCCTGTGTTCGCCACACTAATTTGCATTGTTTTTAAAGCAGCCAGACAGACATGGAACATAATTTTCTCTTGATGACTAAATATTGTCTACTTAAATATGTAAAAATTAATATTTCCACACATAACACAGTATTTTAGAGAAATTAAGTCATTTAAAAATTACTGTCTCCTTAATATGAAAAACTGGGAGTAAAGTTTGGCTAATCCGTGATTCCTACTGTGTTTAGCTAATGTGGTACATTCACCTTGCTGTGTTCTCCACAGACAGATCTCTTTCCTAATAAGGGAAAAGTTCCTTATGATCTGGAGGCCAGGGGCCACATTTTCTGCATCTACAGAAATGATGCCCATATTCCATGGTGCAAAGTGTTACAGTCAATCCTTATAAACCCTTTGCTAAATGAATTTTCTTTATTTTTAGTGTTTTTGAGCGCTTCTCATTCAAAAATCTTATGTGTGATCCCTATCCTATTTCAGAGATAAGGAAACTGAGGCTCAAAGAGGCTGAGTCACCAATGTGAGGTCCCTTGGTAAGATCTGAGTCAGATTCACACAGAGGTGGGTAACTCCAGAGCCTGTGCTCTTAAGGACTTCACTGTATGCCCGTGTCTTACTGGTTTGTTCAATTAAAGATATGCTGAGCACCTTCTGTGTGCCAAACTCTGTTCCAGGTGTTGTAGAGATACAGCAGCAACCACACACAGCAGACCTGGACTCTCACAGGGGTTATTCTAGTGCAGGGAGTCTGAGAGTACACGTGAAGAAGGGGGAAGGAGAGTGGGAGAAAGAGAAAGAGGAGTGGAACTGCCCACTCCCACAGTAACTCCAGGTGTCACCGTTTAAGGGAGTGTCACTGTTTTCCGAAGCAGCGGCACCATTTTGCATTCCGCCAACAAAGTATGTGGGTCCCAACATCTCTGCATCCTTGGCTACGATTGGTACTATCTGACTTTCGTTTTTAATTACAGCCATGATGAGACTCATTTTCAATTTCTAATGTAATTAACTTCTTTTTTCAATTTTTAATGTGGTTTTTTTTTTTTTTTTTTTTTGAGAGGGGGTGGGGAGGGGCAGAGAGAGAGAGGAAGACACAGAATCGGAAGCAGGCTCCAGGCTCCGAGCTGTCAGCACAGAGCCCGATGATGGGCTTGAACTCAAGAACGTTGAGATCAGACCCGAGCTGAGTCGGACGCTTAAGCGACTGAGCCACCCAGGAACCCCAGACATAATTAACTTCTAAAACACTATTGGATGATGTCACAAATCAACCAGATTAAGAAAAAAAGAGCCCCAATTAATCTTGATGTCAGCAGGAGAACTCCTCTGTGGCTCCGTGGGGACAGTGGCTGTCCAGGCCCTCAGTGTCCAGGATACCCTCCAGCTATTCGGAGGAAGTTTCCCAGATGGTCTTTCAATGATCAGTCGGGCTACTTTTCACTGCAAGACACACATCTTCCTCCCTGCTGGGCCCATGGTGGGAAAAACAAAAAAAACAAAAAAAACAAAAAAAACAACAACAAAAAAAAACCAGGGAAAACACTAACTGTTAAGAGACAGCCAACTGAGAGGTATGTGTTTATTTTCTTTATTTTCTACAAATTTACATTTGACAAGGGTGACCTCTCATTAAGGCAAAAGTAGATCACCAGTGCATTAGAGCTTTACCAGAAAAAAAAAAAGTTACTTCTTCTTAACTGACTTAAATCAGATTTGGAGTCACTTTTAAATTAATGTAAAATAATAAATTTTTTTATATTGGCCCTACATTTTTCCATCTTAAATGCAATTTTTACTTTTTAAAGCACATTTTCCAACTCGTAGGCATATTTGACAACAGGGCCTAAAATAAATAAACAGTGTGTAACATGTAAGTGGTGCATCCATTTCGCAACTGGGTTACCTACAGTACAGAACATAAGTGTAAGAGCTAACACCCCAGCACAGCCACCTCAGCTAATGCACATTCCTGAAGACTGCTCTGGCCACCACTGTGGATCTATAATAGGAATGAGGAATTGACTATACATTTGGACTTGCCCATTTTTGGTATGACTAAAGAACTGCCTTTAACTCAGTAACACAACCGAGCATATTTGTGTTAAAGATTAAGAAAGGAATAAAGCGGGGGCGCCTGGGTGGCTCAGTCAGTGTGATCTCACGGTTCTTTAGTTCAAGCTCTGTGTAGGGCTCTGTGCTGACAGTGTGGAACCTGCTTGGGATCTCTCTCTCTCTCTTTCTCTCTGCCTCTCCACCACTCTCTAGCTCTCTCAAAATAAACTTTTTTTTTTTTTTTAAAAGAAAGGAGTAAAGTGAGATTAAAATCTTGGCCTCATGCCACTTTAAACTATGAAAGAACATTAGTAAGATGTAACTGAAAAGTTCTTACCTGAAGAATTCTTTAGGCAGTAGTTTTATAAAACTCTTGTTTCACGGTTTTTCACTTAGTGCTTTGATCTCGTAACTATTCTTCTCATTAGGAACTCCCACTGACTCCAATTTAAATAAATATGGTTTGTTTTGAGACCGGCTTCCATGGAAAGGGACTGCTGAGAGGCCTGTAACGCACTTGGTGTCGCAAAGTCCTTCCACATTTTCTTTTTGTCAGAATATCTCACGTTCTTGTTCCAACAACATTTGCGACTTTCAACATGATACCATCTTAAAATCGTTCTGAAAAATAACTTGTGCTTTCATTTGAAGAGCTCACAGCACTTGGTTTTATTAATACAACACCTCCTTGTTCCATCCCTTCCAAAAGCCATTAAAGTACAAAGTGTTAACTTTCAGTTTGCTAAGGTTAAGAAAGTTAAGAATCTTTTGTGTGGTAAAAAAAAACCTTTAAGGTGATCTCTAGACCCGAGTTCTCAAAACGTGGTCCTCTGTCAAACTGCAGATTTACTGGAAAGGCAAATTCGCAAGCCCCACGTGAATCTATTGAACCAGAAACTTGGGGGTTGAGCCCAAACAATTAGTTTTAACGAGTCCTCCAGGCGATTCTCTTCCTAACCACTGACTCAGGCCAAGCCATTTATTTCACAATAGAGGCATCTGAGCCTAAAACTGTTAGTGTCAAAATGAGAATTGGATTCCAAATCTCTTGCAGACTTCAAAGGTGTGAAACACATCCAGACAAATCTCAACTCCTTTTCCCCTTGACGCTACTTGGGTTAGCTACATCTAGTTGAGTTATAGGTTCCAAACAAAGCTGGTTCAGGAAAGACAACTCGGTGACCATTGTTTTCAAAATCCTGCCCCAATTCCCTATATTCTCTACACTTCAACTTTCATATTTTGTTACACAGTAAAAAGAGTATTGAATTTGGACGCTAGGGAATTCAGTTCTAGTTGCCTCTAGCAGCTACGTACCTTCAGATAAATCACCTACCTTCTCTCTTATGCTTGCATTTCTATAAAAATAAGATAGTTGTTTACATAAAATTGTATTAGAATTTAAGATTCTCTCTAGCTCAGAAATTTCATGATTCTCTGACCATGACTTAAAAAAAATTTTTTTAAGTAATCTCTACATCCAATATGGGGCTCAAATTCACAACCCAAGATCGAGAGTTCCATACTCCACTGACTGAGCCAGCCAGGTGCCCCGTTGACCGTGACTTCTAAATAATTTTTCTCGTTGTCACCATGCCAGATGGAAAAAATACATTCCCTGGTGACTGATCAGAAAATCCAAATTCCCAACGCTTTGACTTCACTTTTCCTCCATCCTAGGTCTGTATTCTTTAAAATAGCTAATGTGCTACTGTTGTTCAAATGCCAAACTGTGATTTGGTTGTGGTCATCAAAGCAGAATTTAAAGAAGGAATCATAAAAGTAATCAAAAGAAAAGGACTGACCAACAACACTCGATATTTTAACTTTCCCAAGAATGAGGATTTAGCATGCATAGAAGTCCAGTCTGAATTAATATTTGCATAGTTTACTTTCTGGATTTGACCATAGTTCAAAAATAGCGAGAACATTTTTTTAAATGCTTGAAGTAAATAGTGTTAGAATATAGGTCAAGACTCTGGCAATTGGCAAGATAGTTACTTTTCAGTTTGCCCATGTGGTATCGTATGTTCACAGACATGGCATTCAATACACAGGTGCCATTATAGACCGACGCAAAACAGCTTGCAACTTCATTTAAACTGAAATGGAACAGTCCAGAAAGTGAACCCACCTGGACTGCCAAGAGTCCCAGCACCAGGGAGAGGGTTATCTGGTCCGAGACCATAATTACATCGACCTCTGATCGTATTTTAAACCAGGACGCTGTACAGAACATCGACGTCTGGAGTGTTGATGTATTTCTTAGACTTCATATCAAGAAGAAAGCGTCATTAATAAATCCCTTACAGTGTCTTTTCCTCTCTTAATGATTCTCCAAATAATCTCTATTTAACAGAAAAAGTTCACTTTCTAAGAAAAGGCCAAAGAGAGCTGCATTATGAAGATCTTTCCACCCATCAGCAAGACATTGTCTCCTAACTTTGACATGAGTCTAAAGTCATAAAATTCATTCTGAGTTTTTAATTTCTGTGTAAGGATGCTTTTTGAAGGATATGAACCTTAACAATTAGACACAGAAATACAGATGTTTTGAGCTCCTAAATTAAATTTGAAAGTATGAGAAAAAGGAAGAGGGGGAAATAACAGTACTTCAGGAAATTTCCCAAGTTGTTTCATTACAACAAGCTCCAGCAATTTATAGAGAAGAAAAACTGTGAAATCAATATCACTAAGGATTAAATTAACTTCTTTTGTTAATAGTCACATGAAACTACTTCTACATTTTATTTTCTTATAGAAAAAAAAGGAAGTACAAAAGAAGTTTAATTCACTTAGTGACTTCATCCAAAGATGGTGGGCATTAAGAAAAAAAAAGCACAATATTTTAATGGTGACATTACATAGAGATTAGTTAAGCAAAGAAAACTAGCTATAAAGAAAATAGAAAACAAGTAATTTTTTAATGTAGGAATATTATATACTTTCAAAATATGGTTTTTAAATTTGTTTTTATTTATTTTGAGACAGAGAGAGGCAGAGAGAGAGAGAGAGAGAGCGCGAGCTCACATGCACACAAGCGCGCGGGGCGGGGGGGGGGGGGGGCGGGCAGAGAAAGAATCCGAAGCAAGCTCCATGCCCAGCGCAGAGCCCAATGTGGGGCTTGATCCTACAACCAAAAGATCATGACCTGAGCCTAAATCAAGAGTCAGACACTTAGCCAACTAAGCCAACCAGGCATCCCTTGAAATATGTTTTTTAAATAGGAAAAAAAAAAAAAAAAAAAAAGACAGAGAATGAACTATTTAAACCCATTGAAATATTCCCTAATTGGACCTTGTGCATATAAATTGTGTATCAAAATATTGTGTATCATGCCTATCCCTCACTCCTCTTACTGGATGCAACCAAATCCCATGCCCCACATGTGGATTGGACCTGGAAATAGACTGGCATAGGCACCATTGCCCCCACCCCCACCTCCCTAATGGCATCGCTTTCCAAGGTAAGGTCAATTCAGAATGTTCAGGTTGGACCAGACTCAGGTCAGTCTGGGGGATTTCAGGGAAGGACAACCCACTAAAGAAAGCCTCCTCCCCATCCCGGGGAAAGTTCCCTTGGGTACTGTTTTCCTGTCAAGTCTTATATTTGCACTGACTTCTGTTGTTCTTGGGCTCTGTACAAAGAGACTTCAGTTTTGGATGAAACCGTTGGCTTAAAAAAATACTTCAGGGGGGAAAAATATCATTGAACCACAGAGTTAAGGAGGACCTTAGAAGTCATAGTTCCCGACCCCCCTCAGCCTCCTCAGCAGCAGCTTTCAAAATGTTATCTCTCTCCTTCCGCCCTTGTGCCAGCAGCCACCCCCAGGACCTTGCTCTCCGAGAATTTTCTCTCCTACTTCACCAAGACAGTAACGACCACTGGGAAGGTATCCCTGCAGGTGCCTTCATCCTTTAGCAGCATGAGCCCATCTAATCCCAAGGGTGATTCTCTGTTTCACAAGAATGTCTCAGAGAGGTTATGTAATTTGCCAGCATCACAGATCATCTTTTCATTTGTACATTCCCCTTCTACGTCTAAAAAGAAGCATCCCAGAGTTAATAACACTGTGCTGTATAATCAAAGTTTGCTAAGAGAATGGAATTTAAACGTTCTCACCATAAAAAAAGTAAATATGCGAGGTGACGGATGTGCTCTGTTAAGTGACTCAACGTGGGGAGTCACAATGTGTATACATCAACTCATCGTTTGTACACTTCAAATATGTTACAATTTTAGCTGCCATTTATCAATTTTATCCCAGCAAAAGCTAAAAAAAAAAAAATGAAATGAAATGAAATGAAATGAAATGAAATGCAGCACCCCTGTCCTTCCTCCCAGCTCAAGCTCCACCCAAATACCTGGCAGCTCTTGTCTTTTCATGTTTGCACCCCCAGAGCCTACCCCCTGTACTGGGCTATGCAATGTGTTATGTAATATTTGCTATATGCATTTGTTATATAAGCACTTAATAGTTGTTGAATGAATCAATAATTAAGTCATCTGACCCAGATTATCACAGTGTCTTTCTTGAAACTCTTTCTTCTTTTGCCTTTCAAAACAATGTCTTGCTTTTCACAGTTGGCCATTTTACTAACAAGTGTTCTTTCTCAGTCTCCTGCATTGGTCTTTTCCTCCACCAGCAATATATGTTCTTTCTGCTGCGTTCCAGAGAGATCTCATCCATTCCAATAGCTTCTCTTATCACTCACAAATTGAAGACTTCCCAGTCCATACCCACCATCCCAATCCCTTGCTTAAGCAGATGTCTGCAATTTCCAAAATATACCTTGACATTGATAATGCATAATTACACCAAGTCCAGTTCGCAATCCTGCCCTCCTAACTCCAAATCTATTGCAGTCTCATGTGTGTTACCAGCAGCCTCAATCGGCTGCCCAAATTAGAACCTCAAAACATTGCCTTCTATTCTCTGCTGACTTTGTAAACCATTAGAAACAGGAGAAAATGGGGGGCATGGGAAAGAGGGACTGAGAATTTTGTGTTCCACCTTATACCACCACTCCTCTTTGAACTTTGCACATATAGCAAGTGTGCAAAACGTTTCACACACTCCAATTGAGAGGTGAGGAAAAATGTAGTCTTTAGTTTGTCTTTTTCCTAAGTCTGGTAAATAGAAAAGCAAATTAAAAGCATAATCCGATCCAATAATCTAAAGACTATTTAGGGAAGGCCACGTCTTTCTTGGGGAAAAGGGTCTAGTCTCTCAAGAAGCCTCCCCCTCTTCTGCTTCTTTCTTGACAAGCTGTCCAGGTATATAGGAACCAAGGTGTGAGACAGATGTGTCTTTGAGGCTGGGGGGGAGATACTGGGGTTCAGAGCATGATTCCAGAGTTCCTTGTCATCCTAGGTGTCGGTGGAATAAGTGATGGGGTCCTCTTGGCTTGGTCTGGACCAGAAGGCCTCTGTGGCTAATTCCACCTCACCTGGGCTCCTACCAGCTACCTTCCCTGAGCTGAGTGCTCTGGGCTACATCTAGCCCTGGCCAGGTTACCTTGCCATACCTCAGCATTAGCTTCATTCCTGCCCAGGAACTGAGGCTGAACCTCAGAAAGTATCCACACCGCCATGTTTTTCTGAAGCCACAAACTAGCAAGACTGGGGCTAGGTTATACTCTTGGTATAACCCACCGATTTAATGGACCCTTACCCTCTCAGAGCCTTGGCCTGACGTTTGGCTCTCCACACCCCCCTACCCTTTCACACACTCTGTCTCCCTTTTCTTCCCACCATCCCTAGGGCCAGAAAATGGGTGGCCTTTTCTTTCCCTTCCCCCATCCTGTCCTCTTCCTTTCTGACTCCATCTATAACTGGGGGCAGGAGTTTCTCCTGGATACTGTGAGAGAATCTCTCAGCTCACTTCTCCAAGCTAACTTGTTGGTATGCTAAAAAAGGAATTAAAAGCATTTGGATAGTACTTTCTCAACATAACCTGGCAACCTGATATAAATTAAAGCTGACGAAGTGAACTTTATCTGGCAGGCTAAGGGGCTTTGATCGATTCTAAGGGCAATATGAAGAGTCACTGACTGTTAGAAACATAATTACATGTTTTCCTTCAAAGATCAATTTGGCTGCCATGTAGACAGTGAATTAGACACCAGTGTCTCCCAGATTTTTCATCCATGACATCTATAGAAAATGGTAATACTATAAAGCACAACAGTGGAACAGAAAGAAGTGGCCCCAGATCCTGCCCAGCTGCCATGAGGGCTGAGGGGATAAACACACCTGGAGTCCATGTAGCCACTGATGAAGTACAAATCTGGAAGGCAGGAAGCCAGTTAAAAGGCAACTAACTGCAATAATTCACACAAGAGATGATAACTGTCTAAATGGTTCATGGTGGTGGATAAAGGGAGAAGGAAATGGATTTGAGGGATGGCAATCAAACAGAAGAAGGACACTATATTTGCTTGGACAGGGTGGTAAAATGTGGTGCCAATTCATGGAGATTGGAGAGTTTCCAAAGTAGTGGGGAAAAGGTTGATGTTCTTGCGAAGTCTGAAGAAAGACATTACTAGGGGGCAGAGGAGTTGCTGATAAGATTACTTAGAAGTTTTCTAAGTTATACAAGACCCCAGAGAGTCATGTTAGCCAACCTGCGCATTTTACAGATAATAATAATTCTTACTATTTACTGAGTACCTCCTCCCACGTTTTAGGCAATGATCTAGTTGCACTACAAATACCCTGCCATAAATTCACAACTGACTCTGTGAGATAGCTGTTATTATTAAGAGTGAGGCAATGAAATCCCTAGGAGATAAGAAACTTGCCTGGACAATTCAGAAATTCAATCACAGAGCCAAGATTCAGATCCTGAACTCTCTGTTGCCAACACCACTTATTTTCCTACATCCTATATCTCCCTAAAGAGAACACAATTTATTTTTAAAACTTGCAAACTTGTGTATGTTTTACAACTTCCAAAATGCTTCCATTTTATGTCTAAAGTCATAGAACCGCTTAATAGTGAGCCAGGATTACATTTGGGGTTCTGCCTCATCTTCAAGTTTCTTTCCATAACCCATGCCTTTCCCTTCCTAAGCAAAATGCATGATCAGAAAAAACGAGACTGCATTTCATTTGTGACCCATGGAGGCTAAACATTTTCACTTTGACAGCCACTTATATATGCCTAACCTCCTCCGCTAACACTGTCACCATGCTATCTCAGAGACTTCGCGTTTCTGGGTTTCAGCATCCCTCTGTGTCGTGGAATCCCCATATTTTGTACTATCAAGAGTATCATGTGGAGGTAAAGGATGGGGAAATGCGGGCAACCTCCAATCTTCCCCAAACGAGTTCAGATACAGACCATGACTTCTTCGAGTTCAATTCTAGTAGCCACAGTTGTAAGACTTTGAAAATGCATTTAATTCAATTTAAACACAGCTGTAAGACTTTGAAAATGCATTTAATTCAATTTAAACCTGATGTCTTTTCCTTCTTATGGTGAGAGACATAGAATAACTCTCTCCATTACGAAGGATTGCACATGTGATCAAATGCCCAAACACACTCAGGATGATGTCATTTCTATGTTCAACTTAACCATGCCCTAGCCCAAGGGGAATGACTCTCTTACTCATTATAAAAAGTTACAACTTTCTACCTGGGTTAAGATACGCTTGGTGATATGATTTCATTTTTACCCTGACATTTCTAAAACACTAGGCTTTTGCTAAGTTAAGCTTCTTAATGATGTATGTGGTTGGTATAAACAGACGCCAACCTTACCACCAGCACTGTCAAATTCCTCAAATGCCTCAGCACAATTAAGAGAACTAAGCTGTTGCAAGGCAATTGAGTTGTATGGATTAATGTGTAATCCCGAAGAGCTAGAATATCCATCCCAAGGTGAACTTTGTTTTGCTACTGTGGGGGAGAAAAGTCAGATGGTTCAGGGAGAAATTCCAAAGCATAGGCTTTTGTCTACAGGCTTAGTGTTTTGGTAACTGAGTATCTAACACTCCTGAATTCTTCAGCTACAGCCAGAACACTCTGGGAAACCCATTCTATCCCTAGGCCTGGCACTACACCAAAAGTGCTCTTCTGAGAGGAGAGAGATGGGTATCCTTATGCAATTTCTTCTAGAGTTTAAATTGGCAACTGTTTCTACAATTATCACTATTTATTTTCTGGGAAGGAGAAAGTTTTCCTGTTTGTCTTTGTTTCACGTCAGCAAAAAATGCTCTGCAATATTCTAACCATGTATAAGGTTAGCAAATCAAAGTAAAAAAAAAGCTATAATTATGGCTCTGATTAAAATGCTTTCTGTATCTTACTACTATGTAACAATTCTATAAAGGACTGAAAAATAAAATGTATTCCCCACATTTAAAGGCAGGGTTAATGCAAAGAAGTCATCTTCATAGGGTGACTATAATGTTAGTTCTGTAAGTCAATGTGACTAAGTCATGGCATGCACAGATATCTGGTCAAACGTTATTCTGTATGTTTCCGTGAGGGTGTTTTTTTCAGATGCTATTGACATTTAAATGGTAGACTAAGTAAAGCATATTATTCCCCCTAATGTGGGTGGGCCTCAACCAATCAGTTTAAGACCTGCACAGAACAAAATTGCTGGTTCTTCCCTGAAGAAGAGGGGATTTCTCCTGCCTAACTGCTTTTTTTTTTTTAATTAAAAACAAATTTTTTAAATGCTTTTATTCATTTTTGAAGGAGAGAGAGAAAGAGAGACAGCATGAACAGGGGAGGAGCAGAGAGAGAGGGAAACCCAGAATCCGAAGCAGCTCCAAGCTGTCAGCACAGAGCCCGATGCGGGGCTCGAACTCACGAGCCACGAGATCATGACCTGAGCCAAAGTCGGATGCTCAACCTACTGAGCCACCCAGGCGCCCTTCCTGTCTAGTTGTTTCTGAGCAAGGACAGTGGTTTTTTTTCCTGCCATCGGACTCAAATTGAAACATCACCTCCTCCTTTAAAGATTTTCAACGAACTCCCCCCAAATTAGAGTCTACTCTGCAGCCCACCCATTCAATACCTCTGCTTTCAGGGTCTTCAGGTGACTCCAACTTGAGAGCCTTTTAAGGTTCTGCAGTACGAGTTAGCTCGTTGCTGACTGACTCCCACCCACAGCAGACACCTAGCTTTCAATGTTCCCTAATCGAAGTCAGTTACAACTCACCTGTTCACTGTTCAGTTCCCACAGTCATTTAGAATCATCTGCAGGTATCTCCCCTCTTCTTATATTTGTCTTTGAGTTTTATGGGTTTTTTTTTCCCCCAGACACAAACAGATGTATTAATCTACTGAATTTAGGCAGAATTTCCAGGGCTATAATCATCATATACAAAAAACTGCCTGCGGTCTACGAATGGGTGTGTGATTTCTTTGGGGGGTGATGAAATGTTCTAAAACTGATGTTTATTTTTGCACAGTTCTGTGAACTTACTAAACGCCACTGAATTTTACACTTTAAATAGGTGAACTGTATGAATCTTAAGCTATATGTCAGTAAAGCTATTATATTTTTCAAAGAACTGTCCATGGAGCTGAAATTCTTAACCTATATATACCAAGGAGTGAAACTATATATACCAAGTTGAAACACAGATGAGTGGTCACCTTAATGAATCAGCAAAAAAGAATTATAATTCAACATCTCTTCTATAATTCATCAAAACTCCCAAGAAAAGCATGACTAACCATTTCTGTACACTTTTGTGACTGTAATACCAGATAAATATTTCAGTTTGAAAATGTGAACTCACAATGAATGAAATCAGGAGAGGCAAATTCGTACCATCTATCAATGTAACAATATAAAACGTAGGGTGCTGGAGTAGGTTTGTTTTAGGTGTCAAAATCTTAAACGGCTGTCAAAATAGCATTTTGTGGCGAACACTTTCGAACAAACTTTACTGAATGATATTTTCAGATCTTGCTGTATATGCCAGCTGTTAGCTATCGGGGGAAAGCATCTTGTAACTTGAGGACATGTCAAAACCAGAAGGCATATTCAGTTATTTCTCCGTCAATTAAATTGCTGCCAGGAAGTAGAAGAGCGTCCAGGAAAATTTCAATCAGGTACCAGAAATCTACAGGGATAGCTTTGTGTTTCAGTAACCGCTTTGTGGATACAATGAGGGGAAATGACCCACTAGAAGAATAACATCTGGAGTTGTCCCAATGCATTACTCCAGACCTGGCCAGTTAAATGTCATGAGAATGATGATACCATCAGTTAAAAATATGTTTCCATTTAGGTGCCAAATGAGGTTGGACACAGTATTATATTGTGCAGCATGGAACATTTGCTCTCCTATCATCATGGAAAGTGGTATTTATTTTTTAGTTTGCGTTTTTATGACTGGCTGATACTACGTTCTTACTTTGTGGGTCAAAACCTCACTACCCCAGAAACAAAACAATAACCCCCAAGCCCAGCACTAAACAGACCACTTGGCCCCGAGTCAAGTGGAAAGCAAGCTAAGATGGACGCCCATGACCGGCTTCCCGCTGGTGGCACATTCACTACATCATGTGAACTTGATGTGGTCACAAGATCTCTGACCTTTAGTTTCCTCACTTATTAAATGGGTATAGTTGTGCCAGCCTGACTCACAGAATGAGGTCGAGGAACAATAAGATAATGCATGTGAATGTGGTCTGTCAACTCCAAAGTACTGGAAGTCTGAATTATCATTTTAAGTGGACAGACGTATGTAGGAGAAAAAAAAAAAGAAGAAATAAGAAGTGGAACATGGCCAACGAAGGAAATTCTCTCCTCCAGTTCTAACAATTTTAAGATAAGAGACATACTTGCATAGTGTCCATGAGGGAAACTCTCTTGAGGGCTGGTTTCTACATTCAATACCCATCAACAGTGACTCACTCAGTTTCAGATGCACTGAAGTGGTTCCCTGAATGCAGGTTGCTTCAGAGTCCACAAAAAAGCACTTGCAAATCTTTGGACATAATTTGACCATGGCCACAACAAGCAAGTCCGCTTACAGCCAACACTACAGAAAGTAATTTTTCTTACCCGGTTCTGAACTGCCTGACACTACCCATGCAGCACCTTCAGGGGCGTGTTGAGGAGATGAGGTGCTTCTCGCTTGTGGAGAGTTTGGGTACCTCAGTCATGTGAGAAAAGGTTTCTTGAGTCAACAACCGGCATGCTGGGCAGGGTACCAGGGGAAGGCTTACCCAGGCCTGGGAGACATGACTACACAGTTTAAAACCAGGCACTAGAGAACTGAACTTAAATTTTGCAGAAACACAGAATAGATTTGCTTTATCAAATGCAATCATAGTCAAGTAACTATTACATTTAACGTTCGTTTGGCTTTTGATGACTAAACCGTGATGCCTTCAACAATGATGGACTTATTTAATTGCGCCAACTCGTCCCTTGAGAACATTCTTTAGGAAATGGAAGAAATAATGGCATTGGTATATTCTGTATCTGCTGCTGGAGTCCTGTGTGACGCAGTCCTACTCCAGATGGTCAGAGCCTCAGGGGGAGCCCCGGTGGCCCCTTGAGTTAAAGGACCATGCTCTCCTGGGAGAGCCCAGCAGCCGATGCCATAGCTTAACTTGGGATGGAGGAGGGAGATCAGAAGAAGGTGACAAGATCAATGTAGTGAAATCTTAATAACAAGTAGAACTGTCTGCACACAAACCTTAGCTCTCCCTCTCTCTCTTAACAACTCAGCTTCCCATCACTTTTACCCTGCTGGCCCTCCACCACTATTGGTACCTTTGATTCAAAGGAGCAATCTTCGCCAGGATAAAAATGTCAGAAGTGGACAAGGGATCTCCCACACAGTGCTTTTGAGCAGAGAGAGTTCCTCTTACCCTCTTAGGAAGACTTCTTGCAGTAAAGAAATAAGTGCATGAATTCGAGCCCCATCTACTTCATTTCCACTTATTACCCAGATGCCCGTGAGCAGGTCACTTACCGTCTCCAAGCTTCACTTTCCTCACCATAAACAGGAGTCTGCAGGTAATAATATCCATCTTGGCTCTGTGTGTGTGTTGTGTGTATACATTAAATAAAGAACATCATAGAAGGCAAGTACTCAGTGTGTCTTAAGAGTTATTGTTCTTGTATTTATTAATGGGGTTTGTATTAGGGGATTATTTTTCAGGAAAAAATCAAACAGGGTGTTAGAGAAGAGTTATGGTTTCAAACGTGAAGAAAAGTGATTTATTAAAAGTGGGAGGGAATCAACATTAGCTTTGTCAAGAGAGCTCTGTATCTCAAACAATCAGCTTCTTGTTCATTGTCAAATTCAGTGGAAGTACACAAAGTCCTAGAGACCTGATAATAATTAAGAATATTCATAGGCTTCTTCCTAAGGCTCCTTTTAATCACTGATTCAATATATGGGTGGTCTTTCAATTGGCCACTTTTGTTGTTTTATATAAGCTCTCATTCTCAACCTGGAATAAGTGGGGGCAACTTCTAAATTAGAACATTAACTGCAACAGTTGTCTTTTTATGTTCTGATTTTAATAATGAGATGTGATTATTTGAGAGAAACCTTTCAAAAACTGAATACTGTTTCAAAATCTGCTTATTTACATTACTCGTGGAACTTTCTGTGGCACGCTGTGTTCAGTAGGAAACATCTGTCTTTGGAGCTTTCATCACCGAGAGGTGGTTTACTACTGGGCTTGGCATGCCTGGGTGCACAAAGATAATTCCCCAGCAGGGACGGGCCCATGCACATGGGTCCTGTGACAGCCACAGCCATATCCTCAAGGGAACACTTGTGCTCACAAGCACAGAACATACAGAGGTGTGGTCCAAGTGGAAATGCCCCCTGAGTTTCCAAGGAAAGTGTCTGTGAGCAGCAAGAGGCGAGCCTGTTGCTAGGACAGACCTTTCGGTATTTCGGTGATACTGTAACACTGGGGGCTCTTGTTGAAATGAATTCAGGTCCTTTGAGGGATGAGCACATTGGGAAATTCTAATTAATCAGAGTGTTAACTTCCCATTGACATCTCTTTTCCATGGAACTCCTATGTGAGGAGTACAATGAGAGCCTCTTCTGTTTTGCTTGAGTAGATCTGGCCTTCCTTTATCAGACTACCAAGTGAAATCCTCTATTTGTAATCTATAGTATCTCACAGAGACCCAGGATTTTAGGGGGAAAAAATCCATAAAACTACAAAGCTCAAAACCAGAAGGCAAACCTCCCCAAATATAGACCAACACGCAGTAGATGTTTTTTTTTTTTTTCCCATCTCTATATGTTGCTAGCTTTTAATTGAATGGGTTGACTGAAATTTCCCAGTGTTATTGCCCACCCAACTCCCCGGAGCAGCACTTGATGAGAAAATACAATACCCCTCTCTACTTGGAGAAGGGTGCCGCTTGCTGTAGAGAGCTGTGGCTGGCCCCAACCTGCTCCAGAGTCATGGCTGTGCCTCTCTCTCCAGCTCCACATTCAGTGCCCGCACGCTGGGAGCCTCAAATCCACTACGGTGAGAGTATTTACACCACAGAAATAGGCATATGCTACAAATTTGGGCTTGATTTTCCTCTAGACAGCTGGACGCTGAGCACTGACAGACAGCCTGGTTCTAAGCCTCCTTTGTAAAACTGATGCCATGCTAAGTGTGCTGGCCACAATGAGGCTGTCTAGACAGCTGCAACCAAGTGATGTGTAAAGAACCAAGCAAGGGCCACTTAGCATTCAGGAACTGCCACCTAGAATTGGAATATCAAAGCTGCTTACTGAAGAAAAAGCACCACAGTGAGGGATGGGTTATTTCTTTCCCTTCTATATATGTGTATATGTGGGATTTCTTTTCAAACTAAGGCTTGTCTTTTATAGTTGTTCCTATTTGATTTTATGTCTTGAATTTAAATCATTTTTCAAGATACTTTCAATATTTTATTTGGAACATGATTCTACTAGGCAACCTGTTATTCAACCTGGGTGAAAGCACTTGCAACTATAAAACCCAATATGAACATAAAATATTATTAGTATTTTCATGTGAATATGACAAATAATTCCATTGATATTCACATCTGGATCATTGATACAGTGTTGAAAAGGGCAGTCGGGTTTCCCGGGTGCAAGGACTTGAAGGCGGATGGAGTAAGAGGAAGCCAGAGAGCAAAGGAGCAGACAGAGTGAGGGGAGGGACAGGAGCATCATGAAAAGGGTTTACAAGCTACTTATCAGTGGGGACACAGGCCTGCTGAAGATGAACTCTGTGAAAGGTACAGAATCATCCCTCTGAAGGAGGCCACCCAGAGCATTCATGCAGACTGCCTTCCTCCAGTGGTTGGAGCTTGCCCCTGGGGATTATAACTCCCTGGCATTTCCAGGCTGTGGGGCAACTTTCCAAACAACTTCTGAGAAAGCCTGTTGCAGCACAGCAGGAGACTGTCCTCACATGAAGCGAACCAGCAGTGACACACACAGAAATTGTGCACAGCTTCAGGCCGAGGTGGACCGAGGGAATGTAACACAGGGCACTACGGGCACCCGCTACAGACAGGGATTGAGGGGCACGCTCTGAGAATTCAATAATTCTTTGATTATTCAATCAAAGAATTCAATAACTCTTTACTGAATTATTTAGCAACTGATTAGATCATCACATATTTACTCAGCACCTACTATTTTCCAGGCACTGTTTTAAGGCCTGGGGATGCAACAGTAAATGAAACAAAGTCCTTGCCCTCAATAAACTTATAATGCAGGAGAGGAAGACAGACTATTTTTATAAGTAATAGTATAATGCCAGTCAGTGATTTGTGCTAGGAAAAACATTTTTAAGTTTATTTCTTATTTATTTTTGAGAAAGATAGTGAGGGCAGGAGAGGGGCAGAGAGAAAGGGAGAATCTCAAGCAGGCTCCACGCTGTCAGTGCAGAGCCTGACGGGGGGCCCAAACTCATAAAACTGTGAGATCATGACCTGAGCTGAAATCAAGAGTCAGATGCTCAACTGACTGAGCCACCCAGGTGCCCCCTCAAAATTTTTTATTTAAATAAAAAAAAGCAAAGGACTGGGAGGTGATGGACCCAGGGTAGGAGCAGGGAGTGTTATTTAGAAAGGGTGGTAAGGGAGGGCTCTCAGATGAGGGACCGTTTGACCGAATCTTGCATGAAGTGACACAGGGGCATGCAGGCATTCTGGGGAATGGCTTTTCAGGCAAAGGGAACAGTCGGCACAAAGGTCTGGAATCAGGAACAACCCTGATGTTTAAAGGACCGCCGACGGGTGCTGCGTTAAGCAAGGCATCCAGGGCAAAATGAGAGAGATGCTCCCTACTGCGTCAAGCTAAGTGTCGACTGGGAGAGACTACCATTAACTTAAAAAACAATCACACAGATGAACACAAACGTATACATCCACATAATTGGATTTGTGTTTTCAAATGATTGCCCCGGCTACTGCAAGAAAGACTGGCAGGGTCCATCTCCCATGTGACACTGTCTATTGTGCTATGCTTTATTTCTCACCATTAATAATCTCAACATAGCTCTGGATGCTTAGGGTGCTTCATGACAATCTGCTTCACAACATGCTTCCTAGAAACATTTCAATTTGTAAAAATTGGAACCACCTATCCTCCACCCCTGCATGGAAAAGCTAACGAGAACCTAACCAACCCAAAGCTCACAGATAGTACTGACTTCCAACATCATGCCAACGACTAACCCAAGATTCAAGACCCAGGGTGGTTTGGTGGAAAGAACACAGACATGGATTTAAATTCACCCACGTTCCAATTCCAGCTCTAATGATTACTAACTGTGTGGCTTTAAACAAGCTATTATTTCCTCACATATGAAAGGAGAATAATAATGCCTACTCTGGAGCAATCTGGGGATTAAATCAGATCACATACACAAAGCACTTGATTCATAACAGAGTCTGGAAAATGGATTACTATCATTATATTGATCATATGCTGGAAACCCTGTGATTTGTATGTTTTTGTCTAAGCTACAAAAAGTATTAAAACAGTACACGTGGAATTGCAGCTCAGTAAACAAACTGAAAGGAACCTGTCAATAGATCTGATAAACCAGTTTAGGCCAATTAGTACAAAGACCAGTATTTAGTATTTGTAAGTAACTGTTGGGGTAATGAGAAGGGGATTCAGTAGAAAGTAAAAGTCAACAGCATGTGGATGATTTCCTGGAAAAGTGTCTTTCCAGATCTCCTTTAAAGAGAGGTCAGACTGACAATGAAACAGATGCAGAAGCCTGAAGCCTAGGAATAAAGGTTCTACAAGGTCCTATCCCCAAATGGGAAACGCATTTTGATGATCCAGCAAGAAATTCTCGTTAGTGCAGGAACACATGCCTGCCATCTGTCAGGGAGGCTGTAATCGCATCACTGACTCCCACACAGCAAGCAGAACCATAATCATGCTTTACTAGGTTGCAGAGATCACAGGAGCAAGCATGCCCTCTTAGCCTCAGGACAGGCACCACCCTGCAAGGTAAGTAACTCACAGCTGCGCCTGGGTCTACTTGAGGATGGGCAGTTTGAGACAGCTACACAGGGACCTTCCCGAACCCGCAGGAAGTCAGCCCCAGGCAGAAGCTCCCATACTAATGAAGGGAAGCTGGGTACTGTGTGCAACTACATCACTGTATCTTGGGCACCAAACTTAATCACATTAGACTCACGCACCATAACAGCAATGCATATGCTTACATAGTACTGTGTGGCTTTCAAATCATTCTGATATACACATTTTCATTACAATCCTTATACCAACCCCCAGGAAGGTTATTATTGCCCTTGTTTTAGAGTTGGGGTCACTGATCCACAGAAAAACATTAACTGGTTCAACCCAGGACCCACATGAAATAGATCCCGAGTCAGGGATTTTATCCTGGAGCACCTGACACCAAGTTTTATCTTTGTGGCTGCACATTCCATAGTTTTAGATCTCTCACTTCTCAGTGTGATCCCACACTGGTATTACAGCTGACTGGGGGCAGTGGAAAACACGTGTTTTACCCATGACTCTGGCTGAGGCCCCATCAGAGAGCAAGTAGCCCAGAGAATCAGTCCAAACAAGCCAAGTGGTCATCGATCCAGAACTCAAGTTGCCAGATCTAAGGAAGTGTGTTCTGTAAGTGAGATCTCAGCCAACCCAGTAATTTCTCGAAAGCTAAGGTGATCCTGGCAAATGACTTCAGTGAGAGAGAAGGCCTCTTCCTCTCTCTCAGTAAAGCATAAGGTGTGGGTTGAGCAGTATAATTTGGAGATCTCTTTGAACCTATTCATAGAATTGAAGCAAATCATCCAAACTTTGCCTGAGGGTCTGGTCTTCAACTTTCACGTATGAAGTCTTAACCAGAACTTTCGTTGGAGGCTTTGGCTCCCATTTTGTAAACTCTACTATTCTTGTAACTTGTTGTACGAGTTAACGGAAATGTGTGATGCAGAAACGGTCGTTACAATTTGAGAGAAATGTGAAGCATTTCCTTTGGTAGCCACCGTCTCTCCATCATGAACCTTAATAAACATGTAAGCTCCTGGAGGGCAGGCATTCTCATCTGTTTGGATCGCTAATACAGTCCCAATGCCTGGCACGTATTGGAAGCTCAATAACTATTTGTTGAATGAATTAATGAATGAATGGCAATGATGGGGGGGGGGGCATTTTGCACTGCATTTTAGAGAAAGAGTCATTTCTTTGGAAGGAGAACTAAAAATAGATTCTCTCATTGTAAAGTACCATGATTATCTTGGTAAAACAACATTAAGTATCTTCCCCTCTCCCTGATAACAGGAGCTACAGCTAAGATATAACTTATTAATTGCTTTTCTAATAGCATGTAGGTTTCAAAATTATACAAGGTTATGCATACAACAGATAAAATATGTGAAGTGTGAAAAGTACCAGTTATGTGCGCAATGGTTTCCGATAAGGGTCAAGATGCCACACCACAGGTCAACACAAGGGATTGTGATCTCATATCCTATGTGACTTTTCTGTAAAGGGAAAACCTGCTTATATTATCTGAGCCCAGAACCTAAATCCATTTTACAAAGTATTTTTCTCCATTTTAATATATATGGGATTCTCTAGGAATACAAGTATCATGTAACTTGAGGGAAGACTGAGGCTTGTGTTTGGAAATATACCAAAAGTAAATGACCACTGAAGAAAATCACCATCAAAAAATGCTTCCAGCATTGGAGGCATCAGTAAGAGACCGCCTATATCAGTTTGCTTTTGTAACTGCTGTATTCACAGTGATGCTAAATTAACATGCAAATGTACTTATTTAGACTTTCACTTCCATTCATGAAGAATTACTGGCTACAATAATTATCCTCCTACTATGCACAAATGAAAACCGAACAAACTATATGAAACAACTGTTTTCAGACTTGGACAACTGGCAGACTAGTCAGACTGTGATCCCTAAAAGGAGAGATCAAATAAGGTTAGGGCTTTAGATGCCGAGCTTACTGCCTGGAGGGTGTTTCCAAGCCACAGCCTGGAGCCAAGGTGTCTTAATGGGGTAAGATCAGGGTTAAGGAGGCCAGGGTAGCTAGAGTTTGTGAGGCAGAGGACGGGCAAGGAGGAAGCAGCACAGAGAGATAGAGAGAGAGATTCCAAGATCTGTGAAAGAGTTCTCTTGAAACTCTTGACTAAATACTGATGATAAATAAGATTACTTACATGGAAAAAAGACATTAGATGGGATTGACAGCAGACAGACAATGCAGAAACAAAGATATGTAAACTTGAAGCAACAGTATCTTTCTAAAATGAAGCACAAAGAAAAGAAAAACTGGAAAAAATACAGAGTATCAGTGACCTATGGAACAACATCAAGTGGTATAAAGATAATTACGATAGTACCAGATAGAATGAGTGGGAGAAATAGAGAAACTATGTAAAGAAATAGTGGCTGGAATTGTCAAAATTTGATGAAATCTGTAAACTCTCAAATTTAGGATTCTCCAGGATTTCAAAGTAGAATAAACATAAAGAAACCAAACTAGGAGACATCATAAAATCAGTGATAAACAGAAAATATTAAAAACTCTGGAGGACAAATGGTGGGACACATTACATACAGAGGAACAAAGACAAAAATTATAGCAGACTTCTTATCAGAAACTTTGCAGGTCAGAAAGCAATGGAGTAACACCTTAAGTACTGAAGATAAAACTTTCTATCAAGAATTTTATACCCAGAGAAAATAGCCATCAAAAAACGAGAGCAAAGTAAGTCTTATTCGGGCATATCGAAGTTGAAAGGATTCATCACCAGAAGAATGTACTACAAGCAACGTGAAAGGAAGTCTTTAAGACATAAGGAAAATAATATCAAATGAAAATCTGGACCTACATAAAGGAATGAAGAGTATGGAAACCTCGTTTCAATGCCTGGTAACATATTAAAAAAACTTTCCTTTTCCGCATTTCAAATCTTCTTAAAATATAAATGACTAGGGAGCCTGAGTGGCTCAGTAGGTTAAGCATCTGACTCTTGATTTTGGCTCAGGTCACGATCTCACAGTTTGTGAGTTCAAGCCCCGCATCAGGCTCTATGCTGATGGCACAGAGCTTACTTGGGATTCTCTATCTCTCCTCTCTCTGCCCCTACCCCACTGTGCTCTCTCTCTCAAAATAAAAAAAGATAAACTTAAATAAATAAATAAATAAATAAATAAATAAATAAATAAGAATGACTATTTTAAACCACAATAACAATATGTATCATGGGGCATATATAACAAAAATAGCACAGTGTATGACAACACTGTGTACAGAACAGTAATGCAAAAGACAGGAGGAAGAAAATGGAGACACTCCATCATAAGGTACTTACATTCTATGTGCAATAGTATAATGTTATTTGAAGGTAGACTGTAAACCTTGGTGCAACCACTAAAAAAATAAAACGTATCAAAAAATTAAGAAATAAGATAAAACGTATCACTGATCAGCCAACAGTGAGGAAAAAATAAAATCATAAAATACAATAACTGATTAAACCATAAGAGACTCTTAAAAACTGAGAATAAACTGAAGGTTGATGGTGGGTGGGAGGGAGGGGAAAGTGGGTGATGGGCATTGAGAAGGGCACCTGTTGGGATGAGCACTGGGTGTTGTATGGAAACCAATTTGACAATAAATTTCATATTAAAAAAAAAAACAAAAAATAATATGGACTCAGAAAAAAAATCCAAAAGAAAGCAGGAAGCAAGAAAAAAGGGGAACAAAAATCAAACTGGACAAATAGAAAATAAATAACAAGGTGGTAGATTTAATCCCAACCATATCAATATTTACATTAAATGCAAATAGCCTAAACATTCCAATTAAAAGACAGAGATTGTCAGGTTAAAAAAAAACAAAAAAACAAGACTGAACTACAGAGCTGTTTATGACAAAAGCGCTTTAAATATAAGGAAACAAAAAAATAGAAAGGGAAGGAAAACTACCAGACTCATTCTATGAAGCCAGTATTACTTTGATTCCTAAACCAGAGACCCAGTAAAAAAAGAGAACTACAGGCTAATATCCCTGAGGAATATGGATGCAAAAATTCTCAATAAGATACTAGCAAATCGAATTCAACAGCTTATAAAAAGAATTATTCACCATGATCAAGTGGGATTCATTCCTGGGATGCAGGGCTGGTTCAACATTCGCAAATCAATCAACGTGATACATCACATTAATAAAAGAAAAGAGAAGAACCATATGATCCTGTCAATCGATGCAGAAAAAGCATTTGACAAAATCCAGCACCCTTTCTTAATAAAAACCCTGGAGAAAGTCGGGATAGAAGGAACATACTTAAACATCCTAAAAGCCATTTATGAAAAGTCCACAGCTAATATCATCCTCAATGGGGAAAAACTGAGAGCTTTCCCCTGAGATCAGGAACACGACAAGGATGTCCGCTCTCACCGCTGTTGTTTAACATAGTGTTGGAAGTTCTAGCATCAGCAATCAGACAACAAAAGGAAATCAAAGGCATCAAAATTGGCAAAGATGAAGTCAAGCTTTCACTTTTTGCAGATGACATGATACTATACATGGAAAATCCGATAAACTCCACCAAAAGTCTGCTAGAACTGATACATGAATTCAGCAAAGTTGCAGGATACAAAATCAATGTACAGAAATCAGTTGCATTCTTACACACTAATAATGAAGCAACAGAAAGACAAATAAAGAAACTGATCCCATTCACAATTGCATCAAGAAGCATAAAATACCTAGGAATAAATCTAACCAAAGATGTACAAGATCTGTATGCTGAAAACTATGGAAAGTTATGAAGGAAATTGAAACAGATATAAAGAAATGGAAAAACATTCCATGCTCATGGGTTGGAAGAATAAATATTGTTAAAATGTCAATACTACCCAAAGCTATCTACACATTCAATGCAATCCCAATCAAAATTGCACCAGCATTCTTCTCGAAGCTAGAACAAGCAATCCTAAAATTCATATGGAACCACAAAAGGCCCCGAATAGCCAAAGTAATTTTGAAGAAGAAGACCAAAGCAGGAGGCATCACAATCCCAGACTTTAGCCTCTACTACAAAGCTGTCATCATCAAGACAGCATGGTATTGGCACAAAAACAGACACATAGACCAATGGAATAGAATAGAAGCCCCAGAACTAGACCCACAAAAGTATGGCCAACTCATCTTTGACAAAGCAGGAAAGAACATCCAATGGAAAAAAGACAGTCTCTTTAACAAATGGTGCTGGGAGAACTGGACAGCAACATGCAGAAGGTTGAAACTAGACCACTTTCTCACACCATTCACAAAAATAAACTCAAAATGGATCAAGGACCTGAATGTGAGACAGGAAACCATCAAAACCTTAGAGGAGAAAGCAGGAAAAGACCTCTCTGACCTCAGCCGCAGCAATTTCTTACTTGACACATCCCCAAAGGCAAGGGAATTAAAAGCAAAAATGAACTATTGGGACCTCATGAAGATAAAAAGTTTCTGCACAGCAAAGGAAACAATCAACAAAACTAAAAGGCAACCAACGGAATGGGAAAAGATATTTGCAAATGACATATCGGACAAAGGGCTAGTATCCAAAATCTATAAAGAGCTCACCAAACTCCACACCGGAAAAACAAATAATCCAGTGAAGAAATGGGCAGAAAACATGAATAGACATTTCTCTAAAGAAGACATCCAGATGGCCAACAGGCACATGAAAAGATGCTCAACGTCACTCCTCATCAGGGAAATACAAATCAAAACCACACTCAGATATCACCTCATGCCTGTCAGAGTGGCCAAAATGAACAAATCAGGAGACTATAGATGCTGGAGAGGATGTGGAGAAACCGGAACCCTCTTGCACTGTTGGTGGGAATGCAAACTGGTGCAGCCGCTCCGGAAAACAGTGTGGAGGTTCCTCAAAAAATTAAAAATAGACCTATCTTATGACCCAGCAGTAGCACTGCTAGGAATTTACCCAAGGGATACAGGAGTACTGATGCATAGGGGCACTTGTACCCCAATGTTTATAGCAGCACTCTCAACAATAGCCAAATTGTGGAAAGAGCCTAAATGTCCATCAACTGATGAATGGATAAAGAAATTGTGGTTCATATACACAATGGAATACTATGTGGCAGTGAGAAAGAATGAAATATGGCCTTTTGTAGCAACGTGGATGGAACTGGAGAGTGTGATGCTAAGTGAAATAAGCCATACAGAGAAAGACAGATACCATATGTTTTCACTCTTATGCGGATCCTGAGAAACTTAACAGAAACCCATGGGGGAGGGGAAGGAAAAAAAAAAAAAGAGGTTAGAGTGGGAGAGAGCCAAAGCATAAGAGACTCTTAAAAACTGAGAACAAACTGAGGGTTGATGGGGGGTGGGTGAGAGGGGAGGGTAGGTGATGGGTATTGAGGAGGGCACCTTTTGGGATGAGCACTGGGTGTTGTATGGAAACCAATTTGACAATAAATGTCATATATTAAAAAAATAAAAATAAAAATAAAAAATAAATATAAGGAAACATATGAATTAAAAGGATGGAAAAAGATACACCATGAAAACATTAACCAAAAAAAGTTGAAGGGGATATATTAATATCAGCAAAGTAAACTTCAGAACAAAAAATATTCCCAGGAATACAAAGGGCACGTTTCTGAGTGACAAAGATGCCAATTCATCAAGATGACATGGAATCTTAAATGCTGATGCTCCTAGTAACAAAACAGCATAATACATGAAAACTGATAGAACTAAAAGAAGTAAAATAATTTGAGATTTCAACACTACTTTCTCAGTAATCGATAGGACAAATAAGCAGGAAGTCAGTAAGAAAACAGAAGATTTGAACAACACTATAAACAGAGTTGACTACCGTTTATAGAACACTCCACACCAGCATAGAACATTCAAAGATAAATGATATTCTGGGCCATAAAACAAATACATTTATTTAGCCCTTAATTCAAAATATCAAATATAAAGACAAAGTATGGGGAAACATTCAGCTGAATATTGTTTTTATTTATAAATCTGAATGTATTCATTATAACAAGAAGCAAACATCTAACCACTTGTGTCTTCTTTTATAGCAACTGAGTCCCTATATTGAATTGCTTTTTATTTTTCTTATATATTATTTATAAGGTATCAAACAGAATTGTGTGAAATTATCTGTGTAAACTACTAAGAAATTTCACCGCATGACAGAGACGTATTACAAAGTGGTTACAAAAAGTGGCACAGGGCATACTAGAGTAGAGTCACTGGTCTGGAGCAAAAACGAGAATGTGCTGATGCCCCTCTGGTCTTCACCAACAGTCTGGTAGAAAAGCAGCAGTGAAATGGACTGTCTCATAGGTACAGGCTACAATTTCTTCCACTTGCCCAAATGATATTCTAAGATACATTTCTATTAATTTGTATTTTGTGGGTAGAAAAGTCACAGTTAAAAAGGAATCAGTAATACCACCAATGGGATCTAAACAAAATAGAGTACAGTGGTGTCATTACCCTCCTAGATATGGAAGCCATATTCTTGTTAATGTAGCCAGCAGTCGTAGCTAATTATTTTAGAAGCCTCTTCATATGGCTCCTATCACATTTAGAGTTCGTAAGTCTCCCATACGTAAAATGAGTGAAACACTTGGAGTTTTTTTAGTGCAGATGAAAACTTTGCATTTACTTATTCCTGTTAGATTGCATCTCATTAACTTGTGAATCCTAGTTCTAGTCGACTGAGAAACTTTTGAATATTAGTTCTGATGAGCTTCTTAAAGTTGCCTCCTATCCCCCATTTTTGTGGGGGGGGGGGGCGGGGGAGGGCATTTGATTAGCATGTCTTTAGGCAGAAGGTAAACTGTCTCTGACATATTCACATTCATGCTTTTTAATCAAGCAGTACTGTTTTGCTCAAAAGCTCCAATATATTTAGCACTATGGATTCCAACACTGAGAGTTCCTAGAAGTCTCAGTGAGTGTTGTTTCTCTGCTCTGTGCCCAGCTCCCTGTACCACTGGGGCTGGAGGTCTGCAGCCCACAACCTGCAAACTCTTGTCAGCACTTTTGTTGATTGTATGTTTATTTGTTTTACAGAGAGTGAGAGTGGGGATGGGTGGTGGGGCAGAGAGAGAGGATCCCAAGCAGACTCCACGCCCAGTGCAGAGCCCGAGGTGGGGCTCAATCCCACAACCCTGGGATCATGACCTGAGCCAAAATCAAAAGCTGGACACCCAACCAGCTGAGCCACCCAGGTGCCCCTCTCACCAGCTCTCTCATTAGGTCTGTCAGAAACAAGCACTAATCTGAAGCGGAGAGAGAAGCGTTTTGTTTTAGTGGCAGCTACTGGCAGTTTTAGGCAGTTGCTGAAGCATCGGGAAGACGGAAGCTACTTGGGCAGCACAGGAAGTGACTGCTTCTCTAATGGTGGCAGCCTGGTAGAGAAGACCTCTCCGGAACATCCAGAAGCAACGGTGAAACAGCAGGTGTTGTCTCCAGATCATGGGCTTAGGTCACCCCAGGGATATTTCCAATTTCTGATCTGTGACCATCACCTCTTATTCCTTGTTGTTCTTCCAACACTTCCTCTTCATTCTTCCACCCTTCCAATACATGTGAAACCAACTTCCTGTACAAAATCTGTTCTATGTGAAACATCCAGAGTGGTCTCTGCTTTTCAGTTTGGACTCTGATTGATATAGTGACCTTTGAACAATATTCTCAAAATCAATCACTTTTCAGGGAAAAAAATCATTCACTAGGCAATTATGACATGCCAGGCACTTTGTTAAGCACTGAAAACACAAACTCAAGTTAAGATATGATCCCTAGGGGCGCCTGGGTGGCTCCGTCGGTTGAGCGTCCGACTTTGGCTCAGGTCATGATCTCACAGTCTGTGAGTTCAAGCCCCACATCAGGCTCTGCGCTGACAGCTGGGAGCCTGGAGCCTGCTTCTGATTCTGTGTCTCCCTCTCTCTCTGTCCCTCCCCCACTCACGCTCCGTCTCTCTCCCTCTCTCAAAAATAAATAAACATTAAAAAAAAAAAAAGGTATGATCCCTACCCTAAAGGAGATTTTACTATGGCCAGTGAGAAAGAAAAGTAAATAGGTGGTTACAGCTACTAGATGCATGTTAAATTAGAAATATGTGTAGGATTTGGGAGATGGAAAAGGAGTATCTAAATAAAAATGGTGGACTTGGGAAGTGAACCAGGAGTAGGCAATGCTCGTGAAGGTTAAGTAAGACAGACATCAGTGAAGAAAGTGGGAAGGGCATTCTAGGTAGGTGCAATAGGAGTTGCTATGAACTACCATGAAACTTGGGGTGGGTTAGGTTCTGAATGTCCTGTTCTGAATAACTGGATTCCACAGACGTACACAGAGTAAACAAGGGAACAATCACCCACTGAGGAGCCCCTGCCTTCCATGAACTGCAACACTGTTCAAGCTCTGGTTTTCTACTCTTGTTCTGACATCAACTCATTCGAGAGCTTTCCTGAAGGCTTTTAGAAAACATACTATGATATATTCATTTATACTCCTGTGAACATACAAACACCACTGGAAGAGCTTTCCGTCTGTAAGGAAAGATTTTCATTAATCCCACCAAAAATTTCCCATGTTTGTAGAGTAAAGTCAGTATTTCTAGCCTACCTCTGTTACAGGTGCTACACAAATTAATAAGGAAATTACTAACAATCCTGTGGCCTGCAATTTATTATCTGTTTTCATCTAAATGGGATGATTTTAATGTGGGCACCTTTGAAGATGGAGAATAGACCTCTTTTGCTGCTAATAAAATTCAAAGATTAAGAAACAATGGCAATGGGATAAAAGAAGCATTGTTTTAACTACAGTATTTTGTAAGATGAAGATTTTTCATTTGGTTATAAATCCCTTCAGGCCACGAACTCTGTTTATTAATTCAACAGGTATTTAACTGACAGCCATTTCATGCCAGGCCCACTCAGGTGCTTGTCGTAGAATACTTTAATTCTTGAACAAAACAGTAACCTTAATTTTTATCCAGTTTAGGGGGTTGCAAATCTTTTTTAAAAAATATTTATCGTTACTTTAGGCCTTACAGCACTTTCATCAAATGAAAGTGCACACACAAGCCCAGTAAATCTAGTAGACACAAAGAATACTCTCCATTGGGGCAGGTGGTGTGGGAGCCCAGACCCCCAGCAGCATGTGCCCACTGCCCCTACCCTACCCAGTGGTCCCCAAGAGTAGCCACAGTCACACCAAGACTTCATAGAGAACAATCTGAAAACCACTAATGTATGTATGCAACCCCTCAATTTATAGATAAGGAACTGAGCACCAGACTGACACAGATTGCTGTCCGAGGCACACCAGTAGTGAGGGGTGAACCCACCCAGAACAGAGTCTGTGACGACTGAGGTCCATGGGATCCCAGATTTAGCAGGGCCAAGTCTAAAGGGATTCGAACTTCAAGCCTGACCAAAAGGAACACAGGTTATATATAAGAAAGTAAGAATTTTTTAAATTAAAAATATAAGATACTTTGTGGGGTGCCTGGGTGGCTCAGTCAGTTGAGTATCGGATTCTTGATTTCAGCTCAAGTCATACTCCCATGGTTGTGGGATCGACCCCCGTGTCGGGCTCCCTGCCGAATATGGAGCCTGCTTAGGATTCTCTCTCCCCCTCTTTCCTCTCCCCCGCTCTCTGAAATTAAAACAATATATATAAGACAGAAAAAATATATAAGATATTTTGTATGTTGTAACTTATATCTGGATCCTGAGACTCATTTATATGTTTTCATCATATATGTAAGAAGACCTTTAAAAAATGTAGTGAGCACATAGGTTTTTAGGAATTAAGTTAGAAAAACGAATCCACAGCTAATATCATCCTAAATGAGGAAAGTCTGAAAGCTTTTCCTCTATAGTCAGGAACAAGACAGGGATGTCCACTCACCACTTTTATTCTACATAGTACTGGAAATCTAATCATAGCAACCAGACAGCAAAAAGAAATAAAAGGCATCCAAATTAGCAAGGAAGAAGTAAAACTTGCACTATTTGCAAACGACATATTTCATATAGAAAGCCTGAAAGACTCCACCAAAAAACCCCAAAAAAACAAAACAAAACAAAACAAAAAAACCTGTTAGAACTGACATACGAATTCAGGAAAGTCACAGGATACAAAATCAATGTACAGAAATTTGTTGCATTTCTGTACACCAATTATGAAGCAGCTGAAAGAGAAACTAAGGAATCAGGATGCCTGACTGGCTCAGTTGGGCTCTTGGACTCTTGATTTCAGCTCAGGTCATGATCTCATGGTTTGTGAGATCAAGCCCCGTGTCAGGGTACAGAGCCTGCTTGGGATTCTCTCTCTCTCCACTCTCTCTGCCCCTGCCCCCAAATGAGTATGCATGAACACACTCAATCTCTCTCTCTCTCTCTCAAAATAAATAAACATTTTTGGGGTGTCTGGGTGGCTCAGTCAGTTGAACATCCAACTTTGGCTCAGGTCATGATCTCACAGTTCAAGCCCCGTGTTGGGCTCTGCAGATTCTGTGCCCCCCCCCCGCCCCTCCTCCACTCGCACTCTGTCTCTCTCACAAAAATAAATAAAAACTTTAAAAAAAATTAAAAATAGGGGTGCCTGGGTGGCTTAGTCAGTTAAGCATACACTTCAGCTCAGATCATGATCTCACGGTTTGTGGGTTTGAGCCCACATCGGGCTCTGTGCTCACAGCTCAGAGCCTGGACCCTGTTTTGAATTCTGTGTCTCCCTCTCTTTCTGCCCCTCCTCTGCTCATGCTGTGCCTCTCTCTCTCTCTCTCAAAAATAAAATAAACATTAAAAAAATTAAAAAATAAACATTAAAAAAAAGAAATTAAGGAACCAATCCCATTTACGATTGGTTAGGAATGAACCTAACCAAAGAGGTGAAAGACCTGTGCTCTGAACACTATAAAACACTGATGAAAGAAATTGAAGACACAAAGAAATGGAAAGACATTCCATGCTCATGAACTGGAAGAACAAACACGGTTAAAATATCTATACCACTGAAAGCAATCTCCAAATTGCCAAAGGAACCTTGAAAAAGAAAAGCAAAGACGGAGGCATCACAATTTCAGACCTCAAGTTATATTACAATGCTTTAGTTATCAAGACAGTATGGTACTGGTACAAAAACAGACACATAGATCAATGGAACAGAAGAGAAAACTCAGAAATGAGCCCACAGCTACATGGTCAACTAATCTTCGACAAAGCAGGAAAGAATATCCAACGGGAAAAAGAATGTCTCTTCAACAAACAGTGTTGGGAAAACTCGACAGCAACATGCAAAAGAATGAAACTGGACCACTTTTTTTTTTTTAATGTTTATTTTTGAGAGAGAGAGAGAGAGAGAGCAAGAACAAGTGTGAGCAGGGGAGGGGCAAGAGAGAGAGGGAGAGAGAAAATCACCAGCAGGCCCCACACTGTCAACACAGAACTCACATGGGGCTCAATCTCACAAACTGTGAAATCATGATCTGAGCTGAAATCAAGAGTTGCACACTTAACTGACTAAGCCACCCAGGCACCCTGAAACTGGACCACTTTCTTATGCCATACACAAAAGTAAATCCAAAATGGATTAAAGACATAAATGTGAAGGGCGCCTGGGTGGCTTGGTTGGTTAAGTGTCCGACTTCGGCTCAGGTCATGATCTCACAGTCCGTGAGTTCGAGCCCCACATCAGGCTCTGTGCTGACAGCTCAGAGCCTGGAGCCTGTTTCAGATTCTGTGTCTCCCTCTCTCTCTGCCCCTCCCCTGTTCATGCTCTGTCTCTCTCTGTCTCAAAAATAAATAACTGTTAAAAAAAAAATTTAAAGACATAAATGTGAGATGTGAAACCATAAAAATACCAGAAGAGAATATAGGCAGTAACTTCTCTAACATCAGCCATAACAACTTCCTCCTAGATATGTCTCCTGAGGCAAGGGAAACAAAATAGAAAACTATTGGGACTACATGAAAATAAAAAGCTTCTGCACAGCAAAGGAAACAATCAACAAAACTAAAAGGCAACCTGGGGAATGGAAGAAGACATTTGCAAATGACATATCTGCTAAAGGGTTAGTACCCAAAATATATAAAGAACTTATAAAAGTCAACACCCAAAAAATGAATAGTCCAATTAAAAATGGTCAGAATACATGAATAAACATTTTTCCAAAGAAGACATCCAGATGGCCAACACACACATGAAAAGAGCCCCAACATCACTTACCATCAGGAAAATACAAATCAAAAACTACAATGAGACATCACCGCACACCTGTCAGAATGGCTAAAATCAGCAATACAAGAAACTACAGGTGTTGGTGAAGATGTAGAGAAAGGGGAACCCTCTTGAACTGTTGGTGGGAATGCAAACTGGTGCAGCCACTGTGGAAAACAGTATGGAGGTTCCTCAGAACATTAAAAATAGAACTACCCTATGATCCAGCAATCACATTTCTAGGTATTTACCCAAAGAATACAAAAATACTAATTCAAAGTGATACTTGCACCCTGATGTTTATAGCAGCATTATCTACAACAGCCAAATTAAGGAAACAGTCCCAGTGTCCATCGATTGATGAATGGATAAAGAAATGGCATATATATGCATGCCATGGGATGCTACTCAGCCATAAAAAAGAATAAAATCTTGCCATTTGTGATCACATGGATGGAGCCAGGGAGTATCATGCTAAGCAAAATAGTCAGAAAAAGACAAATACCGTATGATTTCACTTATATGTGGAATTTAATAAACCAAACAAGCTAAGGGGGAAAAAACAGAGAGTGAGGCAAGCCAAGAAACAGACTCTTAACTATAGAAAACAAACTGATGGTTATCAGAAGGGAAGTGGGCAGGGGGTATGGGTTAAATAGGTAATGGGTACACTTGCTGTGCACTTGCTGTGCACTTGCTGTGATGAGCACAGGGTGTTGTATGGAAGTGTAGAATCACTATATTGTACAACTGAAACTAATATACTGTATACTGAGAGTAATCTAAATAAAAACTTTAAAAAATAAGTTAGAAAAACCAAGCATGTGTTTCATCTTACCCATAACTTATTGGTGATTAAACGGTATATCATCTCTGGTTGGACTCAGGGAAATTTACCAAATTTGTGGATTATAAGAATGGTTGAACATGTTTTCTAATTTGGAGGTAGATGAAGTTGCATCAAAAATGTAAAAGCAGGGCACCTGGGTGGCTCAGTCGGTTAAGCGTCCGACTTCGGCTCAGGTCATGATCTCGCGGTTGGTGAGTTCGAGCCCCACATCGGACTCTGTGCTGACAGCTCAGAGCCTGGAGCCTGTTTCAGATTCTGTGTCTCCCTCTCTCTCTGACCCTCCCCCGTTCATGCTCTGTCTCTCTCTGCCTCAAAAATAAATTAACGTTAAAAAAAATTTTTTTTTAATGTAAAAGCAATTTAAAAACTTTTATTGTATGATATGATTAGAGATTTACTTTGGAAGTATTTCCATGTGCTGAAACTTGCTCCATGTAGTAAATCTTTCATAAAATTTGAATTATGCAAGCATATGAGCTAGAATTGCAATTATATGTAATTGACTTTGCCAATGTAATTGAAGTGCGTGACCTTACTATTTAATATACAAATCTGTGCACAATTAGTTTTCTGTGATCTTTTTGATCTCTTTTTATAATGCTATACTTCTCTAAGTTATGTGAAATCCAAAAGCCTATTACTAAGGGCATTTGTAGATTAGTACACATCTCTGACACCCTTAATAAAATAACCATTCCCTTGCCTTTCTGGCTCTTGGTCTGACTGATTAGGCAACAGCTCTAGTGAAGAGAGCCAAATTGGTTCTCTACTTAAAAGAGAAATTACCTTCTTCTTCATAATTATCTGTACTCTCTCATTGTAATCCTCAACCACCACCACCACCACCACCACTATAAGGCAAAGCAAAGATTAAATATTTCTCTGTTCATTCCATAAAAAAGGCTTCACAAATACATATTTACTATCCTCCAGAAAATAATACCTTAAGTGGAATATATATTTATTATCTGCCTGAACCTGTCAACATTAGCCAAATCTTTAACGCCTCTAATTTATGCCCAGATACAGTACTTGAAATTTTAAATAACAGTTCCAAAAAACCAAAAGCTTTTTGACCACATGTATACCACAGGGAAAGGATTTCCTAAATTCTGGCCAAATGTTGATGTCTTAACAATGTACCAGAATCAAATAATTACTAGAACTTCTAGGTCTTTATCTTAGGCACATGCTCTTCAGTGATTTCAGTTGGTCATAACATGATCATTGTCTCATGGAGCCATCAAGGATTGGCTGGGAGGAGTCTCTGGCATTTGTTTGGAGCTGTTAAGGAGTTGGCATGTTGCAGCTTGTCTTTTTTTTCCCTCCACTTCTCTTGTTAAAGTCTTAAAGTCCTGTTAAAATGTTAAAGCAACTGCTCTCTCTTCATTGGCTATAAGATTTTATGCAGCTATCTTTTATCCCTTGAGTGTGGTCATTAGACCCTTGATTATCAGAAACAGAGATTTAACAGGCCATGTTAAGAAAAATGGGAACACACAGAGATATGTGAGTGCCAGATCTTAAAAGCTGTGAGAATACGAGGCACATCTTGAGGCAACTCTCCTCTCTACCTCTCTCATAGCTCATAGGGTCTTTCAAAGAAAGAACCATTGCTTTAATCTGTGTGTCTACTCTATCCTTTTGTGAATTTACTCTGCATTCCCTAGAAATAATTTTGAAGGGAACCAGTCTGGTTGGCTTAGCTAATTATCCTCCGATAGGGCAAAGTCCTTCCCATCTGGCCTTGGGTTGGGTGCTCAATGTTGATCCCATCAGAGCTGACCCCTGCATACTTAGAGTCACATACTACTTCACTAGGCAGTGACCAGGGTGGTTTCTGCTATTAAAAAACAAAAACAAAACAAAAACTCATGGTAGCAGGCACTGTAATTAACCTGCCCAATACATGTATAATCAGAAGGTCCATGTGCCTCACCCTTGCTTAGCTAAGAAAAGATCTTGCAGAAGCCCAATGCTTCCTCCTTTTTGCACACCAAACTGGTACATCCTAAGCTTTGGGCTTTTACTGAGCTTTGGCAAAACCTGACTCTGCTTTACTTTGATCCATTCAGAGCTACCTCCTTTGTCCAGTTACTCATTTGTGGTTTGAATAATTCACTGGAATTTGGGTCTCAATGTTCTAGCCCTCTCAAATTCCACTGATTTATCTATGTAGTTAAAAATAATTATACTCATGCATTTAATAAATAGATCAGACTGCTTAACAACATTCTCTCCTACATTCAGAAATTTGAAGGGTAGACTGCCCGCTTTTTGCTAACTTTTCAATGATGTCAATTTGGGGAACGGATTCTACAAAGTTCAAGTTCTGATTCTCAGCTTTTAGAATGTCTTTAAATTTACCATATGAACAAATAATAATCATCAAGATTTCAGAAAGATTAAAAACAAAATATATTTAAACTTTTCTAATCATTTTCTCCCTCAGTCTTTTCAGACTCTTGCTAACTGCAGTGAGTTACTTCAGGACTAAAGATGCTGTCCCGAATTGTTCAATGTCTGCTCAGTTAAAAAGGACATCGGAAAAAATGACCTTGCACACTCATTAATGGGAGTTAGGAAGTAACATTTCCTATTCATTATATTACCACTATTTTCCTTAAAAATGTGCGGTTAAATATGTGGTATTTCTCAGTTCCAAGAAAACTAAAGCTGACATAAAATAAACTGAGAGTTAAAAATAGATCCGGTATTGTGGGGTCAACAAAGCCTGTTATTATTCCGATCTGATGATAGCACCACCGCACTCAAATCCTATGCATCTGTCTCTATCTAATACGTACACATATTTACTCTGAGGAAATGGGAAAGCTCAGCTCGGCCAAGAACAGTAATGTAAACAGCACTGCACCTACTCTCAGCAGGAATAGTTTGCACACCTGTCTTTCTTGGAAATGTTTCAGCTGGTTGTTTTCTCAGGTTCATGTACAATTTCATTAGGCCCTCGAAACACCTTCACTGTGTCAACTGTGCTGGCCATTAGAGAGAAGGGGAGAAAGAGAAAGAGTATTATTCACTAGGTTTGGCTTTCTAAGTGCTTGTTCCACATAAGACACAAATATGTAAACTTGTAATCATAAAATAACATATCACATACTACCGAGAGTTGGAACCGTATTCAGGAGGCAAAGAAAAGGAATCCTAACGCAGCCTGGGGAGGAGAAAGGAAAGGAGTTAGGGAGGGCTTTCTGGAAGCAGTGACCACTGAGTGGGGAAAGAAGAGCAGGAATGAGGTAGAAGGAAACACATTCTCTACAGAGAACACGGCCGTAAAAAGGACTTGGGGATAAAGAACTCTTCTTAAAGTCTTTAAAGTCTTCTGTGTGGGGTTCAGGGAGTACCACAGGGAGTTTAATATTCTAAAACATAAAGTGTGAGTTAAGCAAGGATTGAGAGATGAGGCTAGTGAGATAAGCAAGACTAAAATCACATAGAGCCTTACACACCACTGCGTTGGGAAAAGGCTGCTGTGTTAGGAAAAGCTGTTCAATATGATGTAATAAAAACTAATCATTGTGGACTCATGAGAGCTTATCCAAGAAACATCCTGTCACTTTAATACCCAGGCAGGATATTAAAGATATTTTCATATTGAGAACCTTTCGCTAATTCTCATGTCTGTGACACGGAGGTCTACTCTTTCATCTTCAAATTTGAGCTACTTAGGTCTAGTGGCAACTCTTTAAGAGTGCAGAAAAAGGAAGTGCAAACTATAAAAAATGTTGTAATTTTTTTTTAAAAAACAAAACAAATAATCAAAAGAGACCACTTAACTGTTGCTTTCTGAGCTGCAAAGATCCTGACAGACTTAGGAGGCTGAACTGAAGAAAAGTCCTATTTGTCTTAACCAATGTTTTCTTCAAATATGAGGGGCTGCATGTGTTGCCATAAGTGCTCATAAGGATCAACTGGTCAGAGTCACCAGTGACTGAACTGCGTCCTCAGAATCCTTGTAAGTAATCCCCACCCCCAGTTCCCTCCTCAGCTCCAAGGAGGCAAGTCCAGTGGGCAAACTCTCCTTCGGCCCCTTTGTCCGTGTGAATGTTGCTTATGCTCCCTAGCAAACAGAAAGGGTGAACTGGGCTCACTGATTTCTACTTTTTTTTTTTTTTTTTTTTTTTGAGACAGGAAAAGAGCACAAGCAGAGGAAAGGGGCAGAGGGAAGAGAGAGAATCCCAAGCAGACTTCATGCTCAGCGCTGAGCCCGACATGGAGCTAAATCCCATGACCCTGAAATCATGACCTGAGCCTAAAGCAAGAGTCAGATAGTCAACCAACTGACCCACTCAGGTGCCCCTGATTTCTACTTTTATAAAGGTCAAGGAGTCTGGGGCACCTGGTTGGCTCAGTCAGTGGAGCATATGACTCTTGATCTCAGGGTTGTGAGTTCAAGCCCCACACTGGGCATAGAGATTACTTTAAAATAAAAAAAAAAATCTTTTTTTTAATTAAAAACAATTTTTTTAATGTTTGTTTATTTTTGAGAGAAAGAGCAGAGCACAAGTGGGGGAGGGGTAGAGAAAGAGGGAGACACAGAATCTGAAGCAGGCTCCAGGCTCTGAGCCATCAGCACAGAGCCTGACGCAGGACTCAAACCCACAAACTGCAAGATCATAACCTGAGTCAACTTCTGATGCTTAACCAACTGAGCCACCAAGCACCCCCAAAATAAAAAAAATATTTTAAAAAACATTAAAAATAAAGGTCAAGGAGTCTTATAAAGAGGGTGACCAGATGTCCTGCTTTACCAGGCACAATCCCAGCTTATGTCTGTACTGTCAACCTAAATACCAATAGTGGTTCTTTTCACTCTCAAAAATGTCTCTGTTTGGGGGCACCTGGATGGCTCAGTTGGTTGAGCATCTGACTCTTGATTTCGGTTCAGGTCATGATCTCACAGTTGGTCTTTGAGCCCTGAGTCAGATTGCGCTCACAGCACAAAGCCTGCTTGGGATTCATTCTCTCTCTCTCTCTCTCTCTCTCTCTCTCTCTCTCAAAAATAAATAAATAGGGGCACCTGGGTGGCGCAGTCGGTTAAGCATCCGACTTCAGCCAGGTCACGATCTCGCGGTCCGTGAGTTCGAGCCCCACGTCGGGCTCTGGGCTGATGGCTCAGAGCCTGGAGCCTGTTTCCGATTCTGTGTCACCCTCTCTCTCTGCTCCTCCCCCGTTCATGCTCTGTCTCTCTCTGTCCCAAAAATAAATAAACGTTGAAAAAAAAATTTTTTTTTTAAATAAAAAATAAAAAAAAAATAAATAAAACATAAAGAATGTCTATGTTTAGATAAGAAATTATATGGTCCCCCTACCTCTAACCAGCTTCAGCAGGAATTCAACGTGTGCTTCTGAGCCTCTTCCATTTATTCCACATGAGCAGCTGGTCTGATGGAACTCCAGAAAATTCCTGTGAAATACAACAATTTGAGCAGCATCTCAAAAATGAGAGGTAAGAGTTTGAGCTATAATTTATATGTTCCAGGAACCTTCAGAAAAAAATCCAGAATTACATTTAATAAACATAAATGCTTGCTACACTCCTCTGTTAAATAAATACTTAATGTTTGAAAACATAAGGATTGTCCATCTACAACCTCAAGTGAAGATGATCAAGGAACTCAGGAAACCAAGGGCAAAGGGTTTCAGGAAAAGCAGAACTGGGAGGGGCCATCAGAAGCACCATTCCTGAGGATAGTGCATCTGGTCCGAGTGGGCAGTGTGTTCTGAATAATGCTTCCCTGGTCCTCTTCGGCCACTGAACAGCACGTTCCGCAGTTTCTGATCTCTTGGCTCTCCCTCCTTCCCCCACTCAGAGTCTTTTTCAGAGGATTTTGAACTCTTTTTCATTTTTTTAATTGTAAGAAATGACTCTGTTGAGGTATGACTGACACAGAACGAACTGCATATGCTGAAGTGTACAACTTAATTACTTTTGACGTACATTTGCTTCCATCACGATAATGAACATACCCATGATCCCCCAAATTCCTACCCCTGGTATGTCCTCCAGTCAGCCCCTCTTGCTCCCCAACTCCCATCCCCAGGCATCTTTCATTTGGCTTAAAAAAAACAAAAGAAACAAACAAATAAAACTTTCAAAAAGTGATTATTCTCAAATACTTTTTTAATTGCTTAATTTAAACCTCCTGAAGATCTAAGGTTTCTTGCTAATCCATGTGAAATGTACACAGCAATCTGCTTAGTTGTCTGGCACACTTTTCACATTAAAAAATAAATAAATAAAATACAAGAAAATTCCAAGACAGCAAAGAACATATTTGGCTTGCTTAACAAGCGTACGGAAAAGAAGCATTTGCTTTAGCTTAAAGCCATTAAAAGCATTCTTTCCTATGGAAAAGTGAATGCCAGGAACAGCGAGACACTGAAACGGTCCAAGTTTTTATTAAAAAGTGAGAGATGGCATTGCTAAAGGAAATACACACTCAGATAATAGAAATAAATCATATTTCACCCAAGTGGAATGCCTTCTGTTTCCACAAAGGTGTCAAGGAAGTTATTGAGCAACTTCCAATACTTTATCTAACAAACTGGTAACTTTGGCTTTGGGAAAAAAAATGCTCGAAGTTTATTCTTGGTTTGGATTGCATTTGCTCTAGGCTAAAAAAACAAAACAACAAAACAACAACAACAAAAAAAAAAACCAACCAACCTAACCAACCTTTTCTTTTTAATGATGGGAGACTTCAGGAAAAGCACAGTTCTGAATGTCTTAGATTCTTCCATTAAGTAACTACGTGAGTCTTCGAGTCATTTCAATTAGGCTTCTTATGGTATAACGAAGAATCTTCAAAGCCCCTTCAAGCTCTCACTTTTACAGTGTAACTTTTTCAGGAATATCTTTGTCCAACAAAGGGGTGAGGGGTGGTTCAGACTCGCCCTGGAGTAGAAAGAAAAGAAAAACCAGGTTCCCTTCCCATAGCACTACTCACTATAGCTGTTACAGTGGCTATTGCTGTATAGCTATTCTAGAGCTCTGACTGACTTAAATAGGAAATAAAGTCATTAAAGATCAAAAACATGAACCGAAGGAATAAAGAACTATGTCACAGAAATGGTCCGAGGAGAAAACAGCCCAGGGCGGCCGGTGACGTGCCGTCTTGTGGCCAAGACCATTACGCCAGAGAAAAACCCTTCTGAAGTCTCCGTGACTGTCACCAGCTCCCAGTTCCATTTCCTAATCCTGTGTTTCCCAGCCTTTGGCATGCCACAGCACTACAGAAAATTATGGGTTTTTAAATTTTTTTTAATGCTTATTTATTTTTGAAAGAGAGAGACACAGAGAGACAGAGCAGGAGCAGGGGAGGGGCAGAGAGAGACAGAGAGGGAGAAAAAGAATCCGAAGCAGGCTCCGGGCTCTGAGCTGTCAGCACAGAGCCCGACATGGGGCTCAAACTCACCAACTGTGAGATCACGACCCGAGCCCAAGTCGGACGCTCAACCGACTGAGCCACCCAGGCGCCCCAGAAAATTACGGTTTTACAGTACACTGAGGTAAAGGAGGATGCTGGAGGCCTGGGGAGACAAGTCCGGGAGCTTTGACTACCCCAGTCCCTCCACGCATCTCCAAAGACTGAAGAATTCCATATCTCAACACTCCTGGGACCTGGCCACTGTCTCCCACTGTGTCACAGCACTCTGGCACTTGTGTCTACTTGGCTGACCCAACCTAGGTTATATTCCCTAGCTGCAGGAGGCTAGGAAAGCAAGTATCAGTTTTTACATTTTATTCTATAATAAGAGGCAGGGCCCATAAATAAGGGGATTCCCCAAACAGGTGCAGGCAGGTGAGGCGGGGAAGGGGAAGTGGTGGGTGTCGGGAAGAGCTGCCAAAAACCTATTCACGTACGCAAATTTATTTCAGTGGACCTGGCCCAGACCAGTTGCGGCCATCTGACAGAAGGAAATCTTTTTGGGCTTAGAAACATGACTTCAAGAGAGCTTGATACCTCATAATTCTGAGATCTGCCTGCCTCCCTTGGAGCAACTCAAAATAGCAACACCAAATTCCATGAGCCCATTCTTCCACAGTAATAGTTCCGTGCTGCAGTCCACAAATAGTATTGCCCACAGGCCCAGGAGCAGGTGCCCCTGCTTTAGAGGGTCCTGTTCTGGCCCTTCTCTGGCCACGCCTCTCCTCTTCACGTGAGGTGACCAGGGGACCACTCAACTTCACCTGATGTCCCCATGCTGGGTGCATACCACCCACCCTTTCTAGACTATGTTCCGGGCATCCAGGATCCAGAATTACCTGACCAAATGACCCTGAGCCCGCTTCCAGGGCCAATATAAGTTTTTTCCCAAGGGAGAAAACACTGCACACACTCGGGACCGGAGGGTGGCCGATGGGCGACTCTTTGTGGCGAGCACATGTGTAATTGGAACTTGTGGGCTGGGGGGTCTGCACTTATGTGTGAGGCCCTGACAGTGAAGGACAGAGCCAGAGTGGAAAGAGACGGGGAGTGCAGGCGAGGGCCTCTGTCTCCGTTCTTGTCCCAGACCTTACATCTTCTTTACCTACTCAAAAGTCAAGCCAGGCCACCGCCTGCCCTCAAAGCCAGATCATCTACGTCGTGGGGCCTTCCTCTGTTCAGAACTTGGGAGATCATTAGCCCCGTTCAGACCTGAAAAACCAAAGAGACTCAGTCACCCCCATGCCCCAGCCAACCGGGATAGGGTCCAAGCCTTCTGATATCCATGCGACCAACTGCCTCTCCTGGCAGGCCAGGGCACAGCGCTCTGGGAGGGTGGTCCACAGCACTGGGGTTACCTCAAAGCATAAGGAAGTGGAAAGGGCACTCACCAGGACCCAAGACAGGCTGGGACAACATGAGGGGCAACAGTAGGCCCCGAGCCTGAGATCCTGAAACCACTCACTTCTACATGAGTCCCTTCCTCATCCTATAGCTAAGAAACCGTATGTTTTCCATCGGGCTTACCACCCTAGCATCAGCCTCTGTCACTCTGCTTCCTACGGGGACAGTCAGAACCGGCGGAACCCGCCACAGCCAGTGTCATCATTTATTCTGGCCTCTGGGATGTGCAGCACTACATCTACGTCACGCCACGTGGGACAGGATTGAGGCTGGGCACCTGATCCCAAGCCAGCCAATTCAACAGCTTCCCAGCGTCTAAGTGATTTCTCCCTTAGAAAAACGTAACTGATAGGGAGCCTCAGCCAGTGATGGTCTGATATGGCACGAGGGCCGGCAGCCGGGCTGGCCGATGCGCAAGATGAAAAAGCAGAGAAAGTACATTCATTGAGGAGAAGGCATCTGATACACAGAGAGAAACAGAAGCAAGAGACCGTGTGTCCCCGGAGAGACTGAGGGAGCACTTTCAGGCTCCTCATGGCTCTCCAGGCTTCAGTCTGGTGGAAATAACTGCAGTTTCAGTTATTTTTCCTCCTGAAATTTTTCCTCCCGTGCATGGAGCCAATGGGATTTCTGTAACCTTAAACACACTGTAAGACAAAAACAAACAAAAACACCTGATTTCACTTGAGCACACTTGTATGTGCCTTAGCGTGAAGCCGGAGGAAACCTAAGCAGAAATCTCTACAGTTCAAGATCACTTTTGAAGAACCCATTCACAAAAATAAACATGCCTGACATCTGACATTCAGGTTCCACAACCATGTGGCATCATGAACCACACAGCCCCATGAGGACTTTTGGCCCCATGCCCCTTGCTCAGAGGATGGCTGAGTCGTCTGCCTTCCAACCCTGACTCTCCTTGAAATGCCATCTATACCTCTACACTGAGCTTCTTACCCACATCTCCCCCACTTACCCTTACTCAACCACCATGAGAGAGAATGGAGTCCAACCCTAGTGTGGCTCCTTGGGGCCTGGCTCTGTGACACACCAGGCATCAGGCACATGGCACCAGCCAGTTCTTGAAGAACTGCCCAGAGCAACCATTTCCCACACTGTGCCCTGTTCTGCTTTAATCCTCAAACTTCTATCCTTTTGATATATGTCCTGTTCTGGCCCTTACACTTACACCAAGCACTATCCTTCTGGATACATTCTTGGCTTCTCAACCTCTGTAACTGAGGTTTATGTCGGCTACTCTCGTCTGAACACCCTTAACAAACCCCCACCTCAGTAGTGATCTGCACCTTCCTTGCAGATCAGAAAGCAGGTACCCACCATCAGACTTCACACTTCCACAGGCATAAAACTGGAAATCGTTTGGCTAATGTAATAAATTCATCACTGCAAAACTGTAGAGAATCAAAACTCTGCGAGTCACAGCTGTACTGAACACATTTCACACCAAACTTCAAAATCCCATCAGACACACAGTTTACATAAATTCACCTTTTAAATATAAGCTGTCACAATGGTGTTCACAGAAGCAACAGTCCAGGGAAAATGTCATTATGTGCAGTGGAAGGTCTTAATCTGACTGGGCAGCGAGTGAAATTATCCACAAAGACTAATTCTCCAGAGAAGGTCCCTAAGGACCTGAGTAAAGCAATCAAAGAGAATTCTTTTTCCTGGAAGAGAAGCTGAACATAAAATGTCCAATCTCTAACGAAGGGCATACCTCTCCTTAGCAGTGTAAAAACTGATTCTAGCTTTATATAGTTAAACAAACTGCCTCCAAAAACCATTATTTCTCTTCCCGCTTTTCAACTTAGGTCTTCAGAAAGCTGCCAGTCATGCTTATCTGGGAACTCAAATTCTACTGTAACACAATGACCACCCGAAAGCAATGGAGGTTTCTGCCATATCAATACAGCTGAAGCTCTTTGATGTTATCCAGACGAGGGCAGCTCTCACCCCTCCGTCTTTGTTCATGCCATCAACCCTGCCCCTGCCTGCTCTGCCCCTCCTGGCTTCCCACTGAAATCCCAACTCTTCTTCAAGGCCCAGCTCAAATTCCTCCCCATTGGGCAGTGAACTTTCTCACAGCTCTGAATTCTGATGTGCTTACTACCCATATCACTAATTTGGTGTCTGTTATATATTGTAAGATATTGCTGATCTCCTAAAAAGTCAACTTTCTCATTCTATTTAGCCTCCTTGGAGCTCTGATACGTAGTAGCATCTTGCTGATGAACTGCAAAGCAATACAAGACCCTTAAGTATTAAAGAAAGACTCAATTCAATACACCGCAAATACATAAAGCTGAAATAGATACGTACACTGGAGAAAGATTTTTAAAAACAAGACTTGAAATAAATTGGGTTTGTTCAAATCCTACTGTTGGATTTGGGATGGCCCCATAAAATGGCTATCAGCTGGGGCATCCCCAATCTTAGGTCTGGCTGAATAGGGGCAGTCTGGACAAGCGTAGTTGAAAGAAAAACTCTGATTGTGGTCCAGAAGAGCCTAGGGTTTGAACACCAAGTCCAAGATTCATGGTGTATCTAACAAATGGAAAACCAAAGGTACAAAAGAATGCAATGTGTAGAATAGTTCAAGTTAACTGTTTCAAAATTAAAGTTGTAAACAGCTGGAAAATTCTACAGAAACTCTTTTATGTGGTGCCTAGGGCATGACTTTGGGATAAAAGTGGAGACTTAAAGCAACCATACAAGGCTGAGCAACGATTCTTAAATACTAACACTCAAGGAACTAGAACACCCTATTCTACAGAACTCACATTCCCTCCCCCTGGGGGTATATTCCTTTATTCATGAATTCTCTGTGCAGCCGTAACTCTTAATTTCTCTTGGTATATCTCTAGAGTATAGCATAACACCTGGAACCTTGTATGTTCTCAGTAATGATATATTTAACTCAAAAATTAGCTGCTTTGTTTACAGTTATATGCTTAGTACCTTAAAAAGTAACTGACACACAGTAGACTCGATATTTGTTGAATTAATGGGAATGAATGAATTGGTAAATGGATGCTTGCTTGCCAATGTGCCAGACACTCTCTAGGTGTTGGAAAACATGGGCTTTCCCTCTCGTAGGCTAAAGGAATTAAAGTCTCATGATATAATTTATTCATTGCCAAGTGAATATGGGAAGGATGAGGGTACCTCATTAAACAGAAATGAATATGAAATGACCACTGAATCATCTTAGACTAAATGCTCCAGCTAATCTCGTGCTGTAAACAATGAAATAAAAGACTACCAGTCGCCAATCCACTGCAGACACCGAGAATCTAAAGTACTGCTGTTTGATATACAAGGCAATCAAATTTTAGGCATGGAAACGCTGGGCTCCTTGTCATAGCTCACTCCCCCAATATTTGTGAGAACCAAACACCTCTCCTAATAACAAACACATGCCATAAGAATCAGATTGAAAACCCCCCCCCCCCAAGCACCCACAGCCTGACCACAAAAACACATGTGTCTCTCATTACATCTGTATCACTGGTAAAAAGGTCACTGTCCGTCCAGCTTATACCGTGACACAGACAACAGCCTTTAACCTCATCTTCTAAAGATGCAATCTTCAGCACACATGTGTGTGCACTGCACTTATGTACACATAACACACGTGTACACACACACATGCACACACCACAATGTGGCTCCTAAAGGCAAGAGTTTAATACTTACTTCCCTGAAGACCAACAGTTTAAAGACTATCAAATTCGGGGATATCGGCTAATTGCTCATTTAGCAAACCATTCATTTCTTCTTTCTTCATTCATTAAACATTTATTGAGCCTCTACTCCTGAAAGTATTTTTCTAGGTATTGCAGAAAATTCAAAGATAAAAATGAGACACGTTCCTTATCTTCAAGGATACCGCCTTCAGTTCGGGAAAAGAGACCATCAAAATCACTGTGGAGTGAGGTCTATGCTAACACAGAGAAGTCAAGGAGGCACTGTGATTGCACCGGACAGGAATGATGTGCTTTCCAGAGGGTGTCACACTAATTCTTACAACAGCCCTATGAAATAGGTGTTCTGTCTGTTTTCCCAGTTTTAAAAAGGAAACTTGAGGAATTTAAGTATTTCTTCCAAGTCACACAGCTAACAAGTAGCAGAACCAGGATTTTAATCTACTTGTATTTGACTCATGAGTGTGTTGCCTGGAGTATTGGGGCACGGCTTCACTGAGGAGATAAGAATTCCATTAAATATTGAAAGATTAATGGGGTGCCTGGGCGGCTCAGTAGGTTCAAAGTCCAACTCTTGACTTCAGCTCAACTGCTTCATTCCAACTGCTTGACTCACAGTTCATGGGATCCAGCCCCACGTCAGGCTCTGTGCTGACAACACGGAACCTGCTTAGGATTCTCTCTCTCCCTCTCACTCTGCCCTTATGCTACTTGCACACGCTCTGCCTCTCCCTCTCTCTCTCTCAATCTCTCTAAAAAATAAATAAGCTTAAAAAATAACATTAACTTAAAAGTCATTTAGCAGCCAGAACCACGAATGGCTCCAAAGGCACCATGAGCAGCAGGAACAGCATATTTGCAGCCTCCTCACAGGAGAATATATAAGGACCAACAAGTAGACCAGTGTAGTCGGGCAAAGGACAAGGTAAATGACTGCATTTCATCCGGATCACTTCCTGACTTCTTTCAGAAGTTTTTATTCTGGATCAAATACACCATCTCCTCCGTGACCAATCTGCATCTGCAAACGTGTCCACTGCCAACCAGAGGAATTCTGTTACCCCCCCTTTGCTGGCAGCTTAGATAGTGTTTATTTTTCATCAATACCTCATTAGCCTCACTGTGAGGAATTCGGGTTCATCAAAGCAGCATTACCAACATTTCGGCAGTTTTTAAACATAATTTCTCAGTGTGGAAAAGAAACGACATAGTTGTGGAATGTTTTTATTTCATGAGCACAGAACTTCTATAATTGCTTCTCCTTTGGACTGTGGTTGAAGATACCTCCCTGTTTTTCCATTCAAACAGTAAACACTTCCTTTGACTTTCTGGACTTCCTGAATAAGAAGATAAATAATGGTGACTCTTACACATTTCATTGTAAGGAACTGCATTTTTAAGCTCGTTGTCAACGCTGTGTCATACATCTCCATCTACATATTACATGACTTTCCAGCGTGATTATTTGCCTGATGCTCCAATTCGATCACCATCCCATCCCCTTCCCAGGGGTTGGCCTGTCTCTGGCTATTTTCCAAGAGTACAGATTGGGTATAGGTGGAGCCTGTGATAGCCCAAGTCAACTCTGCGTCTATATCAGTATCTCTCCTCATTGACTATGAGCTCTTTGAGGGCTGGGTCCACCTCTTGTTCACCATTGTATCCCCAGTGTCTGCCATAGTACCTAGTACTTAGTAGGATGTTGGTATTGTTTGTTAAATAAATGATTGAAAAAATCATCCCCAAATGGTTCTTTGACCATGGCTGTGTTTGCCAAAAGTTATGTTATTAGCACACTGAAAGAACGAATAGGATAATTAACTTAGGGCAGACTCAGACAAGGAAAAGGCCAGTTTTGTCAGGGACGGATGAAAGAGAATTGTGCTTGGACAAAATTTTATAATACATGACTACTCCTGAGTCTCACCCCATGCAGGGTGCCAATTCTCTGCCCTTACATCAGTGTCTTTGTGCGGCTCAAATCAGGGCTGACAGCTATACCCCCTCCAAAGTACCTGAGCTTCCTGAGTTGCTTTCTTCTCTTCAGTTTCCCCACCAATACTCTGCGTTGACCCACTGCCCCACTCCCAGCTGGGCGCTGAGGAGGATGGGATGCTAACAGACACATGACGTGCTGGAAGACAGAGGACAAGCAAGGCCCCTGTGGACTGGATTTGGGGTATCAGGAGACTCTGCAGAGTAGTCAGTAACTGTTCCCAAAGCAAGTGGGGAGTGAGGGTCCCCAAATATCCTACATGCTAATGAGGCTAAGTGGCGAGGAGCAGGATTGAAACAAGTTGCCCAAATGCCCCCGTGGTGGTTGTTCACTCACCTCCAAGCAGACAGAGGAAGAGATAGTCTCATGACTATGGGGCAGCAAATCTGTGGCTGAGAAGCAAGGCGGTTGTGGCTGCTGAGTCAAGGAATCCCCCAAACTGTAAAAAAAAATGATGCTAGCATGAGGACCTTGCCATTCATCATATACTTTTGGGTGAACCAAAAACATCAAAAGTGTGCTCTCTCTGAGCCAGGAGCAAGCATCTGCTCCAAAACAGAAGTGGATGCGTAGCCTTGCCAAGTAGAGCAAAGCCGGCCAGGCTCAGGCTCAGCCCAACCTGGCCAGCGACAAGGATGGAGTACTGGGTGCAGTGGTAGTCAAAGGTACCAAGACCGTGGCGACATGCACAGGCCCAGAAAACGCAGGGACTGTGGGCTCAGACACCCATCCAATGGCACGAGGGACTTGAGGGAGGAAGTAGCACCAGAGCTTAGGCACTGATGCCAGAGCAAGCAGTCATGGGAGAAAAAAGCCACCCCACTTTGCCCACAGGCTGACCTCTCCTCCATTCTTAAATCCTTGAATTCCTAGAGGGATAGCAGTGCTCTCCTAGCTGCTGTTGCTCTAGCTCCTAACACACACACATTGGACTCTGTCCACATTCTTACAGGGGGAAACAGTGCCTGATTTCAACTAATGGATTTTGGACACTAGGGAAGTGAAACTAAAGTGATTTTGTGGGTGAGGGCCTCTGGGTTGATTTGATGTATTATTGTGGCTTCCACATCTGAATGTATATGGAGCTGATGTGTTACATATTTGCATTCCCCTACTCCTGAAGTATCAGAGTGTTTCCCCTATTCAGGGTCTGTGACACCTGGAGAGGTGCTAATGGAACATCATCCTCACCACCCCACCCCCACCACCACAACAAAGTAGCTTGGGTAGTCCAGTAGAAGCACTATAAAATCCTACAAGGGGGAAGTTAGGGCTTACTCGCGCCATTTCCCAGTGCAACATCACCACCTGTACTAGGCAGTCTGGTACACTTCTTTTAAAAATAAAGCATCTGAAAACTATGAAACGTTGATAAAAGAAACTGAAGATGACACCAACAAATGGAAAGATACTCTATGCTCATGAATGCGAATAATCACTATTGCTAAAATGTCCATACTATTCAAAGAAATCTATAAATTCAATACAATTCTCATCAAAATAACAGCATTTCCATAGAACTAGAACAAATAATGCTAAAATGTATGAAATCACAAAAGATCCTGAATACCCAAAGCAATCTTGAGAAAGAAGAACAAAGCTGCAGGTATCACAATTCCAGATTTTAAGAATACTCTAAAAAGCTATAGTAATCAAAACAGTATGCTACTGCAATAAAAAAGAGACACAGATGAACAGAACAGAACAAAGAGCCCAAAATAAACCCACGCTTGTATCATCAATTAACCTATGACAAAGGAGGCAAGAATATACAATGGGAAAAGACAGCTTCTGCAGCAAATGGTGCTGGGAAAACTGGACGGCTACATGTAGAATGAAACTGAACCACTTTCTAACACTATACACAAAAATAAACTCAAACTGAACTGAAGGTCTAAATGTGAGACCTGAAACCATAAAAATACTGGAAAAGAACACAGGCAGTAATTTCTCTGACATTGGTCATAGCTACATGGTCATAGTCTAGATGTGATTCCTAAGGCAAGGGGGAGAAAAAGCAAAAATAAACTACTGGGACTCTATCAAAATTAAAAAAAAAAAAAAGCTTTTTTGGGGCACCTGGGTGGCTCAGTTGGTTGAGTGTCAGACTTCTGCTCAGGTCATGATCTTGTGGTCCTTGAGTTCGAGCCCTACCTCAGGCTCTCTGCTGTCAGCCTGTCAATGCAGAGCCCACTTCAGATCCTCTGACCCAGTCTCTCTGCCCCTCCTCTGCTAGCACTCTCCCAAAAATAAATAAATATTAAAAAAAAAAAAAAAGCTTTTTCACAGGAAAGGAAAACATCACCAAAACAAAAAGGCAACCTACTGAATGGAAGAAGGTATTTAGAAATCATTCATCCAATAATTGGTTAATATCCAAAATGCATAAATAACTTATCGACTCAACACCAAAAAAGAAAAAAAAAATTTGATAAAAACTGGGCAGAGGACCTGAATAGACCTTTTTCCAAAGAAGGCATACAGATAGCCAACAGACACATGAAAAGATGCTCAACATCACTAATCATCAGGAAAATGCAAATCAAAACCACAATGAGCCATAACTTTATACCTATCAGAATGGCTAAAATAAAAAAAGATAAGACATAACAAGTGTTGGTGAGAATGTGGAGAAAAAGGAATCCTTGTGCACTATTGGTGAGAATGCAAATTGGAGCAGTCACTGTGGAAAACAGTATGGAGGCTCCACCAAAAATTAAAAATAGAATTACCATATGATCCAGTGATTCTACTACTGGGTATTTACCCAAAGAAAATGAAAACACTAATTTGAAAAGATATATACACCCCTATGTTTATTGCAGCATTATTTAGAATAGCCAAGATATGGAAGCAGCCCAAGTGTCCATCAATAGATGAATGGATAAGGAAGATGCGGTATGTACACAGATGCCCGCACACACACCACTGGAATGCTATGCAGCCATAAAAAAGGATGAGATCTTGCCATCTGTGACAGCATGGGTGGACCTAGAAGGTATTATGCTAAGTGAAATGAGTCAGACTGAGAAAGCAAATACCATATGATTTCACTCATTTGTGGAATCTAAAAAAAACCACAATGAATAAGCAAACAAAAAAAAAAGGAGAATGAGATCTATAAATTCAGAGAACAAACTGATGGTTGCCAGAGAGAAGAGGGGTTAGGGCAAAATGGGTGAAGGCGAGTGAGAGATACAGGCTTCCAGTTATGGAATTTCTAAGTCACAAGAATAAAAGGTATAGAATAGGGAATACAGTCAATGATATTGCAATAGCACTCTTTGGTAACAGACGGTAGCTACACTTGTGATGAGGCATACCATAATACATAGAGAAGTTGAATCACTATGTTGTACACCTGTAACTAATGTAGTATTATATGTCAACTAGAGTCAAACTTAAAAACTTAAGTCAATTAATTTAAATTAAAGAGTAGCTATTAACCTCCTACTAATCTCTTGGTGAAATTATAGGTCTTATGATATTCCCATTTGGAGTTGACTCAACTCAGATTCAATGAATAACACAATGGGAAGGGCCCAACAAGCCTTACTTATGAAATAGAAATGGTATATTCAAGAACAGAGCTGCCCTGGCTTTAGTGGCATCTTGGGTTTATGTGACAAAGTGGCAGCAACACTTCAAGGAAAATTTCATCCCTCCACTCTGCCATTTGAAGTAAAACTCACTGGCTCAAAGGATGCCTCAATTTACAGAGGTTCTCTTAAATACCTAGGCCTGGTTCAATGATAGTTTGTCTAAGCTGAAACCCAATAGTATCTACTGGGCTGTTATGGCTATTCAAACCCGGTGTCAGGTATGCAGAACTGAAAATAGATGAGGTTGCTTCATTAGTGGGCAGAACTCAAGGCAGTCCTCACAGTTCTAGCCAACAATCCATTTAATGAAATGTGCTATATTTTTATTGAATCTTGGTTCTTGTCAATGGCTTAGCTATCTGGTCTGCCACTGGAAGACTACAGCAGACAGATTAAAGACACCCTTCTTTGTGGGGTGAACTGTGGAAACAAGTCATGTAGTTTCCATAGGGGCCCATTTTCTGATAAGACTAACTAGAATCAAGTTGCTGATCAAGACTGCACCATTCAGATTGCCACTTAGATCCATCACTGCACTGGATATGGCAATGCATCCACCATCATAGGCTAGGCATGCAACAAAAAATGATGCAGAAGCTAACACTGTGACTTCAACTCCTGCCAAAGTCAGTCCATTTGTCTTCTGGTAAAAGAAGCCATACAAATGGGAATTATTAACCCCTTCTGCTCCTGGTAAATTGACTATGTCAGACCTGGACCTCCTCCAAGGGATACTATTGAACCTCACCACTGCTGACACTTTTTCAGAGTACAGTGTTGCTGTTCTAGTCTAATCAGTCAACTTTGATCACATCCTTATGACTCTGGAAATTAAACTGTGTCATTTTTTTCTGCTTTCTGGATCCATACAACCTTTTGTTGTAAAGACCACCCAACAAGGGCCAATAGGTCAAGATATTTGATGGATATGCCATGCTCCCTCCAACCCACAGGTCTCAGAGATTGTTAAGCACTGGACTAGCCTCCTCAAAAATCATTTCAAAAAGATTCTGACTCAAAAAAATGCTCTTTAATACTTCCTGGTCCACAAGTAAGGAAGGTAGTTTGGCCATTAAATGCAGTAATCCCCAAAAAGGATTTGTCCTGGGTAGTGATCAAAAAGCAAGGGGTTACACATGATGAGCAACCACCTCACACCTGTCAGAATGGCTAAAATTAATAACACAAGAAACAACAAGTGTTGGTGAGGATGCAGAGAAAGAGGAACCTTCTTGTACTGTTGGTGGGAATGCAAACTGGTGCAGCCACTCTGTAAAACAATATGGAGGTTCCTCAGAAAGTTAAAAATAGAACTACCCTACTATCCAGCAATTACACTACTAGGTGTTTACCCAAAGAATACAAAAATACAGATTCAAAGGGGTACCCATACCTCAATGTTTATAACAACATTATCAACAGTAGCCAAACTATGGAAAAAGCCCACATGTCCACTGACTGATGAATGGATAAAAAGGATATGATATGTGTGTGTGTGTGTGTGTGTGTATATACATATGTATATATATATATACACACACACAATCATATGTATACACACACACACACACACACACATACATACACACACATATACGTACAATGGAATATTACTCAGCCATCAAAAGGAATGAAACCTTGCCCTATGGAACAACGTGGGTGGACCTAGAATCTATTACGCTAAGTGAAAAAAAATCAGGCAGAGAAAGACAAACACCATCTGATTTCACTCACATGTGGAACTTAAGAAACAAAACAGATGAGTATATGGAAAGAGGGGGAAAAGAGAGGGAGACAAACCAGAAGAGATTCTTTATGATAGAGATAGAGGGTTGATGGAGGGAAGTGGGTGGAGGATGGGCTAAATGGGTGATGGGTATACAGGAGGGCAACTGTGTTGAGCACTGGATGTTACATGTAAGTGATGAATCACTAAATTCTACCCCTGAAAACAACATTACACCATATATAAACTAAGTAGAACTTAAATAAAAATTTGAAAAGAAAGACAGAAAGGTAATATATACCTTTCACAATATACGTATTGTGAAAATCCGACATTCCACCCTAACCATTTCTGAGCATGACATGTCTTTCACCCCTAATAGCAACCTCAGGCCAGCCTGTTTGGTATATCCTCTGAGTGGCAATCCCACCAAAAGGGGACCTACCATATCCAAACCTAAATCTGATTCACCTACCTGAATTCTCTTATTGAATTACGATGGTCTTAGATCATGAAGACAATGACCACCTGGTTGGGTACATTGAGTTCCCACACAGGCTGGGAAGAGAACATAATTGGTCTCTGCAAATTTATAAAGAATGCTCTTGTTCCACTTGTACCTAATTTTTCAAGACAAAAAGTTTGGGTTCAATTAGGGAATGACTGGGGTAGGGGGATGTGCCATTATAGCCACAGACGTGGAAAGCACTGATTTTGTGGCCATGGAGGGAAAGTAACAGTCCAGGTAGGGAATACCTCAGAACCTTATTCCCAGTGGAAGGATATCCTATGGTGTACTCTCTCATACAAATGTGCCTTTGGTGATTTAGGTCACCATTACATAGGTTTTGTTAAATCATGGGGGTAGACATGGAGGGGAGGAATGATTAATGCTCTCTTAGTGCCCTATATCCAACACTATAGCCTAATAAAACAACCATATGGCCCATCTGAGTCAAGCAGCAGCATCTTCAGCATCTAACACACTGCTGGATTTATCCTTCCCATCCATGGGCTTTAAAAACAGAAAGGATCATGTGGACATGGCTGGTCATCAACTATCCTACTGGGCCTGGCAACACAGGATACCCCTTTGCAGGGAATATGACTTACTTCTTGGCCCATCTATTGCCATCTGTAACTATTCAGTAGGTTGGTCTAAACTCCCTTGTAATGGATAACAGAGTGGTCTTAGACTATATCCTGGCTATATGGGGGAAGAAAAAACATCCACTGATTCCCCCTAGGACTTATTTGCAGTTGACTGAGTCCTGGGGAGATGGTTGAGGTGAATACTGCAAGTATCACAGTCTTGTTCCCCATAACCTTAATGAAATACTATATGAAACAAAACTAATGAATTTGGCTCTAGCATCTGTTAGATTAATCAGAATGGACAATATAGTGGCATACTTAGGTGAAAATTTGCCAAAAGTTAAGATAGTATAGGACCAAGGGGTTGCTTATTAGGAGAGATGGTGCTTGGAGGGGTTCTCACACTCCTGAGAGTGCCAAGAATGCAAGGCACTCTCTTTATTCAGATCATTCTCAGAGTCATATTCTCAGTGAGTAACCTTCAGGGTGAGGTCCTGTCTCCCTCCATATAAAAGAGTGATCTTGCTTCCTGCTTGCTATAAAGTGGTGGGCTCCTCAAGCTCAGTATTCTCCAGCTCTGACTCAAACCCACTGCCTATGCAGGATCCACCTGGACCCTCCACATTGCTCCCTGTGGGACTTGGGAGACAAAGGAATGGGCACAAACATCCTGATGCCCATGCTGTTTACTGTGCCATGAGTAATATGGTCCTTTGTTTCTGATCTTGGAGTTTCATGTCTTCTGCCATTATCCACAAAACTATACCAGGCTAACATTAACTTGAAGGGAGAGTTAAACCTCAAATGATCACAGTTTTTTTTTTTTTTTTTTTTTAGTTTATTTCTTTATTTTGAGAGACAAAGGTGAGTGAAGGAGGGGCAGAGAGAGAGAGGCAGAGAGAGAATCCCCAGCAGGCTCTGCACTGTCAGTGCAGAGCCCGACAGGGGGCTTGAACTCACACACTGTGAGATCATGACCTGAGCCAAAACCAAGAATTGGATGCTTAACTGACTGAGCCACCCAGGCACCCAAAATCATCATAGTTCTTGACACTAGTTAAGGGCAGGGGTAGGAGGAAATGGGTTGACATTCACTGAAGTGAGTGACCATACTGACATGGTATTCCTTTAGGAGCCTTTGCATTTTAAAAGGGACAGGCTGAAGAGAGATCATTCTTATTAACCTTAAAAAAAAAAAAGTATGTCTAATAATAAAATTGCTACTACACATCAAGTAGACAGATGGAAGACACTCCCCCACTGGCCTTCTGCTTCCAGGACTGAGAGGGCTGTTTAAGCATCACTCAAATAATACAGAGTAGGTCATCACAGAAGGCAATGTAGGCAACTGAAAAAGCATGGGTTATGAATTTGGACAGGTCCAGCTTTATATCCTGGCTTTGTCATTACCACTGGAAACTAAGGTAAATTATTCAAGGCCTCAGAATCTCCTGTATCTTCATCAATACAACAGGAATACTAACACCAATCTCATGCAGATCAAATAAATTAGATGTCATATAAATCACCTAGCCCTGAGCCTGATGACTGCCCCTTCCCTCACTTAGTCTACCTCTACAGACCAGGTGCCCCACCTCACAGGTGCCTGAGCTCACAGCTTGTCTCTTTCAGTCATTCATAGCCACCCCTCCTACCCAAATTCATGAGGCAATTTATTCCTCATCAGCACAGAAGGCCTCTTCTTCACAGGTCCGTGCTGAGGCTCCACCCATTTTACTGTCTCTGTCTGAGACACGTTGATGCTCATGTCACAGACACGCATGCCAGGGACTTTCCCTGGTCTGATGGTGGCAGCCCCTTATCTTCAGTCTTTCTCCTGCAGCTGCTGGTTCTGAGCCTGGAGGCCACAGGACAGAAAAACAAAGCTGTAAAAGGCCTATGCTGGCCTTAAGGGGTTGGATTCACCTCTCTGCAGCCCAACAACTATTGCCAAATGGAAAAATATGCGGCACTCAGCCCTCCTTACTGGAGCCCCTCCTCTCTGCTCCCCACCTCCTCCCCTCCCACTTCCTGGTAGAGGAGAGCAGCCTAGTATTCCAGTGAATATGCCAGGGAGGAGCCAGAATCCTCCAGCTGCTGCTTTGAATTACACTTAACCAAGTTGTTAAGTTCCTGGGGATTCTAATTTACTTACCTCTCCTCGGTAATGCTTAGTATAGCACTTTGCACGTCCTAGGCACCATGCAAACCTGAAACTGTGTTGACCTTAACAGCTTTTGACCTGCCGTCCCAGGAAATACGGACTTGGAAGAGACCTCCAGAGGCCATTGAAGTCATTTGGGAACAGGCAGGCAAAATGTTCCTTGTGTTCCAGCAGAAGGAACTGTAGCCTGGAGTGGGTAACTGACAATAGGAAGGGACGTGAGGCAAGGCCTGGCCTGGGATCCTCTGGTTTTTAAATTATGCTAAGCTATGATTTACCTTGACAACTGCTGAATTTACAAGAACAAACCTTCCCAGAAAACACTACAAAGAACATCCATAATGGCATTTGCAAGAAATGCATTAAAAGACATTCGTCAGTGAAAAGAGAGGCTACAGCTGCCCAGAAAAGCCAGATTAACTTTGCAAAGGCCCAGAGTAGAAAAAAGTTACTTCTTTTCCCTAAAATGAAGCCAAGAGCCAACTGGCACTCTACACTGAGACCTCCTCCTAGGGCCTCCTTCCTTTAGGCCAAAGAGGAGCTTTGTAAGAAGCAAGTAATGAATGTTTATATTTATATATTTTTTTCAAATCTAAACAATGCTTTTTATCCTCAGGTTTCACCCGCTTTTCTCACTTTTTCTTGTATTTCTTATTTCCAACAGAGATAATAGTGAGGAAGAGACCACATGAGCCTTTCCTTGACTGTACCACCTCAGTCTGGGATTAGAATAAATTCCAAACTCCTTTGCTTCGTTTTTACTCCATGTTACTTTTTCCATAGGTAGTGGTTAGAAACCATAAATCCATAAATTTGCTAATGGTCTGGCATTTTCTTCTTCGTCATAAAATATATTACTAACAAGGTTAATTTCACCCATTGGGTATTTTTATCGTGTATATATATTTTAGCTCTGAGTCATAAGAAAATAATACACCAGACAAAAGATACATTCCCTGAGGCAAATGACAAGGAATATTTTATACACAGAATTCATTTTGAGTTGGGTCAGCCCACTGCAAATATTAATAATTCCCTTTTGTAGACCATTTGAAGCCTATTTCTACGAGTATATTATATAATCCTCTGATTTTAAACCTGGGAAAAAATGTTAGATTTAATCACTTTCAACCATCTACTTTTCCAAAAGGAGACCCTGAGGCTTGGATGTGACATTACTTGCATGAAGCCTCCTTGCAAGGTAATGTCAAAAGCAAAGCAGGAAACCAGATTCCTCCATTTTTAAGCAGTTGTTTCTGAGAAAATCAAAATAAATAGCATTCAGTAAAAATGTGTTATTAATGCCTTGCATGTAGTGTCTGTTGGCCTTCAGTAAGTATCTGTTTACTGAGTACATGATTCATGGTAATTCAAAAAAATCACTGATGATAAATAAATGAGGGAGAAGAGACAAATGTCCTGTGCAGATGAATTCCAAGTAATTTACATAGATATTCCGCCCTCAAGGAGGTGAAGCATAACTCCCTACTCCTTGAAACTATGGGCTGCTCATAGTGACTTCCTTTCCAAAGAGGACTGTGAAAAGGTGGAGGAGCTAGGATAACTTCACTGTGGAGAAACTGACAAATACTACCTCAGCAAGATGACCAAGGTCAACACCAACAGTGATAAGTCATGATGGCAGTGTGTACCAACAACATGATGTCGTAAGAATGGTACTTCACATTCGTGGTCTTCCTTCTGAAGAACTAGGCCCGATTCTAGTCATGAGAAAAACAAAGTGAATCACAACTGAAGGGCATTCTAGAAAATACCTCACTAGTACTCTTCAAAACTCTCTAAAACTAGGACAGTCTGAAAAACTGTCCAGCCAAGGAGAGCCTAAGAGATGGCCACTAAATTTAATGAGGCATCCTGGGTAGAATCCTGGAACAGGAAAAAAGACATTAGGTAAAAACTAATGAGATCTGAAAAAAGTAAGAACTTAAGTAAATAATAATAGTATTGATATTGGTTCATTAATTGCAACAAACGCACCATACTAATAATGTAAGGTGTTGATAATAGGGGATTAAGAAAACTAGAATACACAATGCATGAGGACAGGCGTCTTTGTTTTGTTCACTGATGTTTCCCAAGTTCAGAGAAGAGTGATACATGGTAAGACCTCAACAAATATTTGTAAAATAAATGAAGAAAGCTTTAGGGTAAGAAATGACCCTTTTTAAAAAACATATATTATATGAAATGAGATCTAAAATGCTATAGCTGATTTTTCAAAATAAATATACCAAAACTTAAACACTCATATGATCATGGGTCCTCTAAAGTAGTACCCTTGGCAGGCACATACTTAATGCAATCCTGCTGTTATTCCTCCAAATGGTTTTAGAATTCCTCACTTGGAATCCATTAGCCCTCACAGAATCAAGTCCAAACATGAAAAATGAGACCTTCATGATCTAGGCCCTGCCAAGCTCTCAATACTCATTACTATTCATTCCCCTCTAACAGTTTCATCTAAACCACTTCCCTTGAGACACGTGTCCTCCTTCCTAAATCTTCTCCCCTTCACCCATCCACTGAAAAAGTTCTGATTCCTCCTTAAGACCCTGGCCTGAGGGATACAGTCTCTGAAAACCTCTTCCTTACTGTCACATCACTATCAACCCAAGAGAGAATTAATCTTTTGGGGGGAACCTACCTCTTTTCCTTACTATTGCCCTTATGATGAGCTGTGTTTTTTTTATTTTTTTATTTTTTTTTCAACGTTTTTAAATTTATTTTTGGGACAGAGAGAGACAGAGCATGAACGGGGGAGGGGCAGAGAGAGAGGGAGACACAGAATCGGAAGCAGGCTCCAGGCTCTGAGCCGTCAGCCCAGAGCCCGACGCGGGGCTCGAACTCACGGACCGCGAGATCGTGACCTGGCTGAAGTCGGACGCTTAACTGACTGCGCCACCCAGGCGCCCCATGATGAGCTGTGTTTATGTGCTTATCTTTGTTTTCCATATTAGCCTGTGAGCTTCTCAAGGGCAGGGACCTCGTACACCTCATCTCCATATCCGCAGCTACCTACAGAGCTGCTAACTCAGTGCCTACTGAGCTGAATGGAATGGAACAGAACTGTAATTAAATCCAGAGTCGTATGACACAATGTCTTTTAATAACCTCAGTGGCGGCAAATCTTAATACTTTGAGGATGAATATATGATTGAAAAAAAGATCAAAGCCATCTAGAACCTGGTTTGATAAACAAAGTGAGTAATCACACTGAGTAATGCTATTTTAAACAAAGAAGGTTTATAAATAACGAAATTAATGTCCTTATATGTCTCATAAGGTAAATAGGTTTAAAAATCAGTCTTAGTAATCTTATCACTAAGTCTGTGCCTACCTCAAAATGCTTTCATATGCAGACAATAGAACCTAGTTATTGCAAGGATTTGTCCCTTCATTTATTAAACAATGTGCTTTTAAGAAAATGTACTAAAAAAAAGAAAAGAAAAGAAAAGAAATGAAAACATACTCAGCATCTGTGAGGACAGATCTACCCAGTCTCTACACAAGTCAGACTGTGATAAATGACAAAGATGTGAACACTATACTTTAGGAACACAGATTCTGGAGCAGGTCTTTTTTTTATTTGGCACCAGTTTAAGATTTTATCATTTTATTTTGTTGTGGTAAGAACGGTTAACATGAAATCTACCCTCTTAAAAAAATTTTTAAGTGTACAGTACAATATTGTTGACTATAGGTCCAAAGCTGTAGAGCAGATCTCTAGAACATATTCCTCTTGTTTAACTGAAGCTTTATGCCCATTTCCTTCTCCCTCTAGTTTCTGGCAAGTGCCATTCCACTTTTCAATTCTATAAATTTGATTTTAGATAACTCACATAAGTGGAATCATGAAGTATTTGTCTTTCTGTGATTGGCTTATTTCGTTTCACATAATGTCCTCAAAGTTCACCCATGTTGGGACACCTAGCTGGCTCAGTCAGCAGAGCATGTGACTCTTGATCTCGGGGTTGTATGTTCAAGCCTCACATTGGGTGTAGAGATCACTTAACAATAAAATCTTTAAAAAATAAATATTTTTTAAAAGTTCATCCATGTGGTCACATATTGCAGACTTTTTCTTAAGGATGAATAATATACCATTGTATTTATTAACAAATTTTCTTTATCCATTCATCTGTCAATGGACATTTATGCTGCTTCCACATCTTGGCTATGGTGAATAGAATGAACGAGGGAATAGTTCATTTTGTTTGAGAAGGTATTAAAAAAGCATTCTCACTGAGTTGTTGTCTTTGGCCACCTTTAGTGCTGGATGGCTAGGGTGCAGCTGATATGGTATATGGTGGGAGACAGAATTGGAAAGGAAGGTTTAGGCCAGATTGTGACAGCCTTTACTGCTAGTCTATGGTGTCATTCTATTTTTTAAAATGTGAAATCTTTGGAAGTTTCTAAGTTCAAGGCAAATACAAGCCCTATGTTTCAGAAAGGTGACCCTATTGGCTGCATGGAGGACAGACTGAGATGTTCAAAGTAAGGGATGAGACTAGAGAAGCATGAGAGGAAGACCCTCAGGCATGGTATTCATCTGGGCCAGTGATTCTCACATTATTGGTCTCAAGACCCCTTTACCCTCTTAAAAATTACTGACGACATCAAGGAGCTTTCATTTACATGGGTTATATTTATCTATTTTTACTGTGTTACAAATTAAAATTGAATTCTAATTATTTATTTTTGAAAGAGAGAGAGAGAGAGAGAGAGAGAGAGAGAGAGAGAGAGAGAGACATAGCGTGACTGGGGGAGGGCAGAGAGAAAGAGGGAAACACAGAATCCAAAGTAGGCTCCAGGCTCTCAGCTGTCTGCACAGAGCCAGTTGTGGGGCTTGAACTCACGAACCATGAGATCATGACCTGAGCCAAAGCAGGATGCTTAATCAACTGAGCCACCCAGGCGCCCCTAATATTGAGGAATTCTAAAACACAAGATTGCATAAGCACATATTCCATTAGCCATCAGAGATGTTTCTGGTTTCTGTAGCTTCTGAAAAATGCCACCCTATACTCCTTTTTTAACAAAATTTTTATTTTTTATTTTTTGAGAGAGCACAGGTGTGCACGTGCACCTGTGTGTGAGCAGGGGAGGGACAGAGGAAGAGGAGAGAAAGAATCCCAAGCAGGCTCCACAACCAGCACTGGACTCAGGGCTCCATAGATCTCAGGACCTGAGCTGAAATCAAGAGTCAGATGCTTAACCAACCCAGCCACCCAGCCGCCCAGCCACTTTCTACTCCCTAAAGAATGAGAGTGAATGAAGAAAATGTTTCACTCTTACAATGAAAATATTCTGATCTCACAGATCCCCTGAAAGGGTTACCCCAGGGATCTCAAGAGCATACCTTCAGATCCACCGACCTAGGCAACAGAACCAAGGCAAGAGACAACAGGAAAGAAAAAAACACAGATTATATTTCAGAGGTAAGACCAAGTAGATCTTGGTGACAGATTGAGTTGGTAATGGGGTTAAGTGAAGTGGTTTGAGAACAAATGAAGGAGAGGGAAGCCTAAGAATGGATCAGATTGGTATCTTGGAACACTAGGTGGATGGTGATTCTTTCCCCCAATCCCTCTCACATTTATATATGTGATTCATAAAATAAAATTTGTATGTGCTCACATATTTAACAGTGTCCCTTAACTTTGTATTAAGAGGTACAAACTTCCAGTTATAAGTCATGGGATGAAAAGTACAGCCTAGGGAATATAGTCAAGGATACTATAATAACTTTGTATGGTGACGGATGATAACTACCCTTATCTTGTTATTTTGCAATGTATATAAATGTTGAGTGACCATACTGTATACTTGAAACTAATATTTTTGTGTCAACTATACTTCAACTAAAATTTTTAAAAGTGTCCCTTTATTTTCCTTACCTTCCTATTGAGATTCTTGAGCAGACTCAGGACATTCTAACTCTGGACACTGTATGAATCTCTTCCTCCCACCAACAGTACCTACTAAGCACTCAGTATAAATGCTGTGTGAATGAATAGGCATTGACTAAGTAAACTGAGTCTAGTTAATTAAATATTCTGAGCCCTCAGATAAACATAAAAATGCAAAAGTCTACTCTTAAACAATGAATCACCTTTTAAATATTTATTGAGATTATTTTCCTCAGGGGACAAGCTTCAACCCTGCCAGTCCAAGAACAATAGCACTACATCAGCTTCACTCTAAGAAACACCCACCATTTAACCGCCTTTAAGTAGGGCATGTCCATTTAATTAGTGTTAAGTCTAATTAACAAGATTTCAACACAGAACAAGGCAAAAGTCAACTTTTTATTTCCTGAACTACTGAATCAATTGCTGATGATTCTGACTGAACCTGAACTCATTTTTTTAAATATAATTTCATTCCAAAGTCTTTATGAACCCTTCTGTTTTCAGCCCATTCACTTCAATAGATGTGTTCAGTTTGCCATTTGATTTCAATCAGCCACTTCATTACATATTTTCTGACCTGTAACTGTTCCAACAAACCCAGACACATTCCCAGAATCCCACACTAAGTCTCAGGAGATGATATAGTAATTAACGTTTTTAAACCTCACTTTTTTCTCAGAACATGCAGAGCTGTCGTAAGACCTTACTTCACTCACGTCCAGTTTTGTTCTCCAACTCTGCATGGACTGCTCCTGCCATGCCCATGGGTCTTCTCTTCCCTGATCAGCTTGAGCACATCATTCTTCTGTGCCTTTCCTTGTGCTGTTCCTCTCATCTGGTTTGCTTTTCCCTCCCTCCTCTTCCTTTCTTTCAAGGTATAGCTCAATCATCCCATCCTATAGGAAGTCTTCCCCCGTCCCTCTGGCCTGGTTTAATCGCTCACTTCCCAAAGCCCCATTCATGTTCATAGTATTTCTCTAGGAGTTTCATGCCGTTTACGCTATGACTCATGAGACTGTGGGCTGCTTTTCTCCATAATGTCATGCATATAATCAACCCTTCATAATTGTTGCTTGAATAGAACTGAACACCCAGCAAAGATAATAGGAGAGAGCGGCTTGAACCTCATAACCCAGCTCACATGCAAGAGCTTCCCAAGTTCCTAGTCCACATTTGATCTCTTGTCAATAAGAAAAGGCTTCTCTGTAGCATTTAGCATGTATTCTCAAATATGTCATCATAGTTTAAGAATTATTAAATTTCCAGTTCACCTTCTCAGAGTGGGTAATAAGGAAGCTTTTAACTGGAGAAAAAATGAGATGTGATCCAGAACAATGAGTGGGATAACCATGGATCTCCAAGTACTTCCTACCTTGGCATTTCTCCTACCTGCTGTCCAAGCACTGTACCCTGCTTTATGAGTGAACGTATGAGGTGTATTACTGTCCCTAAGATTACAGCTTGTTCGAACTAATCTCTAAGCTTAATTGACTTCCCCCATTCTTTCGCTTCTTCCTTCAACACCAAGTTCATGTGGTCTTCCTTCCACATTTTCCTGACAAGAATCAGAAAATATTAGTACCTGAAGTTCTATTTCCATTGATCACAGCCTTAATTAACAGACGGGAGAGACTGAGGCTAAATAGGTTACGTGACTTGTCTAAACCCACACAGCTGCCACAGAATCCGAGTCACTTGGACTTGTGATGCTACCCCCTTTTCGCCATTTCCACTTCAATATTTACTCACCTTATTCTTCTCTGAGCCACACTATCTGATGAGAGTTTTTTCATGCTGGATAGAGACAATTCCCACTAAATGGGCACAGGATTGTGTCAGTGTGAATCAACAGAAAATATGTGGCATTTGGAGCTAAACCTATGCAGGCTCTACCACTCTGACCTTTGGCAATTTATATCCTCATCAGTAAAACGGGGCTAAACATAAGTGGAACTTAGTGGGGTGTCAGACGTTTGGACCAGCCATGGAGAAAATCAACACCTACCACAGCCTGCTGTGTGGGTGAGGACAGGTCCCCTATGCAGGTTGGCCTGGAGAGGGTAGGCTGAATCTGGACGGCCCCCTTTCAGTTCTGAACAGTTCCTTCATTCTGGGATCCGGGGTAATGTCTACTGAAGTAAAACACCAGCTGGTTTTTAAGAAGGGAAACATTTATGCTGCCTCTGCATACAGTCATAAGAAAAAACAACAGACAGCTTTCCAACGATCTAGTCCAAAACATAAAAATTAAAAACTAGCTCTCTGCCAAAATGCTTCAAAATATTCTTGAAGAGTTCAAAACTCTAAAGCCTGACCTTACGGTCAAGGGCATCAACCTCCCAATGCAGCTATTTTCGCCCTCTTACCCTGTCCAAAGGCCACATTTCCTTCTTGACCAGTTATTATATCCTTTAACCCTTACCTCTGGGTCCCTATGCATGGGATTCAACTTTTTATCATTCCAAAGCAGAGCTAAGCACAAAGGCTGCTCACTGAACCAGGGCCAGAGTATGGCATAGGCCTATTTTTTATAAAAAGTACTCCCTTTTATTATAAAACAGAAAAGGGAGCCCTAAATATGGTGTGTGTTTTGTGTGTTTACGTTCACACAGTTAAAAGAATGGAATGAGAGTAAACCTTTAACAGTGGAAACCTTAGAAGGCTGGGTTCAGAAATGGGCAGAGATGAAACGATTGCTTCGTTCTTTAAATACCTCTAACGTTTTGAACTGTGCCAATCAGCATGTAGTTGTTTCTACATCTTATAAAATGAAGAAAATAATTCTTTTTTTAATGCGTGCCTTTCAGTTTTTAACAAAATGAGTGCCGGTTGTTGTTATTTTCATTCCCAACTAGTCTTCACTTTCCAAAAAACAAAAACAGTTTAGAAAATAGGGGACAATTTAATCTTAGATTTACTAAATTAGCAATAAACTTCAAGTTCTCAAAAGTCTGATGGTAAGACTATTCAGTTCCCCATTTTCTTTTGATTTATAGATGTAACTCTGTACAGATTCACTTTCTTTGATCAATAGTCAATTGATCAGAGTGAAAAATAATTCCACATCTCAAAAGGTGACCAAATCAAAGTGTTTTTTGGGTTTTTTTTTTTCTGTTTGTTTCTTTTTGAGATTAACTACTGATCGTTCCCTATACAGCTTCTTTGGAGGCTGTAGTAGACAGTGTTGGTGACTTGTCCTGTCCCCTTACCAGGCAGGTGCCCCCAGTGAGTAAGTGCTGGCTCAAAGCTGCACCCTTCTCTGGAGAACTGTCCTTACCAAGAACTCTCTAGGGGGTTAAGTGCCTCCCGCCACTGCCCACTGGGTAGGGCACAGCCACTGGCTGAGCTAAAAAAAACATACTCCACTTGCTTCAAGGTGAGATTACCCTGGAGTACCATTCACAATCCAGAGCTATCCATGGGCACTTCATCAAAAGCCATGTCTTTGTTTTTTTTTTTTTTTTTTTTTTTTGCCATTTCCTCACTTCCTTACAAGTTTCTCTCTCAATAAATTACTTGTACTAGATAAATAAATCACTCTCATTTCAGGGAGTGCTTTGGGAGATGCTAATGAGGAATATTTATATAATTATAAATACATTTATAGTTGACATATACATTTATATAATTCATACAATTTATATAATGATTTCATATAAATTTCATATAGTTTATAGTCAGCTGAGACCTACATTTTTTAAAAAACTTAACAAATTATTATAAAGAAACAGCCAGCTCGCCACTCCCCATATTCAGGTATGATGAAATCCAAAATTCTGTCCAGGTTGACAGCAAGATCTACTGCTTGGAAGCATAGAAATCAGGATAAAATGCAATTATTATGTATGGCATACATGGTAGGTGTTTAAGACACACTTAACAACTGAGAATTTTTTGCCAAAATTTACTTGACTAGAAATAATGAATGAATGAATGAATGAATGAATGAATTCAAGAATGAAACTGACAAATGAAAGTTTGTAAAAATGTTCTTGAGGCTTTCATGTGATTTTTTGGATCCTAGACTACCCACTTAACATATAGGGGTAACTATACAGTTTTGGGGAATGGAAAAGGGAGTTTGGGGCACATGCCAATGTTCAACCAGTCACTGCAAATTCCAATGTGATCCTGACACTATTATCCTGTCCTGTAGCCCAGAGGAAAGGGTGGAGCCTGTGGGCCCCAAAAGAATCCTTTACCTCTGAATGTAACTGGAAGGCAGGGCTAACAGCTACAGAAAATAATAAAAATACACATAAAAATGTATTAATGTCTTAACTGAGCTTTTCTAAATCTTAGCTGATAAACAGATTAATAGAAGCAACTAGAGAGAAAAAAACTGGCAAACTGGCCAATTATTCAAATAGAATCTATTTGTAATTCACAAGGTAAGTTGGAATTTTCCTTCTTTCAGGAGAATCTATTTTATAGCATGATCTTAATCCAGAATAAGTACATGTAAATAGAATTTTAAGATATAAAAACAAATAATATCCTTACCAACTATGGACTCAGAGTCATAATGCTAAAAACCAAAAGGAAACTGTATTACATCACTTTCTGTGAAGAGTTCAAGCAAATAATAGAAATGTAGTTTAATCATTCTACAATATACAAAGAGGTCAATCCTATTTTAAGTACTCTATGAGCTCCAATCATAAAACAAATTATATTTTAAAATAGTTATTCAGTGGAAGTGCCTGGCTGGCTCAGTTGGTTAAGCATCCAATTTCTGCTCAGGTGATGCTCTCATGGTCGTGAGTTCGAGCCCCACGTTGGGCTCACTGCTGTCAGTGCAGACAGAGCGTGCTTCAGATCCTCTGTCCCCCTCTCTTTCTGCCCCTCCCCAGCTTATGCTCTCTCTCTCAAAAATAAACGAACATTTGAAATAGTTATCCATGACTTGAACATCTGAAGAGCATGTCTACATTTAAATGTTCAGTCCAAGAGAATATATACTTTTTCCCGTGAGGTTGCTGTTGTTTGAACAATTCAGGAGAGCTTCTTTTAGAATTACCTCCACAGACTACAAGATATTCTTTTGAAAATTTTCAGTGGGGAAAAAATCTTTGCCCTTTGAGGTTGGATTTGAACCTTCCAAAACAGCCAGCACCTATTTTCAGACAAGTTTGAGGAAAACTGAATAGTAGGGCTGGATCATTAAGGCAATTACAGGTGTGTGATAACTGACAAGAACACTCAAACATAAAACAAGGAAACATGAAGGTGCTTGCTATATTCTGGTCTTCCACCTCCTGGCCCAGGTGTCTAACTCTGGGTGTCAGCATAGTGTTTTTCAGTGGGACACTAAAATCGGTTGAACTTTTCTTATAACCCTGAAGTTCAGATGTCAGGATATAAATGTAATCATATAATAACAAGGCTCTCAGCAGTAGTCCCTCAGTGGCATTAGCTTGAAGATTGACTCCCTGTAGCCTGTGCTTGTCAATCACGTTACCATACATCTTTTTGTGGCAGTGATGAATGATAAGAGTGTGGACCCTGGAGTCAAGCTGCTGGGATTGAAATCCTTGTTCCAATACTTAATATTAAGGCCAGTTATTTCACCTCTCTGGGCTTCAACGCCATCATCTGCCAAATAAAGAGAGTAACTGTACCTTCCTCATACAGTTGTTATGTAGATTAAGTAATTTAACACATTTGCAGTTCTTAGAAGAGTGCCTGCTACATAGTCAACACTAAATTAGTACAGTATTAGCTGTAATTATTTTGTGTGGTGGCTACAACAGGCAAAGAATGAGGAGCTAGCCTTATTTAAAAACAAAAACAAAAAACAAAACAAAACAAAAAACAGCCCTTTACTGATTCAACCGCTATACTCTTCTAATTTAAGTCAGAGAACCTTAAGAGGATGGAAAGCCATATAATGATTCTCAGGGCTCTGAATATAAAGGACACAGATAGCCCTTGAGAGGCATTTTCAAGCACCGTAACTATAGATCCCAGTGTAATTTTAGGAACTTCCAAAGACATGGTGTTAATGCTGTCACCAGAAAGTGTTGGCTGTTACACTGTATTTTATTGGATATAAGATGCCAGCAGATTGAAACAAGCATCTGTTTCAGAGATACTGATATGAAAAAAAATGTGTGCCTAAGAATCAATGACATATGGTAACAAGTTTCCAAGAGGACATGTAGCTGTCCTCTTCCAGGTGAGCCCTAATCCTGAAAAGGGAAGCCTTCCCAGGATGCAGTGTGACAAAGGGGACACCTGAGCTTTGTGTTCAGAAGTGAGAATGGGAAAGCCCCCCAGGGAAGACCATGGTTTATACGAGGTGAAGAAAACATAGAAGAATGTGGACAGTTTCGAGTTCCTAATGCAGGTGTTAAAAACTACCCAAGTGAATTTTGAAATTCAGAACTATTTTCCCATCTGTGGAAAGAGTACACTGTTCCCGTCAAAAGTGAACCACCCACCCAAGAGGGATGAACTCCCGAACTTGTCTTTCCACGTTGCCCTCTGGGTTTCTGGTAGCTCGGGGTTTGGACTGCAACCATAATTACCCTCACCTGGGCCGGCTGGTCTAGCGTCCTCTAATAGGACCAGAGCCAAAATACTCTGTAAATAGCATTAATAAATGAAACGGGTCAGTAGGCCTCAAAGGCCTAGATCCCCTTTGTCATTTATATTCCAATTCAACAAATATTAGTCAAAGAATCTGGACTAAGTGCAAAATATTGTTTAAAATGGGACCAGGTGCAGAGTGTTTTGCTCTAAGGGATGAGAAAGATACTCAAATTTGGCATCCACCTGGAATTCAGGGGATGAAAGGAACATGAACTGGGAGTGGGAAATAAGAGAGAGGAAGAAGGTTTACATCTGTAAAACAGTCTAATTTTCTTAGCGTCTTGGACTGTCCTAGAAAGAACTTTACACAGAAGTGTAGGGAAGCCTGCCTTCTGGTAATCCACTATGATCCATCCATCATAAACTTAAAAGAAACTGAAAAAGTGGTTCTAAGTTTCTTTGCATAGCACACTCTCTCTACTCCACCAGCTCATGGGTCTAATTTGCAAACCGTACCACATTCCCTATGCAAGAATGTGACTTTTCAATCTATCTTCTCAAATGATTTGGAAGCATTTTTGCATAAAGTTTAGTCAGTGGAGCAAGCCCCTGAGTGAACCTACTGCTTTTTTGCAGATAATAATTATCCTTCAAGTCTGATTCATTTCCTAGTATAACACCTGGGAGGTAAGCAGCAGCATAATTTATCCTTATTTTTAAAATTAGGATTGGAAAAAAATATATCTTATTTTTACCCACTAAAAACAACTTACTGGACGCCTGGGTAGTTCAGTGGGTTGAGCGTCCTACACTTGATCTTGGCTCAGGTCACAACCTTGTGGTTCATGGGTTCGCGCCCTGTGTTGGGTGGTGCAGATCAGATTCTATCTCTCCTTCTCTCTGCACTGCGCCCCCCCCCCCCACTTGTGTGCGCTTGCTCTCGCTCTCACTCTCAAAAAAACAAACTTAAAAAAAATAACTTTTTAGAGCAATTAACAGTTGAGTTCTATTTCGGTACTTTCATAGTTATTTAGTAATAATATTGCCCATACCCTCTTACAAGTAACTCTAAATTGTTTAATGTCTTCCATTAAGATCTGGATCAAATGTTACCTCGAATGAGATCACTGAACATCTGGGACTTGGAAATATTACATTTACACAAAGATTTTTAGAAACTAAGATTGGCGTATATTACAGCAGGAATTGGCAGGGATCTATCAGGAGACCATCTCCAGACATCATTTACCTAACTTAAATCTTACTTGTGCTTCCATCTTATATATTTTTAAAAGGCAACTGTCCAAAATGTAGAAATGAATGTTTGGTTGAATTGTCTCTAGTCTCTGTCATAACTAAACCATCAATGTCATCGTTAATATTCCTGTATTGCATGTTCTCACTGACGAACCCAGGCGGCAATATTTTCACAGCTGGTCGCCTCTGACTTATTATCTTTCAAGCTGATGACCCTGTAGCAGTGAATGTGAAGTCTTCTCTACCACTCCCACTCTTCCTGGCATTTTTCTGAAATGCCAGAGCTCCGAAGCTTATGCCATTGTCTACATATCTCAAAGATGGCAATGACAAAGCACGTGACGTCATGTAAACTATGTTATTTTGACTTCTAGCTTTTCCTTAAATATAAATCCTGGCTAAGGCTGCCAAGAGGTTTGGCAAAGGTCAGCCTGGTTCTATTCTCCCTCAGTGGGTGAAACCGCAAGTCCTTGGCCTTAAAAGTTCTTGTGTCTCCACAGACAGCTCCTCCTTTCTAAATCAAGTTCATCTTCAGTGTTTACTCGGATGTGTTTGGCCCACTCATACTTCCTTTAATGAGAATGCAGTTCCCGGCCAGAAGTCCCATTTGGATCATTTACTTTTTCTTTGTCGATCATATCAAGCAAATCATTACAAATAATAATACTGTAATAACATAGTTCTTTCCAGGAAATGTCTTCTTGCTGATGACATCTAAGACTGGATATTATTAAAATGTGACTTTTTTTTTTTCATCCTGACTGCACTGCAATGTAACACCTCTTGAAGGGAGACAACGTGGGGAGATTTTCTGGCTGCTGATCAGCGTTTCAGGTTGGCGGTCAGATGAAAGCTCCGACAGAACTCTTTCCAAGGATCTGCTGTGCATGCTCAAGTTCTTTGTTCTATGTTGACTCAGGCTGTTTTATAAAATACCTCTGTAGAGACAGGCCATTGGGGAAGTTCAAAACTAAACAAAAAAATAATAATTTCATTTGTTTTTCATTTTCTGAACATGTATAATCCGAATAACCTTATTATCCCTTAATAGCAAATTAATGCAAACTTTACCAAACTTAATGCAAAAGCCTTATAAAAAGTTGCATTTTGAAATAAAAGCATTTGCCTCCATCTTGTATCTCGTCTACTCATATCCCATCTGTTCTGATATTCTACAAAAGAGATTCTCCAGAATTAAAGAAGCAAACAGTGCTGGTTTTGATGAACCATACAAAATCTCTCCAAAGTAATATTTGTTTCCAGCAGGACTCTGTACAGCACACTTAGTAAGTCACTTTCCAAAAAAAGTGGCAAGAAGTACTTCTTTGGCAGTAGATGGATAACAATAACAAAAAAAGGTAGTGTCTACAGGAAAAAACATTTAATCTTAATGTTAGGATGTATTTGGCCACAATTATAGAATACCAACTAAAAAACAAAAAAAAATATACAAGAATTTCTATTTCACTTAAGCCAGAAGCCTGTTAAAGGGTTCACAGCACAGCTCAACAATGTCAGAACTCTGAGTCAATAATATCTATTGAATACTCCATCTACTGATTCTTTTCTTCAACATGCCTTTCTATTTTCCACTGGCCCATGTGCTAGCCAGGGTGGCACCTGCTGGTCCTGGGCCCAGTACCTGCAAGGTTCTATGCTTGATTCAAACAAAATGCAAGGTAAGGTCTTTGTCGTTATGTTAACTTCGTCTTTATCAAGAAAAAGCCCACATAAAGGAAACCAAACTAAAACAGTCTAACACAACAGTCAGGCAGTCACTTGACTGTCACCGACTACATCCATCTAGGTATGAACTCTTACAAAGTTAAAGCTGAAAAAGAATTTTCTGGACAGTTATTTAGTGGCTCATAAAATTGATTTGAAGGCTGGAGGACTAAGATTGGAAACTAGAAAAAATCAAAGGAATCCACAACCAGGATCACGTAAGAGGAACCACTTGACCGTAAAGGCACCGCCAGCCTGCAAGTACAAGGCACAGCCCCTGCCAGATGAATCTGAAATCACCATTTCATTGCACCACTGGCCCCTTGCTCACATCTACCATGAACTCACTACCTGTGAAGCCCCGTTCTAAGCAAGTTGACTTTGTCTCATTTAATTCTCAGGATGACACCCTAAAGAGAGTAATTGTCCCACTTTACAGGTGAAAATACTGAGGCTCACAGAGACGGAGCACCATGCCTCAGGTTGAAGAGCTGCTATGTGAGGGACTAGCGTTCAAACCCAAGCAACCTGGCCCCTCCACGTTATCTGCCCTTCAAAGTCTAGGTAGGAGCCTCTGAGTTTCTGAGCCAATGGTTTATATCCCAACCGCCAAGAAAAGCATATATATGACCTTTATGGCTTCCAAAACTCATGTATGGCCAATTCTCTAACATGGGAAGAGAGATCAAACACTGGCAAAGAAAAATTTACAAATACCACTTCAAAGACTACAAAGAGAGACAAGAAAGAAGCAAAATAAGTGTAACGTCAAAACCTGGAAAGAAATATCCTAATTATTCTCAGGGTATAATTTCCTATATTCAGCTATATTCAGAATGTTTGTTTCAGCCTAGGAAAAACTCAGTATTTTGTTATAATTTATGGGAAGACAAATTAAAGTCAAGGGTTATATTTTTCCTTTTGCTCTCTTTAAAGTATGTCAAGAAAACTGTGATAAAAGATAGCTTGTCTAATGTCAGTCCTCAGATCAGTGGAGATAAAAATGTCCTTACTTCATCCTACTTCTTAATATCTACATGATTCTCAAGAAATCATATACTCAAGCATGAACTCAGAGTTTTATTAAACACAAAAGAAGGAAAACCAAAGCAGACCAAAACAAAATAACTTTGGATAATTTTATTCTCCTCTATATCCTTAGCAATGGAGTACAAGGGGTGGGGGGCAATATCCAGGGGTAAGCTAGCCAAGCTGAGGTCATCTTTCTTTCTAATGGATATACAAAAATAGTTGTGGCCCGACTCATCTTTGTATCTCCCCTTAGCACCCTGCCCCGAAAATGTGGTCCATCTCAGTTTATACTCCAATAGTGGTACAGAGAAGACCCTATTGTCAATGTTGACAATGATCAACTCTAAGGAATAGTGACTACAACTTATTATTCTGCTCCCAAATATAGAGAAAAAGAAACTGTGCTGTTCCCAAATTACTTCTTGGATTTATGTAACCAATATCTAATAACCACTACAGTATATACAAGAGTGATGTACTTTGATAGCAGGGGTGGAAACAAAAGCAGGGAAAATGGAAATTTAAACTCCTTAGAAATAGAGCCCTATTCTATTCACGTGGATTTCAAATCATAAGAACAAAATTTTAAAGGAAACTCTAATGTCTTCTTTGATCAAAGTATATAACTAGGCATCTAAAGTATATAAATGTCTAGTATTTTTGCTTCAGAAAAAAAAATCTTGCTTGATAAAATTCAAAAAGTGAATTATTTTATTTTATTCAATTCAATTCTCTTATTTTATTTTATCCTATTCTGTTCTATTCTTTTTTTTTTTTTTTTTTTTTTTGAGAGAGAGAGAGAAAGAATGCGTGAGCAGGACAGAGGCAGAAGGAGAGGAAGAGAGAGAATCTTAAACAGGCTCCAAGTCCAGAGCAGAGCCCAATACAGGGCTCAATCTCACAACCGTGAGATCATGACCTGAGCCAAAATCAAGAGACTGATGCTTAACCAAATGAACCACTGAGGTGCCCCCATATTGTGAATTTTAAGGGACACACGCCACAGGAGTTGGCTCAGATAAGAACAAGAAAATAAAACTAAGAACACATCTCAAAGACCAATTCTGCTCTCGTATTTCATTTCTCATATTTTGTACACATCTATCCTCAATTTCCTGAAATGTCATCACTCTCCATTTAATAAACAAATGATAAAGAAAGCTCAAGTCATGAGATCAGTGGCACAACAATCTTCATTTGATTTGTTTTTCAATCCCACAGTTAGCTCTAAAGGCCATTTTGATTTAAAGCCTAGAAGTCAATGACTTTTTGAGAAGTTTCCTGTTTTCTTTCTTCATACAACCATATGAATGATAAGAATTTGTGGCTAATTCTAAACATAAAGACTTTCTGCATTTAAATATTTCCACTGGTTTTAGTTTTCACCATAGGACTCTGACTCTCAAAATATCATTTCTTTTATAATTCCACAAATGTAAATTTTCCTGAATTTGCTTCTTGACAGCTTTCCAATAGGCAAAATGTGCAACTGACTTTATTGTTTTTCTAATAACATGGGCAGTTAGGGCAAAAGAATCTAATTCATCTCTGACTGTTCCTAATATTTGCTTTTTATTTGTAAGGATAAATACTCTGAAAGGAAGTTTTTGGTGACTGGGAGAGACATAATGTTATTTCTATTTAAACTGACTTTCATTAAGAAAACTCCATACTGAGTTAAACCAGCCTATTATCCTGTCCCTGACAGGAATGTATTCTGGAAAGCCACGATCATGTTCCATGAAGTTAAACTCAAAAGGTCAAAAATGTACTCAGAAAAACTAGTTTTTCCTCAATAATTACAATCATCCATAAATTCAATCTCTTTGTAGTTTAACAGGGAGAACTTTCTGAGGAAATATGTTCCATGAACTTACTCTTCACCTAGTAAAATCATCCTTGTTTGTTCTAAAATGACTTAGTTGAGCATTCAAGGCTGCCCTCTAAACTTTTCTGATATTTGAAAACTTGTTTCAAATATTTTCTTTATAAGGAACACTTTTTACCTTCTGTTAGGAAGAATGATGGATTAAACAAGTTTTATTTTCTCTCCTTACTTTCAGTATTTTTATGTACTTCTACAAGTCACTAAATGCAGTTGGACCCTTGAACAACATGGGAGGGGGTTAAGGGTGCCAACCCCCTGCCCAGTTGAAAATTCACATATAACTTTCAACTCCCCCAAAACTTAACTACTAAGAGCCTACTGTTGACCAGAAGCATTGTTAAAAACAAAAACAGTCGATTAACACATATTTTGCATGGTATATCTATTATATAATGTATTCCTACCATAAAGCAAGCCAGAGGAAAAAAAATGTTATCAGAGAAAGTCATAAGTAAAGAGAAAATACACTCACAGTACTGTGAAACCCCAGGTAAGTGGACTTGTACACTTCAAGCCCATGTTGTTCAAGGGTCAACCACTCTTTGTTTTAAAGATGTTCACTAGTGATATTGAGTGTGTAGACATGTTATCAGATCTTACTGATCCTTGATTTCTTAATCAGAAAAATGAGAAGACTCTAACATGGGATAGAGATCATCTCTAAAATAACCTTCTACAGTTAAGCTGAACTTCGGAAGAAAAGTCATGGTGCAAACTCCACTGCAGTCTTGCCCTGCACTTCAACCAAAACCTAGTTAACGTCAAGGTCACGCCTAAGTAAACATAAATCCAAAATGTCTTACTCAGTTGAATTATCTGTTTTCTTCAAGTTCCTTAATTAGGTTCAATAAAAGTTGCCAAAGTCATAGACAAAATTAATTTTCCTTCTGCCTTTGGCCCTGAAATCTGTACCTTTCCTCTGTGGCATCTATCCAGAGCTCTCATGCTGGTGAAGGCAAAATTGGCAGAAGTTTCTGTATGGTCTGAACTTACAAAATGACCAAACTGACCTCTTTCATGTCGAAAAAAAATCGTGAAATACATCAATAAGAATTACTTTACGCAGTACATTAAACATGGAGACTTTTGCAAAAACTAGTATTTGTTTTTAAGAGGTGTAATTAAGTTCACCTTCAAATTATGCAAAATAAATATTTCAAGTGGTAATATTAAGATTTATTTTAATGATATAATGGAGAACTAATACCATGTAAAACAATATTTATACAGTTAACAATCTACTAGGCAGTGCATTAAATGTTTAATGAACTTTTTAGGCAACCTGATTTATTTCTGTTACTAGATAGAAGCTTTGTTCCTCTTAACAGCCATTGTTGGCTCTATACACATCACTTACAGGGTAACTAACTTTATGACAATGCAGAACAATCATCTAATACTATAACAAATTTAAATTAAAGGATCTCATAAATTATAGCAAAATAAATTCCAGATGGATCAAAGACGTAAAGGTAAACAAAGAGAAGAAACAAAGAAAGCCTTAAAAAAAACTTCACAGTAAAGAAAGTGTTTTTAAAAATGACTCAAAATACAGAAACCATGAAATAAAAAACTGCTAAATTCAGCTACATAAAAGCAATACTAAATGGAAAATACTTGCAATTCTTAACACTGACAAAGGGCTTATTTCCCTCACATACCAAAATTTCCTAGAATCAATAAGAAAAAAAGGTACCCCAAAAATGGGTAAAGGATATTACCAGACAGATCACAGAAAGGGAAATACAAATACCTTTTAAACATATGAAAGGATATTCTACTCCACTTGAAATAAAGGAAATGCTAGTTCAAATTTTACTGAGATACTTTTCTTCAAAGGTCAGATTTGTACAGATGAAACATTCAATGACAGGACATACTTGTACATTCTCATACGTCACTGACGGGAATGTCATCAATACCTCTACAAAGTGAGTTTGGTAATAACTACTAACATTTACAATTTGCATATCTTTAACCTAGCCAATTATATACACACACACACACACACACACACACACGCACGCACGCACACACACACATCCTACATACAAACTCACACCTCTGTAAAATAACATAGTCTTAAGGTTATTCATTAACTACGGTAAAATTTGAAGTAGCAAAATAACAAGAGTAGCTTAAAAGTTGGCTGATCTAAAAAATTATGACACTTAGGGCACCTACATGGCTCAGTATATTAAGCATCAAACTTCGGCTGAGGTTACGATCTCACAGTTTGTGTTTGAGCCTCGTATCCGGCTCTGAGCTGTCAGCACAGAGCCTGCAGCCTACTTCAGATTTTGTGTCTCTCCCTCTCTCTGTCCCTCCCCTGCTCATGCTCTGTCTCTGTCTCTCCCTCTCAAAAATAAACTTAAAAAAAAAATTATTATACTCTATACAGTGGAATAGAATGCTAAAGACCTTTCTAAAGAAAGGATTAGGAAGCTCCTTATGTTCTCATGAGCAGCAAAAATTAAGATATATTTTCAGGTTAAGAAAAGCAAAATGCAGAATATCATTTGGGTAAAAATGGGGGCAAGGGAACCACACATGTAATCACCTGAATATCAAAGATTATCTCTGGAAAGGCATTCAAGAAACTAGTAATGGTTGCCTCTAGCAAGGGGAACTGGGTGGGTGGGGAACACAAGGAAAGTGTAACTTTTCAGAAGTTGTGGGATCAAGTGAGTACTTATTGTTTACATAGCACTGCCAGGCACTGTGGCACAGGGTTTCTGCCATTGTGAAGATACAGTCTTTTAGAGAGAAAGCTAGCAGATATGATCCATTAAAGAACCATGTATTCGAACGCTTGGCCCTAATCATAAATGCAACGGACATACAGAGGAACTGGAGACAGAACAGAAACACTTGCGAGCCGGCCTGGAGACTCAGTCTTCCAGGCAGAGGCAAGAGCACAAAGGTGTGGGGTCCAGCCTGCCTGTGCCAGGAATTTGATTAGTAGGAAGCAATTGTGCTTTTCTTTCTTTCCCCCACTTTCTTTCTTTTTTTCTTTCTCTCCTTCTTTCTCTTTCTTCCTCCTTCTCTCTCCACACCCCACTTTTCCCCTTCTGCTGCTACTGCTGCTTTCTCCTCCTCTTCTTCTTCCTCCTCCTCCTTCTATTTGAAAATGGGGTTCTTACCATTCACATTTCATGACCATGGATCTTTCAGGCACTTTAATGATAGGCAAGGACACCAACTTTCAGTGATCTTTCCAGTACATTCCCAGGTATAGAATGTACCCGTTTCCTTTGTTTTCATCAAGTGTTTATCCAATGAGCATGATATCATCCTTATACACCTAAAGCACTGGATATGGCCAACTGATATATATATATATATGATGGTAACAAATTGATTACAAAGCAAATATAAGGAAATGTCCATATTTATAATATCAAGTTTACTTCCACAGCAATAGGAGTGCAATGGGAACTTTCTAGTTCTCTCTCTCTCTCTCTCATAACCTATTGTAAACAGGAAATTTAATTAAAATGCATGAATTTTATTTTTTTTTTAATTTTTTCTTTTTTTTTTTTTTTTAATTTATTTTGGAGACAGAGAGAGGCAGAGCATGAGCAGGGGAGGGGCAGAGAGAGAGGGAGACACAGAATCTGAAGCAGGCTCCAGGCTCTGTGCTGTCAGCACAGAGCCCGACACGGGGCTCGAACTCACGGACTGTGAGATCATGACTTGAGCCGAAGCTGGACGCTTAACCGACTGAGCCACCCAGGCGCCCCAAAATGCATGAATTTTATACACGAACACTGAAAGTTACAGAATTAAAATTTCAGCAGATTAGAGTGGCAAACTTCTGGGTTTTACCTTTTTTCATCAGAAAGTTTCTCCCATTTTCCCACAGTTCTGAACTGAAAATTCTTAAAAACTGCCCAAGTCTGTCACAGACACACACACACAGCTTGCTTCCTACTCTGGAAGTCTTCCCTGTGCCTTTGGCTGGAAAGTACAGAGGAATCAAAGCATTTCCTCAAACAATGAAGCCAACATAAATGCACTTATTCTAAGAAACAATAGAAATGAAATTTCCACTGGGATCAAATTCAACAGAGCTGATTAGCATTTCTTTCATGCTAAATATTTGGCTTAGATGTCAGGTTAGGGGTTAGTAGAGGTGAGTCCATTAGCCATTATATTAAACATGAACATTCACCAAAGAGTAATTAACTTGTGTTTTACTTCTTCAAATGTCCTTTCTCATTCTTAATGATTGTATTAAGTATCCTATCTTGGACACAATTTTTGTTTGGTTTTCACATTTTTCCAGTTTGACAGTAAGAGGCTTATTCTAGAACAATTAAGAAACCAGACCACCCACCAACCGCCAACTGGCAATATTTTGTTGCATTTTATGTTGGGTTTTTAATCCATCTTCAGAAGCATTTATATCCTCTTAATGAAAAGACTCTTGTAGTGGTTGTTTCTATTCAGTATTTAATCTAAGTAGACAGGAGTGGGAACCTCAGAAAATACCAAAAGATATACGTTCTCTGGAAAAGATCACTAACCTTGTTATGCACCCAGTATTAGGCAATTAAAACTTTTATCATCTTTTCAATAAATCTGGTACTTAAAACAAAACCTCAGTCTGTTGCTATGATAAAGTTAGACCTAATCATGGGTTCTTGTGGGTTCCAGAGTTATATCGCCTTTATTGTACATGTTTTTGTTTTGTTTTGATCTTGACTGTCTGTTCACTCTTTTCTTCCCCCGGCCATTTTGCCCAATGTACTCACTTCAAATGCCAGCAGTTACCTGTGCTTCTATTTATCTTCTTTCTTCTCTTTCTTAATTCACCTGTCACCTTCTATCCCTCTTTTTATAAATGAGGCCCCAAATTTCTGACTTCATAATTTGGCTTCAATGTCTTCTACTGGCTTGCTTCACCTTCTCCCAGTCTCCAAATGCTTCTTCAGGTTTTTACACCTCTGCTTCTTTTTTTTTTACTCTAACAATACAAATCCCTCATTTTTTGCCATCACTGTCCCCAGTGAGACTGCCCTAGTACAGCCCTCCCCCTTGCACAATCACAGAATCGGGAAACATCCATCCTGGAAACTTGCTTCAACAGGGCACTCAATGCTCCACCTTCCACTGGACTGTGTTCACTGAGGTCCAGTATATATGCCATATTCACTGTTGTATCCCCAGCAACGAATACAACGTCATACACATCAGCTTCTCAATCAACAAATGTCCACTGAATGAACTTGTAAGATAGTAACAGAAGTTATTTCTGCCCATTTTCCCACATAACTAAACCAACAATTTTGATTTATTGAGAAGATGCAGATTACCTTCTCTGATACTTATTTTCCTGCTTTGCAGACATAGCTCCATTGGGTAGTACAGAACACTCACACAGGGAACTTCATAGGCCATCTAGACCTCAGAAAGTGGCCTTTTAAGTGAGAAAACTGTCTGATGGAAACCATGAAACTACTCTCTAAGACTATGATGAAATTCTAAGATCGCCAATTATATAGAAAGATAAATTAGAGAAGGCTCAGAAGACGGGCTTAAAGATAATCAAGAAGTTAAAAAATAAGAAATACAGGGGCACCTGGGTGGCTCAGTTGGTTAAGCGTCCAACTCTTGGCCTCAGCTCAGGTCTTGATCTCAGGGTCATGAGTCTGAGCCCTGCGTTGGGCTCTGTGCTGGGTGTGAAGCCTACATGAAAAAAATTAGAAGAAACATAATTAGTCTGGGATGCTGTGAGAATGCCTTTTATATTCTATCCCTAAAATTTCTTTTCTCTTAAACCAGCTTTCATAAGATTCTAAAACTTGCCATGAAACATTCTCTAGGACAAAGATGTATAGGTAAGTGTACTACTGTGGAAAGGGTTTATAATAATGTGTTCCCTGAGAAAAGACTTATCAAAACAGCATGGATAATACAATTCTGTTTCTGTAAAATCAGAGAGAAATATCTGGAAGATTTTTTATTATTTTTTTAAATATTTATTTGTGAGAGAAAGAGAGAGAGAGAGAATGAGCAGCGGAGGGGCAGAGAGAGAGGGAGAGAGAGAATCCCAAGCAGGCTCTGTGCTGTCGGCACAGAACCCAATGTGGGGCTCGAACTCACAAACTGTGAGATCATGACCTGAGCTAAAAATCAAGAGTCAGACCCTTAACTGAATGAGCCACCCAGGTGCCCCTCGAAATTTTTAAATTGATATATAATACACATACAGTAGAATGCACAAATCTTGTACAGCTTAATGAATCTCTATTTTGTATACACCCATGTGACTACCAACCACATAAAAAGATAGGGCCATTCCAGGACTCCAGAAGGTGCCCTCATGCCCCTTCTCTGAAGAATGGCTCCCAAAACATTCCATAGGTACCCAATTAGTGAGATTTTAGGTGATTCTTCTTTACGCCATTCTGTTGCTAGAGTTTTTTACATGAGTTTTACTATACAGTCAGAAAAACAAAAATGTCATTTTCCTTGTTGACCTGCTGGGCAGCAGAAGTACCAGTGAGCCAATCTCAAGGAAAGGGACTAGAGATACCCAAATTCCTGATTTCAGCATTCGTGTCATTTTCAACATTTAACTCTCTTATTTTTCTTTGTATATTTCTTGCTTTTCTTTTTTTTTTTTCTCCTGAAAACTTAGCAAAGCTTTCTGTTCTTTTTAACAGTTTAATCTGCTCAACTGTACAAGACATACTGTTTTCTAAGCCTTGTGGGAAGAGTGGCATACTCCTGGGCATTGTGTGGTGCTACAGACTGAATGTGTCCTCCACAATCCATGTCAAATCCTAGTGCCCAATGCGACAATATGTAGAGGTGGGAACTTTGGGAGGTAATTAGGTCATGAAGGCAGAACCTTCATGAATAACAGAAATCCTAGAAATCCTAGAAATCCTTTCCCCCATGTGAAAATACAGCCCTTACCAGACACTAAATCTACCGAAAACTTGACCTTGGATTTCCTGGCCTCCAGACTCTGAGAAACAAATTCTTGTTGTTTACACGCCATCCAGTCTGTGATCTGAACAGACTAAGATATGCGGCCATCTGAAACCAAAGTGGAATGAGCCCAATCAAGAAAGACACATAGAAATCAAAATAAAATATTTATTAATGGTAAAGGCATACTGAAGACGGCGACTTAAATCTGTAGCTACAATCGACCTTCCATTACCTATGAGCATGAGTTCAACTTATACACAAGGCCACCTCACTGCAGAGACAGCACCCTCTCCAAGAAGTACTTCACTTGATGACAGATAAAGGCCTACAGCTTCAGAACCTAATGCTCTAAGAAGGATAGGGAACCAAACCACAGAGTGCTCAGTGCTCTCAACTAATCTCATCAAGCAGATAAGTCACCAAGTAGATGTGGATGAGAAAAGAGCAGAAACTCTCCTCTAAGGAACTTGAGTGGAAGTTTTCTTTTATGCAAACAAAGCAATTCAGAAATATGCTCTCCCCTCAAACATTCTGGATACATGGTTCACTGATCCAGATTCCTTAATTCCAAAGGAAAAGAATTTGGTCTTCCATTTCTTCTGTATCTTTCACTACAGGTTTTCTTAATGCAAGTTTATAAATAAATGCACAAGCAAACAAATAAGTTCAGTGAGATAAAAGGAACTTTAAAGGTCTGTATGAAATCTTAAACTTAGAGGAGATCCTCAATCACACACAGGGTTGAAACCCACTAATATGTGCCTCATTGAAAAGACAAAGCATAGAAATTGGTGTACTAGTAACTGATATCCCTGGTGCCTGAACTTCCAAACACGTCTTAATCTCGCTGTCACTACCTGAAATGACAAGCCACTAGTCTCTATCAAGTGCAACCGGCAATGGCTGAAATGCTGAAGCTGAAATTCCCACCAAGCCTGTTTTTGTAACCTGTGAAACACATTCACACAATTAAGGACCCATTTCCTGAAAGGATAGTCTCAACTTTCCAGCTACTCTGCTAACTTAAAATCAGACCCAGCCTTTGGCTGGAAAGTGTGAGGATCCTGAAAAGGAAACAAATGTCTTCAGGTAAAAGGCTTCAGGGTAGGGTGGGAAGGGGAAAAGTTTACAAGATAATCTTTCAAAGATGTCTGAAAAAGACTTCATGCACATTTACTTACTTATTTTGTAACTTTTTTTTTTAACTAAATTTAGCAGACATGTAGGAAAGTGCACAAATTGTTGAGTAAAGAACTTGACGAATTAGTTTAGAAGGAATACCTCTGTGTAGACAGCCCCAAATCAGGAAAAGGAAAGAGCACCACCAACACTGACAAACTTCCCATTGCCCCCTCCTATTCATTATCATCCCCAAAGGAACCACTAGTCTGACTTTTTTTAAAGATTTTATTAAGTAATCTCCACACCCAATGTGGGGCTCGAACTCACAACCCCAAGATCAAGAGTTGCATGCTCCACTGACCAAGGCAGCCAGGCACCCTCCACTATTCTGACTTCTTCTTTTTTTTTTTTTTTCAACGTTTATTTATTTTTGGGACAGAGAGAGACAGAGCATGAACAGGGGAGGGGCAGAGAGAGAGGGAGACACAGAATCAGAAACAGGCTCCAGGCTCTGAGCCATCAGCCCAGAGCCCGACGCGGGGCTCGAACTCACGGACCGCGAGATCGTGACCTGGCTGAAGTCGGACGCTTAACCGACTGCGCCACCCAGGCGCCCCAACTATTCTGACTTCTAAAATCATACACTAATTTTGTCTATCTTTGAGCTTTATGTAAGCAGAACCACACAGTATGTACTTTTGTGTGCCTCGATCCTTTTGCTCCAGTTACATCAGGGAGTTTCATCCATGTAGTTACATGTAGTAATAGTGGTAGTTTCTTCATTCTTACTGCTGTTCAGTATTCCATTGCATGAATATGACACAATTTATTCATTTTATTGCCCTTGGAAATTTACATAGTTTCCAGCTTGGAGCTATTATAGAAAGTGCTACTGTGTGAATTCTAGTATGTCTCGAGTACTGGTACACATTTCTATTGAGTATTCCAAGGAGCCAGTCATAGGTCACTAAGTTTATGGTAATTTGTTATGGCTATAATAGGAAAATCACATGATCCCATTTTTGTATGTTTATTGGTCAAGTGGATATTCTTTTTCATGAAGTGCCTGTCTGCCTAGGTCTTTTGCACACTTTTAAAATTACATTGTCTGGGGTGGAGGGCGCGTGGATTTCCTTACGTATTCTGGATTCAAGCGCTTTGTAGAGAATGATATTTACCACGTATTCTCGCAGCCCATGGCTTATTTCACTCGGGGCTATCTTGATAAAGCAAAGTTTCCAATTTTAATCATGTCCAATGTATCTATCTTTTCCTTTATGGTTAGTGCTTTTTGTGAACTTTTTGAGACACCTTGCTTACAAGGTCATGAAGACATTCCTCAAGTCACCTTCTATACGTTTTATTATTTGACCCATCTGGAATGGATATTTGGATATTGTGTAAAGTAAGTGAAAAGGTCTACTTTAGATAGGTAACCCAATGATTCAGCATCATGTATTAAAAATGCCATCTTTTCCTCACTATATTGTAATGACATCTTTGTCATGTATCAGGTTAACTACAGATGTGTAGGTCGACTTCTGGACTTTTTTCCTATTCTATTGCTATATTTATGTACTTTTGCATTCGTTCAGAAAAGAGTTAACAGAGCAGGTCTGAGAATGTTATCCTTTGATAGGCTTGCACATAAGGACAGCCCTTGGATGGAATGCAGGAATTTAGATCTGGAGAAGGTTCCTACCATTCCCAGAACTGATAGGAGTGTCTCACTGTGCCTAAACTGTTTATACAAACAGTATAGATTATGCTGAACACTTGTTTTCTTTCTAGAGTTTGGAACCTGGGTGTGTACTTTGCAAAATATGAAGCCCCCAATAAAAACTCTGGGTACTGAGTCTCTAAAGAGCTTCCCTAATAGACAATATTTCACATGTATTGTCATAACTTGCTGGGGAAATTAAATGTGTCTCCACTGGGAGAAGACTTTTGGAGGTTTGCACTCAATTTCATCCAGACTTCACCTCACGTGTCTTTTCTCTTGGCTGATTTTGCTTTGTATCACTTCACTGTAATAAATCATATCTATGAGTATGACTATGTCTGGAGTCCTGGGAGTCCTCCTAAACAACCATCAAATCTGAGGATTTTTTACCCTTTGAATTTTCACATAAATCTTAAGATCAACATAATGTTCACAAAACTCAACCTGTAGTTGAATTTTTATTGGTTTTTCATTTGATCTATATATCTATTTGAGAAAATTGGTATTTCTACAGTATTAAGTCCTCCAATCAATTCACATGGTATAGATTGGTCTTCTTTTATTTCTTTCAACTTTCTAAATAATATTTTGTGGGGGTTTTTTGTGAGAAGGTCTTATACATCACTTATTAGACTTGTTACTAGGCATTTGGTGGTTTTGATGCTAATGTAAGTCATATTTTCCATTTTTATTCTCTAATGGCTTTCTACTATTTTATAGAAACATAAATGATTTTTGTATACTGACCTTATATCTAGCAACTTAATAAATTCATTTATTAATTCTGATAGTTTAAACTACAGAGCCTTGTTATCTGTCATGTAAACAATCACATCATCAATAAATAACAACAATTTTGTTAATCTTCCTCTTTGTTTAATGTTCACTTATTTATTTTGAGGAGAAGGGGGCAGAGAGAAAGGGAGAGAGAAAATCCCAAGCAGGCTCTATGCCCAGTACGGGAGCCTAATGCGGTGCTAAACTGCGTGACCACGAGATCACTACCTAAGCCAATATCAAGAATCAGACACTCAACAGACTAAGCCACCCAGGTGCTCCTTTTTCTTCTTTTTTAATCATTGTTATGAGCTGAATTATGTCCTTCCAAAATTCATATGTTTAAGTCCTAACCTCAACCTCGGAATGAGATAGATCCTTTAAAAAAGGTCATTAAGTTTTCAATTTTATGAGGTCATTAAAGTAGACCCTAATCTAATATGACTGCTTATAAGGAAAGAAGATTAGGACACAAGCACACACAGAGGCAAAACCCTGTGAAGACAGAGGGAGAAGACAGCCATCTATAAGTCAGGGAAAGAAACCAATCCTGCTGATACCTTGTTATTGGGACTTCCAACCTCCAGAAATTTAAGGAAATAAATATCTTTTGTTTAAGCTAGTCAGTTTGCGGTACTGTGCAGCTCTAAGAAACAAATACAAATAATGTTTCATAACTTGGTTATACAGTTATAAAGAAGCATGCACTATATGCTAGGCACTGAGCTAATTTATTTTCATACACCATTTCTTTTATTCTCCACAATCTCCAAAAAGATATGTAGTATTGCCTCAATTTTACAAAGGATAAAATAGACCCTAAGAGTTAGTTAAGGAAGGTACCTAAATAAATAGAACTAAACATCATGAACCTGCTGCTTTACTCTTCTGCCTTCTTAGAGTTGTAAAACACAATTATTGTGCCTTCAGTCACTCTTAACTGAAAAAAAAATTTTTTTTCTCAGTAGGGGAACACACACACACACACACACACACACACACACACACACACACACTACAGAGACCTCCAACTCTGGTCCAGACCTATCACACAGAGCTATCTCAAGATATAATCAATATCCAAAGTGGAGTATCAAACAAAATGCGAATCTTCAAAGGATTTCACAAACAAACAGGCACATAACTCTTGAACCCCTCACCTGTCTGTGGACATAAAAGGATAGGAAGAGAGCAGACTGGAAGATTTTAGATGTCAGTGTTCCGTGTCCCCCCTGACATGTGGAGGCATTGGAGGTGCCCATCCCTCTCTTCAAGCCTACTAAGAGGGGTCCAGTGGAATCTCTCAGTTTGGGGTGACAGTGAACTGCTGGTTCTCTGGTTCTAAGCTGGGAAATCTCACGTGACAGAGAAGGGATTCATCAAAGGGGCCAAAGGAATGATGGCTGTGTTAGGCTCTCGGAAGCTGCAAAAGTCATGGCGGCAGAGATGAGTTAATGTTGCCTAAGGACCAGATGTGGGCCTCCCTCATAAGGGTTATTTAGGTCCTAACCAAAAGGACAAACTATAGGGGCAAAAAGACCTCAGCAAAGAGAACCAGAAGCTATAATTCAAGCTCTAGCTGCTTAGGGAATAAGCAACCAGTCAGTTTGAAAATGTATTTGCTGCATGTGAGGGAGCAGGAGAGGTAGGAATATCAAGTACTCACTCAAAAGTCAATGAAAAAATTAGCGTTAAACACCTGCAGGCCCAGAAAATGTTTGGTCACCTCACTACACTACCAGAATAGACTTTTCTGTTCCCCATATTTCCCCTAGCTTTGTTTCTTCTCAGCAAAACACGGGGAAAAGCTAAAAGAAGAGTAAGAAGGCAAAAGAAGAAACCCAACTACCAGCTTCCCCTTCCACCTTGCCCCCACCCAACACCTCAACTTAGGCTTTAGCTGAAGATGGGGGGTAGGTGCCTCACCTTTATATCAGCTAGGACATTTTGACAAAATCAAGATTCTCTGCAATACTTAAGAGCAACTGGAAAAGTCATCTGGGGCAGAGGAAGAACTAATCTCATTCAATAAACTTAACATTTAAGAGATAATTAGAAAGGACAATGAGACACCACTATGCACCCATTACAATGGCTTTCATAAAAAAGACAGGTAAAACCAAGTGTTGGTGAGGATGTGGAGATCAGGAGCCCTCATACTGCTGCTGAGAATATAAAATGTTACAGCCATTTGGGCAACAGCTTGGGAGTTTCTTAAAGAGGTAAACAGTAAACAACCCAGCAATTCCACAAATAAGGTACCTACCCAAGAGAGATCAAAACACATATTCCCACAATTCACACATATTACATGAATGTTCTTAACAACATTATACATAACATAAAAGCCCAAAAGTAGAAACAATCCTATTGTTGATCAACTGATGAATGGTAATGAAAATTGAAACATATCCATACGATGAAATACAATTCAGCAATAAAAAGGAATGAACCACTAGTACATGTGACTGCACTGATGAACGTTATATCAAAACACTCTAAGAGACATGCAAAAGATTACACACTGTATGATTCCATTTATATGAAACGTCCAGAAAGTAGAAATCTATAGATTTTGAAGATTAGTGGTTACCTGGAGTTGAGTGTGAGAGTAAGGACTGAATGCAAATAGGCACAGGGAAACTTGTTGGGATGATGGAAATATTCTAAAACTAGACTGTGGTGATAGCTTCATAATTCTATAAATTAATTTCAAATCACTAAATAACAAATTAGTAGAAGTGTGCATTCACTTACAATGGGTGACTTTAATGGCATGTAAAAGTTATACCTCAATAAAACCGTAAAAAAAAAACTAACAACAACATAGAATCAGATGGGGATTTACAGATAAAAAAATGTATGACAATATATTGATAATTGCTGAAGCTGGATGATGGATAATGCGGTGTCATTATACTATTTCTTCTACTTTCATGTACATTTGAAATTTTTCAAAATAAAAAGTTTTAATAAAGTAATGAGAGATTAAATTAAAACTGCTTTATAAAGATGTTTTCCTAAGTATTTGATATAGCTCAATTGTTACACTTACCTTTAATTTTCAAGCCATTACATTAAATGTGGCAGTACTGAACAGAAAACTGGCCAAGAAGATGCAAATGACTTCTGTGTTAGCTAGATCTGTATTTATATGTTGTATCTAACAACTTTAATAGGCCTAACTCAAAAATCATGGTGTCAAGAAGTCAAATAGTTAAAAGAGACTTAGAGAGATCGCCAGATGACCTCTGCTTCTGAAAGGGTCTCACACAATAAAGCTATCTTTTCCTTTTTAAATATTTAGAGATGTACATGGGAGAGTTATTCAAAATCCCTTTGGTATTTTATTTTAGGTCAACACAATCTGGCTGTTTTGATGAATTATCTTCCTTCAATACGTTGATGGCCAAGTCAAACAATGAATATTAGGAAGCCAGAAGTAACTTATGCATCCATTTTACATCTGGCTTTTATTTTTTTTTTCAACGTTTATTTATTTTTGGGACAGAGAGAGACAGAGCATGAACAGGGGAGGGGCAGAGAGAGAGGGAGACACAGAATCGGAAACAGGCTCCAGGCTCTGAGCCATCAGCCCAGAGCCTGACGCGGGGCTCGAACTCACGGACCGCGAGATCGTGACCTGGCTGAAGTCGGACGCTTAACCGACTGCGCCACCCAGGCGCCCCTACATCTGGCTTTTAATAAGCTAATAGGAAGGAAGGAAAGGAAAACTATCAAAAAAAAAATCAAACACATTTATTATGAAGTTTTCAGGAGACTTTACGATATTATGATACCCAACTGGTGCGTGGGACAGATGTACGAGAACCAGTAGTTGGTATCAAGAAAGGGACTTATCTGGAGGGTTTGCCACAGAACAGCTGGCAGCTAAGGGAGCACCATCTGTTGGAAAGAAGAAATGTCAATCACCAATAAAGCATTTTTGATATATGAAAAAAATGTTTTTAAGTCTTTCCAAAGTACTTGATAAAGAATCTTGTTAAGAGTTAGAAGCTTCAAGTTCAGTGGAACAAGTACTAAATTGTGTATATACATCATATCTCCCATACAATCTTTTTGTAAAGGTTGAGCTGTTATATACACACACATTAAATTTACATTATTTTATAATTATTTTTATCTATGAAATTAAAAAAAATCTTCATTAATGTTTGTAGCCTTGTAGATATCTTTGAAATGTCACAACCTTTACTTCCTTCCACTGCCTTAAAACTCTGAAACAACTACACATAGCCACACAGAATCTGTTCCCATGACTTCCTGGAAGTTTCTGATCTTGATAATTATCATACTCCTACAAACCACTGCCAGGTTTGAAAGAACCGACAATAAATTTTGTGTAGTATATTAAAATCCCCTATCCAAACAAATCAATTTAAACATAAACAGACATTCCCACTGTAATACCAATCCTTACTTAGGAAAGATGTCATGCTTATTTTGTATTTTGAATAAAATTCCTGGCCTGTTATAATGCATAAACATCTAAATACCAGAATATCTGGTACTTTTACTTGAGTTCAATAGGCATAAGGTATTCTTCCTCAACCTCTCAAGTTTCCTAAAAACTCAGCGCTTCTAAAATCATTATCTGTGCTGGGGCGCCTGGGTGGTTCAGTCGGTTGAGTGCCTAATTGTTGATTTGGGCTCAGGTCACGATCCCGGTGGGATGGAGCCCCACATCAGGCTTCATGCTCAGCAGGGAGCCTGCTTAAGATTTTCTCTCTCTCTCTCTCTCTCTCTCTCTCTCTCTCTCTCTCTCTTCTTCTCCCCGACTCATGCTCTAAAATAAAAAAATTAAAAATTAAAATCATTTTCTGTGCTAAAACAGATAAAACATGGGTAGTTCCAGCCATGGGCACAGAAAGTTCTCCAGTCCTTTCCTGGAAGATATCATCTATCATTCAAAACAAGATATTTTTAAAAATATGTCTGGCACATAGTATTTCTAAAGCTAGTAATTCCTGCCCTTCAAATTTGTGAGCACTACGTTCGTAATTAGTTTTGAAAAAAAACAAAAAGTCTTATAGGAGAGTCAAAGTTCATATACTACAAAAAGTTCAGGCACCTTTCATACTAAAGAAACATATATAAAATCTTCCCATGATGTTATGTATAGTTTCTGGATCCAGTTTGCTAACCATTGTCTAACTCCTTGCAATTGTGAACTTTCAGATGCACTGTAGTTTCCTCTGTTCAATTATCCACTTAGTTCAGCTTCGGAAGGACTTATTTGAATCACTGAAAGACCTGTGAGGGTGTAACTTTCCATGATCTAAAAATGGAGACCTGGGGTAGGATGTCTTATAGCAAAAGAAAAGAAGCAAAAATTGATGTAGAGTATCCAACCGTTGCCAACTCCAGTCAAAGACTTCAACTATCTGGAACATATAACATCCTTCTCTCTTTGCTTGGCAGACACTGCTACTAAGAACTGAGCCTTGGCCTAGCCTGAATATCCAGTTCAACAAGTGCTCAAGGACATATGTCTCCAAAAGGGACAGATAAGACAATTCTTTGTGGGGAAGGAAGGAAATGACTACTTATTTCTAGATTTAATTTTTTTATTTTGAAAAAAAAAATTTAATGTTTATTTGTTTTTGAGAGAGAGGCAGAGAGAGAGGGAGACACAGAATCAGGAGCAGTCTCCAGGCTCTGAGCTGTCAGCAGAGCCTGATGCAGGACCTGAACCCACAAACTGTGAGATCATGACCTGAGCTGAAGTCGGATGCTTAACCGACTGAGCCACCCAGGTGCCCCTCCAGATTTAATTTCTATCTTTGTAAACATTTTCTAGTATAGGCAATAAATTATTACAGTAATTGATAATCAAATAAATATATATATATGGGAGATGAAAGCAAATAAATTGTATGTTTCACCAATAGAAGAAATCAAAGAAGTTTAGAGTCCACTATTTTACAAAAATTATAATTGTTACAGAAAATAAAATCTAATTGCTATCACTATTCTAGAATTTCTCTAAAATATTGCATCTTCTACTCAAAACAGACAAATAGGGGTGCCTGGGTAGCTCAGTCGGTTAAGCATCCCACTCTTGGTTTCAGCTCACATCATACATCGTGCTCTGTGCTGACAGTGCAGAACCTGCTTGGGATTCTCTCTCTCCTTCTTTCTGCCACCCCCCACCCCTCCCGATGCGCGCGCGCTCTCTCTCTCTCTCTCTCAAAATAAATAAACTTTTAAAAAAGTAAACAAACAAAAAATACTTGATTTACTACTATACTTCCTGGTCCGAAAGAAGAGCTTCCTTATTTCTACGTTCATGACCAATATAATAATGACTATGTTAAAATTCTGTTTTTTTCTCTCAACCTTAAATCATATTTCTCATTTAGTGACTATAACTATGAATAGGCATTTGGGAATACTTCATTCTTTAAATAATTATATCATCAACATTACTAGGAAAAAGATTTGATTTACAGGATTTTATTTACCAGGGTCTCACCTATTTACATATGAATTTGGATGGCTATTAGTGCTACCCACCAAATACTTCTAGTTCTCTGCCTTCTGGGCACAAGATAGGACTACACTTCCTAGTAAGGGGGGAATATGAACTAATCCAGCCAGTGGATTATAAGCAATGTCACTTCCTTTCTGGAGCATTGGATGGTGTAAGTGAGACCTTCCAGGGTCCTCCCTTTTCTTCCTTTAGCATAGTGACCAGGTTTCCCAGTCAGCCTGAATACCTGAATGACCCCTACCAGCAAAGCCCCTCTGCCAACCTGCTAGGACACAAACCATGACTAAGAAAAAAATCTTCGTTGAGGGCTGTTTGCTACCAGAGCATGATCTGGGCTGCCCCAAATGACATCCTAAGGAGTAACAGAAATTAAATTCAAAACCCAGTAAGTCATAACTCAAAGTTTTGGTTAATAAGCTTTTGTATATCACAAGAAATCCAGCCTTAACATAAAAACTATAGGAAGTTCTCTATTAATAAATTCCCTCAAGATAAGTTGGTCCTACCTATTCCTATAGTTTTGAAAGGAGTCTTTTAAATTTCAAAAAGGAGTCTTTGCTCCTTTTGAGGTGCCATGTTATTCTGGTCAGAGGGCAAAAAGCAGAAAACTGTTCTCTTCCACCTGTCTTGGAATATTCCACCTTGAGACCTAACCTCTCAAGGTGACAGCTGGTAACATTGGCAGAACCAGTTATTCTTCCAATTTTTCCTTAATTTCACTTGAAGTGAAAGGAGAATTAATATGATATAATCAATTCCCACCGTTCCCCAACCCATCTATATTTCACAAGGGATTGGTGTCCAAACATATTCCCATACTGTTCTATTTTCCTCCTAAGCGACTATGATGTTTTCACCCCAGTAGAATACAAAAGAAGAGATCTACTCCAAACTATTCCCAAAGGCCTCTCTCGGGCAGAGGAAGCAGGTGGTTGAGTGTGTGAGTATTCAACTCAGAATCTCTGTGTTCAAGTCACACCTCTGTCACCAACGAGCTGAACGACTATGCAAGCAGCTAACTTCTGTCAGCCTCTATTTCCTCACCTATAAAATGAGAATAATAGTGGCATTGCCTCTCTGGAGCTTGTCAGTTCTTAAGAGTCGTGACATCTAAAAACAATTCAACAGCTGAGTTCCATCGGTGGAAGGATAATCTGTTTATGGATATTTATGAATCAACACTGATTTGCTGTCACCTCTTAACAGTTTTAGATAAATTAGTTTTGACACTGCTCTATGGTTTCTAGTTTCTATTTCCCCTAATTTTTCTCATCTTCATTTACAGAACCAGAGACTCAAGTTTATGCCACACAATTAGCAGAAGCCAAGCCAAAGCAAACTTGTAAGCTTCTTCCTCTCCACCTCATACATTTCCCTCCTCCTCTAGGCGCTTTCCTTTTCTTGCATTCAATTTCAGGCACCGGCAGTCACCTGAAGTTTGTTGTTTCTTCCACTGCCATCCATTACTTTTACATCTTAGGATATGGCTTTCCGTATTAACCAGCTTGCCAGTCAACTGTGTGTGTGCAGAAATGAAGGGCCTATACTGCCTCCCATGGTGACTTTCTGTCCCCTACATCACTAAACAGAAAAGAAATTCTATAGTACAGGTTTTCGAACAGATAAAAAGGGAGAGCAGTATTTTGGGAAAAGCACACTTGAATCACGTTTTGCAAACCACTGCTTTCACAGCCCGTAAACTGAGGACCAAAGACCTTGGCCAGGAACCAGGGCTGAAATAAAATTCTGCACCAATTACTGGTGAAAACGAAAAGAACGACCCCAATAACTTTCTGCAAAAACTTTTTTTTTTTTAAGGGGCTGGAAAATAATGTTTGATGTCTGCCTACCAAAGGTAACGTCTGAAATTTATGTTGACAGCCTTGAGCTTCAATCTGTCGAAGGAAATGAAGGGAAAGTGTGCATGCGTGTTGGTTTTCAAATAAACACTGTATTGGAGCATAGGTGAAGAAGCAACGAAAAAACACGGAGTCGTTTCTGAGGATGACACACGACGGCAAGAATTGCGAGGCGGGAGGTCTATGCCTACCGTGAGAAGACACAGCGGGGTCTCAAGCTACACCACCCAGAACGTTCCACGGAGCCAGGGATGACGTCAAGGACTCCGACTGCTGCTGCCTCTTTCCACAGATGTCTACCTGAATGAGCGTGAGGCAATCCTGGATACACTTCGGGCCAGAAGGAACTGGCCCTGCAGACGAAGGCAGATGAGAAGCAGGAGGGGGGTGCCCAGGCATGCGCAGCAGGATGAGCGGCACAGAACCAGATGGGGGCTTCCTGGAGAAGGAGGCAGCCATCAAGAGCCGGTCCCTCCACCCCTTCTCGCCCAAGACCGCCTCAGGGAACGGCCCCGAGGATACGCGACCCAGGACCACTACAGGGCCTGCAAGCAAGGACAACGACAAGGCGCTGCCCAGCCCCTGGATCCCATCACTGACTCCGGAGGCCGAAGCCCCCAACCGGGAGAAGCCGTCGCGTACAGCGATCCACCCACTGCGCATGTCAGCCGGGATGCGCAAGCGCCTCTCTGCTCCAGGGCTCTGGGCCCCAAGGGGACGCATCACGCACTGTGAGCGCTGCGCGTGCGCAGTGACCCACCACACCCTGAGCTGCTGCGTGCCTGGCGCCGTGCTGCAGTCCTCCGGGGCCAAGGTCGCCCTTGGGCCCACGGAGTAGCTGACTTGGAAGGACATATTGGACCCCAAAACGGACGGTGACACCATTGTGCCACAGTGGGGCGACTTGGGCTTCGGGGCTCCTGAATGAAGCTGTGGGCCGACAGCTCGCGGCCGCTGGTGCACGCCTGCATGCGCATAAACGGCCTTGGACGTGACTGACTGGGTGGCACCTTCATGCTCCGAGCACTGGAGCCGTGGGGACGCGGCGGGCTAAGGAGGCCGGGCCATGCACTCTGCAGTGACTCCAGTTTGAAGGCGTGGGCTAAGCATGTTTAATGTGGTCTCACTTTAAGAGTAAAACCTGAATTGAACGCGTACACACAGATGCAAAGATCACTGTGGACTAGTGAAGAATTTACGGTTCTGTGATGGGTTGTCCTGTTATCATTTTTTTGGTTTGGTTTTTACGTGGAAAACGTGACATTTTCAGGGAGGAGAGCCTGGATAGGAGGGAGATTCAGGAAAGAGGAATCAAAACAAGACTGGAAACTCCCCTAAATGTTCAAGCATCTCAAAACACACGGAGGCAGCAGCAGCGGAGAGATCAAGGCAGGCTTTCCCGTGAGTCATGTGTTTCTCTGTGATCACAACAGAATTTCCTGTTGGGAGTCAAGAGTGCATTCAGGGTGGAGTTCATGAGAAAACCTGTCTTAGTCATGAAATACCAATTTTCAACTCTTTAATACAGCCAAGCCACATTCTGGAAGATTACCATGTACAGAGTTTACCAAAAGATTCTTGAAGAAGTTTAAATTTTTGATATTAGAATAATTCATCTTGTCAAAACAAAGCCACCAGTTAACCTATTGTGTACCTATTACACAAATACAGTTGGGTTAAGCACAGAAGGAGGTACAGGGAAGCCTGGATGGCTCCTTGGTTGAGCGTCTGACTCTTGATTTTGCCCAGGTCGTGATCCCAGGGTCCTGGGATTGAGCCCACATTGGGTCCATGCCGAGTGTGGGGTCTGCTTAAGATTCTCTCTCTCTGCCGGGCTCCTGCGTGCATTCTCTCTCTCTCTCTCTCTCTCTCTCTCTCTCTCTCTCACAATAAAAAAAAAAAAAAAAAAAAAAAAAAGGAGGGGGGAAGAGGGTTACAAAATTAATACAATGTATGTCCACTGCCCTGAAAAAGCTTTTGGAAGATCTGATAGGTGTGGGATCTGAGATCAGCAGTTTAAGGATTGGGCAGACAGCCGGGATGAAAGGCATTGGATCTAACTTGCTCTTTGCAGCTCCCATGGAATTACAAAGTCCATCAGACCCTCTGAGCCTATCCGCTCTGCCTGCTGATCCCCTGGTTTGCTTTCCCAGCAGAGAAGGACGTGTAGTTCAGCTGTCAACCACCCAGGGCCAGCCTTAAATGCATTGACCTGCTTAGATGACAAAATGGATGTTGGAGAGCTCCCTACCCAAAAATACCGACTCCTGGCTTGTTAGGGAATCTGAGGCTCTATAATTAGAGAATTTCTCCTGTGTAGACAGTGTGAGAAAATAGAGCTTGCACTTGTATGTCAGGCAGACCTGAGCTCATATCTCAGCTCTTCTGCATGCTATGGACCTTAAGCAAGTCACTTGTTTTGTGAAGCCCTATTTACACATCTGTTAAATGGGGATAGTGTACATGAAAGCGGTGAGATAATAGGAACTCAGTACATTATTTCCTTACTTCCTTTTGAAAATCTAGTGTTGTAGAGACTATAAAGCTGTCCTAAGCTCTTATGATCTGGCAATTGAATGTCTCTGTAGGAAAATTAATTACCACCTTCAGCTGTAATACAGAAGATTGGTGCTACAACCACTCAAGTATGCAATGCCTTTGGCAAAGATTTCTCTGTTGTGATCTTCCCCGCTTATTCTCACAATGTTCATTTTGCTAGACTATCCTGGACAGCAAGGACTATATCTTATTCATTTTTGTATTCCTGATGCATGGCATAGAAGGTGCTCTGTAGATGGCTGTTGGATAAGAGACTAAATGAATGAACAAATTTTCTAGGGAGAAGAGAAGAAAGGCAATGTTGGCTAGAAGGGGAACATACCCAGGACTAAGAAGGGAAGGTGAGAGGGCCTCAAAACAAAACTGTCTTGTTGCCTAATTTTAAATTATATCTAGAATCAGAACTGCTGATGCTTTAGAGAATAAATTACTCCTCCAGCTCCCCTCCCTGACAGCCGCATGTACAGTTACAGCTTCTGCCATTGCTGCTAGTGATAATGATCCTATGGGAAAGGATTAGAAAACCACCTTTTCTTAAAATGGCTTTGGCAATTTTTACAGCTATTTTTCTGCTGCATTTAGGAAGGGCTGATACCTATTTTTCAGCTACACTTCAATATCTTAAGTAAGTATGTATCAGGTCTGACTGACTTTGATCCAAATATGGCTTCTCTGAAGGGGACATGAAGGGTATGTGTCAGGTTTCATGAACTTGCCCACTGCTCCTGAACACCTGCGCTGGCCCAGGTACCTACACAGGCTGAGTTGTGCCTGGCACTGAATGCCAACACCTCATTTTATTTGTAACAGTAACTCCCACAGTGAGACACTACGTCCCAAAACAGAATCACTGCAACCAAAGCAGGTGAGCCTAGAGGACTTATCACTATCGGCACTCTGTGCTAAACATGAAATTTTTCTCTTTGAACCCCCAGATTCTCCACTAAGAATGGATCACCAAGCAGACCACAACTTTCCTCAAAAAAATGTTATTTCAGTCACCTTCTTGCCCCACCTGGACACTGGTTCATCCACAATCTCCTCTTCATTTTAAATTTTAGAGAACAGGTTAGGTGGGTGGGGAGTCTCTGAACTCTTTATGCAAATTAGCCCAACCCCTCCCCAGAGGACTACACACCTAGAGGAGAGGCAGGTTTTGCTAAGCTCTAGCAGAGTATCTAAAGGTACCTAATTATACACTGTTGTGTAACGACAGTGTTACAGAGGTGACCATAAGAAGACATATCCAAGACCGAAGGACAAAAACGTTCTGCTCATAGCAGCCTTTTCTTCCTGAATGTATATAGGGAACAGTCAGTGGATAACCCTAGTAAAGCACCAGCTAATATATATAATACTGCAGGGGCACCTGGGTGGCTCAGTCAGTTAAGTGTCCAACTTGAATTTGGCTCAAATCATGATCTCACAGTTTGTGGGATCGAACCCGACTTAGGATTCTCTCTCTTCCTCTCTCTCTGCCCCTCCCCCACTCCTGTGCATAGCTTGCACGCCAGCTCTCTCTCTCTCAAAATCAATAAACAAACATTTTTTTTAAAGTACTGCAGATATACATAAGATGTAATGCAGGCCACAAATGAAACCCCACATGTAATTTAAAATTTTCTAGCACCCATATTTAAATAAGTAAAAAGAAAAAAGGTATAATTGATTTTCATAATTTACTTAATGCAGATTTCCAATGTATTAGTATTTCAACATACAATCAATATAAAAATATTGAGATCTTTCACATGATTTTTTTCATACTAAGTCTTCAGAGTCCAATGTATGTTTTATACTTAGAGTACTTCTCAGTTCATAACCAGCCATATTAAATGTTCAAAGCCTCATGTTGTTACTAGCTACCATAATAGAGCAGCTCTAGATTTTTTTAAAAATCTGTATTCCATTGGGTCGTCTGGGTGGCTCAGTCAGTTGAACGTCCGACTTTGGCTCAGGTCATGATCTTGCGCCTCATTTTTTTTTTTTTAATCTGTATTCCATTACACAGACCAGATCCAATGTCTCAGCAAAGTGATCTTAGGAGTTCATGTACTGACATGTGCCATCTGGTCAAAACACATAACTATAATAAAATAGGAAATGAATGTGACTATATGAATGCTTCTCTAACATAATACTATTTCTAGCTCAACTCCAAAGCCAAGATTTACCCTAATAGAAACAACACTAAAAACATTTCCATTAAAAACAGGAAAAGGACAAGGGTGTCCTTTACCACAATAATTATTTAACACAGTACTGGAGGTACTAAACGGTCCAATTACACAAGAGGAAAACATAGTAAGCCCTTTAAAATTATCATTATTTGAAGATTATATAATTATTGACCCATAAAACCTGAGTGAATCAACTATAAAGCTATTTAAAATAAGAGAAAGCAATAGGTTGACTAGATACAAAAATTAATATGCAGAAATCAATAGAATTGATACATACAAACAACAACCCTTCAGAAGCTATCATGGAATAAATAGTCCCATTAAAATAACAAACAAAAATAAAATACTTAGGAATTAATGATGAAGTGCACAAGACCTACATGAAGAAACTCTTAAAACACTATAAGAGATTAAAAGAAATATTGAAAACAAAGGCAAACCACGTTCACAGGTAGGAAGTGTCAATATCATACAAAAAAACCCCATAATTCTCTATTAGATTAAAGAGATGTAAGAGAAATGACATAATTTTGCAAGTGGGGACACAGGGTTGGAATGCATACCTACCTGAACATGAATGACAAAGACAGGATGAATCATCTGCTCCCCTCCATCCCATGCCTGGGGGCCTAATTCTGATTACAAAAAAAAAAAAAAAAAAAAAAAAAAAAGTCAGGCTGTATGCCCTCCATTCTTCTGGTTGCCTGTGTATGATGACAAAAGAATATGCACCTTTTCCCAAGTTCTATCTCTGCTCTAGCAGTGAATCCACGTAGTGAGATGAATGTAAGGAAAAAGATCAAGCTGTAGAAGCTAAAGAGGTCAACCCTAATCCCAATGCTCCCACTTAGAAACTGTTAACTTTATATAACTCACTTACCTCTCTGAGCCTCAGCTTCCTTATCTGTAAAACAGAGATTAAAACGAGCCTGCCACTTACTTCACAGGGTTGTTGTGAGGATGGGAACTGAGGTTTGAAAGAGCTTGGGACCATAAAACTCTTCACTGCTATGTAGTTTATTATCCGACAAGATGAATCCATGTGCCAATTCATGTTTAAGTGACCATCATTAACACAGCTCTAAGCCTGACATAAATAAAATCAATGTAAGCTAATTCCTCAGGGTTGTTTATTTTTAAGAAGCTTCAAGGAATAGACCTTCTCTGGAGTGAGCCATTCCCAACCTCTTGAAAGGCTGCCAGCTGTGGTTTCAAATAATTACCCAGAAACATTTGGATTTTCTTCTTCCTCTCCTGTTGTCCTTTTCTCCGAGAAAATGCAGAATTGTTTACCAAAGAGTGGATGTGAAACACACTGAAGCCACTCATTTGTATAGAATATATGTGTCCTTGACTCGCCACTTGGAAGAGAGCTGTGTCACCAGCATCAGAGTAGGCCCACAAGTGAGACCTAAAATTTTTGTTGCCTTGAAGTCTCCAGATTTTGGGGTATATTTGATTCCACAGCACAGTCTTTCCAGTCCTGCCTCCTACCACTTGGGTTTTATAAATGAAGCGGTGATCAAAGAGAGGACTTAAGAGCTCCAGATCTTGCACGTTGGAACAGATCCGTGAGATAGCCAAGTCTGAAGTATGACCACCTCTACAGGTTGCTGACAGGAAGTGGGGACATATAGAACTCTGATGACGAGTAGAAGCTTTTTAAAAATTTCTTAAGGGAGGCCGTTTTTCAAGATCTATTCAGAAAATTTCTGCATAAATGGCCATTATCACATAAGGGATAAAATTAGATTTGGTAACTAGGGAAAAGTCAGACTAACAATGGGTGGGTGGAGACATTTGTGACTCAGTGTATAAAATCTTTTCTTTAGGAGATTGTCTATGGATGATGCCTTACATTTTGGACATAGCAAAATAATAGATGTGAAATTCGGCCCACATCTTTCATACATATGATTGAGTGAAGCTATCGTTTAGAAGAGCCAGTGAGACTTAACCGAGGTCCACACCCCCTTCCCACCATGTGGCTTAAGGGACATTAAGCTGAAATGGGGGGACAAAGGGACAAAGAGCTGAACTATGGAAGGAAATGACAGGATGACAGGATTTCCTATAAAGTGCATGAACAAAGCAATAATACACAAGGTATCTTTATAAACAGCACTAGTAAATTTTACATAAATGCCTGACATCACCTTTTGTGCTTTTGAACTATTTCAGTTACAGTAACATCAGAGACAGCAGCCAAAAACATTTGCTATAATTTCAAAATGCATTCCTATTCATGTGAATCAATGCATGAAAATCAATGCACACCTCACATTCAGGAACACTCAGAAATTGTATGCACAGACACCACACAGAGAGGAAGAATACACATGTCTTATCTCATTTTCTTTAAAAATGTTATATTTTGAGAGCACCAGCAAATGCATATAGCCTTGGGAAGGAAACAGCAGGCTTCCTTAAGCAATTATGAAATTCAAGTCACCAAATTAGCATACCTAAATCATGCAAGTCAGAATAACTTCACTGAGATTTGTCCTAAATAATTAATAAATTACTTTGTGATATTAAAGAATTATTTCATTACTTCACCATTAAAATTCATGGATGCCTCTATTATGTATATTAAACGTTTTAATTTTAAATTATTTAACTCTTAGATATAGGGGAAATAATATTGTATCCTGTATTCTCAAAAAAAATTTCCCTTTATATTACTTTAATCACCTAATGGCTCTTGAAGAAAGCAATTTCCTACAACATTTTATTCTACTCAAAATGCTTTTCCTGTACTTTATCTAGAATGTACTTTATGATGTCTCTACACCAATGTGGGAATGACTGAAAGACAAGACACTGATGAGTAAGAGAAAGAGAAATCATAAACCTTTAAGAACTTGAGTTTGTTTGTTTGTTTGTTTTTAATGTTTATTTTTGAGAGCGAGACAGAGACAGAGACAGAGTGCGAGCAGGGGAGAGGCAGAGAAAGAGGGAGACACAGAATCCGAAGCAGGCTCCAGGCTCTGAGCTGTCAGCACAGAGCCCGATGTGGGTCTCAAACCCACAAAAACACAAGGTCATGATCTGAGCTGAAGTCAGATGCTGAACTGACTAAGCCACCCAAGCGCCCCAAGAATTTGAGGCGTGAAGAACACACATCAGAACAACATGAAAACTATTTTTAAAAACACGTGAGTCCCATCCTCTGAGATTCTAGTTCACCACAAATCTTACTGGTGGGCACATGCTTCTTTTTCACATTAGCTATCAGAACACTTGGGACCTCTGTCTGTCAAGTAGATAGAAGCAGGTGGCATAGTGTGTGCATCACACATGGACATGGCCTGGACATTGTGGGTGGACATCCCCAGCCCTGCCGTATTTTTCTGTCTACATTTTTCATTTGCCTCATTGTTTGTACTTACTTTTAGTTCATCTTGCTAAATTGTGCATATCTTTAGAAGTAGATTTGAATTCCTTTCACAATGTGAAGAATTTTAAGTGAGTGAATAATAATGGGGAAGGATAAATCTTTTAATAGGGAAATTTTATATTTTGTACCCTTTCCCCATTTAGCCCATCCCCCCTCCCACTACCCCTCCAGTAACTCTCAGTTTGTTCTCTATATTTATGAGTCTCTTCTGTTTTGTCTCCCTCCCTGGTTTTTTATTATTTTTGTTTCCCTTCCCTTATGTTCATCTGTTTTGTCTCTTAAAGTCCTTATATGAGTGAGGTCATATGATTTTTGTCTTTCTCTGACTGACTAATTTCACTTAGCATAATACCCTCCAGTTCCATCCACATAGTTGCAAATGGCAAGATTTCATTCTTTTTGATTGCCAAGTAATACTCTGTTGTATATATATGCCACATCTTCTTTATCCATTCATCCATCGATGGACATTTGGGCTCTTTCCATACTTTGGCTATTGTTGATAGTGCTGCTATAAACATGGGGCTGTATGTGTCCCTTCAAAACAGCACACCTATATCCCATGGATAAATGCCTAGTAGTGCAATTGCTGGGTCATAGGGTAGTTCTATTTTTAGGTTTTTTTGAGGAACCTCCATACTGTTTTCCAGAGTGGCTGCACCAGCTTGCATTGCCACCAACAATGCAAAAGAGATCCGCTTTCTCCGCATCCTCACCAACATCTGTTGTTGCCTGAGTTGTTAATGTTAGCCATTCTGACAGGTGTCAGGTGGTATCTCATTGTGGTTTTGATTTGTATTTGCCTGATGATGAATGATGTGGAGCATTTCTTCATGTGTTGGTTGGCTATCTGGATGTCTTCTTTGGAGAAGTGTCCATTCATGTCTTTTGCACATTTCTTCACTGGATTATTTGTTTTTTGGGTGTTGAGTTTGAGAAGTTCTTTATAGATTTTGGATACTAACCCTTTATCTGATGTTATTTGCAATATCTTCTCCCATCCTGTCAGTTGCCTTTTCTTTTAGTTTTGCTGATTGTTTCCTTTGCTGTTCAGAAGCTTTTTATTTTGATGAGGTCCCAGTAGTTCATTTTTGCTTTTGTTTCCCTTGCCTCTGGAGACGTGTTGAGTAAGAAGTTGCTGCAGCCAAGATCAAAGAGGTTTTTGCCTGCTTTCTCCTTGAGGATTTTGATGGCTTCCTGTCTTACATTTAGGCCTTTCATCCATTTTGAGTTTATTTTTGTGTCTGGTGTAAGAAAGTGGTCCAGGTTCATTCTTCTGCATGTTGCTGTCCAGTTTTCCCAGCACCACTTGCTGAAGAGACGTCTGTATTCCATTGGATATTCTTTCCTGCTTTGGCAAAGATTAGTTGGCCATACGTTTGTGGGTCCATTTCTGGGTTCTCTATTCTGTTCCGTTGATCTGAGTGTCTGTTCTTGTGCCAGTACCATACTGTCTTGATGGTTACAGCTTTGTGGTATAGCTTGAAGTCCGCGATTGTGATTCCTCCTGCTTTAGTTTTCTTTTTCAAGATTGCTTTGGCTATTCGGGGTGTCTTCTAGTTCCATAAAAATTTAGGATTATTTGTTCTAGCTCTGTGAAGAATTCTGGTGTTATTTTGATAAGGATTGCATTGAATATGTAGATTGCTTTGGGTAGTATTGACATTTTAACCATATTTGTTCTTCCTATCCAGGAGCATGGAACCTTTTTCCATTTTTTTGTGTCTTCTTCAATTTCTTCCATAAGCTTTCTATAGTTTTCAGCATATAGATTTTTCACCTCTTTGGTTACATTTATTCCTAGGTATTTTATGTTTTTTTGTGCAACTGTTGGTGTATAGGAATGCAACCATTGTTGGTGTATAGGAATGCAACGAATTTCTGTGCATTGATTTTATATCCTGCAACTTTGCTGAATTCATGAATCAATTCTAGCACCCAGGTGGAATCCTGGGTTTTCCATACAGAGTATCACGTCATCTGCAAAGAGTGAAAGTTTGACCTCCTCCTGGCCGATTTGGATGCCTTTTATTTCTTTGTGTTGTCTGATTGCAGAGGCTAAGACTTCCAATACTATGTTGGATAACAGTGGCGAGAGTGGACATCCCTATCTTGTTCCTGACCTTAGGGGGAGAGCTGTCAGTTTTTCCCCATTGAGGATGATATTAGCATTGGGTCATTCATATATGGCTTTTATGATCTCGAGGTATGATCCTTCTATCCCTACTTTCTTGAGAGTTTTTATCAAGAAAGAATGCTGTATTTTGCATGACCTTTTCTTCTCATTTTAGAGTTCCAGCTGGTGGTATTTGCTTCTCACTCCATCAACCCCATTCTTGGGACAGGATGTCCTATCCATCACTTACACACAGAATAAACTCAAACAATGTGCTACTCCTCCCAAGGGCACTAACCTTTTCTCTAACTGCAAAATAAGATTTATTACCTCTCAAATCAATTTCAGATATCAAGGAAATGGGAGAAAGTGAAGGAAGTAATCAAAGATAGAAAGGTGTTTTCCCAATTCTGTGAAAATTATACTACCCACCCAGGATTATTTCTACTCAGGATAGTTTAAAGGAAAATGTTAGGGTTTCAGTAACAATTTTAATGTATTGCTTTATTGATAACCTTCTACACATCATGTGAAGAGCCAAACTAATAAAGATGCTGAAGAGAGAATAAAAGAGAGTAGTGTGGAAATTGGAAGACAATCTGAAGGGAGTTAAATGGCCACTGACTGTCCATTTATATGGAAGGGAGGTAGAAGCAAAGGTTAGGCAAAAATAATTTGATTGTTGTTAGTCTGGGATAAGAGTTTGAGGGTGGACCTTAAATCACAGGCCATTTGTGTGAGAAGCTATGAGGGCATTTAATGCTTGCTCTGCATTTTGGAGGGAATTTTGCCCTTTGTTTGGACTCCCGTATGTGAACATAGAATATCACTGTCCCTGTTATGGATTGAATTACACCCTCCCCCAAAAGATGTTGAAGTCCTAACCCAAAGTACCTTAGTTAGAAGTAGGTGAACTTATTTAGAAATAGGGTCTTTGCAGATATAATCAATTTAAAATGAGGCCATGCTGGATGACTGGTGTCTTATAAGAAGAAGGAAATTTGGGCTATTATGAACGGTGCTTCTATGAACATTAGTGGATTTATTAGTTTTTTAATCTTTTTTTAACCATATGAGTACATGTAGGTTCATGAAAAATTAGAATAATACAGCAGAGATTATGAAAGGGTGTTTGTAGACTATGGAGTCAGGCCACAATGCTGCACTGACAAGAAAGCAATGTCACAGAGGGATCACACAACACTTCCCAGACTTGCAAGTTCTTCATAGGAAAGGCCATCTTTGTTTTCTTTGTTTGTTTGTTTTAATATGGAATGCTTCACACGTTAGCATGTGCAGGGGCCGTGCTGAGTTTCTTTATATTGTTCCAATTTTAGTAGATGTGCTGCTGAAGAGAGCACCACAGCAAAGCCTATCAATGAAACCCACTAAACCTGGTAGTACGGCAAGTATGTGGGGGTCTAAGCAACAAATCACCTAGCACATATAAAATATTTACCAGAAAAAAAGGAGGGTCAAAAATCTAGCCCTAAAGCAAGTTTGTATTCCAGAAGGCTGAAGTCGTACAGACTATATTCTCTGACCGAAATGACATTAAGATGAAAGTTAATAACAAACCATATGTAAAAGTTAACCATCTATTGAAAAGTAATAAATATGCTTCCAAATAACCTATGACTCAAAAAAGAAATCAAAAAGGAAATTAGAAAGTATTTGTAACTGTGTGATAATAAAAACATATCAAAATATGTATCAAAAATGTTTAGCATTTAAAGCAACACTTATAGTCTTTATTATATCAGAAAGGAATTAGGTGGAGGGGGTGCCTGGATGGTTCAGTCGGTTGAACGTCTGACTTAATTTCAGCTCAGGCCATGATCCAGGCAAAGCCCTATGTTGGGAGCCTGCTGAAGATTCTCTCTCTCTCTTTCTCTCTCTCTCTGCCCCTCTCCCCTGCTCGTGCTCTCTCTCTCTGTCTCTAAAATAAAAAATAAAGAAAGAAATAAAGAAGACAGAAATTAAGTTGAAAGGCAATGAGCTGAACATCTATCTCAAGAAACTAGAAAAAGAACCAAAAAATCTACAAAAAGTAAAAGAAAGTTAATAATAAAGACAAAAGGCTAATAAGTAATATATAATAGAGAATCAAGAGAAACAAAAGGTTGTGTTTTGGAAAGATTAAGAAAAGTGAGAAATACTTGGGAAAACTGTTAAGGGGGAATAAAAAGAAGGCACAAATGACCAATACAAAGAATGTAAGGAAGACATAACTACAGATTCCACCAACATTAAGAACATAATCAGAAGATATTATTAATAGCCCCACGCTCATGATGTTGAGAATTTTGATAAAAATGGATGAAATTCCAGCAAAATAAGCCTTACCAAAATTAGTTCATGAAGACAGGGAAAATCTGCATAATCTGTTCAAAGTCTGTGTCTGGTAACTGACATTTGAGTCATTTGCAGGTCTATTCTCTCTCTTAATCCTGTTTCTTGAAACAAGTAGTAACTTTTCATCAAATAGTAGGCATTATATATGAAAAATCACAGAGGCTCTGGGTGATGTTATCTTCTGTCAGAGAGGATTCGCCCTATTCTCTGGCAGGTGACAGATGTGGGTGCAGGAAACCCCAATACATAGTGCATTTAGATTTGAAGCTGCCCTACAGTCTCTTCACGGTCTGACTTTTCTCTTAGTTGTACGCACTCCTAGACTTTAGCTCTCCAAACAAAACCTGGGGCGTTTACTAGAGCACTTCCTCCATGGCTTCGATTTTTATCTTCTTATCTGGCACTGTGAGGCTACCAAAGACTCCCACCTGGCTTTTCGACCACTTCCTGCTCAATTTCTCTTTTCAGCTTAAGAATCAGTAAATGAGGGGTGCCTGGGCGGCTCAGTCGGTTGAGCATCTGAGTCTTGATTTTGGCTCAGGTCGTGGTCTCGTGGTTCGTGGGATCGGGCCCCAAGTCAGGCTCTACACTGATGGTGTGGAGCCTGCTTGGGATTCTCTCTCTCCCTCTCTCTCTCTGCCCCTCCCCTGTGCTCTCTCTCAACATAAACAAATAAACATTTAAAAAAAGAATCAGCAAATGCCTCAAGGAGGAAACTAGCCAAGTGTTGAGTTAAATTCTCTGTACTCCCTTTTTCTTTGCAAGATTTTGTCCCCTCAAGTCTTGGCTGTCTTGACAGCCCCCACACTCCAGCGTTGACCGCCTCGGCCTTGCAAGATTGCTGACTTTTGACCGGTTCTGATTCTTCTTAGCCTTCACCTTCTACCCAGCTTCTCAGTCTCGGTCCCCATGCCTGGAACTGGCAAGTGCCCCGAGGTTTCAAACTTCAGGCAGAATGGGAGGCTCCTTCTCAGTAACATGTCTTTCTCTCCAGTATACTGGTACCTCAAGTCCATATTGCCTCAGATGCCTTCAAACATGTTTTTGGCACTGAGATTTTTCAGGTTTTCTTGATGGGAGCATTGGTATGCTACAAGCTATATCCTTCTAACTGAAATCAGAAATCTATGTATTAAATAAAGCATGATGAAGCATTGAAGACATAGTAATGGCTTTAGAAGTTATGTTTTTAACGTTGACATTTCAGGAGTTAAATGCAGATGGCAGCAGTTGAGAGAGTGAGAAGCTTATTGAAGAGAAGAATAAAGGTACTAACAGCCCTATCTTGTGAAGTGGTCTGTGATGGTTCTAGAAATAAAGATACAAGTATCAGTATTCTAACCAGCACAACTCATGGGACATGACCAAAATACAGCTTTATTTTACTTTTCCATTGATCCTCACAGATGCAGCCAGGGATGCTCCCCTCTCCGTTCCCCTGGATAAAATTCCACCAACATTAAGAACATAATCAGAAGATATTATTAATCTTCTTGGCCAGATCCCATGATTTTCTGCTAACTGCCAGGTAATAGATGTACCTCTGTTACTTCAAACTGCAGAATCTTAAGTCAGAAATCTAAAATCCAGGCCTCAAGGCACCTAGGTGGCTCAGTTGGTTAAGCATGCAACTCTTGATGTCGGCTCGGGTCACAATCTCACAGTTTAGGCTCTGTGCTGATAGCTTGGAGCCTGCTTAGGATTCTCTCTCTCCCTCTCTTCTGCCCCTCCCCCCTCAAAATAAATAAATAAACTTTAAAAATGAGATAAAATCCAGCCCTCAAAGTAATAAAAAATTTCAATTGACTGAACCTCAGATCTTCTTCTCTCCGCTTGTTAGTCCCGTCATGGACTGAGTGTTGCAGAAGGAAAGGGATGTGTGGTCTTTCTCCGGCTGCTTTTCTTCTCCAAGCTAGTGCTTCTCACCTCTCCGGGGTTGGAGCACAGAGAGGCGGGAAACGGGGGCAGGGAGATTGCTTACTTAAATCGCTAACACTGTAAGTTAGGTTTAAAGACTGTCCCAGATGTCTAAAATTGTCTCTTTCTGCCATGAGCGCTGGCAGAGGCTTACCTACTGGGTCGCGCTGGCCGAAGTACCTGTGACAGGGGTGATGCATCCCTTTCAGTTGGCCTCTCCCCCCCACCACTTGGTTCTCTAGCCATTCACTGAAAAGGATGCTGCCTGCATCACACCATCCTTATGCAGGACTTCATATGGCTCCAGAACATCCCACACTTTTCTGTGTGGTCCCCATTCTGTCCATTGGAAATATTCACACCCCTTTGGACTGGCCACTGAACAGGGGTTCAGTTATTCCCCACTTGCAATAGCAGCTTCCTTGCATTCTACCATCTAAGCTGCTCAGTGGCCAACAGTATCACCTTTTTTGTCCTCCAGATTTCCTCCAATGCGAATTAGACCCCAGTCTGCTTTGTATCCCAAATCACAGGGGCACATATTGGACATCTCATTTGGTCCACGTAAAGCCCCCTCATGCTCGCTTTGAGGCAGTGAAATAGGTGATCTCTGCCCCAACCCCCCGTTGCTGGGATATGCAGATGAGGCTCCCAACAGAGTCTTCTCCAAAAAAATCTTTCTCAGATAAAGCGCTCTCTCCATCTACACTGCAACATATTCTTGAAGTGTAGCAGGTAAAAAAAAAGCTCAAGAGTCAATAAACTGGTTCTTGACTACTTCCTTTATAGTTCTGCATTTGGGAATTTGCTTCATATCTGTCATGGTATATATATCCTATTAGAAGTTCGGTCAAAATGAAGACAAGACACATCCCATTTTCATATACTGTTTCTAGCGTATTGTTTATTTAACACTGTAAGGATAGAGCAGTCAACAGTCCCAAATACATGTGCATGTAGAGGCAGACAACTAAAGCAAATGAGTAAAACAGGGCTGAGATAAGAAAGATTATTTGGCCTGCGTGGTCAGTTTTTAATTTTCCCATATGGGGTTGAAGAAATAGCTTACTGCTATCAGAAGAAAAACAGGGACAGTGATGTTAAATGGCAATACATATCCAGCCTCGGTACTAAAGACCCATACGAGTGCTAGAATCTGGGGGAAGCTGGAAATCGGAGTGACGGGCAGTCATGACTCAACTCATGCCAACTGTTTCGTAAAAGAATGCAAACCCAGTTTTGAATATTTGACCATTTTTTTTAAGGGAAGCAGGAAAATCTATATTTTTGTGTTATAATTATATTTGATCCTTTACATTTTGGTTCAAACTTTTTTTTCCGAACAGTGTGGAGGCCAAATACAGACTGCCAGTCTACACCCACTAGCAAGACACTAAAATGGTGAACTGAAAGCTCATGGATCAGAGCAGAAAGTCAGTAAGTATTTTCTTAAATAGATATATTTATGAATAGTGAGTTTAGTACATTGTTCAGACCTGTGAAGGTAACCAAGGGAGTAAAAAAAGCAAAAAGGCTTAAAACTGGTTATCTTTAGAACAACATCAGAAGGACTATAGTTTTTATTAGTCTAAGCATAGACTAGTTTTTATTTGTTTTCTTAAGCTTTTTTAAATTTTATTTATTTTGATAGAGAGAGAGAGTGAGAATCCCAAGCAGACTCCACACTGTCAGCGCGGAGCCCTACACAGGGCTTGAACCCACGAACCAGGAGATCATGACTTGAGCTGAAACCAAGAGTCGGATGTTCAACTGACTGAGCCACCCAGGTGCCCCACTATTTTAGTCTTTAAATTTTTGCCCGTATTACTTTGATTAAAAAATTAAAAGTAAAAAGGAATTTAACAATCCCTCCACAAAATCCCAACTCTGATTTGACTTCCCTGGCTGGAAAATGTATTCCCATCAGAGAACTGAGGCAATTGACTCTCCACCACCGCTTGCTCTACCGAAGCCCTAACTGCAGCTCCAGAAGCTTTGCAGAAATGTTAACTCTGCAAGCGTCCGTCACGTTCTGTGCCCAGCTTCTGTATGTGTGCCTTCCTCTCCAACACCGGCTTGCCTGAGATCTCGTTCTTTGTGCATAATTGTTCCCCGTGTATAATTCTTGCCGACGGCTCAGGGAGGACAATGGCAACATCTGAGGACCTGCAGAGCATACGTCCAATCCAAGGACCAAGCTCAGCAGACCTGAAGGCCTCTCCAGCCCTCTCTAGTGCCCAATGGCTCCATGCCATTTTATCATTGAGCTTCCTACTCCGCCCCGACCCCCCACCCTATGGAGATAATCCAATGCCATCCTTGTGACTATAAATCAGCTCACAAAAATTGCACTTCCTGCAGGAGCCACAACCACCCACAGTCATACCACTAGAATATCTTTGTCTCCATGGATTCTCCATCCAGATTTTATGAGGCCATGGGCACAAATTTGTATCTTCCCTTCTGTTGAATGCCTCCCCTATCCTCGGGATGAGTCATTTGTCTGCAGCTTACTACCAACAAAAAGAAGGCCAAGAGACTAATCTGATCCAAGAATGATAGAAATTACAAGGATTTTATTTATGTTCTTTAAGAAAAGCAGCTAATTTCATGTTTTACTTTGTATCAGGTATGACACTTTGTATACTTGATACTTTGCATTATACTACTCTATGATGTAGGTACAATTATCTCCATTTCAAGCCAAGGAAACTGAGGCATGGGAAAGTTAAGTAACCTGCTCAAGGCAAAAATTTAGTAATTGGCAAAGCCTGTGTTTTAATCCTGGCTCTGACTCCAGAGCCTATGCTCTAAGCTACTATAGTAGATAGCTTTTTGGTATAAAATGATACATGAGAGCAAAATGGAAAATCCATAAAACAGGCTATAGTCATCCAAATATAATTCTATTACATATAGAAGATTTCTCTTCACAGGGAAGAGAATTCAACATCATCGATGAGTTTGAGTGTACTCAATACTTACACTCTTACCTTTCTTTCCCGTAATTGTAAACTGTCTAAATGGCATTCTGAGCTTTTACAAATTCAAATAAAAAGAAACTTTCTAAGGCTTGTTCGCTAGAGGTCACTGTCCTAACTCTGGAGTCTGGTTGCTCTTACTGCACAGGAAAGCAGAATTGGGCAACAAATGATGGCTGCCATTCATGTGTCCAGCAGATGTCACTAGAAACCCGTGGATCCTGAAGTTGATTCTTAGCTAAACAGTTACATTTCATGAAAATAAGCGTCTCATTCTGTCAAGGCAGGTTATGCTAAGTTTGTTGTTTTAATAATATTTAAAATATAAAGCTATTTGGTTGTCAAGACAGTCTACCTAATATTGATACACAATTCACTTATCTTCTAGGAAAAGAAAACAAAATAAGATATCTTGCTTGACATAACAAGGTAACTGAGGGAAAAACAAGAGGGTTAATTGACAGGAATGACAACTCAGACTGGGTTCAAAGTTGTCTTCTCAACAGCTCTTACCAAAAAACATGCCACACCTAGGATTAGGGATACAAATGAGTGCACACAGCTTTCCATGCTTCCATTATTCCTCATCAAGGTGCTCTCAAGGGTCTTAGCCTGCTGGAGCTCGAGCTGCCATAACCAAATCCCAAAGATTGAGGGGTATTTATTTATTTATTTATTTATTTTTAGAGAGAGAGACTGCACGCGAAGGAGAGTGGGGGAGGGGTGGAGAGAGAGGGAGAGAGAGAATCCTAAGCAGGCGTCGCACTGTTAGCACAGAGCCTGATGTGGGGCTCGAACTCATGAACCATAAGATCATGACCTGAGCCAAAGTCAGACACTTAACTGACTGAGCCACTGAGGCGCCCAGACTGGGGGGCTTTTTAAACCACAGAATTCAGGGATGCCTGGGTGGCTGAGTTGGTTAAGTATCATACTTCAGTTCAGGTCATGATCTCACATTTCATGAATTTGAGCCCTGCCTTGGATTCCATGCTGACAGCTCAGAGCCTGGAGCCTGCTTCTGATTCTGTGTCTCTATCTCTGCCCCACCTCGGTTTGTGCTCTGTCTCTCTCTCAGTAATAAATAAACATGATAGATAGATAGATAGATAGATAGATGGATAGATAGATAGATAGATAAAAATAAAAATGAACCACAGAATTCATTTCTCATTCAGTTCTTGTAGCTGGGAATCCAAGTTCAAGGTGCAGGCTCATTAGCTCCCTGGTAAGACTCTCTACCTAGCTTGCAGACAACCACCTTCTCAATGTTTTCTCACATGGTGGAGAGAAAGAAAACAAGCTCTCTGGTGTCTCTTCTTTCAAGGGCAATAATCCCATCAAGAGGGCCCCACACTCATGAACTCACCTAAACCTAATTATCTCCCAAAAGCCCTATCTCTGAATACCCATCACACTGGGGGTTAAGGCTTCCATGCTTGAATTGGGGCAGGGGAAGGCAGACACAATTCAGTCCATAACACCAAGTTTAGTGGTAATAGAGTTGATCAATACAGCCTTCAGTGAGGACTTGGCTATGTCAGAGGAACCCAGAACACAAGTTCATGGTCATTTATACCATGTTAGGCCTTGGAGGCCACATCAGCCCCCGCAAGGATACACTGTATTACCTTAGGAATTTATTGCTGCATGATTTAGTTACTTCAGAATTCTAGTTTTTATGCTGTCAGCATGCCTAGGGCAGGCCTACCCATGCCTTACCTCTGGGACTTTGATTGATTTATCAGGAAAGCAGTATTAATCTATCACTTCACAGACAGATGTAGCCTATACGAAACATTCATGGAGGTCTCTCAGCCTCAGAATCTGGTGTATATCATCCAGTTCCATTTATCACCCATTTCATAAATACAACATTCCAAGAGCAAAAGGCTATCTAATAAGGATGAGTATGGAAATAAACAGTAACATTTTTGTATTTATAAAGTATTATATAGTAATACTATATATTACATATTGTATATATATAGTATATAAAGTATATATATTGTATTATAAAGTATTTATAAATACTTTTATAAATATAAATAAAAATAAACATTTTTATCATTATGACTCAGCTGAAATAATGATAACTTATAGTTCCAGTTAGGAAAGTGCTATTTTAGCTATGGTAGAACATACCCCACTTTATCAACACTGTAGAGAGTGTTGAGAAGCATACTGAGAACAAAAGTCATGTGCTTCAGTGACCTGACCAACACAACGCACAAGTGCTTCTACTTGTACTCTTATTCATTTTGGTTCAAGATGTTTAAATATATTAAAATAGATCTTTATATCTTGAAATATAAAATGAGTGTTAAAAGCACTGAGGAAAAACATACTTTTTAGGTAGGCTGGGATACTGAGGATAGATCATTCAAAGACAAGGGTTTAAAGTGACTGCAGAACCCAACTCAAAAGACAGAACATATTTCTGGAATATTCCATGCATAAATTTTGAATGCCTTTGCAGAGAACGTCTCTTCTGTTTCAACTGTCTTCTCTGCCTATAAATCCTATTCATCATTTAAGGTTAAGTTCAGATAGTTCCTTCACTGTAAAATATTCTCCAGCCTCCTCAATCATGGTCAGAATCAACAACTCTGAGCTCTCTTCTCTCAGTACATTTTACAAACTGGCACCACTAAAAAGCTTATCAAGTTAAATCACTGTCAGGCAGGTAACTCGAGGCAGTACATGCAGAAACACAGGCTCCACAGCAGATCGTGGCATTCATTTTTCATTCTCCCACATACTAACTGTGTGGCCTTAGATATGTCATTAAGCTTTACCCTGAATCATTTCCTTACCCATAAACTGGGGTAACTAGGGGTGCCTGGCTGGCTCATCCTAAAGCATGTGACTCTTAATCTTGAGGTTGTGAGTTCAAGCCCCATGTTGGATATAAAGCTTACCTAAAAAAAATAATAAATAGGGGCACCTGGGTGGCTCAGTCGGTTAAGCATCCGACTTCAGCTCAGGTCATGATCTTGTGGTCTGTGGGTTTAAGCCCTGCATCGGGCTCTGTGCTGACAGCTCTGAGCCTGGAAACTGCTTCAGATTCTGTGTCTCCCTCTCCCTTGGCCCCTGCCATGCTCACGCTCTGTCTCTCTCTCTCTCAAAAATAAACAAATATTACAAATAATAATAATAAATCAATGGAGCCATTCTCTTTAAAAAATGGAGGTAGCGATACGTTTATCTTACTGGGTTATTAGAATAACTAAATAATATAAAATATGAGAACAGAATAATGCCTCGCATAAAGCTGTCCTTAATAAATGTTAACTTTTATTAACTCACCTATTAGATTGGTTGTTCTGTACTGTATGTTAAGATCACCTGGGGAGTTTTTTAAAATTTTGATGCCCAAGACCCACCCAAGACCTATTTTAGAAGATTCTGGATGTGGCTTCCCATGTATTAATAAGTTTTAAGGCTCCCCAAGTGAGGTGAATGCTCTAGAGTTGAGGGCCATTGCATCAGATGTTTACCCCTTGGACAAAGGAAATACTCATCTTTGTATCCTCAGCATTTGGGTTAATGTCACACATATGGGAGAATTCAATTATATTTGTTGTACTGAACTGATGTGAGAAGATCCAACAGGTCATAAAATCAAAGCAAATCTTCAGAGCACTTCCTAAGATCTAAAGATGGTTTTAGGTATAACTGTTTCCCAGAATTACATGCATGTACCCCAGAGTAGACAGCTTACCCAAGTACATCAACGACATTTGGGGGATAAGGGATGGTAGAAAAACACTGGTCAGCAGCAAAGTTTTTCATGGAGACCCAGAATTCCTAGTGATAGAATATCAACAAGTATAAGGAGAGGTTAAACCCTCATTTCGAAGGACTGAGAAAATATCTTCGACATATTAACGATACTGTCCACTCTCGAAAAACTATTTTCTCGTCATTTCCTGCTCCTTACAACAGGATTGGCAGTGCTCCCAAGAAGCTGAAGTACTTCACCAAGAGGCACGGTGGCTAGTAACACAGAAACTGGTTTGACAGGATAATGCTGAACCATCGAAGATGACGGAAAGATAAAGGATGTGGATTTCAGGAGCTGAAAAAGTAAGCAGGAGTTTTCTCTCTAGAATTTAGAGGTTTTTAGAGCTATGTGGGATCGTAGGGGGATTTTTACATTACTTCAAAAAGGGCTAGGCTCTGGGAGTTGTACAAACTGAAAACATACAGATTTGGACTGTTGAAATGAGAAGCTGTTATTAGGTCCTCTTCTTTGTGGGTCTGCTTTGCGATGATTTTTGTAACCACAGAGGAGACAACATTTTCCAGCACTTTGTTATTTTTTAGTGTTCTTTCATCCGACTATGTTCAGTTCAGTATAGCTCGGCTTCAGTGAACATTATAGAATTTTGCTGAAGATTTTAGTTGCAATCAATCAAAAAGCCTTTATTAAGTCCCATATACTCAGACCACTGTACTGGATACTCCAGAGATCAGATTACATACATGATACAAGCTCTCAAGTGGCTCATCATTCCAATAATTCACATACAAAATGGTTCAACTATTAACTCGGAGCCTGAGCAGCCTGAGATCATGTGTTTAGTACTTTATGCTTACACTGCAGTTTCCCTGGCTTAACACTGAGGATATTTTAGAGCATCTCAAGTCAAGTACCATTTATTATGAGCCTGGAAACACCTTTTCAGTAGGAACACCAAAAGCCATAGTTTTTTCTCCCCCCCCACCTTAAATCTCCAGTAATAGCCAGTCACATATATGCCACCAAATAATCTTCATGAGTAAATCAGATGGCTGTAAATGCACTGAGTAAAAGATTACTCCTAATAAACTGAAATAGGTCTTTCACATGATAACGGCTGTTGTCTGCGATGAAATAAAAGCCAGAGCTCTCTCACCCTCAACTCTGAGCCCAGTACCACCTCCCTGACCCATTCCTATGTGTGCCTTTTCACCAACTTCTTCCTTGTCTCTACGTGATCACCAGCCACAGGCAGAAACTGAAACTTCCCTTTTTGAAAGTGAAAAGCATCAAGGGAAGCTCTTGGTACTCTCCCTCTTCAGTGTCTTTCTGTTTTCTTCCCAAGTGTAAGCTTCTGGAATCTTTAAGTCTCTGATAGTAACAATTTCTCCTTAGTTCTTACGGGAGGAATTGCACAGGAGGTAAGAGAGAGCATAGTACAATTACTCAACAATGAATCATTTTGTTCAAACCTAAACCACCCTCATTGTGTATTGTTTTTTTTTTATTAACTTGTCTTATTTTTTATTCTTTTTAATTTACATCCAAATTAGTTAGCATATGGTGCAACAATGATTTCAGGAGTAGATTCCTTAGTGCCCTTTACCCATTTAGCCCATCCCCCCTCCCACTACCCCTCCAGGAACCCTACCTAGTTTGTTCTCCATATTTAAGAGTCTCTTATGTTTCGTCCCCCTCCCTGTTTTTATATTATTTTTGCTTCCTTCCCTTATGTTCATCTGTTTTGTCTCTTAAAGTCCTCATATGAGTGACATCATCTGATTTTTGTCTTTCTCTGACTGACTAATTGGTCTGACTGACTAATTTCACTTAGCATGATACCCTCCAGTTCCATCCACGTAGTTGCAAATGGCAAGATTTCATTCTTTTTGATTGCTTAGTAATACTCCATTGTATATATATACCACATCTTCTTTATCCATTCATCCATCGATGGACATTTGGGCTCTTTCCATACTTTGGCTATTGTCGATAGTGCTGCTATAAACATGGGGGTGCATGTGTCCCTTCGAAACAGCACACCTGTAGCCCATGGATAAATTCCTAGTAGTGCAATTGCTGGGTCGTAGGGTAGTTCTATTTTTAGTTTTTTGAGGAACCTCAGTACTGTTTTCCAGAGTGGCTGCACCAGCTTGCATTCCCATCTCATTACATATTGTTAAACTCACTTCCTTCAGTAGTTCACAACTAGGGGAAGCCTCCATCCAGTCTCTTCTAGAGACCTATGGATTCTTCGTTCAGTCTCACATTTAAACTGCACTTAAATTACTGCCACACACCCCACCACTCTTGAGATATGGGTGAGTCCAAACTTGGAAAATTCTTCCTGCCACCATGACCTAGGCTTTCATGTAGACCATATATTCTCCTCTTTAATTTTCTTAGAACAGATTTGTGAGGGCTCTGACTCAATTCCTCATTGCTGGAATCTCTTATATGTGTTTCCTTCTCCTCCCATTTCTGGCTTCTTTAACCCTATCTGCCTCCTTTTATTCTCAGCTTTTTTTCCTCAGGTTATGAAATATACCTCATTGTAATTTAAAAATAAAACTTCAAATGTGTTTGCGTCTACTCGTGGTCGGTTATAATGATCAAGTCGCAGAGCATCTTTCAAGAAAACATTTGCACATACAATAGTAGTCTTTAAACACACACACACACACACACGCACACACACACACACACAGAGGCAGCAATGGGGAAAATTCAATCTTTCCAATAAATGGTGCTAGGTCACTTAGATAGCCATACAGAAAAAATATATATAACTTGTCCATACCTCACATCACAAAAATTAATTCCAGATTGATTATAGTTCTAACTATAACAAATAAAGCAATAAAGCTTCTAGAAGATAGCATAGGAAAAAATTCAAACCTTGGGATAGGAAAATCTTTCTTTAAAAGGAAATGAAAAGCAGTCTCAATAAAGAAAGTGAGAGAAAAATTAAGCTTCATTAACTTTCTGCTTTTCAACAAAATGCCATTAGGGTGGTGTTTTCATTTGCCATGAAAAGGCAAACCAAAAAGTAGGAAAGGATATTTGCAACCAATATAATTGACTCAATATTTCTATCCGTTATATATATAGAACTCCTACAAATTAGTAAAAACAGAGAATTTAATAGAAAAATGGACGAGAGACTTTTTCTTTCTTTCTTTTTAAATATATGAAATGTATTGTCAAATTGGTTTCCATACAACACCCAGTGCTCATCCCAAAAGATGCCCTCGTCAATACCCATCACCCACCCTCCCCTCCCTCCCACCCCCCATCAGCCCTCAGTTTGTTCTCAGTTTTTAAGAGTCTCTTATGCTTTGGCTCTCTCTCACTCTAACCTCTCTTTTTTTTTTTTTCCTTCCCCTCCCCCATGGGTTCCTGTTAAGTTTCTCAGGATCCACATAAGAGTGAACACATATGGTATCTGTCTTTCTCTGTATTGCTTATTTCACTTAGCATCACACTCTCCAGTTCTGTCCACATTGCTACAAAGAGCCATATTTCATTCTTTCTCATTGCCACATAGTGGACGAGAGACTTGAATCAACACTTTATAAGAGAATAATTTAATTGCCAATACACATTTGAAAAGGGACCCAAATTCATCCATCACTGGGGCAATACAAATTATAATGGCAATGAGAGAGCACAACATTCCCAAGAAATAAAGTATAAAAGACACATCTTTGGTGAGGCTAAGAACAAATGAGAAATCGCCTACACTGTGAGTGTAAGTGGGTGCAAGTTGGAAAATGTTGGCATCACCTACTAACATTGAGCATATACAAATAGTCTATGACCCCACAGCTTGACTTCTACATGTATACTCAACAGAAATGCATGCATCTGTACTCTAAAAGATATGTACAAGAATGTCCAGAACAGCATTACTCACAAGAGCAAAAATCTAGGATGAAACATGCAACATTAGTAGATAAGCAAAATAAATCACAGTACATTTGTACAATGGCATTTTATACAATGAAAAAGAATGAATTCCTGCTATATGTAACTTTCTTGGATCTCATAAACACAATGTAGAGCGTTAAGAAGCCAGTCATGAATGAATACATACCATAAGATTCTAGTTCCAAACCAGACATTAGAAGGCAGACTAGTGTCAACTTTGGGAAGAGGGTAGCAGACAGGGCAGGGAACACAGGGCTTCTGAGGCATTGTTAATGTTTTATTTCTTACCCAGGTGGTGGTAATTGTGTTCACTTTGAGATAATTGAGCACTTTTTTTCATGAATGTCTACTATGTCATACTATGGGTTATAGAAAAAAAATACATATGAGAGAAAAGATAAATGCCTAAATATTAGAACTGGAGATAAGGTCAAAGCTGGACTATTAGCAAGATAAGGAAGGTTCTGCTGAATTCTAGACAGATTGTCTAATATGCTTTAATATATCCTACTTAGGGATGGCATTAGTCCTAAAGATAGTGCTATGAGCTTATAGATGAGGTTCAAATAGTCATAGCCCTGACAAATTAAGGGCTGTAAAGGTGAGGGTACATGCAAAGGTTAAGTTAAAATGACCCTAGAACTTCTTGCCAAGTGAGCAACCTGATACAGTGCATACAACTTTAAGATCAATTTTCCAAAACTGTTGACCAAAGATATTCATGGGACATGTCTTACTGAAAATATTTTGAATTACTATAATTTAATGTCTTGCATCAAAATGAGACAGAATTGTATTTTACCTAGTCTTTTACAGAAGAATATAAGTCATTAAGAATTTGCGAATTTGCTTATATACTGGGGCTCCAGGGTGGCTCAGTCAGTTAAGCGTCCGACTTCGGCTCAGGTCGTGATCTCATGGGTTCGAGCCCTACATCAGGCTCTGTGATAACAGCTCAGAGCCTGGAGCCTGCTTCAGATTCTGTGCCTTCCTCTCTCTCTCTGCCCCTCCCCTGCTTGTGCTCTGTGTCTCTCTCTATCAAAAATAAACATTTTAAAAAATTAGAAAAAAAAGGGAATTTTTTCATATAATATTAAGCACACATTACACTTTAAAAATTTTTTTTAATGTATATTTATTTTTGAGAGAGAGAGAGACAGAATCCAAAGCAGGTTCCAGGCTCTGAGCTATCAGCACAGAGCACAACATGGGGCTCAAAACCACGAACCGTGAGATCATGATCTGATCCAAAGTCGGTCGCCTAACCAACTGAGCCACCCAGGCACCCCAGCACACATTACACTTAATAAATGCAAGTTGTATATTTATAACAATCTGTAAATTTCTAGGTGTCATCTGAAATAGCTTTATTTTCTTCTCATGGCAAGAGCTGAAGTTTTACTTAAACAAAATGTTTTATGTTTCAAAAAGGAAGTATGATGCATTCATGTGACTTTCTTTTTCTCAATTAGATTCTAACCAAGAAATTTTCTTTTTGGGGGTGTCTAGGTGGCTCAGTAGGTTAGGCATCCGACTTTGCCTCAGGTCACAATCTCATGGTTTGTGAGTTCCAGCCCCATATTTTATCCTCTGCTGTCAGCACAGAGCCCACTTTGTATCCTTGGGACCCCCCCCCCCGCTCCTCCCCTGCTCACTCTTGAGCTCTCTCTCTCTCTCTCAGAAACAAATAAACATTTTTAATAAAAAAAAGAAATTTTCTTTTTAAGTAATCACATTTTAATAGCCTGATAATAAAATAACATTTTGAAGAGTCAGTTCTTTCTTTTATTTTTTTAAAAAAAATTAATGTTTATTTACTTTTGAGTGTGAAAGTGAGCAGGGGAGGGACAGAGAGAGGGGGGCACAGAGGATCCAAAGTGGACTCTGCACTGATAACAGAGAGCAAGATGGTGGGGTTCAAACTCACAAACTGTGAGATCATGGCCGAAGTTAGACGTTCAACTGACTGAGCCACCAGGCGCCTTGAATAACCAGTTCTTAATCGATCACTATAATTTTCCCACCAGTTATCATTGAGAATGAGGTTGTCAAAGAGACCAGAAGTTTCATGAAATCTCTGTGATTTATCAGGTTGAAAATCAAGAAGTTTTCATTTCAGGGCCATGTAAGACTGTCCGCTAGACTGATTGTACACAGTCTCAGAGGAATCTAAACTCACAAAAAGGCCAGATGCTGATACAAATTGAATGATTAAAGGAGAAAGAAAAGGTTAGGGAATAACTCTAGGTCAATCTACCAGAAGTCAACCAGAAAATAATAGAATGTGTTGGCAAAAGCAGTGACAAAGGAGTCAGAAGACCTACCTTCTAGGCCAACTTTCCTACCAACTAGCTTTGTGACCTTAACTAGTGTTGTGACCTTGGCCAAACCTGCCCTCCCATTGTGCTTCAATAAAGCAGTGGCCTCGTGCCTGAATGGACTTTGTAGAACAGAACTGTCAATGATGAAATAGGTACAAGGTGTTTAGGCGAGGGCTAGGTGGAGTCCGTGCCAAGACTACGCACTAGTCAAATTCCACCTGTAGAAATGTTTAGTTTGGCTCAGAAGGCATCGGTTCTGCGGTGTTTTGAATTTGAATGCGCTGATCACATTTAGAATTGGGAAAACCCTACATTAAAGTCCAGATTTCCAACTTTCCACTGAAAACAGACATACACCAGTGGGCCAGCATACTCATGTTGCAAAAGTTGGGTGATGTGAGAAGAGGCTGTTCCTCTAGAGACGGCACACATATCCCATCCCACATGGGGCTCACACTTCCCGTTGTTGCCTTGATGCTGAAATCAACTGATTTAATCTCCCAACTGAGTTCCATTGATGCCAATACTATACCACAGGGAATATCAACAGACTTGTAGGAGTAAACTGAAAGATCTGTATTCACAACTAACTGGAACATGGGAAGCCCGAACCCGCTCTTGTGAGGTGGAGTCCCTCTGGGAAAGAAATCTGGGAGAAACTTGCCTGCCACCTGTCATCCCCACCATGTAAACAATCACTGCCATACTTGGAGGAGGAGGGAAAGTTTCATTGTTTCTTGCTGTGAAGAGAGACAACTGAGGGGTGCCTGGGTGGCTCATTTGGTTAAGCGTCTGACTCTTGGTGTCAACTCAGGCAATGATCTCACAGTTTGTGAGTCTGAGCCCCATGTCAGGCTCTGTGCTGACAGCTTGGAGTCTGCTTGAGATTCTCTCTCTCCCTGTCTCTCTCCTCTTCCTCCCCCCCCCCCACCTCAAAAATAAATAGGCTTTAAAAAAAGGAAAAGAAAGATGGCTGAAAAACTAGACCACTGGATCTGTACTGTTTTCTTCAATTTGGTTATGGGTTGAATTGTGTCCCCTACTCCCATCCTACTCCCTACTTAGGAATGTAACTATTTGAGGGGTGCCTGGGTGGCTCAGTTGGTTGAGCGTCTGGCTTTGGCTCAGGTCATGATCTCACGGTTCGTGAGTTCGAGCCCCGCGTCGGGCTCTGTGCTGACAGCTCAGAGCCTGGAGCCTGCTTCAGGTTCTATGTCTCCGTCTCTCTCTGACCCTCCCCTGTTCATGCTCTGTCTGTCTCTGTCTCAAAAATAAACATTAAAAACAATTTTAAAAAAAAGAATGTGACAATTTGAAAATAAGGCCTTTAGAGAGCTAATTAAGGTAAAATGAGGTAATATGGGTGGGCTCTAGTCCAATATGACCAATGTCCCTATAAGAAGAAGAGACTGGGACACAGACACACACACAAGACCATCTACAAGCTAAAGAGGGGCTTTCAAAAGAAATCAACTCAGCTGATGCCTTGATTTTAGGCTTCAAACCTCCAGAACTGTAAGAAAAAAAAATTTTTTTTACTTAAACCACTCAGTCTCTGGTACTTTGTTATTACGACAGCCCTAGAAAATGAATACAAGTTTCCTGTGGGTTTATTGACATCTTTAGCATAAAGTTCCATTTTTCTGGGGTGCCTGGGTGGCTTAGTGGGTTAAGCATCCAACCCTTGATTTTGGCTCAGGTCATATTCTCATGGTTCATGAGTTCTAGCTCTGTATTGTGACAACAGGGAGCCTTCTTGAAATTCTCTCCCTCTGTCTCTGTCCCACCCCTGCTTGTGTTCTCTCTCTCTGTCTCTCAAAATAAATAAATAAAATAAGTAAATAAATAAAGCCACATGTTCCCAGCAACAAAAGCACAAACAAATCTCTGGGATTCCTCCTGAGGCCCTCCATACTCCTGCTCTCATCCAGATCAACTGCTCTATGGACCTGCTACACGGCTGGGTCTTCTTTTCTTTCTCTTCTAGCTCCACACTTTCTAGATCATATTTCTTCTTCTTCTTAGTTTCTTCCTCATTTTAAAACTACAGTATACCCTATCTTTATTTTTTTTAATGTTTATTTATTTTTGAGAGAGAGACAGAATGTGAGTGGGGGAGGAGCAGAGAGAGAGCGAGACACAGAATCCGAAGCAGGCTCCAGGCTCTGAGCCCGACGCGGGCCCGAACTCACAAACCGCGAGATCATGACCTGAGCCAAAGTCGGACGCTCAACCGACTGAGCCACCCAGGTGCCCCTACTACAGTATACCCTAAAGTAACTTCCTAAGAAATGGTGTACTGCACATAAACTTTCTGAGTCTTTGAATGTCAAAACAAACAAATAAACAAACAAAACTCTCATTCAACCTTCTCCCTTGATTAAGTTTGGGCTAAGATTAGAATTTTAGGTTAAAAATCGGACGGCCAGTCTGCATCCATTTGCTAGGGCCACTGTAACAAAATATCACAGAGTGGATGGCTTCACCAACAGATACTCCTTTTCTCACAGTTCTAGAGGCTGGAAGTCTAAAATCAAGACGTCATCAGGGTCAGCTCCTTCTGAGGCCATGAGGGAGGAATTGTCCCATGCCTCTTGCTTAGCTTCTGGGGATTTAAGGACAATCTTTGGGTTCTTTGGCTTGTAGAAGCATCACTCCAATCCTTGTCTTCATCTTTACATGGTGTCTTCTTGTGTGTGTGTCTGCGTCCAAATTTCCTCTTGTTATAAGGACACCAGTTGCAGTGGGTCAAGGGTTCACCCTATTTCAGGATGACCTCATCTTAACTAATGACATCTTCGATGACCATTGAATACAACCACAGCCACATTCTGAGGTACTGGGGGTTAAGATGGCAACATATGAGTTGGGTGGGCAGGGATCAGGAAGCACAATGTAACGCACAATACAGTCTTCTTAGCAAATGATTGAACAATTATCATTAGCTTGAACAATTAGCTTGAACCTTAGCTTGAACAATTGCCAGGTCCTAAAAGATAAATTTAGATTCTTATCTCACAGCATACATAAAAATTAACTCTAAGTAGATCAAACAGTTACATATAAGAGCTACAACTATAAAACTCTGGAAGAATACATAGGAAAAAACCTTCATGACTTGGTTTTGCAGAGTTCTTAAATATAATAGCAAGGGGTGCCTGGGTGGCTCAGTAGGTTACATGTCTGACTATTTCAGCTCAGGTCATGATTTCACAGTTTTTGAGATCGAGCCCCGCATGGGGTTCTATGCTGACAGTGCAGAGCCTGCTTGGGATTCTCTCTCTCCCTCTCTCTCTGTCCCTCTCCCCGACTCATCCTCTCTCTCGAAATAAGTAAATGAAATTTAAAAAAAAAATCTGTTGAGAAAAAATATATATAATAGCTCATTTATTTATTTTAACTCATTTTAGCTCATGTATCTGCTAAGGGAGTAGTGTCCATAATATATAAAAGACACTTACAACTCAATAATAAAAAGACAACCCCATTTTTAAAATGGGCCAATCATTTTGTTAAGCATTTTATCAAAGAAGCTATATGAATGGTTAATAAATAAGTGAAAATACTCAACCTCATTAGTCATTAGGGAAATACAATTAAAACCACAATGAAATGCTACTTTACTTGACTCTAATAAAAAAGACACAATAACAAGTGTTGGTGAGGATGCGGAAAAGCCGAAACCTTTCTACATAGCTGGTGAAAATGTTAAATGATACAGAAACTTTGGAAAACAGTTTGGAAGTTTCTTTAAAAGTTAAGTATAAACAGAAACTTGTTTCTGATACTTGCTACAATATGGGTAACCTTCAAACGCATTAAGCTAAGAGAAAGAAACCGGATGCAAAAGATTATACATTGTATGATTCTATTTATATAAAATGTATAGAAAAGGCAAATCTATGGGGAGAGAAGCTGATTAGTGCTTACGTGGAGCTGGAGTGTGACTGAGACTCGACTGTGATTTGGGGAAATCTTTTTGAAGTGATGGAAATGTTCTAGAACTGGATTTTGGGTATAGCTTCACAACTTTATAGGTTTACTAAAAACCATTGGCATTTTCACTTAATATGGGTGAGTTTTATGATATGTAAATTCTACTTCAATAAAACTCCATAAAGCCATAAAATCATACAGCTTCAGAATTCTTAATGTATCACCCTATATTTTGTAATGCTCAATATTGCTGTTAAAAGCCTATGCCAGTCTGATTCATGTTCTTTCTGGATAACCTGGATTGTTTCTTTGCTTTTTTTTTTTCATCTCTGGAATTTTTTTTTCTATTTTCATTATCAAAAATATATATAGTATCATTTAGATTGTTAAATATGCTAAAATAGTATCTTCTGAATATATCACTTTGTAACCTGCTTTTTCTTTTTTTTTCCCCTCAACATAATGGTGTTGAGAGTTACCCAAGTTGATACATAATAGTTTTAACTATTATACAATAATCTGTTTTTCTATTATAAACACTGTTGCAAGGTATAATCTTATTTATGTTTCCTTAAGAAAAGGTCTTAGTTTCTTCAGAGAATATATCCATAAGTGGAACTACTGAGTCATAGTCTGTGTGCTTCAGTTTTACTAGATATTTTTCTTTAAATTTATTTATTTTTGAGAGAGAGAAAGAGAAAGAACATGCGGGGGGAAGGGCAGAGAGAGAGGGAGGGAGACACGGAATTCAAGGCAGGCTCCAGGCTCTGAGCTGTTGGCACAGAGCCCAACGTGGGGCTCAAACCCACGAACCATGAGATCATGATCTGAGCCCAAGTCGGACACTCAACCAACTAAGCCACCCAGGCACCCGTTTACTAGTACTGACAAAATGTTCTTCAAAGTAATTATTCCAGTTTACACGTCCACAACCGTGTCTTGTAGTTCATGTTTCTTCACACCCTCATATGTATGTTCAGGCTTTTACATTTGGGAGGTAAAACACGTTGGCTGAAAATGGAAATGAAAATAATCTTACTTTAGCCTCAAGTTTCTGGTATTCACATCTAAAGATGCGCATCTTGCAGCTCTGGAAAATTCTCCTTTCCTCTTCTCTGTTATTTCTCTTCTCTCTCCCCAGATCCGTCTCGTTTGGCTCTTGTAAGTTATGAACTGCACAACCGCATAATGACAAATGACTCACCTGTCGTTGACCCCCTGAAATGATACTCTCTGATTCCAGCTTTATTTTTCTATCTCCTTTGGCTCAACTTCCTGAGATCTCTCTTCAGCTTCCACCACCACCCCCCCTCCCCGCCCCAGATATTCCATAACATTTTGGTAAAGAAAATCTCTTTCTCCTTCTCTGAGCATTCCCTTTGCAGAGTCTCCTTCTCCTGTGTTCCAAACAAAGAGTTTGGAAGAGGCTACTATTTAGTGAAAAACAAAATTATGTTCTCTTCTGTTGCCTGAATCATCTGTTTACTCTCAGGTCAGTTTTCCTGCTTGCTATTTTGTTCCTCCTCATTAATTTCATGATCTTTTCATCATACAGTAAAACCTTGGTTTGTGAATAACTTGTCCTGCAAGTGTGCCCCAAGAGGAGCAAACATTTCTGATAAATTTTAACTTGATAAATGAGCGATGTCTTGCAACACGAGTAGTAAGTGATGCCGAATGTCACATGATCACAACTGAGCCAATGGTTTCTCTCTCTCTCTCTCTCTCTCTCTCTCTCTCTCTCTCCCTGTGGGATTGTGGGTGACCGTCTCCCATGCTCGGGTGCTCCGTCTCAGGCTGTGGTGTTTGGCAGAAATCAGCGATGGTTCAGAACATTGGAAGGTGCCCACAACTGGCACTAGGGTATTTTTTATCACTTCAAAGTCCCTATGGACAGTCCTTTGCTTTTCCATACCAGAGTCAGCTAGGAGTGCTTTGCTTCCTTCTATGTCAGGCTGCCTGTAGATACAGACCCTTTCCTCTGCTGCCTTATTGCCAGTTGCATTAAATACAGTATATGACGAAAGCTTATTAATACTGTACTGTAGTCAACATCCGTGTTGAAAAGAAAGGCGGTAAGGAGATGATTACAGTGCAAGTTAAGAAGGAAATCATGGAGAAGTACGAACGAGGCATGCGAGTGGCTGAAATTGCAAGATTTTAAAAGAAGTCTACATCTGCATCACGTCTGCAGAGGAGGAGGAGAAAAAGGTGGAGGAATCCCTCACTTCAAATGAGATTAGGGAGATGTGTAAAATGTGAGAAATAGTGCAAAATTTTGTAGAAAAGCACCACCTGAATAAGGCTGTAGCAGTGTGAGCGATGAATCTATTTAACGACAACGCAATGTCACATTTCCAAGAAATCCTCGAAAGGAGGCAAGCAAATGTCATTGGACAGGTTCCTTGTCAAAGCTGCACAAAAAGAAAAAGATCCCTTTGGGCCAATAGATAGCAATGATTCTGCTAGTGATCATGAAAGTCGTCCTACACAACGACCCTCCTCTCTCTTGTCTCCCTCACACCAGCCAGGAAGGTTTTCAGAGGTAAGTGCGGGTTAATTTATTTTTCTTTATGTTTTATATTTTATTTATTATTTTGTATTATATTACAGTATTGTAATCATTTTTATATGAATAATTTGGGGTTGTGGAATGGATCATCTGAGTTTCCATTCTTTCTTAGGGGAAATTCGCGTTGATATACAAGTTTGCTTTGGATTACAAGCATGTTTCCAGAACGAATCATGCTCACAAAGGAAGGTTTTACTGTCGTATTCAGGACTAAAGAATCAGAACAGCAGATTGGAAGCTCTGTATCTGTGGACGAGTTTCTCAACTAGCAGGCATTGCTTTAGAAGGCATGTACAGGGCAGGGCGCCTGGGGGGCTCAGTCAGTTGAGCGTCCAACTTCAGCTCAGGTCATGATCTCACAGTTCATGAGTTTAAGCCCCACATTGAACGCGTTGTTGTCAGCACGGCGCTCACCTCAGATCCTCTGTCCCCCTGGCTCTCTGCCCCTCCCCCACTTGCACTCTCTCCAAAAAAAAAAAAAAAAAAGCACGTACAGAGAGTAGCCCCCGTATGCCAGAATGCGAAAGCTGCCGAGGTTTTGCCCAGACTGCATTCGAATTCTCCAGATTTTGTCCACTTCGTTTAATGCATTCAGAAGAAAAAAGGCCCTCCATTATCCTCTCATTAATTTCTGTCTTTTTAGTGTCCTCCACTGTGCCTGGTTTCTACAGATTTTGAGTGTCCCCGAAACACTGCACAGCAGAGGGCTCTCTCTTTAGCAGCATCTGTTACACATAGTTTCTAAGTAATAGGTCACCTAGTCTGTTTTATTGGTTGTTTCCTCTGTTTTTCATCTTTTCCAAACAAGTTAAAATTCTTACCCGTATTTCTTTTCTATGTTGTGATGACTATGTATATATTTTTTATTATTGGTCTTTAAATTTTTTATTATTTAATTAATTTATTTATGTATTTTTAAAATATTTTTTTTTCAACGTTTATTTATTTTTGGGACAGAGAGAGACAGAGCATGAACGGGGGAGGGGCAGAGAGAGAGGGAGACACAGAATCGGAAACAGGCTCCAGGCTCTGAGCCATCAGCCCAGAGCCCGACGCGGGGCTCGAAATCACGGACCGCGAGATCGTGACCTGGCTGAAGTCGGACGCTTAACTGACTGCGCCACCCAGGCGCCCCATATTTATGTATTTTTAAAGTAGGCTCTATGCCCAATGTGGGTTTGAACTCATGACCCTGAGATCAAGAGTCACATGCTCTACCAACTGAGCCAGCCAGGCACTCTTTCTTTTCATTATTGTAAGTTTTGATAGGGATTCAAGAGGGAAAGGTAAAAAAAGCATGAGCTCAATTCACCACTTTGATTTTTTTTTTAATTTTTTTAATGTTTACTTTTTAAGAGAGAGAGAGAGAGAGAGACAGAGCATGAGTGGGGGAGGGGCAGAGAGAGAGGGAGACACAGATTCTGAAGTAGGCAACTGAGCAGCTGTCAGCACAGAGCCCAACGTGGGGTTCGAACTCATGAACCCAACAATGAGATCCTGACCTGAGACGAAGTCGGACGCTCAACCGACTGGGCCACCCAGGCGCCCCTGAATTCACCACTTTGAACCAGCAGTCTCAAAATGAACTTGAATATTAAAAAGGAACTTTGTTCCCCAAATAAATGAATCAGACTACATTATTTACACATAATTAAGGTAACTTATTGGGACTTAGTAAATTATGTACTATCATGTAACAAAGCACAAATGATTAGTATCTGAACTTTTTCTGATTTTTCGTAGAGAATATTTAAAAATGAAAGGAGAGTACTGTCTTAAGGAGGGGACCCACAAAGACACTGGGGACCTGCTCAGAAAATCAGCATTACAAAGAAGACAAATTGTCCCACCACTCCTTCAATGTGGCCTCACTGGTTTTCAATCTTATTATGAGGACACACCCAGGAAAAAACAGTTTTAAAAGATTTAAGAGGGTTTTTTTTTTAATATGAAAAATGTAATAGAGGCCCTCAGTTACTAGAGGATTTATTGATCACTATTGATTGTCTAGTTTCTACTCATTTGCAATATATTTATTGGCAACTTCTTACTATAAGGCAAAAGACAACTGCTCCAGGCATCAAAAAGAATGAGACAAAACAAAACAAATAAACAGGCCTCACATTCTGGACTTGAAATTGCTTACAGCCTCATGGTGAAATGGCAAGGTAATAGATACACGGGCCCCAGGAGACTCCATGGGACCGAGGAGGAAGGAGCTTCTAAATTTGTCTCGAGACGGGGATTGTCGTGGAAGCAATGATGTTTCAGTCCACACTTAGAAGGTTAGGAGTCTGCAGTGTGTGATCTGGGAAAGGCATCCCAAACAGCATTTGAGAAACACAAAGTGTTCAGAGAGCATGGTACACTCGGAGACTGACAAGTGTTTTGATATTTCCGGAGCATGAAGCGTAACGAGAGAATAATTCTAAGTTGGCACCACATACAGCAAATGCAAATCAGTGTTACATGGACCATTACTGTCACAAAAGCATAAAGAAAGTTATCAAATGTGCAAAAATACTTTGAAAATAGTACAGAAACTGGCATTTCCTTTTAAGCCAAACTCCCTTAAAATCTCATTAGATGGTCTCTTAACTTCTTCTAACAAATTACTTTGGTCAGGTCAGGTTTTCTCCCTCTCGAAATGGCATTTTCTCATTCCCTGAGAACATATGTTAAAGCTAAAACTAACTTCTCATACACCCATCCTTTATCAGACAGTCATGGATATGTTCCTGTAAACCTCTAAATAGCCGTGTATTTTAGCATTTCAATTTGATCGATGGAATGGAGAGGATTTGAACAGAAAACCTCATTTATCCAATTTTGAGTTAGAAAAATAGGAGTTTCAAGTTGGAAAATACACCTTTCACACTTTAAGAAACCAGAAGTAACCTCTCTTTTCTCATGATCTTATACAAGGAATGTATGGATTTTGAAGGTTAACAAATTCACTAAAAGACACCCAACAGTAAAGACTTTTGAAATAAAATGAATTACTCATTTTAGAGCTCAAAGTGAAGAACACACTTTAGTATCAAATCAGCGTCTCAAAGACTAACTTATTTTTTAAAAAATCAGAATTGATCATGGAGTTGAAGATGTTTGGTTCCAATTTCGTGGGCCTCACTCTTTCACTTCACATTTCTGGCTTACTTAAATATTCATGGAATATTGTCTATTTGTGAGTTCGTTCCAACATCAGTGCTTAAATATAGAATCTTTGATGAGCAAGCACTTACCCAGAGTTTACTTCTAAACAATCCCATATGCCCCCTTTTCACTTTTAACGTTGAAGATGTGTAATAGTTTTTTTCTATTCCTTTCTCAACCAAACAGAAAGCAACATTTTCAACTAGAAATGTTTGTTCTTCACAAATACTTCTATTAGGGACCAATGTTCCAAATCACATTTTGTAAAAAGTTTGCCTAGGCAAAATTTTTATCAGATGATCCATTTATATAGATGGAATTTGTCAATCACATACTCCCAGCATCACATTAGGCATGGAGTAGTGAATACAATAAATATAAACATCGTCCCTGCACATCAGGAGCACACTATTTTACCGAGGAGAAATACAGAGACAACAGGTAACAGTAAAAGACTACCAATGACTACATGACCAAAAAGGGCTGCAATGTGGCAGTCTCCTATACTTTTCTATCAAAAGTACCCCTGGAGGAGATCCCCAGCCTCCTCCTCTAGAATTTGTTAATTAGATGTGGGGAGGAGCCAAGGAATCTGCATTCACAGGGGCCAGGTGTTGATTATTACTAAGACAAAAGTAAAAGCAAACTAAGGTGGTGTGCCCAAGGAGTATTTCACTAGGGAAATGAGCAACGGGCTAACCTGACCAGGACAGAGAGGTGTAATTAGGTTTCAGCGGTGGACGAAGGCTGTATGTGTGTATTTTAAGAAGTGTGCTAAACGATGGGCTTGGCTGGGGCAGGAAGAGTTATTTTAGAAGGAGCAAGAATTAAAAGTAAAGCAAGATTTTATTTGGGCCAGGAAAATTTTTGCTTTGTAGACAATGCAAAGGTATTTTTGAGCTGAAGATTCACATGATGAAATCAGCTTTTTAGCAATAGCAATCCTGCAGAGGCATTTAGGGTAAATGTGTGGTGAAAGCCAGGAGACATTGCCTACTTATTCATTCGTTCACTTAACAAGTATACATTGAACACCCAAATTATGTGCATGCCCTGTGCTAAGTGGGAAGAATGCACAGCGTTAAGTACCACAGCACCGAGTCTGTGAGTTGTCTGTGCTTAATTTTTTTTGTTCACTAAAATTTCTTCTTGTAGCCTGACTTAATTTAGGACTCTCCTAACAGCTTTCAGTTCTGTATTTATGCTAATTTGCCTAGCTATTTGGAGTCACTGCATTTGCAATTAAAATGTTCTATGTAGTTGTTAGAAAACTACTCTGTAAGTGAGATGAAAAACAATTTTGTTCCATCCAAAATATACTTAAAAGACTGAGAGGGAAAAAAAAAATTAAAGCCATATTGATTGGTAGCCAGATCTTGAAATATAGAGAATAGTTAAGGAAAGTGGTTTAATGGTAATGCATTTATCAGAACAGAGAGGAATCAACTGGTATACATAATGATGATTACTAAAAAAGATTTAAATTTATTTTGTTAATGTATATTTATTTTTGAGAGAGCACAAGAAGGGGAGGGGCAGAGGGAGACACAGAATCTGAAGCAGGCTTCAGGCTCTGAGCTGTCAGCTCAAAGCCCATCACGGGGCTTGAACTCACAAACCATGAGATCATGACCTGAGCCAAAGTCAGACACTTAACTGACTGAGCCACCCAGGCACCCCTGAAAAGGATTTAAATTTAGAAGTATGCTTAATTACATTCTGACTGGAGGCTTGGTCTCTAGGGTAATGATTGGTATATGTCATATATTTCACTGCAGAACTTTTGAACTCCTAGTAAGAGGCACAGTCAGATTCCAAACCATTAGTTGTGTTATGAGTTATTGTATCACACATTCCAACCTGTAAGAAATTAGCAAAATTTTCCATCTTCTTTAAATCAACTGAAAGCTCTTTTCACAAACCCCATTCCCAACTGATGGGAAATTTATTCATATATATATATATATATATATATATATATATATA
>NW_024412429.1:12983738-13108971 GCF_014898765.1 Herpailurus yagouaroundi | reverse complement strand
TATATATATATATATATATATATACATACATATGTGTATGTATGTATATAGTTTATTATTTATTATATTATATATAAATATATAGTTTATCATTTATTTTGAGAGAGACAGACAGCATGAGCAGGGGAGGGGCAGAGAGAGGGAGAGATAGAATCCCAAGTAAACTCCATGCTGGCAATGCAGAGCCAGATGCAGGGCTTGACACAGGGCTTGATGAGGGGCTCAAACTCACGAAACCGTGAGATCATGACCTGAGCTGAAACCAGGAATTGGACACTTAGCCAACTGAACCAGCCAGGCGCCCCGGAAATTTATTCTTGTCTTCATTGCTATGTGTCAGAAGACATGAAAGCTATATGAGAGGTCACAAAATGGTGCCCATCAGCCTACATTTAGCTTGATGTCTTATTGACCCACAAAGTATACTACAAATAAATAAAATGTGTAACTACCACACAGTTTCTACGTAGTTGTCAGAATTAATGTGGGAAGCATTCATGTAAAATTTGCATTTTGAGCTTCTATTACAAAATCAGTATTAATTAGTCTGTATTAGTTGTTGGCAACAATTGACTGGACCCAAATAGCCCCTGACCCTCTTAGAAAGGGTGTCTTCTTATGGTTGCCACAGCCCCCAACATCTTTATGATCTTACACATAATGGCTTCAGTCATTTCATGTTACCTCCTGTCCCGTAGGCATTTGATTTTTTTGCCACTCTAGCCCTTTGGATTTTGAGGGGGAAATGTGACCTGTGCTAAATAACCCAATAGGCTAACTAAGCATGCGTTGAGCCTGCTTGAAAACAGGGCCATCAAAACATGAGACTTGGTTTTGAAATCTTTATGTTCTTAAAACATGAAAGTAACTATGAGAAATACCAAATTTGTGTTGGATTTTCTAATATCTATTTTATAGCTTAGGGGGTATTTTTAAGTAAATGCAGTGGGGGCACATATGGCACATCAGTAGTTTTTCAATGCTAGGACCATACAGATCATTACATGAACCCTACGACGGGCCTCAAGAACTTTGCCCCTGAGATTTCAGGTATGGTGGGTCAGAAATTATGGCATCCATGGGGCGTCTGGGTGGCTCAATTGGTTGAACGTTCGGCTTTTCAGCTCAGACCATGATCCCAGGGTCCTGGGATCAAGCCCTTGGAATCTGCTTAAGATTCTCTCTCTCTCTCTCTCTCTCTCTCTCTCTCTCTCTCTCTCTCTCCCTCTGCCCCTCTGCCATTCTCCCCTACTTATGTGCACTCTCTCTCTACAAGAAAAATAATTTAAAAAGGAAACTATAGCATCTATAATTGAAATTACTTGGAATCCTTTGCCAGAGATCACAAATAAAATCAGCACTGTAGCCAGTGAGCTCTCCTCTTCTATGGTAAGGGTATAAAAGTAGCCCAGGGCAGGTAAGGGGAAGCTCCTAATTTTGCTTCTCATTACCTGGGGTCAAAGAGAATGCACATGAGACACACAAAGCTATACCAAATCCCTCTGTTCGTAGCCTATAGCCACATCTACCCTCATATTTCAGTAAGGCTTAAAGTGTGTTTTTTGTTTTTGTTTTTTTGCTTCATGCCCAGATGAAGCCGATTTAAGAGTTCAGTAATGAGTGGTAAGAATTGAACAACTTAAAATACATGAAAATACAAACTTTAAATTCATTGTAAAACAAAGCAAGTGTTAAAGATGCCTCTCAAAATGAGATTATATAATATTAAAATTAACTTGAAATGCATCTGAATTAATTTAAGATTATGTTAGAAAAATCAAAAAAAGGAGGAAGGAGGGACGGGAGAGGAGATAGAACAACTTATACTAAAAGAACTTGCCAGAAATGTGGGGAAGTAAAGATTTTGTGTCACTGTTGATGCTGACTATTACAAAAAGTCTAGACAAAAGACTGCTTTTGAAAAAGTTAATGGTCAACATGAGTAAATTTCAAAACATAATACAGTAATATTTCAATAATAACAGCTTAAAAATTGACCATGAACTGTTTGCAGGACACTATTCAAAGTTCTTGACATGCATCAACTTTTTTAAGACTCCATAATTGCTTTAGGAAGCAGGAACTGTTGTTACCCCATTTTTGCCAGTGAGGAAGTTACAGCTTAGAGTATGTGACACACATAAAGTCAACAGAGTAAATGATTTGTAGAACGGGAATCGAAAGCCAGATCTACCTGATTCCACAGCAGAAGCTCAATATTATTCAAGCTCTATCCAACTGCCTCCCTAAACATTAGAGAAGATACAGCAGAGATACAGAGCAACGTTACAGGAAACAGAACAGAATGACAAAGGGACAGTATAGTAAATCTTTTATTTTAATAAGTATATCTGGGTAAAATTCCCATGTTAAAAAAAAAAGTTATGTTAGGCCATAAGCTGTCTTCTAACTATATACTATTTATCAGTCAACACATAAGATGAAATGACAGGGGCTCCTGGGTGGCTCAGCCAGTTAAGCATCTGACTCTTGATTTTGGCTCGGGTCATGATCTCACAGCTGGTGAGATCAAGCCCCACGTTGGACTCAGCATTAACAGCGTGGAGCCTGCTTGGAATTCTCTCTCTCTCTCTCTCTCTCTCTCTCTCTCTCTTTCTCTGTCCCTTCCCCACTCACACACACACACTCTCTCTCTCTCAAATAAACATTTAAAAAGATGAAATGAGGGGCGCCTGGGTGGCGCAGTCGGTTGGGCGTCCGACTTCAGCCAGGTCACGATCTCGCGGTCCGTGAGTTCGAGCCCCGCGTCAGGCTCTGGGCTGGTGGCTCAGAGCCTGGAGCCTGTTTCCGATTCTGTGTCTCCCTCTCTCTCTGCCCCTCCCCCGTTCATGCTCTGTCTCTCTCTGTCCCAAAAATAAATAAACGTTGAAAAAAAAATTAAAAAAAAAAAATAAAAAGATGAAATGACATAAAATTATTAAAAGTCAAAGGATATTGGAAAAAAACTTTAGTCAAATGAAGAGATAAAGTTTTCACTACTACATTAGCATCAAACAAGGTACTCTCAAAACAGGGGCATCCAAAAGTGAGAATTCTTCTCTAAATTGATACATTATTAAATTATATTATTAATTTAATATACCATGAAATACAGACTTGAGGAAAAAATAAGAAATTTTGTACCAGCAAATATATTTCACAATAAATTATAATTCTCATGAAGCTTTACTAAGAAGCATTGAACCAAAAGGCATATAGTGTCTACCTAGCTGCACAGCAAAATGGTTTGAAATGCTGAAAAGACTAGCACACGCAATAATGTTGGGAGAATTTTTTTAATGTTCATTTTTGAGAGAGAGAGAGAGAGAGAGTGAGAGTGAGCAGGAGAGAGAGAATCCCTGAAGCAGACTCCAGTCTCTGAGCTGTCAGCAACAGAGCCTGACATGGGGCTCAAACTAATGAACCGCGAGATCATGACCTGAGCTGAAGTCAGACGCTTAACCGATTGAGCCACCCAGGTGCCCCAGTAATGTTGGGAGAATTTAACTGCCTTCCTCCCTGATATGTGATAGGTGAAAAATAAACAAGGGGATAAGTAACAAGGAGACCTGAAAAAGGCCTACAGATGAATTTAAAGGTGCAAGTACTCTATAACAGAAAATTATACCTGTCTTTGAAATCTCTTAAAATCTTCCGTACTGGACCATAAAGAGACTCTCATTGTATAGGCCAACCTTCCAGAGCCAGAAAAAAAATGGCAAACTCCTTCATTTTCCCAAGCCCAACCCAGAAGATGCCTTGGAAGGAGGAAAGAATCGCATTGGTCTGAAAACTACGGTAAAACTGTAGAGAAACCCTTGGGGAGGCAGGAAGCAGTCATGATACAGTTTGAGAGGCAACAGCAGTTTTTGGCAGAAATAGGCTGGGGAGCTGCTCAGAGAATACCTGTGGGAGAATTTGACTTGCGCTCTGTTCTCTCCACTACATTGTCCTAGAACTTTCTTGCCCACATCCTCACTCTACAAGGCAAGGAAGGAATGGAAACATTGCAGTGGCCAGGTCGGTTGGATGACAGTACAGTGGCAGCCATTTGAGGGGAAAAGTTCAAAGCCAGTAGCGGCCACCCTATGGCCTTTGAGCTTCTCTCCTATTTCCTCCCTACCCTAAGCTAGCACTCCCACACATCCATGGTGTATGGGGTTATGATCCAGGTGAGAAATACTCCTGAAAAGAGCAGTGAGCAGTGTCAGGGCAGAGATATAAGGAGAGTTCCTTAGGACATTCTTGCCTTGGTCAGGGAGAGGCGGGGAGGGGGCAAGAGGGAGTAGTCAGGTATAGACTATGACATCAGGGGCTCTTCGTCCTGAGATATAGTCACACACGTACACCTACATGTAGGCGTGCGTGTACACACACACACACACACACACACACACACACACACACACACATGCCTATACCTTAAACTAACCCAGAAGGTTAGGAAGCAGAACTTAGGCTTCTGTTCATTACTCTGGACCACAGTCCCAGGACTGTAGTCCTCAGGACTACATCAAACATTGGGGAGGAAGACACAAAAGCAATTTCAGAAAACATTGCCACTCAGGGGCACCTGGATGGCTCAGTTGGTTAAGCATCCAACTTTTAATTTCGACTCAGGACATGATCTCAGGGTTCATGAGATCAAGCCCACACCGGGCTCTGTGCTGACAGTGAGGAGGCTACTTGGGTATTCTATTTCTCCTTCTCTCTCTGCTCGTCTCCTGCTCTCTCTCTCTCTCTCTCTCTCTCTCTCTCTCTCAAAGTAAATAAACATTAAAAAAAATACCCCTTATAGTAGAATTCATGGAATATATAGATTACTGTTTCAAAATAAGCCTCTCTCAAAGAAAGAGCAAAGGATTTTAGCACCACAAAGTAAGAACAGTAGCAAAGAAGACCCAAATAGATATGCAGGCCACGAAAAGCAACAGTTTAAATCAGGAACTCAATATGCATCATTAAGTCACAAAAATGGGTGCAGCTCATCTTATCTGGAAGCAGAGTGACCAACCATGGTGTTTTGCTAAGTGAAGAGTTTCGCTGTCAGTTCTAAAACCAGAAAGGCCTGAGCTTTGGCACCCTATCCAGAAGACAAGAAGTCATTCAGAAGACTTCAGTTAGAAATAAAAGTTAGAAAAAAGTTTTAAATGTTGTCAAGTAAAACTGTCAACATTCATGTAATAGGAGATCTAGAAGGAGGAATTATAATTCTTTAATTGTAAAGATTTAATGACTGAGAAATTTTCCAGAATTGATAAAGGCTGAAAAACCTAAGATCGGAAGGGTTCTAAACTGTCAAACAGGATAACACGTTTACTGTAAACATCAAAGAGAGAAAATTCTAAAAGCACACAGAAATTGGGGTGCCTGGGTGGCTCAAGTCGGTTGAGGGACCAACTTCGGCTCAGGTCATGATCTTGCAGTTCGTGAGTTCGAGCCCCGCGCCGGGCTGTGTGCTGGCAGCTCAGAGCCTGGAGCCTGTTTCAGATTCTGTGTCTCCCTTTCTCTCTGCCCCTTCCCCACTCATGCTCTCTCTCTCCTCTCAAAAATGAATACACGTTAAAAAAATAAATAAAAGTACACAGAAAGAGAGCAAAATACCCACAAAAGAACAAGCAGCAGATGAATAGGAAACTTCTCAAAAACAACATTGGATGTAGAAAAGACGATGGTCAAATATTTTCAAAAGTATCAAAAGAGATGAACTTCAAAAGTAGAATTTTGTATTCAACTAAACTGCCTTGGATATAGAAGGATCTAGAAGGCCTCAAGAACTTTGTCACACAAATCTCTGAAAGCAAACTTGGAAGAAATATTTCAATAAGAAAAAAAAAAAGAATAACATAAGATACATGGACGCGACTTAGCGATATGTTCTATGGTATGAAAGAGAAAGGAACAGGGGCACCTGGGTGGCTCAGTCGACCAAGCGTCCGACTTGGGCTCAGGTCATGATCTCGCGGTCTGTGAGGTCAAGCCCCACGTTGGGCCGCTGTGCTGATAGCTCAGAGCCTGGAGCCTGCTTGGGATTCTGTGACTCCCTCTCTCTCTCTGCCCCTCCCCCCATTTAGCCCCCACCCCCACAAGTGAATAAACACCTAGTTGTGTGTTTTTTTTTTAAAGAGAAACTAAAGGAACAAAAAAGTTCATCCAGAACATAAATTGTAAATATCATAGTGAGGGCAGGGGGGGTGGCCTGTCCTGGGAAGAAATGGGATGATAAAAGAGAGATCAAGTATGCTAGAAGACAGAGATGCTTATAAGCTCAAGGAATTGAAAAGTCCTCTAAGTGGGAGCCCCGAGCTATTTCGGGCGCGGGTGCGGCCCCAAGGAGGCCAGGCCGTTTGCACCTTCCGCGGCGGTGGAGGCGGCGCGTGCTCAGCGCCCAGCACCGCGCGTCCGGCAGCCCGGGGCGCGCCCCGCAGGCCCATCGCTCCTCCACCTGCTCCGGAGCGGAGGGAAGGTAAGCGAGCTGAGCTGTGACTCCAGCCAGCCCTTGACCTCCAAGCACGGAGAAGCGGGGGCGGGGCAGGCTGCGCAAACGGCCTCCGGGGAGTCCCCAGACGGCGCTGGTAGGGAGTCGGGGACCCAGCCAGGTGCCAGCACCTAGAGACCTCGGGCGGACCGAAGGGGAGCAAAAGCAAGGGCACTGCCGAGACTGGAAAACTCCCACAACTCCAGAGAGGAAACCAAGGAGGCAGACCAAAAAAAAAAAAAAAAAAAAAACCGGATTAAGAGGAAGAAGAGGGCATCTGGCAGTGTCCTCGGAGGAGGAGCAGTGACGGCTGCGCTCCCAGCTCCTTCACCGAGGCGCAGTTTCCTTCTGGGACTGGCCGGCTCGGCTCCGCTCCCACTTGCCCCTTCCCCCAAGCGCGCGCGTCCCCGCCCCCCACCTGCGCCCTCACCAACACCCTCCACCGCACACGAGCCGCCCGCAGGGCCTCGAGGCGCCCGGAGTGGGGAGCGAGTTCCCTTTAGTCTCGGTTTCCAGCGACCCCTCTCACCCACACACTTGCCCTCCCGGGCAAAGCTGACTTCCTACCTGCCGCTCCCTGCTCCTGCTGAGTCCCACACTCTGCGGTGGGAACACAGGTGACTGGGCTCTGGGTTTGGGGCTGAGGAGGTCCCTTCTGCTTCTCCACTCTTTCCTCTGGCTTCCCACTAAGGGGCCTGGGAGAGCTCCCCTGGCCTTAAAAGGGGCCCAAGCCCCATCTCATCCTGATCTGCCCCCCCTCCAAGGCACTGGCAGCAGCAGTAGGTGTGGTCAATGGGGCCCCCAAATGCCCCAACCAACCTGTGCCTCGCCAGATGTGACCCACGCTCACTTTTCTTCCTTCCCTAGTCCTTGTTCTAGGTCGGACAGCCCCTTCTGGGACACGGGAAGGGAGGCAGGAGGGGCTGCAGCCCACCACCCTCTCTAAATGGGCTCCGGCCCACCTCACTTCCACCCTGGAATCGATTGCAGTGGTGGAAATGCAACACCTTATATCCAGCTGAGATCCAGGAAGCCCAGGTTCCCTATGGCAGCCACCTGAGCTGGGCTGGAACCACTGCCCAACCCAGCCACTTTCACCTTAGGCCTCATGTTCCCCTTTCCTCTCCCCACTAATAACAAGGAGGTAGCCTTGCCCTCCGCCACCCTTCTGTGCCTCCCCACCCTGCAAGGTTCTGGTTCCGTCTTTCCTGGACAGTTGTCCAGGAAACTACTTCTGGACAGTTGTGTTGTTTTGGTTCAATGTTTCCATTCTTTGACATCCATCATTGCTGCTGTGACCAGTGCCCAATGTTCAACCTCATCACCTCCTCCTATTCTGCCCACATTTCCCTCCTCCAAGATGCTCTTAGGGGAAGGGGCTTGGGGCAAAGCAGGTGGGGGTAGGGACCACCCCAATCCCAAGGAAGGTGGGGCCCTGCCCCTAGCATGCTGCAGCAGAGTGAGGAACGGCACTCCTGTGTTGACTGGGGAGGCTGTAGGGACCACCTTCTCTCCCTGTTCTGCCAGTAAGGAGGCAGCCATTATTTTTCCCAGCCTGCCCTCACCCCCAATCTGGCTTCCTATCTGCAGTTACTCGAATTCAAAATAAAACCCCCCTTGGGGCGCCTGGGTGGCTCAGTTGGTTAAGTGTCCAACTTTAGATTGGGTCATGATCTCATGGTTCATGGGTTCGAGCCCTGCATCAGGCTCTGTGCTGACAACTCAGAGCCTGGAGCCTGCTCTGGATTCTGTGTCTCCCTCTCTCTCTCTCTGCCCCTCCCTGCTCATGCTCGGTATCTCTCTCCTTCAAAAATAAAGAAACATTAAAATTAATTAATTAATTAATTCAAAACCCTTGAAAAGAAAAGAAATTGACAGAGAAAAATAACCAAGTAATGATCTTAATAATTTAGTGGCAACCACCTAAAAAAATTAGAATATCATAAATATCTTTCAGTCTGACACCCCCTCTCAAAATCTGGATCTATTCAATAAAAAACAGAAAAGAGAAATAAGGAAATATGAAATGAGGTGGTATAAAATTCTAAAATGTTATTACATTTAACTAATGTAAATAAATTAAAAACAGAAAGCAAAAGAATCCTAAAACTGGATAAGAAAGCAAAATACAACAAACTGCCTGTAAGATAAAAATATGCAAAAAGTTTGCAGATAAAGGGTTGGGTACAGATACATGTGGAATAATAATGAAACAAAATAAATGCCAGGAGACTAATTTTAATATGGCAAAATACAATTTTTTGAGCAATGAACACCTTTATTACATGACCAAAAGTAGGAGGAAGGAAGATTTATTTGCCTTTCAGGGCTTTAATTTTCCTTAGAGAGAGGTCTAGTTCCTTGCCCTCTAGTTACATAGTCATCTGCTGGGCCACACTGGTAACATTTATTACCTTCAGCTCTAAAGGAAAATGGAGCATTAAGACTAACAAAACAATCAAGATACAGTTTATAATGCCTTAAAGAGAGAGAAAGCAGCAACTAGTAGAATTCCAGGAGATAGACAGACAGATGTAGCTGGAAATTTTAAAGGATGGTCGCCAAAATTTATTGATAAACCATACTAAGAACAAGTGAAGTTACAGATGCTGTAAGTAACATGATTAATAAATTCACATAGATAGCTGTGTAATCAATAACAAATTTTCTGAAGCAGACACAGAACCTGAACAAAAATTCCCCAAAACGCCCTCAGCAGGCTTTTGCCTACCTCTTGCTCTCCAGACCTGTGTCTCATGGCCACCATGTACAGTTGCTGTACAAAGCTTGTAAACAGGTATTGGGGTTCACCAGCCTCCGTTGGAGAGGCAGGCAGGGGGCAAGGAGGTTGGGAATAGAAATGGACCAACCAACCTTCAGTATCTACCACATCTTGGTTGTATCATTATTCTGCCCTAACTTGAATGATCAAGAACACCTGGGTCTAAAAAAATTCAAGTCCTACGTTTTTACGTTCAGAATTTCAGACATTGTCAGCTGGCATCCAATGCATCTAAGGCAAGTTTTATACTTGCCTCTTCCAAGTTCGTTTGTAGTTTTCCTAATTATTATTCTCTGGAGGTTTTTATGAGCTTTACTTTTATTATAATGTTCTGAAATTATGTGTGAATATGCCTAGCTAGGTCTTTTTAAAGTCATTCTAGGGGCGCCTGGATGGCTCATTCTAGGGGCACCTTGAGTGTCTGACTTTGGCTCAGGTCACAGTCTCCTTGCTTGTGAGTTCAAGCCCCACATCAGGCTCACTGATGTCAGCCGGTCAGCACAGAGCCTACCTCAGATCCTCTGTCCTCCTTTCTCTGCCCCTCCTCTGCTTGTGGTCTCCACCCACCCCCCAAAATAAATAAATAAATAAATATATATATATATATATATATATATATATATATATTTAAAAGTCATTCTATGCAGCACCTTGTGAGCCCTTTTAATCTGGAAACTTGAATAATCCCTTTCCAATTCTAGAAGTTTTCTTCTATTATTTATTTGGCAATATTTTCTCCTATTGAGACTCCAATTAGTTTGCAGATGTTGGCTTTCCTTGATTGTCTTTCTCGCCTATTTTCTGTTTTATAATTTTGGACTGACTTTTTTCTTCTCTATGTATGGTTTTTCTATTCAAAGTGTGTGCATAGCCCAGCAGCGCTGGCCTCACCTGGGAGCTCATCAGAAAAGTAGAAAATCAGGGGTGCCCGAGTGGCTCAGTCTGTTAAGCCTCGGTTCTTGATTTCAGCTCAGGCCAGGATCTCACAGATCATGAATTTGAGCCCCACATTGGGCTCTGCCCTGACAATGTAGAGCCTGCTTGGGATTCTCTCTCTGCCTCTCTCTCAAAATAAATAAGTAAACTTAAAAGTAAAATGTAGAACTTCAGGCCTCACCTCAGAACTACTGAATTAGAGGGGAACCTGGCTGGCTCAGTCGGTTAACCTTCTGACTTCAGCTCAGGTCATGATCTTACGGTTCGTGAGTTCGGCCCCTGTGTCGGGTTCTGTGCTGACAGCTCAGAGCCTGGAGTCTGCTTCAGATTCTGTGTCTCCCTCTGTCTCTGCCCCTCCCCTGCTCTCTCTCTCTGTCTCTCCCAAAATAAATAAACTTAAATAAATGTAGAACTTCAGGTCTCACCTCAAAACTACTGAATTAGTCTTTGCATTTTAATGAAATCCCCAGGTGATTCTTACGTACATTTAAGTTTGAGGGGTATCGTGGGTTCTTCTCCCACCGTCATCCTCCATTTCTATTGAAATATTCTCATTGTGGCACTCATATTTTTTTTTGTTGCTGATAGCCCTTTCTTATACCATTTCTTTTTCAAAGTATTTTATTCTGTTTTATATATATATAATATTTTCTTGAAACTAATTAGTCTTATTTCAAGCTCTCTCCTGTTTCATGAGTTATCTGTTTCCTCTGGGATTTGGCTGGTGGGGGGCTGGTGTATCTTGGTCTAGCTCTTTCCTTTTGCTTTTCTTTTTCTTATATATCTGTTGATCCTTGATAGTTTCTTTATATTTAAGGATAAAAGATGTGGTGGGCTATTTCATGCACTTGCTATAGGTTTCTCCTTCTGCTGCATAAGAATAATAAGCGTGTTTCCCTAAATGGGAAGCCATTGTATGTGAAAGAGACATGTTGAGCACGCTTTATTTCATCATCAGCCACCAAGGAGCCAAACTCAGGACTCCCCTTGGAAAACTGACGTCTTCAAATACCTTCCTTAGGAATCGGATTTTTCTTTTTTGTGATGCAGCCTCTCTGGTGGGTGAGGTAGGGAAGTAAGGAGTCGATTGGAACAATTCTTCTGTATTTTCCGTCCCACTTTGCACTGTAGTCTTTTAAGCCTGTGGTTCTGTGGTCTCCCAACTACACTGCTACCCGCCCCTCCCCCCCAGGCTATAGTTGAGCTGCATCTTGAGCACAGCTACCCAGGAATGTATCAGCATTGCATGATGCTTTTGTAGACAAGATGATGTGATGTGGGTGGATTTGTATTCAATGGAATAATCTGAAAAGATTGAAAGAGTGCTGTCTGTTTCAAGCTGGGAGAGGGCTTTACCAGTGAAGAGCAGAGACCTTAGTAACCAGACTGTTTTTATAGCAATTGATATAATGACATTGAGAGTATGCTGATGAAATCTTCAAATGAGGTAAAAGTAGAAGGCTAAGAGATTTGATAGAAACAGAATTTTTTAAAAGGCGGTAGGTTGGAATGATGGATTTAATCTAAAAGAACAAAGTTTAATATAGGCAAGTATAACATGCAGGACTTTGTCCAAGAAACTAACCACACAGGAGTATAGCTTACAAGCAGCAAATGTGATGTGATATAGATGCTAAAAATAGCAAATGGAATTTTAAGTCATACAGATAGAAGTAACATAGGGCCATTAATAGGTTTGGTTCTCTCTGCATCAGGCAGTCCTTATTCGTGGTATTGTATTCAGTTTGGGGAGCCATTATTTGGGAGCAAACTTATCCTTTTTAAAAAAATGTTTATTTATTTTGAGGGGAGAGGAGCAGAGAGACAGAGAGAGAGAGACAGAGAGACAGAGACAGAGAGAGAGAGAGAGAGAGAGAGAGAGAAAATCCCAAGCAGGCTCCGTACACAGTGCAGAGCCCAAGGGTGGTCTTGATCCCAAAACCTTTGAAGCAGATCTGAAGACAGTGTTTTGGCTGATGAAATGATCACAGGAAGAATAACTAAAAGAAGTGGAGAGGGGCGCCTGGGTGACTCAGTTGATTAAGTGACCACCTCTTGATTTTGGCTCAGGTCATGATCTCCTGGCTCATGGGATCAAGCCCCACATCAGGCTCTGCGCTGACAGCATGGAGCCTGCTTGGGATTCTCTCTCTCTCCTTCTCTCTCTCTCTCTCTCTCTCCTTCTCTCTCTGTCCCTCCTCTGCTCATGCTCTATCTCTCTCAAAATAAATAAACTTAAAAAAAAAAAATAAGTGGAGGGGTGCCTGGATGGCTCAGTTGGTTAAGTGTCCAACTTCAGCTCAGGACATGATATCACAGTTTGTGAGTTCGAGCCCCGCGTCGGGCTCTGTGCTGACAGCTCGGAGCCTGGAGCCTGCTGTGGATTCTGTGTCTCCCTCTCTCTGCCCCTCCCCCGTTTGTGCTGTGTCTCTCTCCCTCTCTCTCTCAAAAGTAAATAAACATTTAAAAAAAAGAAAATCATCAAAAAATTCACATAGGCATTAAGCATTGGCATATGCTCATATTCTTTTCAATTTCGAGATTTTATGAAATACGAGTGAGGAGGAAGGAAATACAGGTTTGATGCTTCATTAAGTTATAAATGAAAAAAGTCAACTCAGCTATTTCCAGAGAACTGATCAGTGCTCTATAAATTGTGGCTTTGATTTCAGTAAGGCCTACAATATGTCCTGTAGCCTCCCATTTGACTTCTCACAGCCTCGGCAATGGAAAAAAGAGAATAGAAAATGGTGATTAATCAGATTTGTTATTCTGGGATAACCAAAATTGAAGAGGCTTGGGCTTCTGAGAGAACAATTATCTTAACTGTTAGCTAAACTCTCCCCATTTTCTGTGAATTTCAAGGATTCCTTCCATTTCTGTTATGATTGATGTTGAAGTTTAATAAGAGAGTCTTTAACCACGGCTGCATTCTTAGCTACATGATAATTTCTGGAGACCTAAAACTGTTCAGGTTTGTAAGAATACTAGTAGTTAGTTTCTTTTAATCAGTTAAAAGAATTAAGTGGTTTCTTTGCTGATTTACGGTTTGAAGGATAATCTCTGAAAAGCTAGTTTCACACTAAATTTTACCAAATAATTCTGGTATTCTGATTTAAGAGACCCAGGGACACATTTAATGAGAAATGGTAAATGTTTCTCTTTTTTGCTAAGTGTTAATTTTTTTGGTTAATGCTCTGCCTTTATTTCTTTTGATATGCTCAAGACATAGACAAATATTCCATACTTAACAGAGTTAAGTGACTCATGCATGTTTTACAGAAGCGAGGGGTGCAGCCAGCCCCCCTGCTGTGCACGTTTCTCTCCGTTTCCAACTAAAAGTTCACAGTCACCATCATCATCCCCAAAATGTATCCTCCTCAATTGGCTCGTCTTTCTCTTTCTTTCCTTCTCTTTCTCTGTGGTTCCTGCTTGGTTAAATCACAACCCAAGGAAGTCCTGTGTGCCTCTCCCCGCACGGCTCACTGTGGCTAGAGCAACATGCACAAACGTACTGCTGGTTCTCACTTTGAATTCCCAGGCACTGTTCTTGAATAGGCCCTTAATGCTCTCTGCCCTTAGTGCCATCATCCTGTTCTCCTCTTACACTGCCTTCCAAATCCTCGCTCTACGCAGCTTCCTATTTCCCTAAGAAAACAGGAGCCTGTCCATACCAGCCAGCCACCCATCTACCCATCAAAGTGCATCTCGGCCGGCAGGTCTGCGTGTTCATGTTCTCCTGTTACTGTGGATGAGCTATTTGTGCCCCTCGCAAAGGTCAGCGCTTGGGGGCCTTTGAACTTGCCACTCCCTCTGCCTGGAGCATGACTCCCTCCTTCACCTTGCTGGGGTCTACACTAAAATACCAGTGAGTGTCTCCTGTTCAAAATAGTAACCTCCACCCCCACCTTCCAGCCTCTTTCCCTGCTTTATTTTATTTTATTTTTTTATATATGAAATTTATTGTCAAATTGGTTTCCATACAACACCCAGTGCTCATCCCAAAAGGTGCCCTCCTCAATACCCATCACCCACCCTCTCCTCCCTCCCACCCCCCATCAACCCTCAGTTTGCTCTCAGTTCTCAACAGTCTCTTATGCTTTGGCTCTCTCCCACTCTAACCTCTTTTTTTTTTTTTTCCTTCCCCTCCCCCATGGGTTCCTGTTCAGTTTCTCAGGATCCACATAAGAGTGAAACCATATGGTATCTGTCTTTCTCTGTATGGCTTATTTCACTTAGCATCACACTCTCCAGTTCCATCCACGTTGCTACAAAAGGCCATATTTCATTTTTTCTCATTGCCACATAGTATTCCATAGTGTATATAAACCACAATTTCTTTATCCATTCCTCAGTTGATGGACATTTAGGCTCTTTCCATAATTTGGCTATTGTTGAGAGTGCTGCTATGAACATTGGGGTACAAGTGCCCCTATGCATCAGTACTCCTGTGTCCCTTGGATAAATTCCTAGCAGTGCTATTGCTGGGTCATAGGGTAGGTCTATTTTTAATTTTCTGAGGAACCTCCACACTGCTTTCCAGAGCGGCTGCACCAATTTGCATTCCCACCAACAGTGCAAGAGGCTTCCCGTTTCTCCACATCCTCTCCAGCATCTATAGTCTCCTGATTTGTTCATTTTGGCCACTCTGACTGGCGTGAGGTGATACCTGAGTGTGGTTTTGATTTGTATTTCCCTGATAAGGAGCGACGCTGAACATCTTTTCATGTGCCTGTTGGCCATCCGGATGTCTTCTTTAGAGAAGTGTCTATTCATCTCTTCTGCCCATTTCTTCACTGGGTTATTTGCTTTTCGGGTGTGGAGTTTGGTGAGCTCTTTATAGATTTTGGATACTAGCCCTTTGTCCGATATGTCATTTGCAAATATCTTTTCCCATTCCGTTGGTTGCCTTTTAGTTTTGTTGGTTGTTTCCTTTGCTGTGCAGAAGCTTTTTATCTTCATAAGGTCCCAGTAATTCACTTTTGCTTTTAATTCCCTTGCCTTTGGGGATGTGTCGAGTAAGAGATTGCTACGGCTGAGGTCAGAGAGGTCTTTTCCTGCTTTCTCCTCTAGGGTTTTGATGGTTTCCTGTCTCACATTCAGGTCCTTGATCCATTTTGAGTTTATTTTTGTGAATGGTGTGAGAAAGTGGTCTAGTTTCAACCTTCTGCATGTTGCTGTCCAGTTCTCCCAGCACCATTTGTTAAAGAGACTGTCTTTTTTCCATTGGATGTTCTTTCCTGCTTTGTCAAAGATGAGTTGGCCATACGTTTGTGGGTCTAGTTCTGGGGTTTCTATTCTATTCCATTGGTCTATGTGTCTGTTTTTGTGCCATTTCCCTGCTTTATTTAGCAGTTATCATCAAATAACATATCATATATTTAGTTTGTTTATTTTTATTATTATTTCTCTCTCCATGGACGACTCAACCTCAAAAAGATGTCAGTTATCCATAATTTATCTATAAATTAGGAGGATCCCAATAAAAATATCTAGGGATATGTACAAGAGTAGGCAAGTGGATTCTAAAGTTTCATATGGCAAAAGAAATAATAGACAGGAAATCTCTGAAATAAAAGAGCAATAAGATAGAACCAATTGTACCCTAGAATAAAATATATTATAAAAGCCTAAAGTATTAAAACAGTATCAGACAAGCATATTAATAAACAAAACAGAGACAATATGTGGGAACTTAATGTACAAGAAAGGTTGTTTCTCATGTCATTGGGGAAAATATAAACATTTCAGTGAATGAATTTGGGACAAGTTTCCCACCTGGGAAAAAATAAAGTCAAATTCAAAGCAATATGTAAATTTAATGAGAGTCCCTAGAAGTAATTTTGTTAGTTACCACTATGTGGTACGTTTCTAAATTCCAAAAAGGAAATTTAGATGAGTTAGAATTGTCCAGAAATTTGAAAAGGTAAGACTATTAATTAGGGGAACTGACATTATCAGATATTGAAACAATATAAACCTATGGTAACTAAAAACTATGGACTAGACACATGAACAGACAAGTTTATCCACATTCATGTTCATCCCTTCCTATTCCTGTTTGTTGAAGATAAAATACAACATTCGACTGAGTAAAGTATTATCTTTAAACTATCTTTTGTGTTATAGTTTAATCGTCCGTTACTTTATTAATGGAATTTGAGTTTCCATTAATATAAATAATGTATCCATAAGCAAATTTTAAAATAATGCTTTATCAAGTTGAAGATTGTATTCTATCTTCAACAAATGTGTGTATGTATATTTATACACACAATACCTACATTCATATAATAAAGTTTAAACAAAGTATGTGCATATACACACATCACACACTAGATACACAGGTGTCAATATGGATGAATCTCATCAGCATTATATTGAGAACTTGAGAAGTGTATTATTCCACTTATATGAAGCTGAAAACATTGCAAAAACAAAAACAAATTGTATAGCAATAGATACATATTTAATAAATCTACAGAAAAAGCAAGAGGATAATAAATGCACATCTAATGTGGTGGTTACTTGGTGAACGAGGGGGAAGTGTTTGGGATGAAGGGTGACGGGATTTGGGATGGGGATAGACAGGAAGTGGGGGGTAGAATACATTAACAGCACGTCTGAGACTCATTCTCCTTAGAAAGACCTGCTTGCAAGTTTAGACCTTGGCTGGTGTCTGGGAGCTTAGATTTCATCTTGGGAGAGTTCCCACCATTGGCCGATAAGCATGTTTCGCTGTGCCTAATGACAAACAGTGTAATTTATACCAAACACCTGCTATTTTTTCAGATGTCTTGGAGCCTATATGTCCAGCCCCCAGTAAAAACCCTGGGCACTGAGCATCTAATATGCTTTCCTGATAGGCAACATTTCATGATAGGCAACAACACATGTTGTCACAACTCACTGCTGGGAGAATGAAACACATCTCATGTGACTCCCCTGGGACAGGACTCTTGGAAGCTTACACCTGATTTCCTTGTGCCTTTTCCTTTTGGCGATATTGCTTTGTATCCTTTCACTGTAATGAATCATACCACAAGCATTACTGGACTGAGTCTGTGAGTACTCCTAGCTAATACCGAAATGAGTCGCTTGGTCTTAGGAATCTCTTTCAGAGTGGGTTACATAGGTGTTCACTTTTAAATTTTTATGGGGGCAGCTGGGTGGCTCAGTCGGTTAAGTGTCCGACTTCGGCTGAGGTCACGATCTCGTGGTCCGTGAGTTCGAGCCCCGCGTCGGGCTCTGTGCTGACAGCTCAGAGCCTGGAGCCTGTTTCAGATTCTGTGTCTCCCTCTCTCTCTGACCCTCCACCATTCATGCTCTGTCTCTCTCTGTCTCAAAAATAAAATAAAATAAAATAAAAACGTTAAAAATTTTTTTTAATTTTTATGTCTTTCATATATTATAAATATTGTATGTACTTACCAGTGAATCAAAAGGAAAATAAAGGAAAAATGAATAGTTGCCCAAATAAAGATGAGATGCAACTGTGTAGACGGCATCCCAGTAAAATGAAATAGAATGGCAATGTCTAGCATCAAACCATAGATTACTGTATTCCAGGAACTGAAATTCTGAAAAGGGAATCAGGAAACAATGAAACTGGAAAGTTAACCAGAAATAGCCATGGCTGTGAGCCCCGTAACTTCCCCACCAACCCATCTGCCCTCCATGTACTGTTTCTCCTCTTCTTAATCTTCCTCTAGAGTGTGCTGCAAGGATTGAAGCATATTCTTTTTTTTTTTTAATTTTTTTTTCAACATTTATTGATTTTTGGGACAGAGAGAGACAGAGCATGAACGGGGGAGGGGCAGAGAGAGAGGGAGACACAGAATCGGAAACAGGCTCCAGGCTCTGAGCCATCAGCCCAGAGCCTGACGCGGGGCTCGAACTCACGGACCGCGAGATCGTGACCTGGCTGAAGTCGGACGCTTAACCAACTGCGCCACCCAGGCACCCCTTGAAGCATATTCTTATTTTTCTGTACAGATTGCCTTTTTCTCTATTACTATTTATTGAAAAGACTATGGGGGCATCTAGGTGGCTCAGTCGGTTAAGCGTCCAGCTTCGGCTCAGGTCATGATCTTGCGCTTTGTGAGTCTGAGCCCCGTGTCGGGCTCTGTGCTGACAGCGCGGAGCCTGGTGCCTGCTTTGGAGTCTGTCTCCCTCTCTCTCTTCCCCTCCCCTGCTCTGTGTCTCTGTCTCTCAAAAATAAATAAACGTTATGGGGCGCCTGGGTGGCGTAGTCGGTTAAGCGTCCGACTTCAGCCACTGAAGTCGGACTGAAGTGTCCGACTTCAGGTCACGATCTCGCGGTCCGTGAGTTCAAGCCCCGCGTCAGGCTCTGGGCTGATGGCTCAGAGCCTGGAGCCTGTTTCCGATTCTGTGTCTCCCTCTCTCTCTGCCCCTCCCCCGTTCATGCTGTCTCTCTCTGTCCCAAAAATAAATAAACGTTGAAAAAATAAATAAATAAATAAATAAACGTTAAAAAATTAAAAAAAAAGAAAGGACTATGAATTACTGTGGCACCTTTGTTGAAAATTAATAACCTATATCTGTGTGGAAATATGGATGGATGGAGGGAGGGATTGATGGATTTTCTATTCTCCTTTTTTGATATATGAGTTTTTCTATGCTCCATTCCTACATTGTCCTGAGGCTGTAGCCTTATAATACTTTTTTAGATTAGGCAGCATAGACCCTCCCAGTTTTGTTTAAAATTGTTTTAGGCACTCTACATCCTTTTCATTTTCATAGAAAATGTGGAATCAGCCTGTAGATTCCTAGGGGAATCTACTTTTCTTTTAAATTGCATTGAACCTTTAACTCACTTTGAGAACAACTGCCATCTTAACCATATTGAGTCTTCATTCCACGGATGTGCTCATCATTCTTGTTTGATTTTAATTCAATACTGCTTTATTTGCTTCACATTGTTTCTGCTTTGGTCACTAGGAACTCTTTCAGTTGGTTCTTGTGTCGTTTTGACATACACATCAGTGTGTGTGCATGCGTGCGTGCATGCGTACATACATGTAGCACTTTCCAGGGAATCACAAGGTTCTCCACTCTGGCTGATGAGAATTCAAATGCCTCCTAGTTCTGGGTCTTGTTTAGCTCTCAGCTCCCAAGTGCTTTTCGTTGCCTGGCTTTGTGTTGTTGTCCCCTGTGCATGTGCTGTTCTGTTTTTAGCCAAAACTTAAGATGACCTCTCTGCCAATTTCTGGAGTCCTTTCTCCACATAGCTTACTTCTTTCTCTATAGGACTCTGTTCTGTGAATTGTGCCATCTTTCCAGAATCTGATCTCTGTCTCTTCAACTCAGCAAGATTTCCATGCTTTGTTGGCGTTTCCCCTCCCTGAACTGTGGTCATGAAAGAGCCTCCAGGCAGAAAGTAGAGGTCTCATTGGGAGAATATTTTTATATCCTTCTGGGTCTATTGTCCGATGTCTGAAAGCAGTTGTTGTGTACAATTTGCACATTTTCTGGTTGTCGATGTGAAAGGTAAAGGGTGCTACCAGTATTCCACTGTAACAGGAAGAACAACACCCTCTACTGTCTTGGTTGCTATTTAACATGGTATCTATTTTTATAATTGATTACATTTTCTAATATAAATTCCATATGAGAGAATACAGAAATGTAAATGTCTTGAACTGTTATTAATTCCATAATTTATATCTGGAGGTTTTTTAAGCTTTCTATATAGATAATTATGTCAATATAATATTTTTTGCATTTTTCTTTTCAATTCTTAGAATTTTTTTCTTTCTTTTGCTACTTTGCTTTGAGCTTCCAAGATAATATAGACTCGAAGTGGTAATAATGGGCATCTCTTTTTATTCTTTATTTAAAAAAAAATTTTTTTAACATTTCTTCATTTTTTGAGAGACACAGAGAGAGCGCAAGCAGGGGAGGGGCAGAAAGAGGGGGTGACACGGAATCTGAAGCAGGCTCCAGGTTCTGAGCTGTCAGCACAGAGTCCGATGTGGGACTTGAACTCATGAAACGTGAGATCATGACCTGAGCCGAAGTCAGACACTCAACCTACTGAGCCACCCAGGCGCCCCTATTCTTGATTTTAAAAGCAACATTTGATATTTGCTGTGGCTGTTTATTATTTCTTTTTTTTAATTTTTTTATGTTTTATTTCCTTTTGAGAGAGAGAGAAAGACAGAGTGTGAGTGGGAGAGAGGCAGAGAAAGAGGGAGACACAGAATCCGAAGCAGGCTCCAGGCTCTGAGCTGTCAGCACAGAGCCTGATAGGGGGCTGGAATCCATGGACGTGAGATTGTGACCAGAGCCCAAGTCAGAGGCTTAACTGACTGAGCCACTCAGGCGCCCCTCTTTTTTTTATTTCTTATTTATATATTGCGATATAATTGACATATAACATTATATTAGTTCCAGGTATACAACATAATGATTCTGTATTCATATACTGTATACTTGTGAAATGATCACCCAATAAGTCTATTTAACATCTATTTTTCAAAGCCTGATTGAAATACAAGTTAAGAAAGTTGTCTTTATAATTAGTTTGTGGATTGTTTTTATGGTAAACTGAAAAAAGTGCCCCCTCCCAAAGTTATGTTTTCTTCCTAATCCCTGGAACCTGTACATATTACCTTATACAATCCAAGAGTGAAAACTCATTTGTATGGAAAAAGATGTTTTTTTTTAATTTTTTAATGTTTATTTTTGAGAGAGAGAGACACAGACAGAGTGTGAGTGGGGGAGGGGCGGAGAGAGGGAGACACAGAATCCACAGCAGGCTCCAGGCTATGAGCTGTCAGCACAGAGCCGGATGTGGGGCTCGAGCCCACGAACTGTGAGATCATGACCTGGGCCGAAGTCAGACTCTTAACCGCCAGACCCCCCCTGGCGAAAGATAGTATTAAATGAAGAACCTTGAGAGGAGTCTACTCTATGCAGGGTGGGCTCTAAATATAATTACATGGTTCCTTATATGAGGAAGGCAGAGGGAGGTTTTACACAGACATAGAGGGGACGGCCAGGTGAAGACAGACAGAGACTGGAGAGATGTAGCTGCGGGTCAAGGAACATGGCAGAAGCTGGGAAAGGCCAGGAACAGAGTCTCCCTTAGTGCCTCTGAGATGATCTTGGCCCTGTCAAAACCTGATTTTTTTACTTCTAGATTTCAGAACTGTAAGAGAATAAGTTTCTGTTGGTTTAAGCCCCCAAATTTGTGGTAAATTGTTACAGCAGCCACTGGAAATGAATAGTGCTTTTATTTTTAAAAATTATACTAAATCGCATCAGATGTGTTTTTTGTATTTAGTGAAATAATATACTTTTTCTCTTTTAATCACTTAATATGTGGATTATGTTAATAAATTTTTTTAATTAATTAATTTATTTTGGGGGGGAACAAGCAAGGGAGGGGTAGAGAGAGAGGGAGAGAGAGGATCTGAAGCGGGCTCTGCACTCAGAGTGGAGAGCCAGAGGTGGGGCTTCAACTCACAGAACATGAAATCGTGACCTGAGCCAAAGTCGGATGCTCAACCCACTGAGCACCCAGGCATCCCTATATTAATGAATTATTTAATGTTAAAGTAAGTCTACATTCCTGAGACGAACCCAGCTTGTTCATGATGTAAATAGGTTTTATTTGCCCTTCCTGCAGACTCTCATTAATGATATACTGTTTCCTTGTGACTTTAATTATTTTTGACTGTGTGATCCTTATTTTGGGAGGCCAAATAATGTCCCCTCTCAAAGATGTCCGCATCCTAATCTACATGGATATATTACCTTTCGTGGCAGGAGGGACTTTGCAGCTAGAGTTAAATGAAGGGTCTTGATCGAGGGAGATTATCTTGTAGTAAGCAGGACCCAGCATGATCCGTGGGGTCCTCAGCAGTGAAGGAAGGAGGCAGGAGATGGAAGGGAAGGTGTGTAAGGCAAGCAATGACAGAGACTTGATGGGAAAGACTGGAATTGCCCTTGCTGGCTTTGGAGATGGAAGAAGGAGCCAGCAGCCAATGAATGGGGCAGCATCTAGGGGCCGGGGATGGACAAGGGGCTGGATGCTGCCCGTAGAGTCTCCAGCCAGAGGAAATGCAGCCCTGCTGACACCTGATTTTAGCCCAGTGAGACCCGCTATTGACTCCTGACACTCAGAACTATAAGATAGTAAGTTTGTGTGGTTTTCAGCCACTGAGTTTGTGGTAATCTGTCCCAGCAGCTACAGAAAACTAACACTTTCATTAATCTTGGGAATCTACTCGTAGGGCTTCCTTAAAGCCTTAGATGGAGGAGCAATCTTCCAGAGAGAACTCGTATTTACTTCTAGTTGTCGAGGGGCACTGTTAGCCCAGAAACACTGTGAACTACACTGAGGGCTTCAGGGAATGTACTTTTGAAGTACAACTCCAAATAAAGGCCGGTGCTTTTTAGTATTTCCGTCTCTTCTTGCTCCATTAGACAAGGAAAGTTTTCTCATAGTCCCCTGGATGAGGAAGAGAAGTGAGTTGACTTCTATTTCCCCCGAATCCTGGACTAAAACCCTTTGGGGTCCAGCTTAATGTGAAGAGAGCCTCCAGTTAGACTTCCCAACCCGAGTGGCCCTAGGCTTTGACTTCTGTCCCTTTTACCTCAGGAGGCTATCAAAACCCCAAGTTTAAGTCTGTCTGGAATGGAAAATGCCCTCAAGACAAAAACAATTTCACCGTCCTCTCTGGTTCTCACTTTATTTAGGTTTTGCCTTGTTTTCAGTACTTTCAAAGCTTCTTGTATTTTTTAGTTGTAGATAGCATTTGTAATTTACAGTAACAGGACTGGTCTGAATCACCTAATCCATCATATTCCAGGAAACCTATGAAAAAGTTTGCATTCCAAGTCTGTCGACACCATCATCTAAACTTCATGTTGGTCTGATTCCACTGTCTTACATTTCTGTTCCTGTTACTCCTGATGCTTTGTTTTTCTGTTTTATTTGTTCAATTATAATTTTATTTTCAACAGATCTTCACTTGCCAGATTTCTTTGTAGGGTAGGTTGAAGTTGCTTTCCTCCAGAAAGAATTTGCAGTTATTTTCTCAGTTGCCTGGAGGAATGTCGACCTAGTACCAACATGAAATAATTTGCTTGAAGTTTTATACATCACCCAGGTATTATGAATGGAACCAAAAACATGCACGAAGGCTGTACATTCTCAGGGAAAATTTTCCCTGTCTTTCCTCTGCTCCAGTGTTGATCCAGGCAAATTTTCCTGCTGCCCCTGCCTGTCCCTCCCCACCCTCATCTTTGGATAAGTTTGTGTTTGTGTTTTTTCCCTCCCTTTACATCTTCAACCACTTCACTGATGATGTTGCCCTTGACATTTAAGCATTATTCAAGGTTCTCTTATAAGACTCCATAATGTGGTCATCTCAAGTCCTGTGTACATATCTTGAAGAGAGATCAAAATCAAAGCTTAGTAACATCAGGGACTGGCATTTAAATACTATCTTATTTCTTGGCATCTGAGAACTGCTTATTTTATGCCAATTACTTTATATCATTTCAGCGATGCACTTGAAAAGAAAATTTAAGCATTTTAACCATCATTACTAGTTGTTATGCAACAAAAGTGTATAGGGAATCTGATCTGCCATTCTGCTAAAATTCATCATTTTATTTTGACAATGAAATTCATCATATTTATTTTTTTATTTTTAAAATTTTTAATGTTTTATTTATTTTTGAGGTAGAGAGAGACAGAGCATGAGCAGGGGAGGGGCAGAGAGAGAGGGAGACACAGAATCTGAAGCAGGCTCCAGGCTCCAGCCCAGAGCCTGACGTGGGGCTCAAACCAACGAACCGTGAGATCATGACCTGAGCCAAAGGTGGTACGCTTAACCAACTGAGCCACCCAGGCACCCCTGAAATTCATCATTTTAAATTGTCAACTGTCTGAAGGAAATTAAGGGGCTAAAGGACTAAGGAGCTAAGCCTGGAGATCCTAAACTATGCACCAATGTGTTCTGCCTCTAGGAAGCCCTCCCTGATTAGATTCTATATCTATCTATCTATCTATCTATCTATCTATCTACCTACCTATCTATTTAAAGTAGCCTTCATGCCCAATGCGGAGCCCAACATGGGGCTTGAACTCACAGCCCTGAGATCAAGACCTGAGCTGAGATCAAGAGTGGGAAACTTAACCCATTGAGCCATCCAAACACCCCAAATTCCATTTAAATTCAAAATGGATTAAAGACTTGAAGGCAAGACCTGAAACCATAAAACTCCTAGAAGAAAACAGACATTGGTCTTGGCAATATATTCTTTGCACCAGTATCCTCAAGCAAGGGCAACAAAAGCTAAAATAAACAAGTAGGATTACCTCAAACTAAAAAGTTTTTGCATGGTGAAGGAAATCCACAAAACAAAAAGGCAACCTATTGAATGGGAGAAGATACTTGCAAATCATTCATCTGATTAAAGGTGAATATCAAAAATATGTAAAGAACTTACACAACTAAATGTCAAAAAAGCAAATAATATGATTAAAAAATGGGCAGAGGACTAAATAGACATTTTCCCAAAGAAGACTCAGAAGATGCTCAGTGTCACTAGTCATGAAGGAAATACAAATCAAACCTCAGTGAGATACCACCTCACACTGGTAAGATCGACTATTACCAAAAAGACAAAACATAAAAAGCGTTGGTGAGGATGTGGAGAAAAGGGAACCCTCGTGCGTTGTTGGTGGGGATGTAAACTGGTGTAGGCACTATGGAAAATAGTATGGAGATTCCTCAGAAAACTAAGAAGGAACTAGCATATGATGCAGGAATTCTACTTCTGTGTATATGTTCTAAGGACATAAAATCACTGTCTAGAAGAAATATCTACACTTCTATGTTCATTGCAGCATTATTCAGAGTGGCCAAGATATGGAAACAAACTAACTGTCTATTGACAGAAAATGGATAAGGAAAATGTGGTATATACATATATATGTATATATGTATATGAAATTATATTCAGCCATGAGAAAGAAGGAAATCTTGCTCTTTGTGACCACATGGATGAACCTAGAGGACATTATGCTAAGTGAAATAAGCCAGACATACAAAGACAAATATGGCATCATCTCCCTTACAGGTGGAATCTAAAAGAAAGTTGAGCTCATAGCAGGAATGCTTGGCTGACTCAGTTGGAGGAACGTGCAACTCTTGATCTTGGGGGTGTGAGTTTGAGCCTCATGTAGGGTGTAGCAATTACTTAAATTAATAAAACTTTAAAAATAATAGAATAAAGTTGAATTCATAGTAACAGAGAGAATGGTGGTTTCCAGAGATTGGGGAGCAAGGGGGTAAGTATTGATCAAAGGGTACAAACTTTCAATTATAAGATGAATAAGTTCTAGAAGCCTTATGTACAGCATGATGACTACACTTAATAATAATATAAAGTATATTTGAAATTTGCTAACAGGGGGTCCTGGTGGGCTCAGTCAGAAGAGCATGTGACTCTTGGTCTGGGTCATGAGTTTGAGTTCCATGTTGGATGTAGGGTTTACTTAAATAGATAGATGGATAGATAGATAATTAAATAAATAAACTGAAAAAAAAGAAATTTGGTAAGAGAGTAAATCTCAAGTGTTCTTACCACACACACACACACACACACACACACACACACACACGGTAACTATGTAAGGTAATGGATATGTTAATTAGTTTTATTGTGCTAATCATTTCACAATGTATGCATATATCTAAATATCATATTATATACCTTAAATACATACAATTTTTATTGTTCAGTCATACCTCAAAAAAGTTGGCAGGGGAAGGGGCACCTGGCTGGCTCTGCATGCGACTCTTAATCTTGGGGTTGTGAGTTCAAGCCTCATATTGGGCATGGAGCCCATTTTATTATTTTTTATGTTTGTTTTTTTAAGTTTGTTTTCATTTATTTTGAGAGAGAGAGATAGAGAGTAAGCAGGAGAGAGACAGAGCAAGCAGGAGAGAGGCAGAGAGAGAGGGAGAGGGGAGGGACAGGCTCCACACTATCAACACAGAGCCTGATGTGGGGCTTGAACTCACGAACCAGGAGATCATGACCTGAGCTGAAGTCAAGAATCAGACACTTAACCTACTGAGCCACCCAGGCACCCCTAGCATGGAGCTTATTTTAAAATAGATAGATAGGGGGGCGCCTGGGTGGCGCAGTCGGTTAAGCGTCCGACTTCAGCCAGGTCACGATCTCGCGGTCCGTGAGTTCGAGCCCCGCGTCGGGCTCTGGGCTGATGGCTCAGAGCCTGGAGCCTGTTTCCGATTCTGTGTCTCCCCCTCTCTCTGCCCCTCCCCCGTTCATGCTCTGTCTCTCTCTGTCCCAAAAATAAATAAACGTTGAAAAAAAAATAAAATAGATAGATAGGTATATAAGTAAATAAATGAATGCAAGCTGGCAGGGGAAATACCCTATCTCCAAATTCGGTCCCATTCTGAAGTACTTGTGCATTTGGACTTCAACATATGTCTTTTGAGAGACACAATTCAGCCCATAGCATCATTCAAAACTGATTTAAAAAAAAAAAACACCTTGAGAACCTTCACATTTGTATTAAAATCTATAAAATTAATATAGAATGGATAGAGTTAGGTCTTCAGAAGACCGTGATTCTGCTAGTCTTACTATAGGCATTAAATTTAGCCAAAAGGGGTGCCTGAGTGACTTAGTTGGTTAAGCTTCTGACTCTCAGTTTCGGCTCAGGTCATGATCTCATGGTTTCATGAGTTCAAGACCTACATTGGGCTCTGTGCTGACAGTGTGGAGCCTGCTTGGGATTCTTTCTCTCTCCCTCTTTCTCTGCCCCTCCCCTGCTCATGCTGTGTCTGTCTCTTTCAAAATAAATAAATAAATAAACTTAAAAAAAAATTTAGCCAAGAGATGTCAGCCTAAAAACAAAAGAGATACTAGAGATGTTTGCATGTTTATTCAGTACAGTCTAGGAAAAAGGAACACTAAAGCTTGGGTATATGTTGTGGATGGAGAAGGATATAGAAGTTCTAGTCACTAAAGTTTCTTTTTGGCATTTACTGATTCAAAGTAACCTTCAGATTATTTGTTTCCCAGGCATCTTGATAGGAAAAACTTTGTCTTGTATAATAGGGGAATTTTAGTCACTTAAAAGTGATATAGTAGGGACACCTGCGTGGCTCAGTTGGTTAAGCATATGACTCTTGATTTCAGCTCAGGTCATGATCTCATGGTCATGAGATCGAGCCCTGCATTAGGCTCTACACTGAGATTGGAGCCTGCCAAAGACTCTCTCTCTCTCTCTCTCTCTCTCTCTCTCTCTCTCTCTCTCCCCCCCTCCCCTTCTTGTGCATTCTCTATAACAGCAAAATAATTTTGTCCCTTCCTCAATGACGTGAAATGAACATAAATTTGTGTAGTCATCACAGGCTCTTTCATTTCACAGCAGTGGCATAAAGCTCTAAGCTGGGCAAAATACCCCCTTCTCACAGGCAACTTGCAGTAGTGTTCCCTCGGAAAGTCTGGGGGCAACAAGTGAAGGTTGTGTTTGTAGGCCAAGCAAATAATTTGGATCAGGAGTGTGTGTGTTAGAAGTAAGGAAAGATTCATTGTGAGGGCAAAGACGTGAATCTGCTGGTTTATTCGTTGGAAGGGCAAACGTTCAGTTTAAATCGATAGTTACACTATGGAGCCTGGAAATGTAGTTTTCCTTGATCTTTGACTACTACTACTATTGATGATGATATGTTCTGTTTTACCTTCAGCCATTTGAAGATCCACCCTTTAACACACAATGGAACACACCTACCAAACTCAAAATTGCTACTTAATTTAAGCTGGTGAAAGCAAAATGTTTACTTTGTATCTTCAGTATCTTACCACCCTCTTATACCACTCGGTTTCAGTATCAAGTTTGGTGAATTATAGCGTGCCCATTAAAAAAAATGAGATACAAAAAGATTGAATTATTGTAAAGGGGTGCCTGGCTGGCTCAGTTGGTAGAGCATGTGACTCTTGATCTTGGGGTTGAGTTGGAACCCCACACTGGGTGTAGAGATTACTTAAAAATAAAATCTTAAAAAAAAACACCTCACAATCCCGGCACACTAAAATACTTTTCAAATATAGTTTTTCACTTTTTGCATATGTATTTTTAGAGCTAAAATACATTAACAGTTTATCTTACTCCTGTGTACTTAGTAGTCTATCAAATGCATTTCCCATATTTCTTATTCTAACCATTTAAAAAATTACTGTGGTTAAATATACCTGACATAAAATTTATCATTTTAAGTATTTTAAAATGTACATTTCTGGGGGCGCCTGGGTGGCGCAGTCGGTTAAGCGTCCGACTTCAGCCAGGTCACGATCTCGCGGTCCGTGAGTTCGAGCCCCGCGTCGGGCTCTGGGCTGATGGCTCAGAGCCTGGAGCCTGTTTCTGATTCTGTGTCTCCCTCTCTCTCTGCCCCTCCCCCGTTCATGCTCTGTCTCTCTCTGTCCCAAAAAAATAAATAAACGTTAAAAAAAAAAATTAAAAAAAAAATAAAATGTACATTTCTGTAGCACTAGGTACATTCACATTGTTGTGCAACCATCATCACCATCCATCTCCAGAACTTTTTCATCATCCCCAGATGAACTCTATACTCCCCATTCCTGACTTCCCCTGGCAACCACGATCTACTCAGTCTCCATGAACTTGACTATTCTAGGTACCTTATATGAGTGGAATCATATAATATTTGTCTCATTGTGTCTTATTTACTTCACTCTGCATAATGTCTTCAAGGTTCATGCATGTTGTGGTGTCAGAAATCCCTCCCATTTTCAAGTTAAATAATACTCCATTATATGTGAATATACCACATTTTACTTATCCATTCATCAATCAATGGATGCTTGGGCTGTTGCCACCTTTTAGTTATTGTGAATAGTGCTGCTATGAACAAGGGTGTAAAAATATCTGTTCAAGTCCCTTCTTTCCATTCTTTCGGGCATTTACCCATTAGTGGACTTGGTGGATCATATGGCAATTCTATGTTTAATTTTTGAGGAACCACCATGCCATTCCCCAAGTCTAATCGTTTCTATTGACTGTATAATATCCCATTTGTTTTCTATACCCTTATTTCCCAAGCCATTCCAGAATGTTTTCTAAGGATCCTCAAGTTTTCATCCCCCCCTTCCCCCATTGGATGGGAATGAGTTTTGGTTTAAACAATGCTCCAGGTTTTTGTCCCAGTTAAAAACAAAAACAAAAACAAAAACTCATATACGGGAGCACCTGGGTGGCTCAGTTGGTTAAGCATCTGACTTTGTCCTAGGTCATGATCTCACCATTCCCAAGTTCGAGCCCCACGTCAGGCTATGTGCGGACAGCTCAGAGCCTGGAGCCTGCTTTGGATTCTGTGTCTCCCTCTCTCTGCCCCTCCCCCACTCACGCTCTGTCTCTCTCAAAAATAAACATTAAAAAACCCCCTTATATACACATATTGTGACTTCTGATAGCTGATAATTAAGTTGATTTTTGCTTCGTGTCATCTCATAACTACTACCTTGTACCTAGGAAGTGCCCTATCCACGGGAGCAAGTCCTCTCTAGCTAGACCTCTGCTTTCTAATCTGGTCGTCACTAGCACACATTTAAACTTGAATCAGTTAGAGTGAAATAAAAAAAAATAAAAATTCTTTCCCTCAGTTGCACGAGCCACATTTCCAGTACATAATAGTCACATGGGGCTAGTGCTACTGACTTGGGTGACACAGATGTAGAACATTTCCATGATCCCAGAAAGTTCTGTGGTGAGTGCTGCTCTAGACTCTGACCTTTTGGCTGAATTAGAGCCTATGAGTTATTCCCAGAAATGACTAAATCCGAGGGGACAGGCCCATGATACCCCATTCAGAAGAGAATGTCACCAACTCTAAAACGTGAGTTTCATCATTTATAATGGGCATATCTCTTCCAGGGGCAGGAATACTTCTGCCTACTATTTCCCCCATCATTCTTCTTCAAAATATGAATTAATGGCCTCAAGTTTTTTGGTGATGGTCACCTAATCCAAGTTGGGTCGATTAAATTCCATCTCCTTCCCTTGGAATTTGAAAGTGGGAAAGTGAAGTGTTCAGTCAAGTCCTCTAGGTGTTTAGAACTATAAAGCCAGGAACATAAGTCCTATCTCACTAGTAAAACAGATTTGGATAAAGTAACAGAAAGAAAATGAAAGCAGGTAAGCAGAGATTAGGGTGCTGTTTAGGGTTTCTGTATTCTGGTTTCGTAGGCCCATCTGCATTCCTGACTTTGGAATCAAGGACAAAGCCTACCCACATCCTAATAGTGAATTCTTGTATGCTGAAGTTAACTTAGATTGGTTTGTTTTGTCATACTGGGAATTGGAACCCTAACTAATACACACATGTACATACACTATAGATATGGGTATTGCCATGTTCACATTGTAGAGGTATGCGTGGTTGTGCAAAACATTGTACGTAGTTGTTGCACTGGGCCTCCAGACTCCCTGTAGCTCCTCTGATCTTTCTCTACTTTTCCTCTTGCTTTACTTCCTTCTCATCTCAGTGCTCAGGCTGTCCTCTACTTTTTCCCTCTTCTTTTCCTTCTCTTGATCAAAGTATGCCCTTTGCTATCTTTCCGGCATGGAAGCTTCATAAAATCAAGCCATGTAACATATTAACAACTGGCTTTATTCTTTAGCTTGTATTGCATTTTACCCTCTCAGGCCTAAGTAATTCAGTCAACATTCATTAATGAATGACTGAATAAATAATCCCCGACAGGCCAAAGCAGTGAATGTTGAGCTTTAGAATCTGGTCTGAATAGAACTGAGTAGGGTAATTATGCAAATTTAGCACACTTTTACTTTAGATGGACTGATTAGGAGAGACCTCACCTCTAGGACAGGATGAGTCAACTATGAAAAGAATCCCGGCATCAGCATCCCAGAGGGAAGGGACACATACAAGTGTTCTAGGTAGGAAAATGCTTAGTGTTGCCCAGGAACAGAAAGGAGGCCAGGGTGGACAGAGTGGAGATAGAAAGGCAGAGTAGCATGAGCCCTGGGAGGCAGGGCCTTCAGGCCCTGGTAAAAGGTTATGACAATATCTGAAGAGCAATAGGAAAATTCTAAAGGGATTTAAGCAAGGAAGTGACCTCATCTGAGTTGTGTTAAAAAAAAAAAAAAAAAAAAAGTCCTTCTGGCTAGTTTGGAGAATGAATTTTAGGACGACAAGCAGGGGACCAGTTAGGAGGCTCTAACAATTGTTGGCCAAGAGATCATAAGCGCTAGGCCTATGAGGATTGGAGGCCAAAGGACATGGAGCACTTTGTGACCACATTTGAGGTTTTGAAGGTAGAAATATAAGCTCTTACTGATGAAAAAGTTGCCCTTTTTACCTTTTAAGTAGCCAGCCCCCATGTTAAAGTTGTTAATGAGTAGACCTAGACCCTAGGAAATCAAGAAGGGCATGCCTCTCCGTTTCATAGGCTCTGGGCTCAGCTCTTACCAAAGTACCTTGAGACCAACAATCCCCCAGCATAAAATCCTGCCATTTTCCTCCCTTTCCTTTGAGTGAACTTGGGAGGTGACTGCTGAAAAAAGACTCAGCAAGAGGACTGCGGCGTTTGGGGTTCGGTGGTACACCCCTAACTTTTAATTTCAATAAATTTTGCTTTTAACTTGGTATTGGTTATTTTACATTGCACAAAGTGAGAGCAGGCATTTTGCTAGCAGCATCTCCCTTTTCATCACGAATATTGTATTCACCGTGTCAACTCCAAACAACCAAGGGCAAAATTCCTTTAAAATAATTCATCTGCCATTAAAAATGAGTTCCCTTTCACCTATACAAATCTCGTGCATCTGGGACCCGCTTCCCGCCCCACAGACAAATGCTCTCATTGTCTGTGCACCAGTCCCCCTGGATTTTATGCAGCGTGCATTTCCTGCTCTGAGCTGCTTGCTGGCTGTGTGCGTGCTTCCCTCGTCCCCCTGCCCCCATCCGGATCCGAGGCTTTTGTTTCTCACATTTCCTCGAGACGCTATTAAAATGCATGGACTCATCGTTACTAAATAAATGAATGACTAGGAACTTTTCTCTTGGCTGTTAACCTTTAGGCCACTGTCCAGTGAAGTTCTCAAAGGCACGTGAACCCAGCATCTCACGTAAAGGGGCCAATCCACATGCAAACAACCGAAACGTGGACATTATTTCCCAAACTTGTCGTGTTACGGGGACACTTCGGCATTTCTCAGAGAAACGCTTTGCAGGGCCCTCCAAGGGCGGGCCGCGGCGCCCCACGCGGCCGCAGCGCTCGCTCCCGCGTCTGCAAGGCGCGAGGAGGGGGCGAGGAGCTGGCAGCCCCGGGCCGAGCGGAGCGGGACCTCCGGGCGGCGACGCTCTGGCCCGAGCTGGCTCGTTGGTTTCCGCGCGGCCGCTCGGGCCCGCGCGGTCCAGTCACCAGGGGGCGCGCTGGCCGGCGCCGCGGATCTCCGAGCTGCGCGGCCCGACTCGCGTCCGCCATATTGGATGCCGCAGCCGCTGCTGCCAGCGCTTCCTCCTCCGTCTTCGCTGTGCGCTGCTGGTTCCTGCGGCCCGAGCGGCGGGGAGGTGAAACAGGAGTCTGACGAAGGAAGAAGAAGGAGGGGGTGGGGAGTGTAGGGGACGGGGCTAGAGGGCGGAGGACCGAGACCGAGCGGGGCTGAGAAGAGAAGGCGCCGCGGCCCAGCCCCTCCCCCGCCCGCTGCCGACCCGCCCCGGCAGCGCCTGTGTTCCCCAGACCGGCGCTCCGCCCGCCCTAGCGGCCATGCCGGAGCCTCGCTGCCCCTGAGGGAGTCTTTCCCTGCCAGTGCTTGCCCTTCCGCTTCGGCCCCAGGGTCGCAGCGGCCGGGTCTCCCGCCGGCGCCCCTCCTCGCGGCGGCGCCGCCGCCCGCGTCTCGCTCTTCCCACCCAGTGCAGTGGCCGCCGCCTCTTCCGCCGCCGGGCTCGGGGCCTCCGCACCGACAACATGGAGGCTGTGAAAACCTTCAATAGCGAGGTTGGTATTGCAGTCTAGCTTCCCCTCCTACCCATACCTCCCACCGGGACGAGGCCCGCGTGAGCCGGGTGGGTGCGGGCCTGCAGGATTTCCCAGGGTGGGGCGAGTGGCGGCCTAGCTGTGTCGGGGAGGAGGGGGAGGGGTGTTTCTCTGCCCCGCGCCCCTCCCCCGAGTCCGAGGGGAGGGCTGGGGGAGGGCCGCCCCGGGGCGGAGGGAGGTTCCGGTGTCTCCAGCGCCCTATTGAGTGGCTTAGGGGTTGGAGGGAAGGCCTCGTTGGGCCCTCCCCCGGAGGCTCCTGGCTGGTCTCTCGGGGTCAGTTCCGCCGAGGCCTGGCCCGCCCACCTCTTTCGTGGGCTTGCGGGATTTTAACTGCACGCCGGACATCACTGCCCAGACTTCCCCGGGGTCCTTAATGAGGCAGGCACCGATGAGGGTAGTACAGGAAGGGAACCTAACAGGGGTGATGATCTATGGTCACGTTGTACGTACTGTTTATATTTGAGATACTGTTGGCTAGGTAACCTGCCAGCTAGGGACTTACGCTAAGAGAATGGTTGATGGGGACGCAGGATTGTTACTCGTCCCTCCTCTCATCATGAGGGCATAAAGACACAAATGGTAGGCAGAGGTCTGTGCTTCAGGAGAGGGAAGATGTTGGGGAAGCATTTCCCACGGGCTCATTCATAATGTCAAATCTAACACTAGATTTTAAAGCAGGTGTCCAGGTTTCACTAATTGAATTCACTAGTCTGAAAGGAGACAGGTTTTAATAAAGTACGTTATTTTTTTTAAAACTCCGACGTAAATAGATCTTAATGCAAACATTAAACACCTATCTACATAGCCAGAATTATCCTTATCTGTCTTGGAAAGAATTTTAATGTGATGTTAACTAAAGTCGCATGAATTTTATGAACTTCTGATGCGGAAGTGCTGGTACCCTATTCAATAGTGTCATTAACAAAATCTTAAATATTCACCTTTTAAAATACCAGACATGTTACTGTTGATAATATGAAGAGGATAATGCTTTTTTTAAAACTGTCTTACATTTTTTTTCTTTTATTTCTTCTTTTCTTTTTTTTTAAGAATTGGCATTTCGGAAGCTTAGCAAAGAGGCTAAATAAAAGATAACATTCTTGTGAGTTGGGCTCTCCATATTACAGTACACAGCAATGACACAGATGAAAACAAACCTTTTTTTTTTTTTATAAGGGATTTTCTTTTTTGGTATTGGATTTTCTTTCTCTTTTTTAACCATTTAATAAACAGCGGTAGACTGGGGAATCTTTTTTCATTTTATTTATGAATTTACAGCTAATAACTACAAAATTTGGTTCTTTCAGCAATACTACGTAGTGCTTAAAATCTAAAAGAAAAAATATTGGTACTGTATGTTCCAATTTATTGCTAATAGTTTCTCAGCTGTGCGGGAAGGAAAACAACTCTATGTAGCCTTTTTATTTGCTACATACTGTGTTACAGCACTATGGAATGTTAAAGTTTTAAGAATTATATATTTTTAAAAAAGAGCCTTTCTCTTATTTCCAGTGCAGTGATTTGACTTACCCCCCACCCACACTTTTTTTTTCTTTAAGTTTTTTTTTTTTTTTAAATTTTTTTTTTCAACGTTTATTTATTTTTGGGACAGAGAGAGACACAGCATGAACGGGGGAGGGGCAGAGAGAGAGGGAGACACAGAATCGGAAACAGGCTCCAGGCTCTGAGCCATCAGCCCAGAGCCCGACGCGGGGCTCGAACTCACGGACCGCGAGATCGTGACCTGGCTGAAGTCGGACGCTTAACCGACTGCGCCACCCAGGCGCCCCTTTAAGTTTATTTTTAGTAATCTCTGCATCCAACGTGGGGCTAGAACTCCCAGCTGGGAGATCAAGAGTCACATGCCTTTCTGACTGAGCCAGCCAGGTGCTCCTACCCCACCCCTTTTTGATGAGTGTTTCTTCTGTTTGTCTAGGGGTTTCCTAATATATATCTTCCCTCACTCCCAGCACTCCCCCTCCCCACAAAATTTTGAATAGGATCCCTCATGTGATAGTTAGAGAAAAGGTGTTAACTACACTATGGTTGTCACAATAGAGCACAGTGGAATAGAAATGGTGTATCAGTTTTTCAGTTGAGTATTGCCATTAAGGATAGGGGGCCTGATATTTACATGGCTAGCTGTATATTTAACCTGTTTTCTCATCTAATCTTTACAGGAATTTGAAATTGGCAGTAGTAGTTCCATTTTAGTGTGTGTAGCGCGCTCCCCTTTCTCCCTACGGATTTCAAAGAAGTTAGAAAATCTTTCAACTTTTATTTACTAATCTGCAAACTTCACCATGTTTGAATGTGGAATTAGCTTAAAAATAGCAATATGGAGTCGTAGAGTGTTGGGGGAGGGAAGTACTGTCAAAAAAGATTCAGAGGAATATACTTTTTGTTTTAAACACAAAATACATAATCTTTTTTTCTGATTTTGAATATAGTTTCTGTGAATGTAACGCTTGCTGTTGTAGTAATTTTGTTACAAGTAAGCATATAGTCATGGGAAATAGTTCAGTAATGAATATTTTCCATTAAATCATGCATCGTAAAGGGTAAAAATAAAAAAAGAATCTTGAGTTATAGTATTAGGAGAAAAGGATGTTTCAGAATGTTTACTTATAGTGAATTTGACTTTTAAAGCCTGATTTAAAATATGAAATGCTTAGGTTTTATGGCTTGCTAATTCTCAGGTTATTATTATTTTTTTAAGTTTATTTTGAGAGAGAGAGAGAGAGAGAGAGCATGTGTGGGAGAGCTGGAGAGGAGCAGAGAGAGAGGGAGAGAGAATCCCAAGCAGGCTCCATGCCGTCGGCACAGAGCCCAGCGTGAGGAGCTCGATTTCACAAACTGTGAGATACGGCCTGAGCTGAAACCAGCAGTTGGACCCTCAACTGACTGAGCCACCCAGGCACCCCAGTTCTCAGGTTTTTTAATATTGGCCCCCTTCCAGCATTGGCTTGAAAATAGGGACATACAGTACCAGAGATTTGAAAGTTAAGAATAGTGATTTTTTTTTTTAAAGATTTTATTTTTAAGTAATTTCTACACCCAACGTGGGGCTTGAAATCACAACCCTGAGATCTAGAGTCACATGCTCTATCGATTGAGCCAGCCAGGCAACCCAAGTTAAGAATATAGATTTTTAATTTACAAACCGTGGATGAGTTTCAGTCTGAAAATTCATGCCTTATGCATTGTGTTTCTGAATCATGGTCAACAGGTGCTGCTGCCCCCACCCCTACCCACCATAATCTCTCAAAGGGAGTCTGTGCCCTCTCCTTCCCTGTGTTCAAAATCACTGTCAGGAGATCCTTTATGTGGTAAATTCCTTAGTTATCTTGAGTTCAATGAGATTGAGGTCTAAGAACTGATATTTAAATGCCCACTGTGCTAGTTTTGTGGGAAAGCCGTAATTTACAGATAAGCGTCATCATTGTGATGAGTTAATCCCAGGAGCAGTAATGTCAGTTCTGAAATGATGAAAGAAAGTTTGTTCACATTGGAATATAAGATTCCCTAAGAGTCAGTGCTTGACCTGGGCAGTTAACTGAGAGAATTATTATCATTACAAGTATTGTAGTTGTAGCTGCTCCGAGATGGTGTCATACCCTTGTTATGGTGGTTTAGAGTTCTCACTTCAGTGAAAGGGGACTCATTGGTCTGCTTAAATTCTATTAACTATTTTAGGACCACAGCTGATTACTGGAATGCAGCAGTTTTATGTGAGCTGTCCCTAAGCACTGAATGGCGGTCATTGTGGTAGGGTTATTACTTTGTTTTTGAAAAGATGGAAAAGACTAGCAATGCATAACTCTTTCCTCAGAAAATCATAACTTAATCGGAGAGGGCACTTTCATGATAAAGGAACTCTTTTTTTAATTAATTTTTTTAATTTATTTTAATGTTTATTTTTTTAAGAGACGGAGAGACAGAGTGTGAGTGGGGAAGGGGCAGAGAGCGAGAGGGAGACACAGAATCCAAAGCAGGCTCCAGGCTCTGAGCTGTCAGCACAGAGCCTGATGCAGGGCTCGAACCCACCAGCCGTGAGATCATGGCCTGAGCTGAAGTCGGACGCTTAAAGGACTGAGCCACCCAGGCACCCCCATGATCAAGAAACTCTTAAAGTAATACATGGAAAATATAATAATCTGTTATGCACTGGCTATACTTAGACAAAGTAACTAGAGGAAATGAATTTTACTTGTGTGTTGGATTCTTTAAATTTTTAAGGACTTATTATGCTTCAAGAAGTTAACATTAATACTTTAACATAATCAAATACCAGTTAGTGATCAGTTTTTCCCCCTAGATTCTTTGTATAGCTTGTTGAATTACTATAGTTGTTTTTTCTATCATGATCCATTTCTCTTGCTGCTCAGAAAAGGCTGAGTGGGATAATAAAGAACCAGATATGTAGATTTCAGATGTGTCCAGTAAATTACCACAATTTAAATTTTGGATTTGCCTTGGTTCATAAATTCTGAAATGGTTCTAGTACCTTTTATCATCTTTAGGATCCCTGAATTCTTGGTGTGTTTTGTCCTTAGGATCCTTCAGTTAGTCAAGATTAGCAGATGTAGACTTTTCAGAGTCAGGTTAACACCTAGGACATTTTCCTCTTCTGTGTCTTGTCTTTCGCATCGAAGTGAAGTCCCATCTCTGTTTTACTTCATTTCCAGTTTTGTTTCCATAGTGTTCATTTGTCCAACTATAGGACATTTTATAATCTTCCCACCAGTATCTAGTAGTAGACATGGGATGGTGAACAGTGGAAAAGGTAGAGGGAGTAATAAATAAAAACGTGTGAATTTTGTTTTTATTTGTGTATTTTTCTTTTGTCTGTGGTTCAGGAAAGGAATTTTATGTGAAGCAACCAGAAGACATTGCGTTTTTGTTTCATTTTCACCTACTAGGGAATCTGTCTCCTATTTCCTTTCCTTTCCTGTTTTAACTTTCTAGTGAGTACTTTGGTTAATTGTATCAATCAAGCCATCTTTTTTGTTTCCACGCTTGGAAACTCTCTTAAATGTAGGCATACTTAGTGTTATAAAGGGAGGAACCCTTCACTAATGCCTCCCTGCTCCAGTGGTTTAGATTAGGGTTTTTCACCCTCAGTACTATTGATGTTTTGGGCTGGATAATTATTTGTTGTGAGGAGCTGTTCTGTGCGTTATATGAAGTTTGGCAGTGATCCTGGCCTCTACCCACAAGGTGCCACTATTGTGACAACCAGAAATGTCTACACATTATCAAATGCCCCTTGGGGAACAAAATAGACCTTGGTTGAGAATCACTGATTTAATTCCCATTACATGATCTTAAAAAACTGTACTTTCACTCTTAGTGATTACTATAAGTAATATAATAATAGTTTTTCCTACCAGACGATAAGTTTCATGAGGACAGTGACCATATATTTTTTTTTTTAAATTTTTTTTTTCAACGTTTATTTATTTTTGCGACAGAGAGAGACAGAGCATGAACGGGGGAGAGGCAGAGAGAGAGGGAGACACAGAATCGGAAACAGGCTCCAGGCTCTGAGCCATCAGCCCAGAGCCTGACGCGGGGCTCAAACTCCCGGACCACGAGATCGTGACCTGGCTGAAGTCGGACGCTTAACCGACTTCGCCACCCAGGCGCCCCATATATTTTCATTGCTTCATATCCTCAGTACATAGCACAGTACCTTAATACATAGTGTGTGCCAAATAAATACTTCTTGAATGAATGAATGAATGAGTGGTATACTATGTACTGAATGACCTGGATCAAGGTAGTTAACATTTCTGGACATTTGGTTTTCTCCTATGTAAAGAAAATGATTGATTTGAGATATTTAGGTTTCCTGTTAGAAGATTCTTTGATTAAATATAAAATTAATGTGGGGGTAGAAATTTTTTAATTGAAACTCCGATCTGTTTGTAATGTTCAGTTTACTAAGGAGAGATCATTGGGAGGGGACTATTCCATTTGAAGGTTCTAGTTAGATTAAACTTCATTTTTTGATTATGCTATTTCCAAACCTTTTTTTGCTTTACTGTTTTTCAGTTTAAAGCAATGTATGATAAAAGTTGTGGGTTTTTCCTTATATTATTTTAAAAATTTAGAAAACAAGGATAATGGAGATTGATAATAATGATTTTTGAGAACATGCTTGGGAGTGTTATAGTCTTAATTGTTCAAGATTAAATGTAAGCATTTTTTTGGCAAGATTGAAATAGCTCTATCATTTAGGCTAGCACTGAGTTTGTTATAGTAACTTTGGTTGACATTTAGGGGACATCTGTATTCCCCAGAGTCCTAAATAGTCATATTTTATGATCACTTGCTTCTTTTTTTAGAAGTATAGTTGGCTTAGAATTAGTGATGATATTACTAGTCGCACACGGAATTTCAGATATCTCTTTCTAGGGCCACTTTTGCTGTTATTGGACAACTTCTAACTCAAAATGGTATGAGAAAATGTAATCAACCTTGACCTTGAACACTGGCTGAGCTCCTGAACTCGAATGAGCTCATTTTATCTGGTTTTGTTTTCTCAACATCTTTCTCTACTCCTCTCTCTCAGGATTGTGCCTCTACTCCTGCTTGTACAGACTGCTTTTTCCAGCAGCATGGACACAAGAAGCATAGTAAGATGATTATAACGCACATAAGGCAGGCCCTTTGGAAAATACTAGGTTTAAATTGGAAGTGAAATGATGTCTTGATTATATGGGCCATACTTGGGAAGTGGAATAAATTTTGTCACTTCGAATATATTAGTAATCTTAAAGAGAACATCTAGGGAATAGTTGAATTTCTTCACAAAAAATAGGTTAAGTGGAAAAAAAAGTTATTGTGCTTAATAGTGAGCATAAATCATATATACTCTTGCTGCATTTACTTACATTCTGCTCCACCTAACTTTACTGTAATGCAAAAGGAATATAACATTACCTATTTAATGTGAATAAATTGCAAACCTGTTAATTTGATGGTTGGAAATAAAATACATCTTATATTTTGAGGAAGTTCTTCAAACTATAAGATGATAGATCATTGACAGATATACTGCAGGGTTGGAGAAACAAAAAGACTACATCAAATTTTTGGTTTGCTAATTATGAAGGAGCAGATTTTGGTAGAGCTACTGATATGAGAAATAAATGCTGAAAAGAAATTTTTCTGTAGCCTGTAATTTCTTATGTAAGTTAATTCTATCTCAAGTTTGATGATAAACGATGCATTTGTGCTTTGGTTTTTAATTTTATGCATTTGGTCTTCTAATCTGGTTTTACAAGAATTTCTTACACACCATATTTTAAACTCAGGGAAGGATATGTAAATGCATTCTGTTGTCTACTATAGGTCAGGAAGTGTCTCGGTAACTTTGACCTTACCACATTTGGTCAGAATGGAGAATAGAGAATATTTGTTAACGTGTCTTAAACACAGTTATGGCTATGAAGTTAATGTGTGCCAAATTTGTTTTTAAAATAATTCCACAACTTAATATAATTTATGTAGGTTGATTTGAAAGACCTAGGATTTTAATCTCTCATTTAGCCAATAAAGTGCTTACCCATGTACCAGGCACTTTTCTATCTGCTGGGACACAGTGGTAAACAAGACAAGCAGGAAGCATACCCTTTTTGGAGCTGATGTTCTTGTAATCCTTCCCCGCCTCGATCAGCTTTATGTGCCTGAGTGAGGTGGTACAGAGCTGGTGAGGCTGAGCGGGCAGGCCCGGCGCCGGGGCTCTGCGCTCTGGGGACCGGCTGGCCGCAGCCCTTCTCACTTCTGCTTGCTCCTCTCAGCATTTTGCCTTAAAGAGTCTAGAATGCTCATCTGTTACTCAAAATAGAGATGAGCAAGTAGACTTATTTCAACAAGAATATGGTCTTATGTTTCAATAGTGGGAAAACAAGATGAGCTACATTAAGTTTTATTTTATACCAAATTTTGTATCATGTATCTATAGAAATCAGTTTTTATTTTGAAATCGTAACTATTGCATAACAGCTGTAGGAATGTTTCCCTTTGTCACTGAAGTATTTGTCTCCACATGCAAATGATTAAAAACTTGTCTTAAGTGGTGACGAAACCTTTGTGAATTTGGAGAATAAGTTAATAAGTATTTTTATTTTTAAGGCAAACTTTTGCTTAAGTACATGAAAAAATCGGGTCCTCTTTCTTATAAATGCTTATTCTTTGAATTTGATTGGATTCCTTAGGGCTAATTTGAGTAGCTTGTCAGTGAAAGATGAAACACTTTGGATTGTGTATCTTATGTCTTGGTATATAGAATTTGGGAAATGATATAAAGATCTTTTTATACTGGGTCACAGTACCTAAAAGGTTTACTGGTACATCTGAAACTAATAGTGTTCTATGTCAGTTATATTTTACTTAAAAAAATAAGTTGACCAAATCCTAGTTCATGGCTTTTTAAAATTTAGTAAGATTTTTACACTGTAAAGTTTTATGGTAAAAAAATAAATAGATTGGGGTGTTTGAATTTATTGAAATATTTGAAGTATATGGGTAAAAAGAATGTTGAGTAAGTGAAAATTTTTACAAACCAAAATATATAGCAGATACCTACTTTCTGCAACAGCTGTTTGCTGTGATGAAAGATGTGTGGCTTAGGTCTTTTTTAAATAGTTTTTGTTTACCATTGTTAAAAGTGAGCCACTTTACAGTATATAGTGTTGTGCTCTGACCCTCTTGACCCCAACCATCAAGTTTCAGTGGAAGTTTAGGATAAGCTTTTGAGAAAAGGATAGGTGCTACTCTCCTTTTACCAACTAGAAAACTGAGGCCACCATTGTGGTTTTACCAACAAAATGTGACTTTGTAAGTATTAGAGCTGAAACTGGAAGAGACAGACCCAGGTCTCAGCCTTTGCTTGAGATATTTTCTTACCCTTGTGTAAAGAACTATCACTCAGTTTTTCACAATTCCTTTTTACTGTCATATAATGTCCAAGTATAAATTAGCCTTTTCCTACTTTTGAACTTTATTTTGACAACTTCAGATTTACAGAAAAGTTACAAGAATGAAGGATTTTATGTACACTTCATCTTGATTTCTCTACCAAATTATGTTAATGAACCATTTTTGCTTTTTTGTTCACTCCCTCTTCACATGCACATGAAAACACACAAACTTTTTCTGGCATTTTGATAGGAAATGCAATTCATTTTACTTTTAAGTGGCTGTTTTCTACAAGCAGTGACATTCTTTTACATAGCCATAGTATAGGAATCAACATCAGGAAATTAACCTTGATATAATGCAGTTGTTTGCAGATCTTGATCAGATTTTATTAATTACATCAGTAATGTCCTTAATAACGGAAAGAGTAAATGCTACTCCACACCTTGAATTCATTCATCTTGTCTCTTCAGTATCCTTTACCCTGAAACAGTGGGTTATAACTCTTTGTCTTTTATGACCTTTGTATTTAATGATAATAGCCCAGTTATTTTTAGAATTTTCTCAGTTTGAGTTTTCTTCTGTTGCTTAATGATTAGGTTAAGCTTACGCATTTTTCGCATTCTGCGGAAATGATAATTGTGTTCTCAGAAAGCACATGGTGTCTATTTATCCCATTAATAGGAATGTTAACTACCCCCCCCCCCAAGGTTTCTCTGTTGTGAAGATACTATTTATCCCTTTGTAACAAGTATCTTATGGGGAGGTATTTTGAAACTAAGCACATACCTTGTTCCTTATCAAACTTTAATCCATTTGTTTAAGCATCTGTTTAATTCTTGCCTTGAATCAGTACTAATGCCAAAAGGTGATTTTCTAAGTCTATCATTTCTTTATTATTAGCATTCTGTAAGAGCTTTTCCTTCTTCCCACTTAATGTGTTTATGTATATGTATGCATATCAGTATGAACTCGTGGATTTTTTTTTTTTTTTAATCATTGGGGTTTTTTGATGGAGAGTGTCTCAATTTTGACCAGTCAGAGCTATCTCAAGCTGTCTTTTGTGTCCTTTTGATGTGTGGTCGTTATGTTTTGAGAATTCTCTTTCTTACATAATAAGATATTCCCACCCCAGCCTTGGAATCAGCCATTCCTCCAAGGAATTCTAGTTTCTTCTCATGGATATTTATTAGTGGATTGATCTAGAAATTATATATATTTTATAGATATATATATAATATACAACAATACTGCATATATGTATATATGTATACATGTATACGTGTGTACATAAACAAACATATATACACATGAATTTTTGGTTTTTAACTGTCTGCCTATCTAAAAAGCCATGGATTCACCCTGATAACCTCCAGTTCCAGTCCAACAACTGTAGGGTTCATTCTAGTTTTTCGCCTTTCCAATTCTGTAATTACTTTCTCTGACAGCAAGAAAACTAGTTTCTGTTACCCACAGTGTATTTACATATTTGATCAAACCTAAAACACACAGAAAGTAGTTTCAGAATTGCTAAACCATATGTCTCTGAAAACAAACGTATTAATTAGCATTTAATATTTGTTTATAGTTCTCTCTCTTTTTTTTTTTTTTTTTTTTACCTCAGGGTATATAGTCAAAATGCTATGTTTAAACATGGCTTGGTTAATTTTTTCCCCTTAATGTGGTTCTGCTATTCATTTGAAGTATAATTAGATTGGGTTTTTTTTGTATTCCATTTTGGTTTTTTTTCTTCCTTTGTCCATTTTTGGTATTTTATTCCTTTAGTGTGGAAGACATTAAACATAAATTAACTCTATTCTTCCCTTTTTATTAGCTTGAGCATTCGTAACCATTTATGTTGTGGTTTAAAAATGTTTCTTAACATTTTTCAAATCAAAAAGCCAGAATTCAGAAGTTTAGATGTAGAGAAGGTTTTAGGTGAAAGATGTGTTTCTAATATTGTAGATTCATAGGTGAAAGAAGTGTGTATTCAAAAAACTTTCATTCTCTTGTGAATGGAATCTCCATCCACAAGGACCAGTAAACTCTTTCTCTAGAGGACCAAATAGTAAATATTTTTAGGTTTTGTTAGCCACTTAAAGTCTCTTTCACAGACTTTTTTTTTTTTAACTTATTTTGAGAGAGAGTGAGTGTGGGGGAGGGGTAGAGAGAGAGGGAAAGGAAGAGAATCCCCAAGCAGGCTCCATGCTGTCAGTGCAAAGCCTGACATGGGGGCTGAACTCATGAACCCACGAGACCATGACCTGAGTCGAAATCCAATCAGATGCTTAACTGACTGAGCCACCCAGGTGCCCGTCTTTTACATATTCTTTAAAACAATTTTTTTTGATATTTATTTATGAGAGAGAGAGAGAGAGAGGAGCAGGGGAGGGGCAGAGAGAGGAGACACAGAATCCGAAGCAGGTTCCTAGCTCTGAGCTGTCAGCACAGAGCCTGATATGGGGCTCCAACCCATGAACTGTGAAATCATGATCCAAGCCGAAGTTGGATTTACCGACTGAGCCATCAGGTGCCCCTCTTTCACATATTCTTGTTGGTCTTTCACAATTCTTTTAAAATATGAAAATGTTCTTGGCTTGAGGGCCTACAAAAATAGGCCATAGGCCATAACATTGCTGGCCCCTACTGGAAACTTTGAAACCTGAGCACTTGATTAATAGTATGCTACTTATAATAATTGTAATTGAGCAGGAAGATCTATTCCTTGTGGCTTTATAATAGGCTTATTTGGCCATCAGCAATAGGAACAAACAACTTAAAAAGCTGCCTTACTGAAAATAATTTATTTAAAATTTTTGAGCACTTACACCAAGTGCAGATGCTATTCTAGGCTCTAGAGATTTAATAGTGGACAAAATAGACTCCACAACAAAACACAACCCTACCCCCCCGCCAAAAAAAAACCAAACCTGCCCTCGTCTAGTTTACGTTCAGTTTTGTGTGTGGATGTTTTCACGGTTTTATAAAATTCATGTTTTTTGTTTTTTTCATTTAGTGACATTTATCTATTAAAAATTGTTTTCAGGGGTGCCTGGGGTGGCTCAGTCAGTTAAGTGTCTGACTCTTGGTTTCAGCTTAGGTCATGATCTCATGGTTGGTGAGTTTGAGCTCTCGGCTGTCAGCACAGAGCCTGTTGGATTTTCTCTCTCCCTCTCTCCCCGCCCCTCCCCTGCTCATGCTGTCTCTGTCTTTCTCCCCCAAAGTAAATAAACTTAAAAAGAAATACTTACAAAAATAAAAAAATTATTTTCATATTAATTGCATGGTGAGCATTTTCTTGAAAACTGGATTAAAAATGCAGCAAAAGGGGCACTTTGAAAAGCTTGGCTCATTGCTTCCCATCTACTAATACTACTTTTGTGTGTGTGTGAAGTGTTATTTGGAAATGATTCTTAGTCCTGATGCTTTCAGGTTATAGCTATACTAACTCACTAGAAGATGACAAGCTAAGCCTCATTAATTGGGACAAAGAACCCAGACTTAATTTAGTGATAAATATATGTGTGTTGTAGAATCTTAATTAAAAAAAATTTTTTTTTAATGTTTATTTTTGAGAGAGAGGGAGAGAGAATGTGTGCGGGGGAGGGGCAGAGAGACGGGGGCAGGGGAGAAGCTGGCTCCAGGCCCTGAGCTGTCAGGGCAGAGCCCAACTTGGGGCTCGAACCCATGAACGTGAGATCATGACCTGAGCTGAAATCGGATGCTCAATCTACTGAGCCGCCCAGGCGCCCCTGTGATAGAATCTTTAAAAAATATGATTCAGATACATTAGTCTTTAAAGCTTTAACGAACGAATGATAATGGAATGATTCTTAAAATACTGTCCGGGGCGTGCAGGTGGCTCAGTTGGTTAAGTGTCCGACTTTGGCTCAGGTTATGTTCTCACAGCTGGTGGGTTCGAGCCCTGCATCAGGCTCTGTGCTGACAGCTCAGAGCCTGGAGGGAGCCTGCTTTGGATTCTGTATTTTCCTCTCTCTCTCTGCCTCTTCCCCACTCACACTCTGTCTCTCTGTCTCTTAAAAAAAAAAAAAAAAAAAAAAATTAAAAAAAATTGTTTTAAAATACTGTCTGAAGTTGCTAAATGTAGTTTTCTTGAAATAGGGAGAACATGTCCTGATAGTGTATTTATTTATCTAATAAAAGCTCCAGAGCTATGTGCAGGATACCTATCTAGTCCCTGGCTAAATACTGAATAAAAATCATCACAGTGAGTTTTTACAATGTTGTAAGTTTGTTGTAAAAGGACTTTTACCTTTGAGTAGTTTTTCTACAAGCATTTAATTAACCAGTAAGTGCCCTTTTTAAAAACTATTGAGGTATGAGTAACTGCTTTTGTAAGGATTATTAACACCTTGAATTTTTTACACCAAGAAAAATATTATGGTAATTACTTATTGAGCAAAATTTTCCAAATTCTCGTTTCTATTTCTGTCAGGAGAACTCAAAACCTTTTTTAAAGGCCTGTCTCTGCCTCTGTGGCAATTATAAGAACAAGGTTTGTAACCAACTTAGCTGAAGGGTATTGACATTTTAAAGGAGTTGGCCAGAGATACCACATCATTCCTTGTACAGAATTTCCCAGTTTTTTAATTCATTGCATAATCAAAGGATTAAGATGCCTTAGGCCCCTTAGAGCTGTAATAATTAATGATTCGTGATAATTCTGTGAGAACTTCTTTATTTACAAGTCCTTCAAGATCGTTAGACCATTTTTCATTCTATTTTACTTAGAATTTTCCAGTTGCTACAATGTAATTATAGCTGATGAAGGTTTTCATGTAATAGGAACTAGTGGTTGGAAAGAATGCTGCAAGAAGTAGTTGCTGGTTGTTTGAGCTTTATTTTTTATGCATATGTGCCAGCTATCAGGTGTTGTATTCTGCAGAGTGGTTATCAGCCTTAACTTAGATACCTGTGTTCTGTTTCTCAATTCATATTCCAATAGGGGTGGGAACGGAAATGGATTACTACAAAGAGTAGTAGGTAGTGTAATGAATATTATGTTACAGAAAATAGTGATACAGCATGTGTAAACTGTGTGTAAGCTCTTTATCGTGTATGTCATGATGTATACAGAATGAGAGAGGAGATGTTATGTGATTTTCAAGAAAATAGAAGCTTTAGGTAGGGGATGGGGTTGGGTAGATGATGGAAAATGGGCCAGGGATGTTCTGAGGAAGGGCCTTTGTACACTGTATGTAAGACCTCATTTTTAATCAAAGAGGATTGGAGATTCTGAAGGGTTTTGAAATTGTGTTTCAGAAAAATGAGTAGTATCTTTGAAACAGGGCAGGACAATGGAGGGATGAGATTAGAAGGGAGGCTAAATTAGTATAGAGAAGATGAGGGGCTCAACTAGAGTGATAATAGGGAGAAGAAAAAGGGATGAATGCAAGAGAAATTTCATAATAAGGAGCTAGATATGAGGACAAGGGTGGTGCCAGGGCTTTAGCTAAGTGACAAAGTAAATAAAGGGATATGGTATCAATCACTAAGAGGGGCAGATCAGGAGGAGCTAAAAACTTGAGAAAGATAATTTGGTGGGTTGGGTTGAAGGGAGATCGTTTTTAATAACCTGGAATAAAAGAAAGATCTTTACTATGGAAGGACTGAAATACTACCCATATCTCAACCACCAAAAGTTACTTTTACAATTTTGCTGACTACAGTAGTAATTTTGAGAGTTTTCTAGGGAGATGATACAGAAAAGAGAAGCAGGCTTAAGGCAAAATCTTGTGGAAGCTTTATGTTCTTCAGTTTTTTAATGTATTTTTTTTAAGAGAAGACTTCGATCCATTCTGTTATATTGTATTTGTGAATATGAGGACATTTAAAAGCAACTCTGTATGCATAGGAGATGCTTGATTTTAAACTCTGCTTATGATGCAATTGCTGTTCTTCTGTGCAATTAAAATATAAGTTGTATATGGAGAGATCTGTGAGTAAGATTGATTTAATTTTCTTTAAGGTTTTTATTAGAATTTCTTAACATTAAGCTTACTCATATCATTCAGCATTTTATTAGCTCCTGTTAGCCACATAATTCTTTACCTTATTTAACTATGTCTATAATAACCAATTGTGAATGTGAAATTGTAAAGGTAAAGACTATATCATTAGAAATAGAACCTGTTATTTATCTGAGAAATTTCAGCTAATATGGTTTGTGGGGATCTGTTTTGAAGAGGATTTAAAAATGAATTATTCGTTCTCATGTTTTTTTGTTTTTTTTTTTTTGGCATTTCATTATTACTAGTATTTCTAAAATTAAAGGATATAAAATTTATATCATTTTATTTCAATGTTTCACAAAAGACATAGGGAACTGAAATTAAAGAAAGTTGGATTGTTTGGATCTCAGGGAAAATTTAAACTAAAGAGTTACTTTTATATATGTGTATGTTTGTTTATATTTATGGATTTTGGTTTCTCCCATGGGGAATCATTTCTGTTTCCTTTGACTTTAGGGTAGTCAGAGACCATTACAGTCATGTGACACATTTGTAGCTACCATCATAACTGAAGTGTGTGGTTCTATGATTGGGTTTCTTGTTTACTTCCGTGCTTAAACTTGATTTCCAGAAATTACAGATTTTAGACCTGAAAGATGTATATCACTTAACAAACAAACAAAGATGTGTATCACTTAACAAACTCATTTTATGGATGAATAATCAAGACCGAGAGACGATGAAACTTATTACTTAGTATCAAAGACACATAGTCAGCAACCAAATTAGAATTTCTGCTCTTGTGACTCATTTTAGCATTCTTATTTTTTCAGTGTGTATTTGTTTAGTGGGATTTTGGTAGTACTTAATGTGTGTGTGTGTTGGATGTAGAGGAGGAGTGGAAATAGGGTATTCTTAGTTGATTATTATCATTTCATGCTGCCCCTGGGTCAGGATAAGGAATGGACTATTATGTTATTCTGCTGCTCTCCTGCCCGTGAGATAAGGTGCCATAGGAAAATATGCATACCTTGGCAAAGAAGTGCCACACAGTAACACCCCTCTAGCCAGCAGTTTTCTAGCAATTCCACCCTCTCCAGAAAAGTGAAAAAGCCATTGGGTCAAAGCTCACATATCTTACACCTTCTTTGTGGGAAAGGAGTACAATTACTCTGTAAGCCTTTATCCTTAGCATCTTCCTAATGTTCACATTTTAATAGTGGTGGCTACTTTGTAACTACTTTTAGATTTTTGGGGACTGCTGTTTTTACAAGGCTTCTGGTTCAGGTATTTTAAAGCAAGGCTGCAGGGTCCATGTGGTTACTGTCACAGTAGGATGTGATTGTAGTTGACAAGGGAAGAGATAGTTGTTGTATCATTTATAAAATGGGGTTACACAAGATAACCTTTAGGATTTCTTTAATATTAACCCTGATGAACACGTTTTCTAATTAATTTTTCTTGGCTTCAGTTTACTTATTTCAAAAATAAAGATAAATGATGCCTTCCTCGACCACCTCTAAGAATTTGTTTAAATATTTAAAATATTGGCTTGTTTTAGAATGTTTAGAAAAGCTCATTTAAGTAAAATATAAAATAGTAAAATTATTTTTTCAGTATTTGCGAAGTTAATACGAGTTCTAGGGACACCTGGTTAGCTCGCTCGGTTAAGCGTCCGACTCTTGTTTTTGGCTCAGGTCATGATCCCATGGTCGAGGGATTGAGCCCTGTGTTGGGCTCCATGCTGACCGCACAGAGCCTGCTTGGGATTCTCTCTCTGCCCCTCCCTAGCTTGCTCTCTCTCAAAAATAAACATTAAATAAATACAAGTTCTAATACTATGTTTTTAAAGTTTTTTTTAAGTGATTATTTCAGACAGAGAGAGAGAGGGAGAGAGTGTGTGTGTGAGCAAGGGAGGGGCAGAGAGAAAGGGAGACACAGAATTGGAAGCAGGGTCCAGGCTCCACACGGTCAGTGCAGAGGCCCATGCAGGGCTCCGTCTCACGAACTGTGAGATCATGACCTGAGCTGAAGTTGGATGCTTAACTGATTGAGCCACTGAGACGACCCCAAGAAAATCTATTTTAAAGTTATTAGGAGTATAATTTTGCACTAGAACGTATGAAGTATTTATTTTACACAGATACATATATACACACTTACATAGGTGTGTATAGAAAATTCTGGAAGGCAATCTACCAGTCTTTTAACAGTGGTCATTTCTTAAGAGAGCAGTAGGTGGATAGTGTGCAGTGAATGAGATCTTTCAATATTTGGAATTTTTCATTTGGAATTACCATGTTACATTTATAATATCCCTCAAACCCAAAATACTATGTTTCTTAGCTTTTGTGAGAAAGAGGGAGTTAGTCTATCTTAATAATAATACTATTTTTTTAATGTTTTATTTTATTTTTGAGAGAGACAGTGCAAGCAGGGGAGGGGCAGAGAGAGAGGGAGACACAAAATCTGAAGCAGGTTCCAGGCTCCGAGCTGTCAGCACAGAGCCCGACGCGGGGCCCGAACCCATGAACCGTGAGATCGTGACGTGAGCTGAAGTTGGACACTCAATCAACTGAGCCGCCTGGGCACCCAATGATACTACTACTTTTCAATGCTAATTAATATAATGAGATCACATTTTGTATATATCAACTGCACATTTATTTTTAATATTTATTTTGAGATAGAGCACGCACATGAGCAGAGGAGGGGCTGAGAGAGGGGGAGAGAGAGAATCCCAAGGGGGCTCTGTGATGTCAGTGCAGAGCCCAGTGAGGGGCTTGAATTCATGAACCATGAAATTGTGACCTGAACCAAAATCAAGAGTTGGATGCTTAACCAGCTGAGCCACCCAGGTGCCCCTGACTAAATCCTTTAGAGAGTGAGCTTCCTTGTTAAAGGTTGGAAGATTGTTAAACCGTATTTGACGATTGCTTAAAATTCATGTTTAAATGAAATTTGTTTAGCTGTTATTTGGTCAGTAGATGCATAAGCTTCATAATCTGTTGTCTTTTGATCAAAGTCTTCTTGGTTATTAGTTAGGTTGATGCTATTCAATGGCACGTCTCCACAAGCATCTACCATTTTACTCAGTGACTCACTTGTGTATGTTTAGTTGGTTGCTAGCTGGTGGGCTTTTTTGTTTGGTTTTTGGAAACTGAGCGTCTGGGTAGGCAGAAGAACTGGGTTTGGGACATGGTTCTGTAGCTTACTACCAATTTGAATTGAGTTAGGTTACTTACCCTAAATTTATCCAGCTATAAAATGAGAACAATATTAATGTGTCATTCTGAAGATAAAAGTGATACAGCATTTATGATAGTACTTAATAATTGACAAGGTATATGAAAAGTAATTATGACTATCTTTCTTCTTTATCATGCTACTGCCTGTCCCTTGTTTTAATTCTGTATATTTGTTGCTCATATTTCTGGAATCATTTGACCCGAAGGCCTGGTAGGCTCTTGTTCTTATTCTCTCTGATACTTAGTCTTTGGTATTTATTCTTTATTTCTTTAACTGTTATCTCTTCAGGAATGACTTGTATTTTTGCTTTTCTCTTCTGGGATTCAGTCTCATGTTTTTTAGGTATTTTGTATCCATGTGCACATGAAATTATATTGTTATCACTTGAATCCAAACTTGTATTCCTTCCACAAACTTCTTTTAGACTTTCTCTTTTTTTCTTCTCATTTTATATAAAAGAATATTTTAATTCTTGCCCTTAGGAACTGGAAAGACTATACATATTTGGAAATGAGCCTGTACCAAACACTGGCCAAAGAAAAATCTGCGACTCTATGCCTTATCTTTGTTCTGGTCACTCAGAGATACAGTGTTATCAGCTGTGATTGTTGTTGCTTTTTGCCTCACATTATTTTTGTCTGTGTGTTCAACGTAGTCTACTTTCCCATCGGCATAGATACAGGACCCCCTTTACACATTCTAATACGCCACATCTCTGAGGCCTGATGGGAATACTAATATTCTGTGTTATGTTGTCTTGTGACTGACATCACCCATCTGGTATGTTTCACTTTCCCCTGATTGCCACATCTTATTCATTGTTAGAGAAAATATTGTGACTGGGTTTTTCTTTTCCACCTGTCTCATGACAGGGTTCTGACCCTCTTGCCCAGGTAACTGCGTACGATTAAGAGATGTTTCAAGAACGAAGCTGCTAGCTATTTCAGATTCCTGTCTTACAAAGTGATGGAATAGCTCTGATGCAGGTTTTCAAAACATGGCTTTTATTTGCTTTTCCTACAGTCTAGTCTTCCATCCTCCCCGGATGCTCTAGCCTGAACCTAGACTTCCTCTTTATGTCAGTAGAAAAATCATACTCCCAAATACCCAGACTTGAGAACTTGGAATTTTCCTAGGTGCCTCTTTCATTTATATCTTCTCAGTCATAAAATCCAAAGAGTTATTTTTAAAAATGTGTTCTGCATCCTTCCTTTTTATTCTTAGTATTAAATAATAAAAATAAAATGTTGATACTTTAGTCCAGGTCCTCATTATGTCCCCCCCTTGGTTTGTTATAGTTAGTTTTGAGTTGGCCTTTAATTTACTATTCTCTGTTCTCTCTAGTTCATACTGTAGAACTAAGTCTTTTTATATTATTAGATTAATTTTTACTACATTAATCTTTTCAGACAACTGTTTTGCTTGAATCGCTTTATACTTTTAAAAACATTTCATATTACCTTTGCGTTCAACTGTGCAGACTTCTTAGCTATGGGTTTCAGGCTTTTTATAAGACTATATTTTAGAAATGAATAAGATATTTATAAGTAAATGTAGAAGTGTGCTTATCATATACATCGTATATACACAACACTATGAAATGGGAACATTATAGTAGTAAATGAAGGTATGCATTATATATTCTTATCTATGTGTCTTATTGTTTTGGTACTCCTGATTCTCCAGTAGGAAAGCACAGCATTCTATTGATATTCTATGCATTCCCATTAGGAAATAGCCCTCTTCTCCAATCCTTCTTGAAAATTGCTATTTGTAAAGAGAGACTTATTGATGAGTGTGTTATGAATGTAAATAGTGTGGAAGCAGAATCACAGCTGTTAACAGAAATGCTCTCTTTTTCCAGTCAGCGCATTTCACTTCCGTTTTCTTTACTAAACCTTTTCTCTGTTAGCAAATGCATATACATTTCATTTGTTTGAATGTAGCATTTTTTTTATCCTGGCACTAAATTATGCCATGTGTTTTGTTTTCATGAGGCAAAATCTTCAGTTTCTCATGGGTCCCCCAAATCTTAAATACCACTTTAGTATATTATTCCTCTGTTAAATGCAAATGAGAATTTGAGAGAAGAGAAACAAAGATCCTCAGCCACTAATAGTTAAGTAAATTGTTTTCCCATACATCAATTTTTTAATATACACACCTCAAATTAGTGTCTTCACAGAATTACCCGTGATTACATTTTAAAGACATTAGGGATAATTAGCTGACCATGGTGAATTTCAGAATGCTAAGAATCTGCTCTGTCATAGTAATGGTATGTCACTGACCTCCCCTTCTATGTCAGTAGATTGTTACATATTTGAGGTGAAGTTCTTCAAGGTTTTTGTTGTTGCTTTTTTGTTTTTTGTGTGTGTTTTTTTTGTTTGTTTGTTTCTTAAGGCTTAATATTGTGCATATCTGCAGATCTAGTCAGTGAATGTTGGTTTAATTATATTTAAATCATTGTTTGGCTTTGACCTATTAATTGGTTGAATTTGGCTTGGTATTTCTCAGTTCTTTGTTTTTAGTTGATAACACCTTGATAATAAGACTTTATTGATCTGAGTAAGAATATTGAGTGGTGATGATTAACTCTGAAAGTCAATTTGAAAATTGTATAGAAGAATGATTATTATACAATATTGTAAATGATATTGGGGATTATTTCAGAGTGAAGCATTCTTCTGCTTTGAAATAATTTCTTATTTTCATGAATATTGGCATAGAATTATAAATAAAAGGCTGCAAAGATTTTTTTTTTTTTTAATGTTTATTTTTGAGAGAGAGAGCCAGCAAGCAGGGGAGGGGCAGAGAGAGAGGGAGACAGAGAATCTGAAGCAGGCTCCACACTGTCAGCGCAGAGCCTGACATGGGGCTTAAACTCAACAAACCATGAGATCATGACCTGAGCCAAAACCAAGAGTGGATGCTTAACAGACTTGAGCCACCCAGGTGCCCAAGGCTGGAAAGATTGAAGTTCAGGGGGGGAAAATAAATGTATATCTTTACCTGTGGTTTTCATATTCCACTTCTTTGAGCAAAATAGATCTGTTTCATTTGAGTGAATTTAAATATGAAGAAGCCTGATAAATTTTTGCTGATTTGTTGATTTGGTTACTTGATTACCGTTGGAACCCAGTAAGCTGCTTGATCAAAGTTGAATCTGCATATATGTGGATACCTGATATGTTCAAGGAACTATTTTAGACATTGTGGAGGATATGAAATAAAGGATACTGATATTGGTTCCTGTTTATTGAAGGTTTATACTATGTGAGGTCAGTGCTTTCCAAAGTGGGTGGATGAATGGAAAGATGGATAGCCAAGTAGGTAGGTAGATAGAGACAGACAGACAGACTAAACAGAGAACAAATTATGACCAAATAAATTTACCCTTTGTGATAAGATTGCTGTGAAGGTAATAAGCAGGAGGATATATACATCACTAGTGGCACAGTGTGATTTAAGATATGAAAGTTAACTCCCTTTTCCCATTTTACTGATTACAACTAGGAAGAAGTCTGAGTTTTGTATCACTATGTCTTTTACATTTCTAGGTATTTGCTAACTGTCTTTAAAAAAAATAAAACAGAGATTGTACTTTAGACTCAGCCTTTGGCAAGAATTATCCAGAGAGAATTTAATCATGTTTTACTTTCCTTATAATTAATTTTAGTATTACCTTCTACTTATGACTGTAAGCTAGCTAGAACAGTGTCTCAAAAAATTTTTACAACCCACAATAAGAAATACAATTTGTGGGGGCACCTGGGTGGCTCAGTTGGTTGAGTGTCCAACTCGTGATTTCAGCTCAGGTCATGATCCCAGGGTTGTGGGATCAAGCCCAATGTCAGGCTCCACACTGAGCATGGAGCCTGCTTAAGATATTCTCCCTCTGCTCCTCTCTCCTGCTCGTGCTCACTCTCTCTCTCGCTCTCAAATTAAAAAAAAAAGAAGAAATTTAATATGTGTCATGAGCCAGTAGTCACAGTGTAAATATAACAGGACGCAAGTCTCACCCAAGATTAGTCAGTGTGTACTTCATTATTTTCTATTTTATTCTGTTTTATTTCATTTTATTTTATTTATTATTTTTTTTCAACGTTTATTTATTTTTGGGACAGAGAGAGACAGAGCATGAACGGGGGAGGGGCAGAGAGAGAGGGAGACACAGAATCGGAAACAGGCTCCAGGCTCCGAGCCATTAGCCCAGAGCCTGACGCGGGGCTCGAACCCACGGACCGCGAGATCGTGACCTGGCTGAAGTCGGACGCTTAACCGACTGCGCCACCCAGGCGCCCCTATTCTGTTTTATTTTAATTGGGCTAGAATTACCATGAAAAAGTTTTCATCTAGTTGATTAAATTATGGTTTGAAAAAAAGTAAAAAAAAAATGCATGAAATAGAAAAAGGAATGTGTGGTAGGACTTTTGTTTAATTGTAAGAAAATTATGTGTGCCTAATAAATTATATTCAGTTGTTATAACATATTTTTCTGAATGTTTTTCTTATCTTTACATTTAATTCTTACATTTATAAAACTACTTATTACAGATATTTTATATTTGTCATGTAATATATTAGGTTTTTCCATATTTCTATGTTAATAATGTATGTATGTTAACTTAATGTCTCTTAGAATACCTTACTAAATTTTTATTCTTGAACATTTTTTAACTGTTATATAAAATGTTGATGTGGGGGCGCCTGGGTGGCTCAGTTGGTTAAGTGTCTGACTTTGGCTCAGGTCATGATCTCGCGGTTTGTGAGTTCGAGCCCCACATAAGGCTGTCTGCTGTCAGCACAGAGCCCTCTTTGGATCCTCTGCCCTCCCCCGCCCCCCTCTTCCCCTGCCCCACTTTTGTGCACGCTTGCTCTCTCAAAAACAATACACATTTAAAAAAATGTAAAAATTCCATGATTCTGACTTTTTGCTTCTTAAAATATATGAAGTCACTCATAAACATTTTGTAGCTCTTGTATTTAGCACCATACTACCTTTTCCTTCCAGACATTAGTTTTCAGTTCTAAAATTTTCAAATTTTCAGTTGGTTCTTTTTTGTAGTTTTTCTTTCCTTGATGAAAACTTCTGTTTTTGCATTTATTTCAAGAATTTGCTCCTTTGCCTTATTGGAGATGATTATAATTTCTTTAAAGTTTGATAATTCCAACATCAGCATCTTCCTGTGGTTGGCACCTGTTGATTATCCTTTCACTTGAGCGTTTTCCTGGTGTGTGTGTGTGTGCGTGCGTGTGTGTGTGTGTGTGTGTGTGTGTGTTTGTATGTCCAGGAAGTTTGGCTTGTATACTGGGCATTTTCAGTATTATATTGTAGGACTTTATTAAAATCATCTTAAGAGTGTTGATTTGTTTTCTTTAGCAGGCATTCAGCTTGGTTAGGTTCAGGATGCAATTTCTGTCTTCCCTTTTTGTAGTGGTTTTAACGTCAGTTCCATCGTACAAGCATTTTGCGTTTTGCTGTTTAGGTGTACTCAAAGCATGTGCCACTTAGGAGTTAGTGGTTTACACAGATTTTTGTTCTCAGAGCCTTTGCTGGGTTGTTTTGGGCCTGTTTCACGCAAACACAATTCCAGAATGAGCCCAAGACTTTTAAGTTCCTGCTCAGAATTAGAGGATCCTCCTCAGATCTCTGTGCAATTCCCATACTCTCTCTAGATCCCAGGGCATCCTTTTCTCTGTTCTCTGGCCAAAAAATCAGGTTTCTCTCCGTGTTGAGCCTTCAGAGATGAAGTGGTGAGAGAAAAAAATGGGGATTCCTCACCATACTTTTTGGATAATAAAGGCCCCTTTTCCTAGTTCCTCTATCTGGAAGTTGCTATTCTTTGGGGGGTTTTTAGGTGCTGGCAACAGTTGCTTCTCTCCAACCCATTGCAGGGCCCAGGGGGAAATGGGAGGGGGGAAGAAAAGAAGATTGATTGCTCCTGATGCCCAGCTCAGCAGCTTGGAAGAGGCCTTTTACCTAGTGTTCTGGCTGGGCACGAGGGGTTTCCTCTAGTGTTTCTGCCTCTAGCATTGGCTGCAGTGATTCTGCCTACTCTCGGGGATCGAAGCCTGTAGATAATACAATTATTTACAACATAAAGCAATATGAAATTTACCTCAGTCCCTTCCCCTGCCATCACTGGTTATTCTACTCCAGTTTCTGGTCAGCTTCCTGTTGTTTTTACTTCTCAGTCCTCAGGTAGCCTCAGGTTGCCTTTGTGTGTTTAGTCTGGCATTTTTAGTTGTACTCAGTGGGGGAGAGAGGCTGTATTGGCTTGCTACATCTTGGCTCACTGCAACTCTGGTATACCACTTTAAGAGGTTTTTGTCGTTGTTTTGAGAGAGAGAGAGAGAGAGAGAGAGCACGAGCGAGCGAGAGAGAGAGAGAGAGAGAGCACGAGCGAGCGTGAGTGCGAGCAGGGGAGGGGCAGAGGGAGAGAGAGAGAGAATAAGCCCACATTGTGCATGGAGCCTGACTCCGGGCTCAATATCACAAATGTGAGATCATGACCTGAACTAAAATCAAGAGTCACTCAGGCACCCCAAGAGTATTGTTTTATCCACTTTATCCCAAGAATTTGGAAAGGATATGTAAATTTTTGTATTGAATTAAGGGACTACGCAAATAAATTTTTGTTGTCTAAATTTAGTTTTTTAAGTAGTAGTTTTTGGGGGAGAGTTGATTATAGTTTTTCTTTGTTACTAACGCAGTTTTATTTATTAAAAAAATTTTTTTAGTGTATTTATTTATTTTTCAGAGAGAGAGCGCATGAGCAGGGGAGGGGCAGAGTGAGAGGGAGACACAGAATCTGAAGCAGGCTTCAGGCCCTGAGCTGTCAGCACAGAGCCCGATGCGGGGTTTGAACTCACGAGCTCGGAGATCATGACCTGGGCCGAAGTCAGATGCTTAACTGACTGCCCCCCCAGGCGCCCCACTAACACAGTTTTAAACTGTAAGTTAGATTCTAAAATAAATGGCTTCCTTTTTATAAGAGTGTTCAAAACTATAATATTAATCTTAGACCCCTGCCATGGTTGAGAAATAGAATGTTCTCCTTGGTAATATACAAGGTTAATTATTTATGTGAAAATACTTTAGCCCATAGGAAAGCATAATTAGTTACAAAGCATGTAAACATTTATGTTTGTCATGATAATTATGTTAGCACTTATACGTATCAAATTCTGGCTTTTTAAAAAATATTTATTTTTGATAGAGTGCATGAGAAAGGGGCAGAGAAAGGGTGACAGGATCTTAAGCAGGCTCTGCACTGACAGGCTAACAGTAGCGAGCTGCTGAGTTGGACTCTCAACTGACTAAGCCACCCACCGCCTCACCAAAAGCGTAGTGTGTAGGTTTGATCTTACTAGACAGATGTTTGCGTACTTCACGTTTATAATTTTAAGAAAATAGGCATCATTTTTCCTGATAATATTTTATACTTCTATATTTTCTGTTTTTTGTTTTAGAAGAGAGCGTACGTGAGCTGGGGAGAGGGGCAGATGGGGTGAGAGAAGGGAGAGAGAGAGGACAGCGAGAGAAAGAGGGAATCTTAAGTAGGCTCCATGCTCAGTGCAGAGAGTGATTCAGGACTTGATCCCAGGACCCTATGATCATGACCTGAGCCAAAATCAAAAGTCAGATGCTCAACCTACTGAGTCACCCAAGTGCCCCACTTTTTTTTTTTTTTCAAAGGGGTTCTGGATTTGAGATCCTGACAAAGGCATAGTTTTGCATACCCTTCGCTAAATAATAATTACTTTCGTTGTATACTTAATTATACTTTGCAAACTGTTTGTTAGAATATTACCTGTCTCCAGAAGCATGCTGTCTGTTCTATGAGGACAGAAAATGTTGTCAGTCTCTTCTATTGGATCCATAGTGCCTGGCACTAATGAGTATTTTTGGATTGAGTAATGAATTGTTGGATTATAGAGAATTTGCATTTTCTGTCATCTTTGGGCTTTTTAAAATATTTTCCAACTTTTCTGTACTAAAATATAATCACAGAAAAGGTTTTAAAGCCTAAAAGCCTTTAAGGTTATATTTTATTATTTATTTATTTATTTATTTATTTTTCAACGTTTATTTATTTTTGGGACAGAGAGAGACAGAGCATGAACGGGAGAGGGGCAGAGAGAGAGGGAGACACAGAATCGGAAACAGGCTCCAGGCTCTGAGCCATCAGCCCAGAGCCTGACGCGGGGCTCGAACTCGGGGACCGCGAGATCGTGACCTGGCTGAAGTCGGACGCTTAACCGACTGAGCCACCCAGGCGCCCCCTTTAAGGTTATATTTTAAAGGAAAAGATTATTTCTTAATTTTGCTCATTGATTTTTAGATTTATAACATTTTAGATTTTATGTGCTGTGATGTTTCAATTACATATGGTTTATTTATTTCAAAGATGCACTTGAAACATTGGAAATTTTTAAAAAGTTTTTAAAAATACTTATTTTTGACAGAGAGAAAGCAAGTGAGGGAGGAACAGAGAGAGAGAGGGAGACACAGAATCCGAAGCAGGCTCCAGGTTCAGAGCTATCAGCACAGAGCCCAACTTGAGGCTTGAACTCACAAACCGTGAGATCATGACCTAAGCTGAAGTCAGATGCTTAACCGATGGAGCCATCCAGTCACCTCAAAACACTGGAAATTTTTATACGGGCACATTATTAGTTTAAAATCAGGAGCTGTGCCTTTGTTAAAAGCTTGATCTGGGGCGCCTGGCAGAACATCTGTAACATATCTTTTGCTCTAAAAAGTTCTGATTGTTCAAGAATATTTCTACTTCAATGGAAATAACCCAAGCTTATGTATAGTTTTCATTCAAACATTTGTTACAAAGAAATTTACTTTAAAAAATCTGAGGTACGGGCAACTGGGTGGCTCAGTTGGTCAAGCTGGGTGGCTCAGAATTTGCGGTCTGTGAGTTTGAGCCCTGCGTCGGCCTCTGTGCTGACAGCTCAGAACCTGGAGCCTGCTTCAGATTCTGTGTCCCCCTCTCTGTCTGCCACTCCCCTGCTCACATCCTCTCACAAAAATAAAAAACATTAAAAAAAAATATGGGGCGCCTGGGTGGCTCAGTCAGTTAAGCGTCAGACTTCAGGTCAGGTCACAATCTCGCGGTCCATGAGTTTGAGCCCCGCGTCAGGCTCTGTGCTGACAGCTCAGAGCCTGGAGCCTGCTTCCAATTCTGTGTCTCCTCCTCTCTCTACCCCTCCCTCGCTTGTGCTGTTTCTCTCTCTCTCTCTCAAAAATGAATAAATGTAAAAAAATAAAAAAAAATAAAAATCTGAGTATAAAGTCACTGTTGGTCGCATTATTCTTTTAGAACATGCTTTTAATGTTGCGTTTTCTTAGTGTTGAATCTGCTACTGTTAATTCTGTTGTTACTTTCTGGTCACATTCTGCTATGTCAAGTGCAACTGATTTTATGTTACTTCAGTACATGCTTATTGTATCTAATATTTCATTGTATCTAATATTTATCTCAAATCAAAAAATAATTTGGAAGGTCCTGCTATATAGGAGAGGAGAACTTGTATATTAGGGAGTGACAAATTTTGGATATAGTTGAAGTAAACCTTGTAGTAAAGTATTCGTTCTCAGGTATTACAGTTGGAGAATAATCTCTTTAAAGTGACTATCAGTGAAACAAGTCTCTTACTTACTTTTTTATTCCTATATGCAAAACACTGAATTTCTATTTTTTTATGTTTCAAGTTATTTAGGAAATTTTTTTTCATTTTAATTTTGACTTTGAATTATAAAAATAACTTTCACAAAAATATTTTGCGAAAGTTAAAAAAATCTATATAGTCAAGATATAATGAAGAAAAATCATTTACAGCTTTTTTAACTGTGTAAGTTTTCTGTTGCTGTGTAACACATTGCCACAAATTTAGCTTGTGGCTTAAAGGACCACAGATTTATTTTACAAATTCCATGGGTCATGACCCAAGCACTAGTTTGCTGCCTTTGCTGATGGGCTCACCAGGCAGAAATCAAGGTGTCATCTAGGCTCGATGCTCTCATTCAAGACATGGGTTTCTCTTCCAACTTCATTTAGGTTGCTGACTGAATACAGTTCCTTGCTGTTATAGGGTTGAGGTCTGGTTAGTTCGCTAGCTATGGGCTGGGGGGTTGCTCTCAGTTCCTACCAGCTACCTCAGGTCCTAGTAGTCATGTGGCCCCCTCACACGGCCATGTGAGAGAGCTAGATCTTTGGTGTCTCTTCTAATGACACTAGTCCTGTTGAGTCAGTCTTATGATCTCTTGTAACTTTACACTCTTACAATTTCATGTCACTTTACCACCGTGTAGGCTCTATTTTCAAATACAGTCACATTAGTGGTTGGGGATTCAACATAAGAATTTTGAGGGGAGAGATACTGTGGAGGGCCATTGTGGCAAGTATAGTTAAAACAAGATTGCACTAAAATATGATTATTATATTTTTCAAAGTAACATAGGCATGTAATTTTTTTAAGGACTAAAGAAATTTTATTTGAAGCTCATCCTTCTCACCTTACGCTGGATCCTCCAAAGAGAAAAATGTTTCAGTTTTTAATACTTTAGTTCCTTTGCTGATTACGTTCGTGTATCTAAGCAGTACTTTTGTAATACTGTTTCTTGAATAGTCGATTTTAGATGCTATTGACTTTTTGCAGAATAGATGAGGTATTAGTTCAATTGTGTTGCTCTTGCTGTCTTTAATACCTCAATTTTGCGTGGTGGGACTCTGGAATTAGGCAGGACAAATTATTTTCCTCTGGGTGTATCTTCTGTGTGTACTGTGGCTTGTGGTTTCCTCTTTATGTCCTCAGTTACTAATCCCCTTAATAATATTTCCAGTTTTTGTAAATTTGTGACATCTTGTTTGCTGATTATACTCCCCTTCCTATTCTGTTTTCATTGTGAGGTTTTGTTTTTTGTTTTGTTTTGTTTTTACCTGTTTAAGATTGTATTCCTTTATTGTCCCCCTAACAGGAGGAAGAGGAGAAAAATGTCTGTAGTCAGCTTGCTGTCTTGAATTTAAAGTATCAGGATTGTGTTTGTTCCACAATTTCTGATTTTCGGATTTTGGAGATTTGAGGGATTCTAACTAGTACTATCAAGGCAGTAAAGGACCATTGTTGGGAAAGATGGATTGGATTGATCACTGTTTTAGTTATTTTAGGTTTACATAGTGGGTTAATTCCGTTGATCATGGAGCCACACCCTTGAAGGTTTAACAATTAACCTGTAAATGAGCAAGATTTTACCTAAATTTGATTGTTCTCCTGGGTGGTCAGTTAAATTCTTTTTTGGGCTCTTCCAAGGTAATGATAGAATTCATGTAATACCTATGCTCAAATTGGGAAAGGCACTGAAGTTTTTGAAGTGAGTTCCCTTAGAATAACAGCATGAAGTACAACATTTTGTTAAGTTTTGGGTGATGAGTCACACTCAGCGTGTGGAAGAGGGTGGATCAAGGAGGACATGAATATGCTTTCCAGAGACATGAGATTGCAGTGTTTATCTAAAAGGAAAAAAAAGTGCACAGTTCTAGGATTGAGAAACATTGCCCAAGTTCAGAGTTGGCCTGCTTTTGTAGGTAACTTCTCTTGGAACCTACCCTGCCCATTCATGTGTGAATTGGTCCTCAGTTGCTTTCTTGCAACAGGGGTAGAGCTGAGTAGTGTGATAAGAGACCATGTAGTCTTAGAGTGTAAAATACTGTGGTGACTATTCCTTGGCCTAATCAGTAGTTGACAGCTAGCAACTTTAAAGATCTTTATTCTAAATAAAGCAGCCAGCAGCAACTCACATGTCTCAGTGTAGGTAAAAAATTTCTCAAAACTTGATTAAAGTCATTAGAAACTGATTTGATTAGTTGTTGTTTTCATATCTAAAAAATACATTTGATGTGCCTACAAGTTCCTGAAGGAGTGAAACATAAGGAAGGAATTAATTAGACTGAAACCCAGGCTATTGTTTAATGTCTTTGTGTAAATAAGTCTTTAGTAGCCAAAGGAAAGGACAGGTCAAGACTGGGACTTCATTTCAGTCAGAGGTCAGACAGATACGGAGAGTTTGTATAAATAAAGGATTGTCACATGAGATTAAATAACATTAGAACATAGCATTTGAGGGGAAGAACCTTGGTTTTCAGACACAGCAGGTGTCAGTAGCCCTAGAAAAGTTAAAATAGTCTTAACAAAGGGAATGATTTGATGGAACAAACTAACAGGAATCAGCAGCCACTTTAGACGTTAGAAAACACTATAGCAGGGAGCCAGCCAGACCCCAAAAAATTGATGTGTAGGATTAAAACATATACATGAGAAAACTGGATATCTAGAGAGCCCAAGCTTAGAGTGCATGCAGCTCCGATTTTCTTACCCAAGCATAGTGGTGGGAATCATCAGGCAAATGGAAAAAAAAAGTCCCAGAGTAAACTTTCATTCTTCTCCAACATTTTCCAGTATAAAACCAGATCACATTTTGAGAATACAGGGAGAATAACATTCCCAATTTTTGGTGCGGGATTGGTATTTCTGATTAGAATGAGGATTGAAATGAAGCTTGGCACTTCCTAATGGCAATATTGTAGCAGAATTAAGTTATCAGTTGGGTATTACAGGTTTATTACTGTCTATCATGCATTATGTCATATCCTGTAGATTTAAAGATTAAATATACTCTCTTGATATACATTGGATTATTTATAGAAGTTTTTTAAAAGCTTTGAATGGTCTGATAGTGTATTTCATCACTATTTTCTTTTTCTAAAATACTGAATGTTGTAGTGATAATCGTACAATTCTCAACAAATAGTCTTTAATGCAGGTCCTAGAGGATTGAGTTTGATGTTGAGAGAATTGACAACAGTGAAATATATAGAACACTTAAATTGAGATAGAAGTTGAATAGAAGGAAAAGTGGATAATGACAAGCTGTCTCTGAAGTCATGTGCTTAGTTCACATTAGTTCATTAAATGCATAAATTTATACTCCACCTACTTCAAAGGAACTTTGAAGCAGCTTATCAAAATTAGACACCCATGAAAATACATTTTATTTTTAGATCCAGTAAAACTAATAGTTAAATATAGCAGAGAAGTAGATGTCAATAGACATTTGAGATTTATGTTCAGACAAGTAAAAGAAACATCAGCAGGCTCACTTAGAAGCCAAGCCACAGGATGGGAGAAACATTAATTTTTTTTTTTTTATTAAAAAAGTAAGCACATGAAAAGTAGCTGAATCATTATCCTGTTTCTGTATTCAAGGAGAAAATACTTTGGGAATTCTTGCATAAGGGATTTTTTGGGGGGATTAAAGATAATTTCTTTAACAGATTGGTAAAACACAGTGTACTTACAGTTTAGTAAAGGCATTTGGTGGGGAATTAAATGAAATGATCTGTGTCCATATTCTGATGATCAGATTTAATAAAGAAATGAGATTTTAGAGAATCCAGAATAATGGTTAGTTGGAAGTGTGTATATTAAGTGAGCCTTGGAAAAGTACTTTATTATCAGTATTTCTCTGAGTACTGCCTTAAATTTCTGCAGTAGCTGCATTTAAAAAGGGGGAGGAGATGTCTGGTGAAAGATGCCTTTTAAAAATGTTTTATAGGTCTAAATTGCATGTCCCCTAACTCACCTTCCAGCCCTCAACACACACAAAGAGAAAAAACGAAGCTTTGGTGTGCTGTGATATGGACGAATACTTGATTGAGACTTGGGGGCTTTGCTACACGCAACGTATAGTCACCTTTGCTACATGCAATCTATAGTCAACGCATAGAACCTGATGCGTTTTCATCTCCCTAGTAATAGAAGTTATTTTAGGATGGACTTGCAAGTATTGGAGTGAATAGATGTTTGATGGATCCCTTCATATTGTTCATTTAGATGGAGAACACCTACCAGAGAGAAGGATTTTAATTTTAATAGTGGCTAGCCTTGTTGAGTAACTTAAATATGTTCTAAAAGCTTTATTATATGTGATGTTTCTGTGAAATGAGTTTCTACTTTGTGAATGAGAAAATGAAACTTCAGAGCTTTAGCAACTTGTAATAAGGTGACATAGTTGGAATTTCTATCCAGGTCTTTCTGTGCAAAGCTTGTACAATGTTGTGTCTTATGTGTATTCATTTAAATTTATTCTTTACAAATATTTATTTTTTGAAGATACTGAAGGTACAGTTTGGAGAAAAGGAAAAAATCTAAACAAAAAAGACACAGTTTCTATTTTTGAGCTTACTCTCTTGTAGGAGAAGGCGAGAGTGGGTCTCAGACAGGCAGCAGCCAGAGCCTATGAGAAATTCTGGGAAATTGACCTTTACTTTTTATATACAGCTTGGTGTAAGCACTGTAGAATGTGTTGATGTTATTTTGTACCTGGTGAATAGACTGGCATACGGGTAAGAATTGAAGACAGAAATATATTAAAATTCCCTGTGAGGGGCACCTGGGCAGCTCAGTCGGTTAAACGACTGACTTCATCTCAGGTCATGGTCTCACGGTTCATGAGTTCCAGCCCTGCGTCGGGCTCAGCATTGACTGCTTGGAGCCTGGAGCCTGCTTCAGATTCTCTGTCTTCCCCTCTCTCTCTGCTCCTCCCCTACTGTGCTCTCTCTCAAAAATAAATATTTTAAAAAATTTCCTGTAAATTTGACAGAGGTAGTTTCTTATATCATCTGATGGGATCTTGACCCTAATGGGTGGCAGTGTCATCAACAGGTGGGTACTTCAACGGAAGGATATTTGTATGCCTCACAATTGATTTCAGCTTGAACAGCTCTTGTACCATTAATGTCATATTAACATAAACTGTATGAAAGGAACTTACATTCTTTGTCCTTGGTGTTACTGTCATTTGTGACAGTTCTTTTAAAAATCAAGTATTAGTTAAATGGTCAACAAATAAATGTCAGAGTGCTATGATGAGTGCTTCAGAGCTGAATGACGTACAATAAGAGCACGAAAGGGAATTATTGATCTGGCTGATTATTGGGTGTTGCTTGAACTAAGATGTATGACTGCACATTAACTGGCAAGGAGGCCATGGTGAGGAGTATTCCAAATAGAGGGAATGGGTCCCTTTTAAAGGCTCTGTGGCAGGAAACTGAAAAAAAAGACCATCGTGCCTAGAGCAAAGGGCTCAGGATGGGAGCATGGGGCGAAATGAGACTGGAAAGGTAGACAGGAATTGAACCATGTGTTTATTCAAAGCATGGGAAGTCATTGACCTTTTAAGGGGTATTAGCCAACTGATCAGATTAGTTTTTGAAAAGATAGGCGTCCACATCCGTTTAGAGGTATTGTCTGTGTGAGAGATGAAAATGATTTGAGCTGTGGTTGTGATGGTGGTAGGAGTAGGAAGAGGAGACAAATATGGGGGAAACTGGGTAAAAATCAGTAGAATTCATTGATAGATGAAGCAAAACCTGTAGAGGACTCCCTAAATTGCCAGTTGACTAACATTCTGTTTAAGTTACTTTTAAAGTCTGTTCAGATTTATTTTGGCCGTATTCAAAAGGCCAAAGCTTAGTTTTCAGACTTGAAATTAATAATCTTGTAGCATTATAGTTAAAATCTTAGCATCACTGAGTACAATGTAAATATTAATCAGTATTCATTTAAGCTTAGTTATTTTTCACTGCCTGATTTTTCCCACCTTTTTTAAAAAAAAAATTATTTATTTATTGTGAGACAGAGCGAGAGCAATTGCGGGAGAGGGAGGGAGAATCCCAGGCAGGCTCTGCATCATCAGTTCAGAGCCTGATGCAGGATTCGAAATCACAAACTATGAGGTCATGATCTGAGCCAAAGTCGGACGCTTAGCCTACTGTGCCGCTCAGGTGCCCCCTGATTTTCCCACCTTTAACTGATTTTCTCTCTAAGCAGTTTTATCATCCTTTGCTTATATGAGAAATTTCAAAACAAATTTTTTTTTTTTGGCATGGGGGATTACTGCTAAACCTTAAATCCTTTGATTTCTAAAAAGTTTTGAGATATAATATATATACCATACAGTTAACCACTTTGAAGTGTATAATTCAGTGGCATTTAGTATGACTGTACAACATTACCACAATCAATTTTAGAATATTTTTATTACTACCCAAAAGAAATGTTGTACACATTAGTAGTAACATATCATTTCTTCCAAATTCCCCCAGTTGTAGGCAGTCACCAGTAGATATGATTTTTCTGAACATATCATATAAATGGAATCTTGTAATATCTGGTCTTTTTAATATAGTTTTTTTAACTGAGTATAATGTTTTCAAGGTTCATCTATTTTGTAGCATGTATCATCCCTTTTTTGATGGCTAATATTCTGAATGGTTTTAACATATTATGTGCATTCATTAGTTGATGGACATTGGGTGGTTTTCCACTTTTTTACATCACTTTTTTATGAGTAATGTTGTAATGACCATTTGTGTACAGTTTTTATGTGAACATTATTTTCAATTCTTTTGGGTATATACCTGGGAGTGGAAATGCTGTGTCATATTATGTATTGCTATGTTTCACTTTTTGAGGAACCACCAAGCCATTTTCCAAAGCTGCTGCCCCATTTTACATTCCCACTAGCATTGTATAAGCTTTCCAGTTTCTGCACATCCTTGCTCACTCTTGTTATTATCTGTCTTTTTGATTATAATCAAGTAAATGTGAAGTGGTAACTCATTGTGGGTTTTTGTTTTTGTTTTTTAATGTTTATTTTATTTTGAGAGAGAGAGAGACAGCAAGCTGGAGCAGGGGAGGGGCAGAGGGAGAGGGAGAGAGAATCCCAAGCAGGCTCTGTCCTGTTGTGTACAAAGCCCCACACAGAGCTTGATCCCACAAACCGTGCCTGAGATCATGACCTGAGCTGAACTCAAGAGTCAGATGCTTAACTGACTGAGCCACCCAGGTGCCCCCCTCATTGTGGTTTTGGTTTGCATTTCTCTGATGGTTAATGTTGTTGAACTTGATTTTTAAAAGAAACCAGCACTTTGATTGTATTGAGACTATAAAAATGGAAATGTTTGGTAATTTTCTGTAATTGCTTAGAGACCATTAGTTTTGCTGTATTTAAAATTTGTTCTTTTTTTTTCTTTTTTTGTCAGTTGTATTCCCTGAATGACTATAAACCACCCATTTCTAAAGCCAAAATGACCCAAATTACTAAGGCTGCCATCAAAGCTATTAAGGTGAGTAATAAATTTTACACTTGAGTTTTCAGAAGAAAATACTATACTAATGTTTTAGAGGAGGAATAATTGTTAAAGATTATATAGTTGACCATTGAACATCACAGATTTGAACTGCACAGTCCTCTTACATGTGAATTTTTTTTTTGTTCATAGGTACAGTGCAGGTACTGTGGATTTTTTTTTTCTTCCTTAGGAATTTCCTAATTACATATCCTTTTCTCCAGGTTACTTTGTTGTAAGAATATGGTATATGATACATACAGAAAATACGTGTTAACATTTTGTTATTGGTAAGGCTTCTGGTCAGTAGTACTTAATTTTGAGGGAGTCACAGTTCTGTGCAGATTTTCGACTGTGCAATCAGTTGGTTGCTCCTATAACTCTCATGTTGTTTCAGGGTCAACTGTGTATTTTCTTCCTCTTTACAGAGTTAATAAATGTTCTTGGGGAAAAACACAAAAATGAAAATCTGGTTATCACCTGCTAGCTCGCCTACCTAGAGCTAAACATTTAACATTTTGATAAATGTTCTTCCATGAACTTGAAGCTATCATTTTTCTTTACTTTTCATAAGCAAGATTTAAGATAGGGACACATTGTGGAGAATGTGTTTATGCTGTTGTTTGTCACACTGACTTTACAGAATCTTGGTAAAAGGTTTCTAAATAAAAATTAATGTTTTTTTTTAATTCTATATATTTGAAAATGAGACATTATGAAAAATAATTGAGCCTTATTGTTTATAGGACATTTGAACTGGGGGTAGAGGCCACAGGCATTTCGCCATTGCTCTGATACAGTGGTTTTGAGCCAATCTGTGTTGACTCATGGATATTCTGAAAATCTCAGAGAAAGGTTGGACTTTCTGTAGAGAAATATACAGATGCACAAAATTTTGCATAAAATTTCTTGGCCTTAAGGACCTTTTGAAGTTCAACCAGACACCTCTTTCTAAGAGGTTCTTGTCCCCAAAGTTAAGACTCCCTGCTTTAGTAAGCTGTTAAAATTGAGAATGAATGAGTGCTTATTTTTAATTAAGTAGGTTTCAACCTGTGGATATTTGGTGATATGTTTTCCTACTATAAATAAGAACATCAGCCATAACCAGAAGCACCAATTATTTGAATAAGTTGTCTTTGAATAACCGCATTATCTATTAGATTTAACAAATTCCTATTTACAGAGAGAATTGCCACTAGGAAAAAATTGACATAGTTGATTTTTCAGTGTTCTGATGGCCAAAGCTTAGTTTTCAGATGTACAGTTAATTTCTTACATCATTATAGTTAAAATCCCTGTTTATATGTGGAAAATCAAAGAGGTGATAAGTGATAAGGACAGTGACCAGTAAGCACTTAGCCAAGAGAATTTTTCCAAAAAAGTGATTTTTCAGGATATCTGATAGGCTTAGTATAGAATATTTAGTTTCTTGGACTTTCTTTATCCTATTTTACATTGTGATCTGATTTTTATGATCATGATCTGGAGAGTGTACAAACATGTATATTATTACCATTTTTATTCTGTGAAAATAATTGATGTATTTTATGTAAGTTGAGCAAGAATACTTTTTAAAAATTGTTTTCAATAAAGTATAGTTGGCGCATAATGTACTCATTTCAGGTTTACAGCTTTGTGATACAGTATCTCTATTCCTTGTCCTGTGCTCAACACGAGTAACTGTCATCTGTCACCATACGTTGCTATTACAGTATCATTAATTATATTTCCAATGCTGTACCTTTTGATAACCTATTTATGCCCCAACTGGAAGCCTGTCTCCCACTTCCCTTCACCTATTTTGCCCATCCCTCCACCCCCTTCCCTCTGAGAATATTTTTTAATTAAAATACTCTGTAAGTATTGGTGTCAACATTATTTCTATTTTTCAGGTGTAGGAAGGACCTAAGAGAAATTAATTCGCAATAGTCAGCATAAATACAGCTAGATTTGAATCCACGTTTCTCTTAATCAAGAACCTAAATATTGATATACTATACTATTTTGATTTATTGTTATTGCTTTAAATTTTTTAATTTTGAAAATTCAACATCGATGTTGCAAAATATAATTAGCAACGCAGAGTCTTCTCTTAGATTTGCCAGTTGTTAATATTTTGCTACATTTCGTTTGTTTCTGCACACACAAACACATTTTTTGGCTGAATTGTTTGAGTTTCAGATTTCATTCATAATAACACTTAAATCCCTAAATATTTGATTTTGACTCTCCTAAGAACAAAGACATTTCCTAAGTAATTACGTAGTGCACTGATCACATGCAAGAAATTTCAGGATCCAGTAAGATCGTGCATTACATTTATTTGTCCTGTCACTCAGCCTGACCCAGCTTTTTTTGTTTTGTTTTGTTATGTCATTGACATTTTTTAAGAGTTCAGACCAGTTGTTTTATTTTAAACTGCATTTAGTACATAACGTAAATTGAGATTTGAACTGCCTTTTAAATCAGATTTAAATGATACTGTGGTTCATACTGAGGTAAGTCATTGTTTTTCTTTTTTAATCAGTGTTTAGAGGCATGATTATTTTGATGGGCAGTTAACATTGCACACTGTCAGAAAAATCTCACAGATGAACCTATTAGGGAAGAAGGCCTATGTGAATTGATAAACTTTGAATTAAAATTTAGTAAGCAGTTTTACTCAGAATTACATGTAGTAAAATGGCCAGAAGCAGGAAGCATTGTCAAGATGTTTTCCAGAAGAATTATTATTTAATAACTGATTCAGTATGCAGTTAATATTTTGTGTGTTAATTTTAAATGCTTAAGTAGTGCTTAACTAACTTTTAAGTAGTTGTTTTCCTTTTTTTTGCTTAAGCAACTTAAACTTGTGAGTAAACTATTCCTCTATAGTATGAAAATTTTAGCCAAACTTAAATTTGGATATTTTGATTTGATGACTGTTAGTAATGAGGCTTTCCTTTATTTTTTATTTTATCAATATTGGATTTCATGATGCAGTTCAGAGGAATGTTCTTGTGTCTCTCCAGTCTAGGAGGATGGCCCTTAAAAATATAATTCCTGAGATGAAAGTATAAATAGAAGCACAATTGAAATTCTTTAAACAAATATGCTAATATGCAATTGCCATAAACTAAAATATATTACACACAAATTGTAGATACCTTTCGTTAAATCTATAATTTTTGTTTTATTCCTTTTTAGGCGAATTGTTTCTAAAACTTACATCTATTTTCTTATAATTGATAGTAGCCCATTATTCGTTTTTAATCTGTGTGTTTACTTCACTTCCTTTGATTTGTTTTGGCTGATCCAAGAGAACTTAATACATCTCTGTATCTTATTACATATACTTGTTGTTCCATTTTCCAGGAGAAGCAGAAGGAGATAATGAAGTTGAAAACAACTCCCTTGCATTCATTTATTAATACTATTCATTATTTGATTTTTCTAGTATTACCCTAATTTAAAGATACTGTAGGAGGTCTTTCCCTTCCATGAAAGTAAGAATATACCTTTGCCTGTGTGCTTATTACCAGTACTTTGCTGTCAACTTAACCACTTGGGAAAGTATGGTTTTATAAGGACCGTGATTGAATTCTTTTGTATCTCTTAACACACTTTGGATACATAAATTGTCAATTCAACATCATGGGGGGTGGGGTGCTGATTCCCCCACACAGTCAAGAATCCATGTATAACATTGGACTCCCTCAAAACTTAACTACTGATAGGTTACTGTTCACCTGAAACCTAACTGGTAACATAAATAGTTGATTAAATACAGTATATGTACTATATACTATATTCTTACAATTGAGTAAGCTAGAGAAAATAGGATATTATTAAGAAAATCATAAGATAAAATACACTTACAGTACTGTATTTATTGAGAAAAATCAGCGTGTAAGTGGACCCACACAGTTCAAACCTGTGTTCAAGGGTCACTTGTACTGACCATGCATGTATGTATGTGTGTATGTATGTCAAGAATTCTTTACTAATTAGATGTCATAGTTACATGCTTATGACTGGGAGCGACATGTTTGTCTCAAAATTCATGATTAAAAATTATTGTTTAGATAAACCTTTGAAACTATGTTAAACCTATGTGTAACAGGAAAATTTGAATCTAATTGAACAGATTTTAAAAGTACACTTCATGTTTTTTCTTTCAGTTCTATAAACACGTGGTACAGAGTGTTGAGAAATTCATTCAGAAAGTAAGTATATAATTTTCCATATATACACTAAATATACTATAATTCTAGATTAATGCCTTGTGCTCTACTCTTTTAAATCAGATACTCAAGTTTAAATTGTTTTGATGGGCTATTAAAAGTGATTTCACTTATTTTCTAATTAATAAATAAAATGGTAGTGCTTTTTGTATAATTCTAAAAACAATAGCTTTTATTCGGGTAGATGTTATTGTCAATTTGCAGTGCCATAGTGAGCATCTGTCACTTGAAAAAAATGGTGTGCATATGATTGATTTAAAAAATTTTTTTTTTTTCAACGTTTATTTATTTTTGGGACAGAGAGAGACAGAGCATGAACGGGGGAGGGGCAGAGAGAGAGGGAGACACAGAATCGGAAACAGGCTCCAGGCTCTGAGCCATCAGCCCAGAGCCCGACGCGGGGCTTGAACTCACGGACCGCGAGATCGTGACCTGGCTGAAGTCGGACGCTTAACCGACTGCGCCACCCAGGCGCCCCATATGATTGATTTTAAATAGCATTCTAAATTTGTTGCTTTTTATAGCTTTTCAGGAAATTCTTGCTGGTCATTTTAAGCAGAATGCTTAGATAGCAAGACTTTTAGATAAGGTGTGGAGAAGACATTGCCTACCGGCTACTTCTCTTTGCTAATTCATTTTGTCTCATCCATTAGGACATTATACATCTCAACATCTTATTATGTAGACTTGAAATTCCATTTTCTAGGGTAAGCAGAGGGAGATGAAGGTGAAAACAGCTGTCTTACACACATGTAGTAGTGCTTTTTATAAGCAGTCTTGGTGATCAGTGCCCTATTCATGCCACAGTTTGGGACAGGAGTACATAGTGCTTAAAATTTTAAAAATGGTATTATGTTTGTACTTTAATTGAATTTAGGTTTTGTACTCTGCCCATGTCCATGTGCCTAGATGTAACCACAACCAGTTTGAGAATCAGTGGTATATGGCATTAAGGATTCAGCAAGGTAGCAGTGTTTCTTAAAAATAGTTGACAGAGAGAAGGATATGTGAATCAAAGTGAGGTGACTGTGTCACTAAACTAGGTAGGTAACCTTGAGTAAATCAATTAACCTTTATGTGATTCAGCTTTTATCTAATGTCTTTGTTTCTCAATACTTAACGGTATTAGTAAAACATATTTTGAGATGAAGAACTAGTGAAGTGAGGCTAAGACACAAGGTAAAATAAAATAATAAGTGTGCCATGTGTTTTAGGCAAATCACAGTATAAAATAAAAACGTTGGTGATTTGGAAAATACCCCTGTTCTAAAGCTTTTAAAAGTTTTTTTTAAAACATTTTCAAATGTCGGGGCACCTGGCTGGCTCAGTTGGAAGAAGAGCATGCAACTCTTGATCTTGGAGTCATGAGTTTGAGCCCCACATTGGGTGTCAGGATTACTAAAAATCGATAAATAGATGAACTTACAAAGACATTCCAGATGTATAAAGCAGTGCATCTTAAACCTTTTTGTGCGTAGGATTTAGCTAGGGATCTTTTTTTTTTTTTTTAACTTTTATTTAAATTCTTGTTAGTTAACATATAGTGTAAGAGTAGAATTTATTGATTTATCATTTACATGTAAAACCTGGTGTTTATCACAAGTGCCCAGGCCTTAATACCCATCACCCATTTAGCCTATCCCCAGCCCACCTCCTGTCTAGCAACCCTTGGTTTGTTCTCTGTCGTTAAGAGTGTCTTATGGTTTGTTTCCCTGTCTCTATTTTCTACCCCCCATGTGTTCATCTGTTTTGTTTCTTAAATTCCACATAGGAGTGAAATCATATGGTATTTGTCTTTCTCTGACTTATTTCAGTTAGCATAATATACTCTAGCTCCATCCATGTTGTTGCAGATGGCAAGATCCCATTCTTTTTGATGGCTGAGTAATATTCCTCTGTGTGTGTGTGTGTGTGTGTGTGTGTGTGTGTGTGTGTGTGTGTGTGTGTGTACACACCACATTTCGTTATCCTTTCATCAGTTGATGGACATCTGGGCTCTTTCCATAATTTGGCTATTGTTAATAATGCTGCTATAAACATCAGAGTGCACGTACCCCTTCAAATCAGTATTTTGTATCCTTTGGGCAAATACCTAGTAATAGCCGAGTTGTAGGGTAGTTCTATTTTTAGCTTTTTGAGGAACCTCTGTACTGTTTTCCAGGGTAGCTACACCAGTAGCCACCCCTAACTCCTAACTCCTGGGGGTCATTAATCTGTTCTCTCTCTCTAATTTTGCCATTTCAAGAATGTTATGTAAATGTACCCTTTGAAATTGGCTTGTTTTGCTCATTATAATTTTATTAAGATCCATCCAAATAGAGCTTTTGTCTAATGGTTCCTTCTTTTTCATTTTTTCCCCCTTCTTTTCATTTTGAGTAACATTCCATGGTACTACGCATGTACCCCAGTGTGTCTACCCCATCATCTGAGTCGTTTCCATTTGGGGGGGCTGTTATTAATAAAGCTGCTAGGAACATTTGTCTATGGATTTTTGTGTGAATGTAAGTTTTCATTTCTCTGGGAAAGTAAGTGCATGTTTCATTTTATAAGAAATTGCTTCTGTTTTCTAGAATGGCTGTACCATTTTATAGTCCCACCAACAATGTATGATCCATCCAGTTTCCACATTCTTGCCGTCATTTGGTGTTACCATGATTTTTTTTATTTTAGCTATTCTGATAAGTGTATAGTAATGTCTCACTGTGGTTTCATTTGCATTTAGCTAGTGGCGGATGACATTGAACATACTTTCACATGCTTATTACTTGGCATTTTCAGTGAAATGTCTTTTTGTGTCTTTTGCCCATTTTCTAATTGGATGTTTTTTTACCATAGGGTTTTCAGAGTTCTTAATATTCTAGATGTAAGTCCTTTGTCAGTATTATGGTTTGTAAATATTTTTTTTACTAGTTGGTAACTGGTCTTTTCATTCTCTTAACACGCAGGTGTTTTGCAGAACAGAACAAAGATTTTTTAGTTTTGATGAGGTTCCAGATTGCATATAATTTTTTAATACTAGAGGAAAACTTTTTTTCATCCTGTTCATTTAAAATAAATTTTTTTAATGTTTATTTTTGAGTGAGAGAGAGAGAGTGAGAGCGAGAGAGCGTGAGACGGGGAGGGGCAGAGAGATAGAGGGAGACACAGAATCTGAAGCAGGCTCCAGGCTCTGAGCTGTCTGCAGAGAGCCTCACATGGGGCTCAAACCCATGAACTGCGAGATCTGAGCTGAAGTCGGTTGCTTAACCAACTGAGCCACCCCAGGTGCCCCTCCTTCCTATTCTTACTTGAAGTTTAGTATTGGGGGTGGGAGACAGATAAAACTTAAGTAAAAATGTAGCAGTAGTGGTTGTGGTAGGGAACCAGAAGCCCACTTCACTAGTTTTGTTTTCTGCCCCATAGCCCTTGAGGCCATTGCATAGATACTTTGTTCTATGGAACCCAGTTTGTAAAACCACTGAATTCGAGTATTGCTTATAGTCAGAAGTACTATTTTAACAAATCTGTGAGAAGGTCCATTTGTCAATGTATATAGTCAAATGAGAGATCTAAGAAAAATTTGAAGTATGAATTAATGATATTAAACTTGTAATTTTGGGTATCCTCCAACTCCAGAACACCACATATTAGCTTCTCTGTACTGTCCCTTCACCCACCGTAGACAGTGCAAGGAAAGGAGAAGTCTGGCAATAGTTTGATAATGTGTTACCTGTAAGTCTAGGTTTTAGCTGTGAAGGATTTATAGATTTTTTTTTTCATTTTTTTTTTTCAACGTTTATTTATTTTTGGGACAGAGAGAGACAGAGCATGAACGGGGGAGGGGCAGAGAGAGAGGGAGACACAGAATCAGAAACAGGCTCCAGGCTCTGAGCCATCCGCCCAGAGCCTGACGCGGGGCTCGAACTCACAGACCGCGAGATCGTGACCTGGCTGAAGTCGGACGCTTAACCGACTGCGCCACCCAGGCGCCCCAGGATTTATAGATTAATGAGAGATAGTAATAAATGAAAAGATAAATCAACAATATATGATGGTATTCCACAGGCTAGAAATACTACTTGAAAGTTTACTCTGGCCTCTGGCCTCAGGTGTAGGTTACACAAAGATTTGGGCACTTGGCCAGAGAGTGTTTGAAAACACATTTTTAGATTCTCACTTTCCTTGTGTACTTGTTACTAAAATTCCTTTGCCCCAGGATATTTTAGATCCATTCTTTTTCCCATACACCTTATATGTACATTTCAAATATATCTCGAGCTTATCAGTCCTTGTTAATGTTTTGCCTATTGTTTTTTATTTAAGAACTTGAGGATGTTTATATAAATGTTTCTTTTTTAATATGACATATTTTAACACGTTTACAGAAAAGTGCAGAAAACATGTAAAGCTAAATTTTTTAAAGTTACCTGTGTAACTACCACTCAGTTCAAGAAATAGAGCTTTGTCTGAAGTCCCCAAATGTCTCTTCTTGATCATATCCCTTTAAGTGAACATAGTCTGAATTTTATGTTAGTCATGTCCTTGTTTGGCCTTACAGTATTACTCTGTAAGTCTTAATTCTTAAACAATGCTGTTTAACCTGTGTTTTACTTTTGCATAAATGGAATCCTGTATTACGTATTCTTTAGTGCCCTAACCCTTTATCTGATAAATCATTTGCAGATATTTTCTTCCATTTGGTCAGATGCCTTTTAGTTTTGCTGATTGTTTCCTTCGCTGTGTAGAAGCATTTTATCTTGAAGTCCCAGTAGTTCATTTTTACTTTCCCTTGCCTCTGAAGATATGTCAAGTAAGAAGTTGCTGTGGCCAGTGTTAAAAGGTTGTTGTTGCCAGTTTTCTCCTCTAGGATTTTGATGGCTTCCCGTCTTACGTTTAGGTCTTTCATCCATTTTGAGTTTATTTTTGTGTATGGTATAAGAAAGTGTTCCAGGTTCATTCTTCCGGATGTTGCTGCCCAGTTTTCCCAGTACCATTTACTGAAGAGACTGTCTTTTTTTCCATTGGATACTCTTTCCTGCTTTGTCAAAGATTAGTTGGCCATATGTTTGTGGGTCCATTTCTGGGTTCTCTATTATGTTCCATTGATCTATGTGTCTGTTTTTGTGCCAGTACCATACTGTCTTGATGATTACAGCTTTGTAATACAGCTTGAAGTCCGGGATTGTGATGCCTCCAGCTTTGGTTTTCTTTTTCAGGATTGCTTTGGCTATTCAGGGTCTTTTCTGGTTCCATACAAATTTTCGGATTATTTATTCTAGCTCTGTGAAGAATGCTGGTGTTATTTTGATAGAGATTGCTTTGAATATGTAGACCGCATTGGGTAGTGTCGACATTTTAACAATATTTGTTCTTCCAGTTTGTAACCATGGAATATTTTTCCTTTTTGTTGTTGCTGTTGTCCTCTTCAATTTCTTTCATAAGCTTTTCTATAATTTTCAGTGTATAGATTTTTCACCTCTTTGGTTAGGTTTATGCGTAGATATTTTATGGTTTTTGGTGTCATTGTCAATGGGATCGATCCCTTGATTTTTTTCTGCTTCATTATTGGTGTATAGAAATGCAACCGATTTCTGTACATTGATTTTATATCCTGAGACTTTGCTGAATTCATGTATCAGTTCTAGCAATTTTTTGGTAGAGTCTTTTATGTTTTCCACATAGAGTATCATGTCGTCTGTGAAGAGTAGAAGTTTGATTTCCTTCTTGTCGATTTGGATACCTTTTATTTCTTTGTGTTTTCTGATTGCTGAGGCTAGGACTTCCAACACTATGTTGAATAACAGTGGTGAGAGTGGACATCCTTGTCATGTTCCTGACCTTAGGAGGAAGGAACACTCTCAGTTTTTCCCCATTGAGGATGTTCTTAGCGATAGGTCTTTCGTATATGTCATTTATGATCTTGAGGTATGCTCCTTCTATCCCTACTTTCTTGAGGGTTTTAAGCAAGAAACGTTGCTGTATTTTGTCAAGTGCTTTCTCTGCATCTATTGAGAGGATCACGTGGTTCTTATTCTTTCTTTGATTAGTGTGATGTATCACATTGTTTGATTTGTGCATATTGAACCAGCCCTCTATCCTAGGAATAAATCCTACTTGATTGCGATGAGTAATTATTGTTGGATTCGGTTTGCTTGTATCTTATTGAGAATTTTTGCTTCTGTGTTCATCAGGGATATTGGTCTGTGGTTCTCCATTTTAGTGCAGTCTTTGTCTGGTTTTGGAATCCAGGTAATGCTGGTCTCGTAAAATGAGTTTGGAAGTTTTCCTTCCATTTCTGTTTTTTGGGACAGCTTCAAAAGAATAGGTGCTAACTCTTCTTTAAATGTTTGGTAGAATTCCCCTGGAAAGCTATCCAGCCCTGGACTCTTGTTTGTTGGGAGGCTTTTGATTACTGATTCAATTTCTTTACGGGTTATGGGTATGTTCAAATTTTCTATTTCTTCCTGTTTCAGTTTTGGTAGTTTTATATGTTTCTAGAAATTTGTCAGTTTCTTCCAGATTACACAATTTGTTGGCATATAATTGCTCTTAATATTCTCGTATTGTTTGTATTTCTGCGATGTTGGTTGTGATCTCTCTTCTTTCATTCATGGTTTTTATTTGGGTTCTTTTTTTCTTTTTGATAAGTCTGGGTAGGGGTTTATCAATTTTGTTAATTCTTTCAAAGAACCAGCTCCTGGTTTCATTGATCTGTTCTACTGTTATTTTAATTTCAGTATCATTGATTTCTGCCCTAATCTATTATTTTCTTTCTTCTGCTGGTTTTGGGCTTTATTTGCTGTTCTTTTTCCAGCTCTTTTAGGTGTGGGTTTAGGTTGTGTATTTGAGACCTTTCTTCTTTAGGAAGGTCTGGATTGCTATATACTTGCCTCTTATGACTGCCTTTGCTGCCTTCCAGAGGTTTTGGGCTGTTGTGTTTTCATTTTCATTGGCTTCTGTATATTTTTAAATTTCCTTGGGGCGCCCGGGTGGCTCAGTTGGTTGAACGTCCGACTTCAGCTCAGGTCATGATCTCACGGTCCGTGAGTTCGAGCCCTGCGTCGGGCTCTGTGCTGACAGCTCGGATCCTGGAGCCTGTTTCAGATTCTGTGTCTCCCTCTCTCTCTAACCCTCCCCAGTTTATGCTTTGTCTCTCTCTGTCTCAAAAATAAATAAACGGTAAGAGAAAAAAAAATTAACAATTTCCTGTTTAATTTCTTGATTAAACCATTCATTCTTCACTATGGTGTTCTTTAATCTTGAAGTATTCATGGTGTTTCCAAATTTTTTCTTGTGGTTGATTTCGAGTTTCATAGTGTTGTGGTCTGAAAATATGCAGTGTATGATCTCCATCTTTTTGTACTTGTTGAGGGCTGATTGGTGTCCCACTATGTGATCTGTACTGGAGAATGTTCCATGTGCACTCAAGAAAAATGTGTATTCTTCTTTAGGATGAAATGTTCTGAATATATCTGTTGAGTCCATCTGGTCCAGTGTGTGCTTCAAAGCCATTGTTTACTTGTTGATTTTCTGCTTAGATGATCTGTCCATTGCTATAAGTGGGGTATTGAAGTCTCCTACTACTATGGTATTATTGTCAGTGAGTTTCTTTATGTTTTTGATAATTGATTTATGTATTTGGGTTCTTTCACATTGGGGGCATAAATGTTTACAATTGTTAGGTCTTCTTGGTGGATAGACCCCTTAATTATGATACAATGCTCTCTTCATCTCTTGTTAGTCTTTATTTTAAACTCTAGTTCATCTGATATAAGTATAGTTACTCCAGCTTTCTTTCGATGACCATTAGCATGATAGATCCCTTAATTTCAATATGTGGGTATCTTTAGGTATTAAATGGTCTCTTGTAAGTAGTATATAGATGGGTCTTGTTTTCTTATTCATTTTGATACCCTTTGTCTTTTGATTGGAGTGTTTAGTCCATTGACATTAACAGTGAGTACTGAAAGATATGACTTTAGTTGAATTTTGTTGCCTTGTAGACTTGGTGTTGTTCTCTGGTCCTTTCTAGTCTTTGTTGCTTTGGGTCTTTTTTTATTGTTTGTCTTTTCTCCACTCAAAGAATCCTTAAAATTTCTTACAACCTGAGGCGCCTGGCTGGTTCAGTCAGTTAAGCGTCCAACTTCATTCAGTTCAGGTCATGATCTCAGGGTTTGTGAGTTCGAGCCCTGCATTGGGCTCTGTGCTGACAGCTCAGAGCCTGGAGCTTGCTTCAGATTCTGTGTCTCCCTCTCTCCGCCCCTCCCCAGCTTGCACTCTGTCTCTCTGTCTTTCTCAAAAATAAATAAATGTTAAAAAATTAAAAAAAAAAAAAAGATTTCTTGTAGGCCTGATTCAGTTGTCATGAACTCTGTAGTTTTTGTCTGTCTGGGAAACTCCTTATCTCTTCTATTTTGAATGACAGCCTTGCTGGATTAAGAATTCTTTCTGATTCAGCACATTGAATATATCCTGCTGCTCCTTTTGGTCTGCCAGGTGTATGTGGATAGGTCTGCTGCAAATCTGATTTGCCTTCCCTTAAATGTTAAGGACTTTTTTTTCCCTTGCTGCTCTCACAATTCTTTCCTTGTCTGTGTATTTTGTGAATTTGACTATGATATGCCTTGGTGATGGTCGGTTTTTGTTGAATCTGATGGGATTTCTCTGTGCTTCTTGGATTTTGATGTCTGTGTCCTTTCCCAGACTAGGAAAGTTTTCTGCTATAATTTGCTCACATAAACCTTCTGCCCTTTTTTCTCTCTCTTCATCTCTGGGACTCCTGTGGTTCAGATACTATTCCTTTTTAAAAAGTCACTGAGTTCTCTAAGTCTTGTATCATGCTCTTTTGTCTTTGTTTCCCTCTTCTTCTGCTTCATTATTCTCCATAATTTTATCTTCTAGATCACTGCTTTGCTGCTCTGCTTCATCCATCCTTACTGTTGTGGTGTCCATTTGATATTGCATCTCAGTCATAACATTTTTAATTTTGTTTGGACTAGATTTTACTTCTTTTATCTCTGCAGAAAAGAATTCTTTGCTTTTTTTCAACCCCAGCTAGTATTCCTATTATCGTGATTCTAAATTCTAGTTCAGACTTCTTGGAACTTCTGAGGTTGCACACTTTGGGAAAACTTGAATCATCAGAAGTCTCAAAAATGACAGAAAAGTAGTGTGTTTACCATCTAAAAGAAGATACCACTTATTCTTTACACTTATTTTGTGTTTCCAATTTAAGTTATGTAATTAAATGTTGTTTCCTTAAGTAATATGTAGATTGGTTCATAGCAATAAAGATCTTGTAGGCTCAATTATATATGTTTAGTATTTGTTGAACCTTCCTTCCCAGTCTTTGTAGCTTTTATTTCCTTTTATTGTCTTATTGCATTAGCTAGGACTTCCAATATGATATTGAAAAGCATTGGTGAGAGGCGCATCCATACCTTGTTGTCATCCATACTTGGTCTTAGTGGGAAAACTTTTAGTTTATCACCAGTGAGTATGATGTTAGTTGTAGGTTTTTTATAGAGCCTGTATCTCTGGATCATGGACTTAACACATGCTTCTTAGTTTTTCTTAATCCTTCTTAGGCAGGACAGGATGGCTATAGTAGACTGGAGTTGGGTATTCTTCCTCCGGGTCATTGAGGCTCTGGTTAAATAGATTCTCCTGAGCGCATACCTTCTTAAGAACAGAATGCTGCTGGCTATCTCAAAATGGTTCCTTTTCTCCCCCTTCTGCCAGAAACAGGAGAGGATTTTTCTCTGGTATTCACTTTGAGAACTCATGTAGTGTCAGGTATGGCCGTGTCCTGGGAGCAGCCCTTTACTACATGCTTTTGTCAGCATCCTTCAGTGCTTTGCAAGTACAGCCATGTGCTCCTGGTTTTACCATTCTAGTTTTGTTTCCTTTAATGTTAACTTTTTGATTTTTTTTTTAATGTTTTATTTATTTTTGAGATAGAGACAGAACATAAGCAGGGGAGGGGCAGAGAGAGAGGGAGACACAGAATCTGAAGCAGGCTCCAGGCTCTGAGCTGTCAGCACAGAGCCCAACATGGGGCTCGAACTCACAGACTGAGATCATGACCTGAGCTGAATTTGGACACTTAACTGACTGAGCCACACAAGCGCTCCTAATGTTAACTTTTAATAGCTGAAAATGGCAGCACAAATTCTAATAATAGAATTGTTATATAAATGCTATGTGTTATATAGTACTGATCTAGCTGCGTTTCAGGGAGGAGACCAGCTGAGAGTCTCTATGCTGCTCTGCCATCTTGATTGCAGTCTCAGTCTAATGAATCATTAGATTATGTAATAGTTCATATATTGCAAAGTATGTGGTCCAAGTAACCTAGAGAGTATTTTTGTCAAAAAACCCTGACTTTGATGGTATTCACATAATAGCTTAGATAACATTAGAATGAAAATCACAAAATATGTTCAAAGATGCATTCTCCCTGTGTTACTGCCTTTCTCTCCCTTTAAAAAGGGCTATTTCTGAAGCACAAAAAATTAGAAATTATTAGAATGTAGTTTGAAGATGTTATAACTGAAAACTCAATATGACATAAGTTTATGCTTATTATTTAAAGAGTAAAAATTTCTCATACCAGTGGAAAGCCTTAAGAATTACTGCATTTTTAGTACTGATAGAACTTGAAGAGAAAATTGAAAAAACATTTCACATTTTTGTTTTTAATTTTTCCTTAGGTTTCTAGTTGTGGACTTAGCTACGTTTACCAATTATTAAGTTATTTTAAAGCATGAGGTCATACTTAAGAATTTTTTTTTTTGTCATTTTATGTGACTAATAGTACCTAATCTATAAGGAAAATCTGTCCCACAACATTTTAATGTATAGTATATCTAATGATCCTGTGGATGAAGAAATGTTTTTTCCCTTAGGCCTTACAGCTTATTACTAAACTGCTAATATATTTTTGAACCTTTGGAATCTTCACAGTAGGCCATAAAGGTCCATTTATTATCTTATGCACTCATGATTCTTCTGTGTTGTGAGTTTGTAATCTGAGTTTTTGTACAAATCAAAGAAAAAGATGCATTTCTTAAAAATTTAGTACATTCATTACTTAGCATTCAGTATTAATTTCTGAAGTTCTTATGAGCAACTTCTAAATTCTGTTCAGTCTTACTCTCAGGGTAGTTATTTATATGAAATATTTCAGATTATTTTGTCTTTAGGAAAATTAAAATGCCAATAAAATATTTAATAAATAATTATTAATCACTTATCTATATTTGTTGCATTAGGGAATAGATACATTTTAACAAAATGAATATCCTGCTTTTCATTAAATTTAAAATTTTTCTTCTCTTTACTAAGATACATTTTTTGCTTGGTTAGGTTTCTGTTTCTTTGAATGTGTAGTAATCAGGAAAATAGCCTTGGCCAGATACATGAGCTGAAGGACAAATAATGCTCAATGTTTTTGGAACTTGAGGGAAAACTATTTCAGACTTTCAAAAACCTTAACTTTCAACCTTTAGGTAGGTTCACATAAAACTTCAGTATCCAAACACCAACATTATTGCCCTTCTATGAAATATTTCAAGTTCTTAACAGTCAGAATGTTGCAATAGATACTGTGAATTGGTGCTAAAGGACTCCTCATTTTCTTGAGTAAATAAGACTTTAAGGATAATGTTCTTGAAGAGTATTTGAAAGGAGGTGCCTGGGTGGCTCAGTTGGTTAAGCGTCCAGCTCTTGGGCTGTGCACTGATGGTGTGGAGCCTGCTTGGGATATTCTTTCTCTCTCTCTCTCTCTCTCTCTCTCTCTCTCTCTCTCTCTCCCCCCCTCCCTCTCCCTCCCTCCCTCCCCCCTCCCCCCCTTGCCCCTCCCCTACTCACACTGTCTCTCTCAAAATCAATAAACTTAAAAAAAAAAAAAGAGTATTTGAAGGAACAAATGAAGCATCATCTTGTCTTTTTGCAGAATGGAATCACTCATTGTCTCCATTGATAATGCCATTAGAAGTGTGTGTGCGTGCGTGCGTGCGTGCGTGTGTGTTGGGGGTGGATTGAGGTACTTGAGTTTCCAAGGATTTTTCAAGAATGTAATTGTACTTTAGTGCCATATATGATTGCCAGGAAGGTACTTTAGGTGAAATACTTACCTAATTACACCCGAAAGTTGAACCTTGCAGCCATGATTCCATGTTAAGTAACATATGCTTGAGAAGCAGGTTTTCTTATGCTTCTGGATATAGGGACAAACCAGGAGCAGTAAGCTTAATAGTAAAAGGATTCTTCATTGTGCTCACCTGACCAGATAGGCTAGAAAAGCTTCTGGCAAGAAAGTAGGAGGCTTATATTATATTCCTCAATTTGGGTGGTGGAGAAGAATGTTGAGAAACATTTATCAGTGGAGTAGCTAAAAAATATTTTTATAGGATAGATTCTTGTAATCACAATGGTAGTTTCTTATCTTTCTTACAGGTCTGGTAGTTGAGAAAACTTTTGAGACTTTAGGGTTGGTGTATATACAGTGTTATAGTTCGTCTTGTTATTTGTTCCTTAGTCAGAACACCCCCCCCCCTTTTTTTTTTCAACATTTATTTATTTTTTTGGGGGGACAGAGAGAGACAGAGCATGAACGGGGGAGGGGCAGAGAGAGGGAGACACAGAATCGGAAACAGGCTCCAGGCTCTGAGCCATCAGCCCAGAGCCCGACGCGGGGCTCGAACTCACGGACCGCGAGATCGTGACCTGGCTGAAGTCGGACGCTTAACTGACTGCGCCACCCAGGCGCCCCCAGAAACCCCTTTGTTACACATTTCAGATGAAGTTTAGTACATGTTGGCCATGCTTTTTTCTAGAGCTCTTTCCTAAATTTGCTGCTTCCTTCCTTGTGGCTTTTCAAAATCATTAAAGAAAAAAAATTTTCTTATAACAGTGCCTTATTTATTCTTTTATTTGTCATCCAAACTAGTTATGCAGTACTATTACAGAACTTAGGTGATTGGCAGTTGAACTGGGTGTCTGGAGTAGCCAAAGTAGATTGTTTAAGATGCTATTCTAGAGACAGATGGTGTGGAATAGTCAGTGTCTGAATGTTCATTATGTCTACTTAAGCATTGTTTCTGTACTTGTATAGGATTTATAATGAAGGTTACCTTCCTTCTCATTATTCCTTCCCTTCCTACTCTTCTTTTTTCTATCAGTGTAAACCAGAATACAAGGTACCTGGACTTTATGTTATTGACTCTATTGTACGACAATCTCGACATCAGTTTGGTCAAGAAAAGGATGTGTTTGCACCCAGATTTAGTAATAACATCATTAGTACTTTCCAGAATTTATATCGTTGCCCTGGGGATGATAAGGTATGTTTTTTTTTTTTTTTTTAAGTCATTACATTACCTTTTGGTCTTAATGAGACTCTGGATTATCTTAATTTATGATTTTGTTACCCTTTAAGTAATTTTGAATTTGAATATTTAGTTATTACACTATCCATGTTCTGAGATTCTTAGAATCTTCTGAAAGTGGAGAGATGTAGATGATTTTGCTAATTTTTAACTTATTGAAGCGGTTGGTTGGTGTTAAACTGGCTATAATAAGCTTTTGGAAATACACTAAAAGCTTATTTATTTGCACACAAAACTAATTCAGTGTTTTGATATTTGACCTGAGCTGATATGCACCTATTAAGTGTCTATGAAACATGGGTCTGCCAAGCAGTTGATAGAAAATAACTGCATTTATTTTCTTATGGTGGAGTTTCACCAGTGCCAGAAACCACACTGCTGCCTGCCAGTCTGAGTGAATAAATATTCCATACCACATAAAAAGAAGGCTTTGGAACCTGACAGAGAATAAAAAAAGTTTGTGTGTGTCCAAAGATGTTAGAATTTTACTTATTTTGGATGCTAATTTGGAAATTTAGTAATCTCTTCTGATAGGTTGATTGCACTATTAAATTTTTAAAAAGTCATGTAAGATAAGGACTTTGTCCTGAAGTTTGTTATTTGTTTAAAAAATAAAGTTAAAATGACCTGTAAATACAGCTTTGGTGCTGAGATGAATCCTGATCACCTCAGCAGCCTGAATGCAGTCTCCAGCCAGCCCTAACCAGCGATCTCCTCAGACCTCACATAGAAGCTGGAACCTAGTTGCCATTCTTGCCTTTCGCTAAATGTGGCTTTCATTTGCCTTGTATATCTATCCAGATGAACCTTTTTTTCCAAGTGTGTGAAGCAAATGCAAAATTACAGAAACATGATTTCAGAGGTAGAAAGGACTATAGAAGTATTTTAACCCGTCCTTCCCATTCGCTGCACAAATAGTCTCTGAAATGACTGTGCTAAGGCTCTGAAAGCAAAAAATTAAAATGTCATTTTTCTTTTTACCTCTAGAGTAAAATAGTGAGAGTATTAAACTTATGGCAGAAAAATAATGTGTTTAAGAGTGAGATTATTCAGCCTCTTCTGGATATGGCAGCAGGGATTCCTCCCCCGGTTGTCACACCTGTTTTGGCCAGTACTACTGCTGCTATGAGCAACACCCCAGGTATGTTCCTTCTTAGAGATTTGTTCTCCGAATATTCTACTCCTGTTTTTCAGGTGATTATTCATACGTAAAATAACCGTTTGACAGTGCAGGAGAATTTATCTAGCATTAGATAACTGAAAGGAAATGTAATTTGAAGGAAAAATAAACTCAGATTTTATATTTGTGTGTAATTCTTTTCTAAAAATGTTTTAAATCCCTAGTAACAAATATAATGAATGTTGGGAAATTGGTTTGTCACTTAGGTTTTTTTCCTGGTTTAGGCTGCCTGTAGTCTTTTAAACTTGCATGTAAATCACCTCAATACTCACAGTTTAGTAGGGGAACTTAATATTTATAAGGAACCGTGAAAAAATTATTTAATGGAGCCAAGAATGCTTTCATAATAATCTGAAAATCCTGTTTTTTGAAGTATATTTAAATGACATTTAAAATTTATAATAATTTAAGTATTAACATTTGGTTTATATTTAGTTTTTGTTGTGTGTGTCTGTGTCTATACACCTATACATCCTTTTTTGTTTTTTGTTTTTTAAGTTTATTTACTTAGAGCAACCAGGGGAGGAGCAAAGAGAGAGGGAGAGAGAGAATCTCAAGCAGGCTCTGTGCTGTCAGCACAGAGCCCAATATGGTCTATGAGATCGTGACCTGAGCCGAAACCAAGAGTTGGACATTTTAACTGAGCCACCAAGGTGTCCTCATATACATCCATTTTACACAAAAATAGCTTCATATTATACATACTGTTTTATATTTTTTAAAATTATATTTTGAATATTTCCTCCTGTCATTGAATCTTCTTCTGTAGTAAGATTTTTAATGACTTCTAAGCATTGTAGGCTCCTTTAAAGTAGTAGCTTAGTTAATGAGGACAAGTATGGACAGATCCTTTTGGTATTTTTTTTCAACCTATCTAATTCTGTAATTATACAATAAAATAAAAACATTTATTTAAGTTTGTATATATTTTATAAAAGTGACAAAGCAAATCTCTCTACCTTTCCAAGTCTTATTTATTTACTTTACATATTTGTTTGGGTGGGTATGTCTTTTTTAAAAGGAACGCCTGTGACACCTGTTACTCCAGCCAATGTTGTCCAGGGTCTGCCCGATCCATGGGTATCTCAGATAACAAATACAGATACACTTGCCGCTGTAGCTCAGATCTTACAAAGTCCTCAAGGCCAACAGGTGAGCATTTTTTTTGTTACATGAACAGTGATTTAGAGCTCATTTTCATAATGTACCACCTATATAATATGTGTTTTCTTATTTTGTAAAAATGAGATCACGCTAGTACTCGGTAGCTTGCCTTTGTTTTAAATTTAGTAAAACATCGTTATATGTGCTGTTCTATAAAAAATGCATTTTACGCTAAAATATTGATTTAGCACCTAGTTTTTGCCAAACATTATTAGATGCTATTGTTACTCCGCTGACAAGACAGGGAGGTCTTCTGTCTTGGGAAAGATGTCTTTCTTAAGCATAAAACTTTATTTAGATAGTGACATATAAGTTAAAACAGAGTGAATTTTTAGAGGGACTAGGTTTCGGAGAAGGGGTCAGAACTAGGGAGGGTAGCCAAGAGAAGGTGTTTTTGAGGAGTGGCATTTGAAATGAGACTTTGAAATGGAACTAGTCATGGTAGGATTTGAAGATAGCTCATTCTTAGCATCTTCTTTTTTTTTTTTTTTTTACCTGTCCTTTAAAAAACCAAATTTATTATGATCTGTGCAATAAAATCCCCCAAACTCTTTTTCCAGATATTCATGAGATTTCAGCCACCTGTAAGTTTTTGTTTAAATGTCACCTCACTAAGTCCTTTAAAAAGTGATTTAAAACTGCACATTCTTAACGGCACATTCTTGCACCCCCATACTTCTTTTTCCTATCACCTGCCTGCCTTCTTTCTTTCTTTCTTTCTTTTTTTTAAGTTTATTTTAACTTATTTTGAGAGAGAGCGTGTGTGCAAGCAGGGGGTGGGCATGGAAAGAAAGAATCCCAGGCAGGCTCCACACAGTGCAGAGAGCAGTACGAGACTCGATCCCACAAACCATGAGATCATGACCTGAACTGAAATCAAGAGCCGGATGCCTAACTGACTGAGCCACCCAGGCGCCCCTTTTCTATTACATTATATAATCTATCTTGTATTACATTATATAATTTACTTATTTTGTTCATTCTCTGTCTCTTCCCACTGGAATGTATGAAGGACATACATACAGAAGGACGAGGAGTTTTTTGTTGTTTTGTTCACTCATGTATCTCCAGTGTTTAGGTAGCAGATGGTCAGTACATTTTTGTAGAATGAGTGAGTAGTGAATGTATAGAGCATAACAATGCTGGGTACACAAAAGATCTTTTAGAGTTGAGATGTCTGGAGGATAAGATGGCCTGTGTATAGAAGTTAACGATGACAAATCTGAAATGGTAGACCTAAATGTGGGACATGGGTTTCAAAAGACAGAAATGGTGGGCTGAAAAAGAAAGGGCTTAGCAGTGTGGAATCGCCACAGGTTTTTATGTTGAAGTCACATGATCTGAACGGTACTTTAATGGATGAGGGGGGAAAGAAGCCTAGAGATAGCAAGTAGTGGTAACAGTGATAAAGGAAAGGAAGTAATGAATATGTGAAAATAGAGTAGTAGACTCTAAAAGGACAGTCTCAGAAAAAAGGGACTATTCTAGAGTTTTAAACGTGTAAAAACGAATTGGGAAACTGAATTGGGTATTAGATAAAATTATCAAATTATTAATTTTATTTTGTGATAATGATGTTTTGAAACTAATTCATAAAGAAAATGTTCTCATTTAAAAGACACCTATTAAAATAAATAATTTTGGCAGGAGAAGTGATTTTTCCAGAAGAAATAGTACAAAGAATTTCCAGATGAAACAGTACAAAGAAAGTTAAGAAGACACAGTAATCGGTAGAATATGAAGTCTGAGTAGAGGGAAAAGTAGGATGCTGCGGTGCTTTGAACCTGACCGAAACAGTAACAGTGCTGTGTGGAAAAATGGGGATGTCAAAAGAGATGTGTAAACCAGAAAATATGATAGTAACCCCCTTCACTCCCCCCTCCCTGCCCCCGCCCCACCCTTCCTCCTCTCCCTACCTTTCATCCTCCTTCCCCCTCCCTCCCTCCGTCCTGTGTGTTCTGGAGCAGTGACTCAGCTGTCATATATTTCTGTCTTACTTTCTTTGCTCTCCCATTACTAGCTTGTAGTAGTTGTTTATTTGATAGCCAGATGACTCTAGGTTGTTTCTTATGTTGCTGTTTTTAGATAGGCCTGAGATTACTTACTTTCATCTTGGAAGGCTTTTGTACCTTCTCCCACTGTAAATTGATCTTCACTTAAACAGTACACATTCATTGTTTCTATTTTGAAGTGATAATTCTCAGATTTAACCCAGGTTTAGTTCTTGATTAGGAAAGTATTAATTACTTGTAAGGTGTACGTAGGGTTTATCTAACTATGAAATATCTTCAGGATCTTAACTGTTGTTTCTGCTTTTTCAAAGGATGAGTGAATAGGGGGAACAGGGATTTGCTTTCAGTAGTTGTTGGCACTATTCACCTTTAATTTCCTTACTTGGAGACTGCTCCAGGGGACAGATTTCTTACTTTTTCTGCCTTCAGGAGATGTGTTATCTGATGAGAAATCTGAAAGATAGCAGAAGCAATTGTCACTTGTTCTTTTACAGAGATGGAGTTTATTGAAGAAGGAATGAAAAGCTTAATGGAAAAAAAAATCAGTCTGTGTATGACGAGTTCTTTACCTGTTATGATATGACCACTTTATTAGGCTTAAAGTTCAAGACTTCCCAGAAGCACAGAAGACCTATTAAGGACTTTTTTAAAATCTGTTTTTTTTTAATTGTTGTTTTGAGTTCATATAAATTTTTATTTTTCCAAAGACTGTAGGATGTAGAATTTTATTGACTGAAAGTTTTAGGTGGGTATTCTTACAAATAAAACTCAGCATGTGTTTGTAATGACTTTTCCTTTTTTCCCTTCCAGCTTCAGCAGTTGATACAAACTTTACAACTCCAGCAGCAGAAGCCTCAGCCTTCTATCCTGCAGGCCCTGGATGCTGGGCTGGTTGTGCAGTTGCAAGCTCTCACGGCCCAGCTGACGGCAGCAGCTGCGGCGGCCAACACCCTGAACCCCTTAGAACAGGGGGTGTCTTTCAACAAGGTAGAGATTACGTTATCAGATCTGTTCTGTATGAAGTGTTCAATTGTATATGCTATCGTGTGGATTCTAAGTCTGTAGACTACGTTTTATTATAGAACTATTATAATATGCATTGGACTGTATAAGGCATTATGAATTTTACAAAAAGTTTAGGCTTCCGAAAGAACTCCACTTAAAACATTTAGAATATTCTCTTTTAACTGAAGTTAACTAGTTGGTAAAATTGTTTTTTCACCGTTGAGGCAAATGATAATTTTCTGAATTTTTGAATTTCTTTTATGGATGTTACAAATACGCTAATTTTCATGTTCTATGTTGTAAAATTTTAACTTGCTAAAATTATAATTGTTCAAAATGTGGAAATTCAAAGGAGCACTTCTCTACAAGTTGTCAATATGCTGTAATATTATGATAAATTGAGGCCTGACTATAAAGAATAGTGGTTTTAAAGTTGAAAATCATTCATGTGTAATTTATTGTGTTAGCCTCAATAGTCTTGTTAATTATGGGACTATTAAGATATCTTGGAAGTATTACCCATATTATTTGTGCTTCTGCTGCTGTATTTTTTAAGGAAAACAAATGTTGATTTGTTTTGTTATTAGACTTTTTTAGCTAGCACCTTAGTCTGAAAATAAATAGCTAAACCACATAAAAAAACCTTTAAATCGGTCATGTAAAAGATAGTAGAGCATCCTAAGAAGAGAAATGTACTAGGAATAGATCCATTGACTATAGTTGCAGATGTTTTTCAATCAAGCTTCATTCTCATTGGGAAGCCACTTAAATATTTTAATCCCAGTCTTTTATAAAGCATCAGTATTTATTCCGTGTGTTGTGATTTGTTTTGTTACATAAGGCAGTGTATGTCAGAGTACTTTAAAATAAAGATCCACTCAGTTAAATGCTTTGTTATAGCATAACATAAGATTATATAAAACATTTTTGTATTAAATGGTACAGGTAAATTAATGGGATGTTATTGACATTCAGAATAGCATTAGTAACATACTTTCATGTGAAGCACTTTTTAATTTGTCTTTCTCTTTTTTTTTTTTCCTCCCCCCGCCTCCCCACCACTTAGAAGTTGATGGATAGGTTTGATTTTGGGGAAGATTCTGAGCATAGTGAAGAACCCAAAAAGGAAATTTCAGCTTCTCAACTGTAAGAATTCTTTCTTTATAACTATAAACTTTTCCCATTACTGCGATAAACATTGGATGGGACATTGCCTCCTGAACCACCAAGTGTACTGTGAATAAGTTGGGATATAATTTCAGGTTGTTGAGCACTCACACTACAGAAAGATGGTGGGGTTTTGTCTTGTTGCCTCCCTCTATTATTTGGACTCTCAGATCTTTGCAAATATTTGGGATATATCAAAATTCTTTACAGGGAAATTGATAGATGTTGATAAATCTAGTTGTGATATTTTCTGTCTGTATTAGGCTTTATGTTATTTAATTCAGTTGTAAGAATATTTTAAATAATAGGAAAGAAGCTTGCTTCTAATGTCAATGACTACTTCTAGGAAGTCTGCCAGATTCTGGGAGTGTTTCTGACTAAGCAGGAGTAAGGATTAGGACTGTAGGGACTTCGGTTTTTTTTAAAGATATGGATTGTATATTTTTATTTAGATTCGTGTTTTTTATTTTTCTCAAACAGTTCTGTGCAGCCCTAGGTTCTTGTGGGTTTGAGAAAAGACCAGTGGGGAAGAGGATGTTGGAGAGTGGGGGTGTAGAAGTTGGGGGTTTGGAGGAGGGGTGATGAATGGGGAGAACACCTCTGGGAATCTTGTTTTAAGCAGAGGTTATTAGTTTTATATATTGGGATAACATTTTTAAAAAACATTTATATACATAAAAATACAAATATATCCTTTTGGTAAAGATATTCTACTTGAAAAATTAAAAACTAATGTTTTAGATTGTGAATTATAAAGTTAGAGGAGAAATATTTAAGATCATGTTAGATCAGTGTCCTGAACAATGTAAGAATCTCCTTTAATGGTTCTGATAAGGTGTTTTGTAATGTTTCATTTTTATGCCTTATATGATGAGAAGTTAAATAATTTCTTGTTACTGAGTCTTGTATGATTTACTTAACACACACTGATCTGTTTGGCATTCTGAAGCAAGGAAACAAATTTGCTCCATTATCTTTTGAGACATAGCCTTTCAATATTTGAAGTTAGGTATCATTCTTCCCCTTAGGTTTATTTGCTCCAGATGAAGTACACTTTTTTTCAACTGTTTCAAGACTTCTCACCATCCTGATTGCCCCTTTTGGGATGCCCTCTTTTTTGTTCATGTCTTACCTTGTGGCACCCAGAATTCCAGGTGTATTCCAGGTGTGAATTTCCCAGAGTATAGTTAAATTATTATTTCCTCTTACCTAAATACTGTTTCTGTTAACATACCTAATAATTTGAATGCTTTTCTAAAGAAAGCAGATTAGTTTTATAAAGTTTATGGTCAATTACAATTGTAGATTGCACATGTACTGATTGATAGACCATTTCTCCCGCTATCTTATAGTTAGAGAAGGAGTTAAAGTGACAATGTTTAAATACATTTAACTGTTTTTATGTGTTTTCATTGAGATTTTCTTAAAATGCTCTAATGTAAAAAATACTAATTTATATGCATTTAATAGCTTGAGACCATAATAACAGATCTTCCATCAGAGTATCTTTAACATGTTATCCATCTATTGAAAGACTATTGGAGAGGATCTTTCTATTTTAACATATTAATGTTCTGAGGTATTCCATTTTCTCTTAATATTTCAAAAGTAAACATTGTAGTAGAGTATGTTTCATTTAATTGGCATTGGGGGAGTTGAATATTCACTTATTTTCATATTATCTTTACTGGGTTTTAAAATGTATTTCCATTTATTTTTTTCTTCTAGTTCTCATGTTTCAGAATCTGTGAACAATTCAATTTTTCATCAGATAGCAGAACAACTACAGCAGCAAAACCTTGAACATCTCAGACAGCAGCTCCTGGAGCAGCAACAGCCTCAAAAGGTTTATAACTCCATCTTGTGGTCTTTAGAGTTATTGCTGCCTGTGTTCTGTAAAATGTTGTTTCTCAAGGATGGTGGTTTTTCTTCAACTTTATTACAAGATCAGCCTTTTCAGAACCTTTATATTTTTTGTTACCAGAATGTGTTCTGGATATATGCATGTGCTCGGTACACTCGAGGTGGTGTTCTCGTATTACAACTTGAAACTTCACGTGCTTTCCTCTCCGCTCAATTCCCAATCAAACAAGGTCATGATGATTTTGCTTCTGTTGATGGTGATGATGGCAAAATAGATTGCTATTTTTAATTAGGCTATTATCGTGTGGCAGGAGGTTTGTGAGGCATGATAACATTTAATGCTGTGAGATAGATTTTTGATGCCCATTGTACATTACAGAAAGTTGTACCTTAGTGAAATGAAACATCCATTGCAAAAATATACAGCTGATATCATATATCATTAGTCCTAAGATGCATCATTATTTTATGTATGGCTAAGAATTTTTAATCACTTCAAAAATACAACATCCCATGGAGTTACAAGAATCCTATAAATTACAGGGATAATATATGAAGAAGAATCATATCTTAGAATTGATAAAGTGGCAAAGGCAGGGTTAATCCATTACAAAGCCTATTTTTGCTCTATATGAGAAATACAGATATAAACTGTTTAAATAAGACTGTTTTCAAATCTCCTCCCCCCCCCCCCCGGCCACCCAATCACACTCTTTCCTAGTATCTAAAACGTTTTGGGGGCGCCTGGGTAGCTCAGTCGGTTGAATGACCAACTTTGGCTCAGGTCATGATCTCACGGTTTGTGAGTTCGAGCCCAGCGTCGGGCTCTGTGCTGACAGCTTGGAGCCTGGAGCCTCCTTCAGATTCTGTGCCTCCCTCTCTCTCTCTGCCCCTCCCCCCACTCATGCTCTGTCTCTGTCTCAGAAATAAACAAACATTAAAAAAAATTAAAACTTTTTGGCACTAAAATAATAGTATAAACATTTTTAAAATACGAGTGATACATTGTTAGACAAATGATATATACGAGATGAACAAAAAAGCATCTGGCCTCAAGTAGTCTCTTCTCTAATGGAGCACATACATCTGTATGAACATAGGGAAGAATTCTAGTTCCTGTGATGGTAGAGGTGCAAGTGAAGGACAGTAGAAATAAAGAAGACAGAAGAGTTACTTAAAAAAAATTTTTTTTTAAGGTTTATATATTTTTGAGAGGGAGACTAAGCACGAGCAGGGGAGGGGCAGAGAGAGGAAGACACAGAATCTGAAGCAGGCTCCAGGCTCTGAGGTGTCAGCACAGTGCTCAACGCAGGGCTCGAACCCGTGAACTGTGAGATCATGACCTGAGCCGAAGTTGGATGCTTAACTGACTAAACCACCAGGTGCCCCAAAGGGAAGAGTTATTTTAGATTAAAGGTATGGCAAACATTTGAGACACTGCTGGGATCTGAACTTGTCTTTTTCATGCAAACAGTAAACATAAAATGGACATTAATGGTATTTGCTAGGTTGGAACTTACACCTGGAGTTATGAGAATGGAATTCTGCAGTATTTTATGTCAGGCAGATAGGTCCGCCTGAGCATTCAGAGACTTAAAGGTAGAGTACAGTGCAGAACATTTGGATGTTGTTTAAAGAAAAGCACAAGTTGTAAATCAATGGAAAAAAACAGGTTGTCAGTGATATAATAAAAAATCACAGAGCTGTCAAAGAGACGGGATAATAGTGAAGGAAAAGTTTATCCAAACAAGAGATTTGTCCAGCTATAAATGTGACAGTTTTGATTGTCTTAGATCTAGTTTCATTTTAGAAGGTTTAACAGAAGCAGTAAAATGAAGGTAGTACTTTTAAAATTAGCACCCAAATTATTGAAGTGAAAATTACTAGAAACTTGAGAGAGGGCTATTCTGTCTGAAGAATCTCACCAACTAAAGAAAAACAGAACTCTGGTCTCTTAGTTAATTATCCTATACATTATCTCCACAATTTTATTTATTTGTTTTCCTCCACAGTTTTAAAGGATACAGTAATATCCTTTTTTTAAATTTTTTTTTAATGTTTGTTTATTTTGGGGGGAGAGAGCGTGAACAGGGGAGAGGCAGAGAGAGGGAGACACAGAATCCAAAGCAGGCTCCAGGCTCTGAGCTGTCAGTACAGAGCCTGATGCAGGGCTCGAACTCAAAAACCACAAGAACATGACCTGAGCCCGAAGTCCAACACTCAACCAACTGAGCCACCCAGGCATCCCAGTAATAAGATCCTTTTGAAAGAAGTAGATGTTCTTAAAAGCTTCTGTTGTTCAAAAATGAGTGTTAAAGAAAGGGAGTAGTGGAATAAAAGCAACTTTTCTAATACATCAGGTGGATAATGTTCAAAACCTATAGCAAATTTAGAATCAGAAAGTGTATCAACAGAGTAACCATTCAATTTAATAAAGTGTGTAATTGGCAAACCAGTTGCCTTAGTGTGTTTAAGATAGGGTGACATGAGCAGAAAAAGGAAGCATTTTGTTCACCAGTGAGCTCATTATGGCGGCCTAAAAGTTTTTATGTCTCAGAGAAAAGAATAGGATTGCTGGTGCCACCCCATTCATTGCAGCCCTGACCACACCTGCATGCAGGTTGAGATCTCGTGTCCCTAACAAGAGAAAACCACTGAAAACAGAGCCCTTCCAGGGAGTGACCGAATTGTGAAGGGAGTGATAGTCATGTCAGAAAGGGAATGATTGCTGTTGTCTTGAGTAAGTTGTAGATCATGATATTGGTAATTGTTTTATCAGGATATTCAAAAGATGTCAGGACAGCTATAGCTCAAAATGAAATGCTGACAATGAAAATAGTATGACTGACAAAAACATTCTTTTAGAAGAATGTTAGGAATAAAACAATTATGGAAGACTCAACAACTTAATGAAGAGCTGTCATTATGTAACTTACTTTGATTCAGTAATTTTTTATATAGGAGAATATATGGACAAAGTAAATTGAACATGATGAAACCTAAGATGGGTGATAGTATTAAGAGCCTTGAGTTGATGTCTTGGCTCACATAAATTGCATTTCATGGTCCTGAGGTTGTAGGATTATAGCATAGCATATGGGGATTTCAGTAAAGCCTTTGATGAAGTCTTTCCTGTCACTGATACAGAAAAAAGTGGAGGAATGGGGATCTATAACTGATTAAAATGTGACACTTAAGTTTTTATTTTTATTTATTTTTAATGTTTAGAGAGAGAGTGTCTGCAAAAGTGAGGGGAGGAACAGACAGAAAGGAGAGAATCCCAAGCACGTTCCACACTGACAGCTGATCAACACAGGGCTCGATTCCACAAACCATGAGATCATAACTTGAGTCGAAATCAGCAGTTGGACGCTTAACCCATGGAGCCATCCAGGCATCCCTCAAAATGTGGCATTTTAATGAGTGTTAATCCAACCTCGAAAAAAGTCTCTACTAGCTGCCATTAATCCTCTTCTGTTTTTTTAGTATTGATGCTTTACATGAGGACATCATTGAAGAAAGTAGAGATGTATACCAGGACGTATACTAAAGATGTATACCAGTATATCAGAAAAACAGTCATTTGCCACCTGGGTCCAATGGATCCTTTTTAAATATACTTGGCATCATCTTACAGATAATTTACAGAAGTGAGGCTAAAAGAGATAGGGAAGAAAACTTCATGAGCAATTTTAATATATGTAATTGAAATGCTACCAATTAAATTCAAATGTCCCATGCTCTTGGGGCACCTGGGTGACTAGGTTAAGCATCCTACTCTTGATTTCTGCTGAGGTCATGATCTCAGGTTTGTGGGCTTGAGCCCCACTGCAGGTTCTGCCCTGACATCAAGGAGCCTGCTTGGAATTCTGTCCCTCCCTCTCTCTCTTCACCCCTCCCCTGCTCTGTCTCAAGATAAATACACCTAAAAAAATGTCACACGTTCTTTTAGCAAAATAGAACAGTCCAGGTGCTTGTTGCACAATGGTGCAAGATGAAGTTCTTCTAGTTATGTGACTAAGTAGATGAAAAGACCCTAGTTTTGTTCTTAGAGACAAGTTTTCTGCCATTAGTTTTGGAGTTTGAGAAGTACATTTAGGATGTGGTCGTCTGAAAACTCATAGTCTCCTATTTCACTTAGATACTAAATTTCACCATCATCATTGGAGTCTAGAATGCTGCTCTTTCTTTGTATTCATCTTTATTTTGTGTAATAATTATGAACTGTGTTCCTCTATCACTTTTCTTCTCTTTGCCATTATGTACAGAAATGGAAAAATCTAAATATTCAGCCGTGTTCCAAGGAGAGCTTAAAAGCAGACTACAGAGATAGTGTCTCCATTTTTATTTATACCTTGAAATATACAGTATTTTTAGTAACGCAGTAAAACTGGATGATGATGATTTTATTGCACTGTTGAATTACCCTTCTAGACAGTTAATTTGCTTTTGCTTTTGTGTATTATTTTAGTCTTTTTTTTTTTTTTTTTTTTGAGAGAGAGAGAGTGAGAGAGAGCACGAGCGGACAAAGGGCAGAGAGAATCTTCAGCAGGATCCATGCCCTACATGGTCGATCTCATGACCGTGAGATCATGAGTTGAGCCGAAATCAAGAGTCAGATACTTAACTGACTGAGCCACCTAGGTGCCCCTATTTTAGTCTTTCTTGAAATAATTGGGAACAATTGATGAATTAGAATAATTCTTAGGATGATGAAATAGCAAAATGTTTCAGTATATATAGGAATATAAGACCTCTAAGATCCCAAAATATATCTTAGATATAAAAAGGGATCTAGTGGACTTAATGCTGCTAATTGCAAGATAATAGGATGAATTTTAGTTGAATTTTTAATGTAAATTTTCTCTTCATTCTTCACAAGACCTTTAAGAAAGAATAAAGGTCATGAAATCACAGTCTTTCCAAATGGGTAAAACTCAAAAAAGCAACTCAGAAACTAAAATTAGTTGTGGTGGATCTTGGTGGTTATACCAAGAATTAAGCATTAAATAGAAAAATAGGGTGAAAAACAAGGGTGGGTGGATACAAAGCTTAAGATAAATGGAGAAGTAAGAAAAATCTGATGTGAAGAAAATATGCGTACTGAATCAGGACCAAATATAAGACTCAGGATGGAATTGATTATTCCTTGCTGTGTTAAAAATTCTATTGTTTAGTATACTGTTGTAAAGACCTAAGCCAGGACTGTGCTTAAAAGGTTTTTGTTTGATTTGTTCTGGAAGAATATGCTTGCTTACTGACATTTTGGCCAGTACTGTGGTATGTGGTAGGTGTTTCACAGAAGTCTTCTAATTCCAACTTCAGCTTTATTTCTCAATCTTGAAAATGTTAGTGATTCTTATAGAACCTGTTCTTCGTAAAATAAGAGACTTGGAACGGTTCTTTAAATGCTCTTTTGGCTCTTAATTTTTATGTTTTTTTTTTTTTTTTCTTTCAGATTAAATGTCATTAAGCTTAGGTTTTTTTTCCCCCCCCCCTTAACCGTTACTCAGGGTGTGCCTGGTTGGCTCACTCAGTTAAGCATCTGACTTCAGTTCAGCTCAGGTCAAGATCTCGCGTTTCGTGGGTTTAAGCCCTGCATCAGGCTCTGTGCTCACAGCTCAGCCTGGAGCCTGCTTTGGATTCTGTGTCTCCCTCTCTCTCTCTGCTCCTCCCCTGCTCATGCTCTGTCTCTCTTTCTCTCAAAAATAAATAAACATAAAAAATATTAAGATATAATTGACATATAACTATGTAAGTTTAAGGTCTACAACATCATGATTTGATAGATTTATGTATCCCAATTAACTGACACCTCTATCATGTCATAAAACTGTCATTTCTTTTTGTGGTAGGAATGGTTAAGATCTAGTCTGTGAGCAACTTTGAAATTTATAATGTAGTCACTATGCTGGTATTCCTCTTATAGATGGGACTGAAGTTCACAATTCAAGTAACTTGTTCACAATCACAGAGTCTGTAGCAAGGGAACAGACTTTTTGAGTTGCTCTTCTCTGTTAATTATTACAGTAACTCCCAGCTTGTGTACTGCCAGGAACTGTTTTTACTGATCTTCAACACCTGTGAAGATGTTTTAGGAAAGTTTATGTAGGGAGACGTTTTCATAATTAGTTTCCTCATATTTGGTTAACACCATAGTATATGTAATTGCTGAATCAGGTTCATACTAATAAATATCACATAAGCAGTGTCGCTATATCATGTTGCTGTAAATCTAGTCCCAGCAAAAAAAAGGGGGGGTAAGAAGTGTTCAAATTAAAGTGTTCCTTTAATTAGTCTTCGTTGCTTAACTTTTATTAGTTTCAGAAATGTTTTCTATATCAGAGTAATTCTTAATATTATTTTGCAAATTTCTAGAGATGGAGGTTGAGGAAGGCCCAAGTTAGGAACTGTTTTACAAGATCAGTTAATTTGATAATGGTATTTGAGCTTTGCTTTTCCTTTATACATGTAATATATGACTTTGTTCCTTAATATACAATATTTTAATATTAAAAGTATTACAGCATTTTAATTTATAGCATTTTATAAAAATGCTAATTGCCATTGAAATTCTGGATTCATTTAACTTAGTGGCATTATATATCATTCATGATATAATCCCTTTATTTTTGAAAGTATAATGTTTATATTTTTCCACAGTTTAAAAATTTGAAGACCTACTTGCTCTTACCATTCCATTCTAATATATTCTTTTCACTCATTTATGGAGATGTCCCATGCTCTTACGTAAACTTGGATTTCTACAAAACTGTAATTTTAGGTTGATTAACATGGGATTTCTATATGCGTTGGGCTCCTTTTTAAAACTTGTGATATTTGCATGTCTAAATTCTTTTGTAATAATATGCATACTTTCCTAATGTTTGTGTGTTTGTATCCATTCTCAATAGGCAACCCCTCAGGATAGTCAGGAAGGAACATTTGGATCAGAACATTCAGCATCACCATCACAAGGGAGCAGTCAACAGCATTTCCTCGAACCTGAAGCAAATTTGGATGATTCTATAGATATTCAGCAACAGGTAAAAAGTAAACATTTCTCTGGGTCAAAAATTTTTTTAATTAATTAGAGAAAAATATAAAATGTAATAATTTTTATTGTATGTAAAATATTTTTATGTAAAATAATGGTACTGTCCTAAGTATTTTTTCCTCACACTTAAGCTCCACACTAATCATTTTACTATTAGGCATTGATGCTACTATCGTGAATATTTTGTAAGGCAGAATTGTCAATATATACTGAAATTTCAATCAGGCATTTTGTTTGCCCTTCTTTTGACTTTCAAGGACATGGATATAGATGAAGGGCAAGATGGAGTGGAAGAGGAGATCTTCGAACAAGAAGCAAAAAAAGTGGCTGTTCGCTCAAGATCAAGAACACATTCACGATCTCGTTCAAGGTTCTACAATAATACTTAAGAATAGCTGTGTGTGAACTTTTAAAAGTTGGCTCTATTTCCTTGTATCAATAGTAAAGGAAATGTATTTCTTAGAGTGACATCTTATATTCTCTCAGAAGGAGTAATTAGAATATCAAAAACAAAAATACTTTTTTCTCTTTTTAATCAGATATACCTGTTGCCATTTATTTGAATAATATACATTAATTGCAACCATATCATAAGAATGGGATTTTGGATTATACCTGATTTTAGTTAGTAATATTATGATGACACCCAGCTTAGGATATTATTGCCTCTGAAAACTGTTAAATCAAACTATAGAGGAACAGTATTAGAAATTCCATTATAATCCTTATATTTTGTTACATCTTATAATAATACCAAAAATGATCATAAAAATAAAGCTATAAGAATTATCTTTGTAAACATTAAACATAGTATCAAATTGTAAAATACATAATTTTTCTTTGTGAGTTTCTTTTGTGGGCTTTTCAACATAGCTGAGACTCATTAATGTACATGCTTATTCAGATTTGAGTTGAAGATTCCTTAACCTGTTAATTCTCATGTACATATACATTGTTTTTACTACATATTGTCTTAAAACTTAAAGTCATTAGTTTCCAATATAATATACCCTATTTTTTGCACATTAATACCCCTGAGAATCTGAACAGTATATGCTGGAAGAGGGGCAGTATCTGACAACTTTTTCAGTCATTTCTTATATGTTTCAAGAAGTTATTTGTATTTACCTCTTATAAACGAGAACCTGTCAGTTCACCCTTCTCTAGACCCATCTCAGTCATTGAATAATCTTGCTAAAGCAATGACAGTGTTAGAGCTGAAATCTTAGCAGATACTTTGTCTTAATAATATCTCCTTATTAAGCATTTTGAAGCAGTGCAGTGGCTATGGTTGACAGGAAAAAAAGAAACAGTGTTTCAGTATCACCTTATATTCTAAAGTCAAGCACCTTGAAATTTGAGAAGTGTAAAACTTAAAAGCAGAATTCTTTAATAGCTAATGGTCTGTTGGAAACATTCTCTCTTCTCTCATTTTAAAAGTGGAACATCTTGGGGCGCCTGGGTGGCGCAGTCGGTTAAGCGTCCGACTTCAGCCAGGTCACGATCTCGCGGTCCGTGGGTTCGAGCCCCGCGTCAGGCTCTGGGCTGATGGCTCAGAGCCTGGAGCCTGTTTCCGATTCTGTGTCTCCCTCTCTCTCTGCTCTTCCCCCGTTCATGCTCTGTCTCTCTCTGTCCCCCCCAAAAAAAATAAATAAACGTTGAAAAAAAAAAATAAAAGTGGAACATCTTACTCACCTAAGGAATCTTTTTATTTCTTCAGACTTTTATCCCTATTCTTAACTTTTGTTTGAAAAATGAGTTGGAAGAGACTAAGGAAAGTAAGGCCCTTAGTGGAGTCTCATTCTCTTCTTCCCGGTCTCAGTAAGAATCATTGCAAACAAACATCTATTACTAGTGTGGGCCTGAGCAGTACATAGATTTGAGAAAATGCCTGTTTACTTCACTATACTTAAACATTTTTTAAGAGGTAGCTAAATATTAGACATCCTTGTGTGTGTGTGTATTTTGTTCTTACCTAGAAGTGAGAAATTTGATAGAAGAATAATACTGTCATTAGAAGTAAAATAAGATTTTTTTTTTTTTTTTTTTTGGTAGATCGCCAAGGAAACGAAGGTCTCGGTCGCGATCTGGTTCTCGAAAGCGTAAACACAGAAAGCGATCACGCTCACGCTCAAGAGAAAGAAAGAGGAAATCATCACGTTCATACTCAAGTGAAAGGAGAGCAAGAGAAAGGGAGAAAGAACGACAGAAGAAGGGATTACCTCCAATTAGATCTAAAACATTAAGTGGTAAGTGACCTGCTTTTACAAAGCTTTGGTTTCAACAAATATTAAGAAAATAATCAACTGCTAAAGTTAACTGTATTTTTAGACTAAGAAACCAGAGAGTTGTTTGGTAAATGAATAATTTTATTCTTGGTTTTTGTAACATGAGAGAGTAGGAAAGAAAAGGAATAGCAGGTTCTACTGAAACATCACTGAGAATTCATTTTTTTTTTTTTTAACGCAAGTTAGAAAATTTAGAACTTTAATGGTATATAAAGTGGATTCGGCCTACTGTCTATTACTTGGACACTGTGATTTCTATTCATAGTGTTGTAACCAAGTATGACCACCAGGTTTGGGGAGTAATTATTGAAAGAATCATGTAAATTTTAATGCTAATTATAAACTTACTGGATCAGCTCTGAGGGAGAGATTCCCATTGTACAAACTTTCCCTCCTTTATGTATTAATCTGTAATGTATAATTATAACAAATTTGGTGATTGTGAGAGTTTGTGGGAGAGTTCACTTGGTGGGCATGTGAGTAGTAATTAGTGCCAGATTCTTCCTGAAGATTCCTAGTGAGTTATGATTTCTTTTTTTTTTTTTTTTTAATTTTTTTCAACGTTTATTTATTTTTGGGACAGAGAGAGACAGAGTATGAACGGGGGAGGGGCAGAGAGAGAGGGAGACACAGAATCGGAAACAGGCTCCAGGCTCTGAGCCATCAGCCCAGAGCCTGACGCGGGGCTCGAACTCACAGACCGCGAGATCGTGACCTGGCTGAAGTTGGACGCTTAACCGACTGCGCCACCCAGGCGCCCCTCCTAGTGAGTTATGATTTCTAAGGTGAACAAACAGACTGCAGAGGGGCAAAGTACATGAAATGGAATAAATTATCATTCTCTTAACATCAGAGAATCAGCTGAACACTGATCTGGTTGTCTGGTTTCTCGAGGTTTCCAAATTCTTTGCCATGAGGTAAATAATTGGTATAACTTATCCCGGAGCATCCTGGAAATCTAGTCTTATGATTAAAGGCAGCATCCATGTTATTAAGTTCTGGCAGTTTGAGCAAGCTGATCTTGCCAGAATCTTACGTGATTACAAAAGTAGGTATTAATTTAATCATGTCGATATTCCTAACTCTAAAAGTTTCTGTTTGTCACTTCAGGGTGAGAAACCAAATTCAGACATTTTAGTGCTGTCTGATAAATACCATCAAAGGTGTGACCATAAAATCTCTGTTGTGCCTCCTCCTGTGATTACTGTTAGGACATTCAGAATCACCAGTTTTAGGATAGGGCTTTTACATTCAGTCTCTTTCATTTAGTTCCTCACTTTACCTGTCATATTACAGCTGCTACCATTTACATAGTTAGTGACCATGGAGTTTATTTTCTGTTATGGTGGGGGGTTTTTTGTTTGTTTGTTTTTATGGGTAAAACACAGTAAGAAGATTCAGAAAGTACATAAGAAAATACAGTGAAAAGTAGGGGCACCTGGGTGGCTCAGTCGGTTAAGGGTCCGACTCCAGCTCAGGTCATGATCTCACAGTTTGACAGTTCGAGCCCCGTGTCGGGTTCTGTGTTGACAGCTCAGAGCCTAGAGCCTGCTTCGGATTCTGTGTCTCCCTCTCTCTGCCCCTCCCCTGCTCTCTCTCTCTCTCATTCTCTCAAAAATAAACATTAAAAAAAAAAAAAAAAAGGAAAGAAAATACAGTGAAAAATATGTCCCTCATTTTTTTTACCTGAAAACTCTCCTTACCCTGAAGCAATCTCAATTTCATGTGGCCCAGCACCTTTTAAACACTTAAGATAGTATTTCCCTACCATTGATTCTTAGAACACAAGTGTATTTGTGACTAGTTCAGTGGATATGAAACATCAACAAGCAATAATGTTCTAGGAATCTATGTCCTCTCCTCCTGGGATGAGGGAGATTGATTATTGCTTTTTGGATTAAAAAAAAAAAAAGTTGTGGGAAAAATTTGTAGAGAGACTACCTTGAAACAGAGGAAACATGGAAAATAAGTCAGGGAGATTAAGTTAAAGCAGCTGTGATGTGGTAGACAGAATAATGAAGAGGTGGGAACTCTTCAGTGAAAGAGGTCCAGAAATTTCCTGAGGGTTTGTGGTGGGTTGAAAAATGGTCCTCCAAAGATACTCACATCCAGATCCAGATCCACGTGGTAAAAGGGACTTTGCAGATCTGATTAATCAGGATCTTGGGGTAAGAAGATTAACTCGGGTTATCCAGAAGGACCCTTCTGTGTAATCCAGGGGTCCTTTTAGGAAGGAAATAAGAGAGTCAGAAAAGGTGATGTGAAGAGGGAAGGAGAAAGATGAAGATAGGTAAATAAATGCTCAACTGTTGGCTTTGACGATGGAAGTTGGAGTCATTGAGCCAAGGAATGCAGACAGCTTGTAGAAGCTAGCAAATTCTTCCCTAGAGTCTTCAGAAAGAATGCAGGCTTGTTGACGCATTTTAGACTGCCAGAACTGTAAGAGAATACATTTTTGTGTTTTAAGCTACTAAGCTTGTGATATTTTGTTACAGAAATAGAATAAAACTAACATATTGCTCCTGGAGACTTTTGTTGAATATTATGTGTGTATAGGGTGAGAGTATGTGAGGGAAAGAATGCTACCAGGGAGTCCGTTAGCTGAACGATTCCTAAAGCTAACACTGGTCTGGAGAACATTTGAGTTCGAATAAACTGTAATAAAGAGACCTGGTTGAAAACCTTTGTTCAGTAGAGATCTTGCAATGGTCACATCTTAGGGCGGCACTGAAATTAGCTATAGAGTAAAACCTGCTGTAGGCCTGCCCTGTAATAGATAAAAAAAGCATCAAAAAGCTGGAAACTTCATGTTTAAAAATGACATTGGTTTAATCTAAATTTATTGAAACTCCACAAACACATCAGCTGTTGTTAACGTTTTACAAGTAAGTGTCTTCAGGAAAAGAAAATGTTCATGGACGCGTGAACCGTACAGCTTAAAGTAGGTAAGATGTCTCATGTGTAGCTTTGTTTCTTAAAGGGAAGTGGTTTCCCATAAAGTATCTTTTAAGTTTTTCATGATAACAGGTTCTAATTCAGCCTTTTCCCTTTTATATCTCCATGCAAATTATTTCCTTAAGGATAAGGTGCCATCTTCAAATTCAGCTGTTGATTAGAAAGAAACATCCACTTAATCATTCCAGCAGAGAAAGATCAAAGGTACACAGCTAGGATTGCAGTGAAGTGTTTTTGTGACTTTGTTGCACATTAGAATTACCTACAGAATTTTAAAACTGCCAATACCCATCTGTCATGCCCCATAGCCCTTCATCTTTTAGAGTGAGACCCAGGTCTCCACAGGTGATTAAAGTGTACAGCCAAGCTTGAGAACAGGTAACACACAAGAGGTTGATTCATAATAGATGTGAATGGATACCTGGGATTTTAGTTCATTTTAAGTGTAGCAGATAAAAATGTCACTTAAGTTTTAAATATCTGTCTTAAATTATTGTTCTTAGTGCTTTTTCCTCAGCTGCTTGCAAGAAGTAACTGTGTCTGTGTGATTTAGAACGTTTGTCTCTTTTATGTCTTGACAGTATGTAGTACTACTTTATGGGTTGGTCAGGTGGATAAGAAGGCAACTCAGCAAGATTTAACCAATCTGTTTGAAGAGTTTGGACAAATTGAATCCATTAATGTAAGTATCACTTCTTATACAATAGTTTATATAGAGGATTTTCATGCATACAAAGACTCACTTTGGTTCGTAATTAGCCCAGTAGTGTCCTTTTTAATATTGCACATCTTTACAAAGATTATTTGACTTTAATTATTTTGTGTTTATTTCTGCTGCTTTGTTTACCTCAATTAATTTTGCCTACGTAGTGGAATTCTAACAAAATATTCTTAGGGGTTTTATAGCAGTATAGCACTTGGTTCCTAAAGTCATCAGATGTTTGGGTTAGCAGGAACCCTATGTGTGACCTAGTTTAATTCCTTTTCTTTTCTTTTTTTAAATAATGAAAATGAGGAAACTGAGTCCCAGAATTGTAATCACCTGCACATGAGCACATAGCTAGTACTGGAGACACAGTTGGACTTGGGGACCCAATCTTTTGCCAGTCCACTCCCCTTTCCCCATCTCCCTCTGAGGCAAGAAAATCTGTGTGGCCACTGCATCTCCAGTAACTTGACCATAACTCACTCCTCAACTCGATTTTTGCAGTGCTTTGGCCCCACCCAGTCTCCCTTCTTTGAGTATTTGCTTCTTCCTAGAGGTCTGTTGTGTTTTCCTGGGGCTAAAACTAAGTAATGGAATGCTTTATATTTATTTGCTTGTTTAAGGAGCTTTCTGATTCATTAGCCCTCTGATTTTATTCACTGTTCTACTTTTATGTCTGTTTGAACCTTTTATCATTATTTACCGGGAAATTGGCAGATTTTCCTTTCTAGTCTTAGATCCCAACATTTTTTAAATGGCCAAATTTGACTTTTCCACATTAGTAACAGCACTCTTCATATGAATTGACCATTTCATATACTACTTTCGACTATATATGATCTGTTTGGAATCTCACAAGAAGCTGGTTAAGTAATTCCCATGTTGTTATTTTACCAGTGAGGAATCTAAGTGATTCGCCTGAGTTGCACAGACAATAAATAGATGATTGATTGATGTTTCAACTTAGGAGTTTCATATTCCTCTTTCTACACCATGAGAATGTTATAGGCATTTCTTAATCTTTTGTCTTTTTAAATTTCACCTGTCAAAACATGGCTGTCATAGCCCTTCCTTGATCATATAGCCTCTGATTTTGTTTCTGATTTTCTCTTAGCCGAGATATCAGAAATGTATTGACATTTGAAAAAATAGGGATGTGCAGGATCAGTGTCTTAGGTTCTTATCACGGTGTCCCAACTTAAACAGGTGATTCTAATGCAGAGTCAGGAATCATTGCTCTGAATAGATCATGAATCCAAGTAGCATTTGGATTGTCATAATACTTGCAACATTTGTAGTCTTTCTTGTTCCACACTCATTTGGGCATTAGTTTGCCTTGTCTCTTCCCCTATTCTTTATTGCCTTTTTTTTTTTTTAACATTTTTATTTATTTTTGAAGAGAGAGAGAGAGAGAGAGAGAGAGAGAGCGAGCTCGCGTGCGAGTGGGGGAGGGTCAGAAAGAAATGGAGACACAGAATCCGAAGCAGGCTCCAGGCTCTGAGCTGTCAACAGAGAGCCCAACATGGGACTCAAACCCACGAACTGAGAAATTATGACCTGAGCAAAACTTGGATGCTTAACCTGCTGAGCCACCCAAGGCGCCCCTGTATTACCTTTAAAGAGCATACTGCTTATAAACAGTAGGCACCGAGTTATTTTGTGAACTGGAATATATTGAATGGCTAGTGATAAAATCCAGGATTTGAAAATTTGGTGAAAAATTTATAAACCTTTCACTTGGTTTTGAGAGAGTTTGAGAACTGAGTAGAAAGTCTGTTACATTTATCATATCACTTAGTGAAGTTGAAGAAAATTTTTCAGTGCATTGATAAAAGTGTTGGATCTATATTGTAAAAGATGAAGAAATTTGTAAGGGGTTAGATAAACTTCTCTTTTGAGAAGTTTGGGATTGAAGTTTGGAAAGTAGCTTGAAGTGAACTCTGATTGAAAGTGTAAACACTTAAGGCTATTTTCTTATTCTTGTAAAGCCTTTATCCAGAAGCAGTTGGACAAAATGAAGTTTTATACAGTTGAAAAACTTTAGTTTTATCATTTGTTGTAGATTATAGATTTTATATTAAGGATAAGATACTTCCCTAAACAAAAATCTTTCTCACATTACTAGGTGTAACACGTGGAAAAATTGAAGTACTATAAATAAATTCTGTGCTTTCAAATATGTTGGCCATACAATATTATTTTCTTTTTACCTGGTGGTGTATCCATATCTTTTTACGTTTTTAAAAATTTCTTTATTGTGCATTAGAAAAACTTTAATTGACATGTGATAATCAAGATTTTGCTTATGTTATGGCTTAGAGTGCAACCCAAATAAGTTTTGAATTTTTTTTAAACTAAGTAATTAGTTGTACATGGATTGTACCAGTAAACAGCCATAGGAAGAGAAGGGAAAACCATTCAGTATTAGTAATGATTTGTTTCATTAAAACCATAAAATAATGCCAGAATGAATTGCCTTACTTCCACTTTATCTAAAGAAAAAATTTTTCTTAATAGATGATTCCTCCCAGGGGCTGTGCGTATGTCTGCATGGTTCACCGACAAGATGCTTTCCGGGCTCTTCAGAAACTTAGTTCTGGATCATATAAAATTGGGTCCAAGGTCATTAAGGTAAGATTGGAGAGGAGGGACCCATGCTCTTGTTTTATTGAATTATTAGAATGTATATTAGAATTATATATTTGATCCATCTTCATTTTTTAATGTTATGGGAAAACCTCTAGGAAACTTTATTATTTCAGTGTTGTTGGGTTATCAAATTGGATATAGGTAAAACAATGACTAAAACTTTTAGTCCAGTGATTCTTTGAAGTCACACTTGTAGTTCTCTTAGTCACCCAGGGCACCATTTTATGAGCAGAATTTTTTCATTTTTTATTTTTTATTTTATTTTATTTTTTAACGTTTATTTATTTTTGAGACAGAGACAGAGCATGAATGGGGGAGGGTCAGAGAGAGGGAGACGCAGAATCTGAAACAGGCTCCAGGCTCCGAGCTGTCAGCACAGAGCCCAACGCGGGGCTCGAACTCACGGACCGCGAGATCATGACCCGAGCCGAAGCCGGCCGCCCAACTGACTGAGCCACCCAGGCGCCCCAGAACTTTTTCATTTTTATAAGGCTGCCTGCCTGCCTGCCTGCCTGCCTGCCTTCCTTCCTTCCTTCCTTCCTTCCTTCCTTCATTTTATTTTTAAATACTCTCCACATCTAAAGTAATCTCCACACCCAACATGGGACTCAAGCCTACAACCCTAACATCAAGAGTTACACACACCACCGACTGAGCCAGCCAGGCGCCCCAACGAGTTTATCTTTTATTCACTTCTCCCTCCCAGTGCTTCCTAATCATACTTCTTAATCACATTATTATTTTCTCCTTTTTCACATCTTGTGTTATACATCAAAGGCCACTGTGAAGGACTTACATGTTTTGTTTCCCTCTGCCTTTAAACTGTTAATTGTGTATTTTTCTGTGACTCACATTTTATTTCTGCTACTTGGAGATAATTTATTCCATCAGGTTCTGCAACTGAGTTAAAAACTAAGATATCTACTTTCAGGGTTATTATGCCCATGCTTTGTCATTTCATGGCAGTGAGTTTCTTTATGTAAACTAAATTGTCTCCTTTCCTGGACTACCAAGATTTTATTTAAATTATTCTAACTATTCTGATTATTGCTAATGTAGGTTGACATTTTTATGGTGAAAAGTAGATTTGATTGTTTCTGGAAATGTGATTTTTATTTATTTTATTTTTTTTTATTAAAAAAAATTTTTTTTTAATGTTTATTTATTTTTGAGACAGAGAGAGACAGAGCATGAACAGGGGAGGGTCAGAGAGAGGGAGACACAGAATCCGAAACAGGCTCCAGGCTCCGAGCTGTCAGCACAGAGCCCGACGCGGGGCTCGAACTCATGGACTGTGAGATCATGACCTGAGCCGAAGTCGGACGCTTAACCGACCAAGCCACCTAGGCGCCCCTGGAAATGTGATTTTTTAAAGTGTTAGTAAGAAGTGGAATAAATCCCACGTTAGAAATACCATTGCTTTCTAGTGTAGGCTTTATTTTAAAAACAAACAAAAAACAGGACATACATGGAAAAACTTCGGCTACTATTATTTTTCTAGCATCCAGTGAGGCTTTGCTCTCCAACTAATTTTATTCACATAGTTTACATACAGTTTTGAACATTTTACCTTGTCTTTACAGTATACCTGAGCTTTCTTTTTTTCTCTTCATTCCTGATAGATTGCTTGGGCTTTAAACAAAGGTGTAAAAACAGAATATAAACAATTTTGGGATGTGGATCTTGGAGTTACATACATACCATGGGAAAAAGTTAAAGTGGATGACTTGGAAGGTTTTGCAGAAGGAGGCATGATTGACCAGGAAACTGTAAATACTGGTAAGAACAGTAAGGGTAGTTTTATTGTTTAACAAAAAGTGTGCTTAAAAGGTTGTAATTGATTAGAGTTTGGATCATAAGGGAACTGTGTGTATTTCCTGGATACTGCCCTCCCCAGAAGGAAAAGAAAATGGAAACACTGCCTTTTCCAATGTATATGCTCCATAGGTCTTATTTCATAAGTGTCTGAGTATTGTGTTTTAGAAATCTATAAATGTAGTATTTTTCTTGTATGTCTTTTAAATTTGCTCTTTTAGAAACTAAATATTTCAATTCCTTGCATTTAAATAAGAACTGGGGACTTAAGATGTTTCTTTGAAAAACTTCCTAGATTATTTTGATTAGTATCCATGTTGAGAATGACAGAAATAGAATGTTTAAAGAGCTGTAGTTCTGATGTATGTACTTCTAGAATGCTTATAACTAAATGATCATCTTGCCTATTTTTTTTCCCAATTTGTGTTTTTATTTTTAAAAATACCAGTTATAAATCCACAAAATGATTAGCATTTGTAACCCGTAAGAAATCTTAAAATGGATACTTGAGAAAGTAATTGAAATGTGGTATATGTAGCTTTTATTTCTTCACGTCTTAGCTCTTTTACCAAAATAAGCTAATTTTCAGGGTATTTTCATTTTCAGGCCAATGCACATATTTTCTAAACGCTTTTTTTTTTTCTTGTCAGTCTTTTTTTTTTTTTCTTGATGGACATTCCTCCAAAACATTCATTCATTCAGTAAATATTTTAGTTTCTATTGTGTGCCAACCGTGATTTTAGGAACTGAGATTATAGTAGTGAGACAGACAAAAATCCTTCCTCTGATTGCATGCACATTGTAGTACAGGGGATGACAGCCTGTAGGCCATAGGTCAAATCCTGCTGGCCAGCTATTCTGTAAAATTTTATTGAAATACAGCTGCATTCACTTACATTTACTTCCTTTATATGACTTTTTTTTTCAACAGCAGCTGAGTAGTTGCAACAGAGAACGTATGGTCCACAAAGTCTAAAATACTATAGGGAAAGTTTGCCAACCCATGTTCTAGTGAAAAGAAACATACAATAAAATAGGTAAACTATATAGTATTTCTATGTTGATAAGTTCTAAGAAGAAAAAGCAGGGAACAGGGAGGGAGATATAGACAGTATTGGTGTGGAGCAATGCAGTTTTACATAGTTGAGGAAGATCTAATGGAGAGAGTGATGTTTGAAGGAGTAAGATGTGGAGCTCTCTGGAGAGAATGCATTCTATACAGAGGGAACAGTAAGTGCAAAGTCTCTTCAAAAATTGTAAGACACCAGCATGGTTTGAGCAAAGTTAGTGACAAATGAGTAGGAGGTGAAGTCGGAGAGGTGTACAGAGAGATGCAGTCATATAAAGTCTTATTAGTCATCATAATGACTTTGATCTTTATTCTGAAGGAGATGGAGAACCATTGGAGGAATGACGAGAGCTTCTTTGCTTTATTTTTGCGCAACTATATTTTTAGAAAGATTTTCCTTAATTTTTTTTTAACATTTATTTATTTTTGAAAGAGCATGAGCAGGGGAGGGGTAGAGAGAGAGAGGGAGAGACAGAATCCAAAGCAGACTCCAGGCTCTGAGCTGTCAGCACAGAGCCCGATGCGGGGCTCAAACCCACGAACCGCGAGATCATGACCTGTGCCGAAGTCAGATGCTTAACCAGCTGAGCCACCCAGGCACCCCTGAAAGATTTTTCTTTATTGGGTTAATAATACCTTCCTTGTTGGTCTCCCCTTGTATCTTGTGACACAATATAGAATAAGATTGGTTCCTCTTATATCAGATAGTCTTTGAGGTCTGTATCTATTATGTCCTTTCTAAGTGGTCTCTCTAGACTAAATATTTTAGTGTCTTTCATTTCTGTCATGTGTCATGCTGCTTTGGATTCCTTGGTGTTCTCATCAGATTTATCTGGGCAAAACCTAGGTTGGCCCTTATAGTTGTGGACACATCTTAAAGATGTGCCAAGGTACATGGAGGACTTAGAGATGAAGTACATGTATACACAGAAATAAAATGAAAATTTTGCACCTACACAGAGGAATCAATTTCAAATATTTTGTTTAGAGTGGGAAACTGTGAAAAGCTCAGAACCTGTTAAAGAGACGGTCCAGACAACTCAGAGCCCAACTCCAGTTGAAAAGGAGACAGTGGTCACAACCCAGGCAGAGGTTTTTCCTCCACCTGTTGCTATGTTACAGGTTAGTGCTGGATGTTTCTGTTATTATTAATGTGTTGTCTTACATTTCTGTTTTTACTCATGTATTTACTTTCTAAAACTTGGAAGAAATTGTCCAAAATAAAATAAATAGCAGTTTAGTCCCAACAGTTTTTGGAAAAGAAATTATTTTTAGAAATGGTGGCCTATATATTTAAATGTTCATTTATGACATGCTGTTGCCTGCTTCTATGACATTCACTGTTCTAGGCACCCAGGATAAGGATACATCAGTGGGGAAAAAGCACACAAGTCCCTGCCTTTATGCAGCTTTGGTTTTCAGTAGGAGAGACAGAAAATGCAAGATGAGTGGGTTTGTGAGATATTATAGAAGGAAAAGGGAGAGAGTATAAGGATTGTCAGGAGTACCTGGATAGGTGCTTATCATTTTAAGTGGTCAGAGTAGATTTAATTGAGAATGTGGCAACAGTTGCTGAGGGAATTAACCATGTGGCTACCTGAGGAAGAGCATTCCAGGCAAAAGGAACAGCCAGTGAAAAGCTCTAGGCCTGGAGTGTGCTTGGTGCTTTCCAAGAATAGTAAGTGGGCTAGAGTGAAGTGAATGAGAGGCAGCTTAGCAGGAGTGTGATCTCTGATAGGACTTTGGTTTTTGCTCTGAGATGGGGTGCTGTTGCAGAATTTTGAAGAAAGGAGTGACTTCATCTGGCTTTAAAGGTTTTAAAAGATCTGGTTTTAAAGGATTGTACTGGCTATTATTCTGAGAATAGACTAGTGAGCATTAGTAAAAGCAGGGAGACCAGTGAAGAGACCGTTGGAGCAATTGAGATGAGAGCAGATGGTGACTCATGGACTGTTGGTAGTGCAGGGAATCAGAAGTGCTCAGATAATCGGGGTATAGTGATGGTGTGTTGAGTGGGACTTCATGGCATGATCAGATTGGAGTTGTGAGAAAGAGAAGAGGCAAGGTTTTTGGTTTGCAAAATTGGAAAGATGAAGTTATCATTATCTGAGAAGGGGCAGGACAATGAGTTCAGTTTTGTGCATGTGAAGTTTGGAGTCTTTCAGACAACGAAGTTGAGATGTTGAATAGACCACTGAGAAATGTGAAATTTAGGAAAGGGGTACACCCATGGTACAAGTAAATATTTGCGAATTATTGTACCTAGGATGAGTATAAAATATTTATGATAGGAGTAGAAAATTAACTTAAGGGAAATTCAAGCCATTTTGAAACTGTTACTGACAGGTTTCCTAATGGTTAGGTTGCTTACCATATGTAGGTATTATAAACTTAGTGGGGGATGGCAGCTGAAAACTGATCACGATATTTGCTCTTCAGGTCGGTGCCCATTTCTGTACATCACTTGAATGTAAAATAGATTTCAGCCTCTATGTATACTATCTGTTGACAGTACTGCCTTGCTGTTACTTTAAGTTAGGGTCGCTTACAAGTGTGCAAAAAGGAAAATAACAAGACGACTTAATACAGTGGTTTTTGTTACCTCCTTAGAAAGAAATAGAAATAAGTTACTTCTAGTTGTTCCAAGATGTATTCATTGCAGATGGATAGAATAATTTATGGGCTTTTTATTTTCTATTCACAAAAGATTCCAGTGGCGCCAGCTGTGCCTACAGTTAGTTTAGTTCCACCAGCATTTCCGGTCTCCATGCCGGTTCCTCCTCCTGGATTCAGTCCAATCCCTCCACCTCCTTTTCTGCGAGCGAGTTTTAACCCTTCACAACCACCTCCTGGTAAGGACTTTTCATCTTCTGTGTACTCTCCTTAGAATATCATTTAAATTGTTATTTTTCCATGTTAAAATGCTATATAGAGCATCAGTTCTCAAGCCTTAGCATACGTCGGGGTCTCTCAGAGAGCATGTTAAAGTAGAGTCCTGGGCCTGGCCTCCTTGCTTCCCCAAGTCTGAGGTGGGGCAAGACACTTGCATTTCTGGCAAGTTCCAGGTGATGCACGTGGTTGCAGGACCACACTTTAAGAAGCACAGATGAGAAAAAAATGGAATCCTGTAAAAGCATTGAAGTACTCTTAAAATAACTTAAAGTTTACGTTGAATTTTTTGTATCAGAATTGTCTATAGTTACCACTCATACATCAGGAAGTATGTATTAATGTATATAGATGGTTATTCCTAAAAATCATTAGGTTTTCATTTTGACATTAGAAATGATAATGTATCTTAAAATGTTAATTGAATTTGTAATACTTTTTTTGACCTAATCTTTGATAAAAGTTTGTTGAATCAACATTTCTAGTTTAGAAACTATAGATTACTTGACACTCGTCAATTAAATATAAATAATAGCTTGTATAGCTTAGAGATAGAGTTTTTAGTATTAGCCCATGGGAGGTTAGAAGAATGAGAGGAAAGCACAAAGGATTAAATGATATATATTATTTTTCAAAAAGCTGTTTTTATCTTTCTTTGAACTTCATGGATTTGTATATTGTAAGAAAAGAAGTACTTTGATTTCTATAATTTAAGTTCTTAGCCATTGTACAGAATTCCTAAAACTGTCAACAAGGCCAAAAATAAATTCATTGGCTGAGAATGGTTGTAATTTATTTGCTATGTAACATAAAATTTTCACATTATAATTAAATACATTATTTGAAATTAATGCAGGTTTTATAAGTATTTTATCTTTTTATATTTTAAAGATTGGAAGATTACTCTTGTCAGTTATTTTCTGTCTTTGAAATCTGAATTAAAACTTTTTTTCAGGGGCAGCTGGGTGGCTCATTTGGTTAAGCATCCAACTTCGGCTCAGGTCATGATCTTACAGTTTGTGGGTTCGAGCCCTTGCATTGGGCTCTGTCCTGACAGCTCAGAGCCTGGAGCCTGCTTCAGATTCTGTGTCTCCCTCTCTCTCTGTCCCTCCCCCTCTTGTGCTCTGTCTCTGTCAAAAATAAACATTAAAAAATTTGTTAAAAAAAAATTTTTTTTTCAGAAGATAATTTTCAATGATTAACTCATATCATCACATAGACTTTGTAGTATCATTGTCTAGCATTTATTTGTTGATAGTCACAGTATTTTTAGCCACCTTTTCTTTTAATGTTTATTGAATTTGAGAGAGCATGCTCAAGAGCAGGGGAGGGGCACAGAGAGAGAGAGATTGGGAATCTCAAGTGGGCTCTGCGCTGTCAGTTCAGGGCCTGACATGGAGCTTAATCTCCTGAGCCATGAATCAGATCACCTGAACTGAAAACAAGAGTCAGACACTAGCTAACCCAGGCACCCCTTTAGCCACTGTTTTTTTAATTGAATTTAATGGTAGCTCTGTATTTTTTAAAAAATGTTTTGGAATGTTTATTTATTTTTGAGAGAGAGAGACAGACAGAGTGCAAGCAGGGGAGGGGCAGAGAGAGAAGACAATAGGCCCCAGGCTCTGAGCTGTCATGTCAGAACACAGTCCGACATGGGGCTCAAACTCACAAATGGCGAGATCATGACCTGAGCCGAAGCTGGACGCTTAACCAACTGAGCCACCCAGGTGCCGCTGGTAGTTCTATATTTTAACAATGCAAGGAAACAGATTTATTGTTTGATCATTTGACATTTAAATTTATTAAAAGTCAATATTTAAGTTGAAGATTTATTTCAATGCTCAAAGCATAATATAGTAACATCCAAGGTTATTAGAATAATTTGATCTAGCAGATAAACAGCATATATAGCAAAGAAATACAGCAGCACATTTTACAAATAACATTATTGCATATAGTATTATCAGCAGCTTGAAATACAATATTTAGGGGCACCTGGGTGGCTCAGTCGGTTAAGCGGCCGACTTCGGCTCAGGTCATGATTTCGCAGTCCGTGAGTTCGAGCCCCGCATCAGGCTCTGTGCTGACAGCTCAGAGCCTGGAGCCTGTTTCAGATTCTCTGCTCCCTCTCTCTGACCCTCCCCCGTTCATGCTCTGTGTCTCTCTGTCTCAAAAATAAATAAACGTTAAAAATTAAAAAAAAAAAAAATTTAATTTCCCATGCAGTTATTCTAAAATACAAAACAGGTTGTTTGGCTTATGTTAATTTTGATTGTACAGTATCATAGAGAGTGCCATAGGACTTCCACAAATGAGCAAATAAATAGGAAGTGATAGTGATAAGAATTTCTGTTCCTAGCTTATTAAGGATCAAATATAAGACAGTGTTTATAAAAGTGATTTTTTAAATGGAAAATATATTCACAAATAAAAGGTCATAGTAGTGGAAAGCTGTTTTAAGAATGTAGAATTTCATGTATAGCTGTTGAAATCTTTGAGTTAAAAGAAGTAAGTCTTCTTTTATTTCTGGTCCTTTTTTCCCTTGTAGGTTTCATGCCACCTCCAGTTCCACCACCTGTTGTACCGCCACCTGCTATTCCACCAGTAGTACCAACATGTGAGTTTCCTACTTTGAGACTTTTCTTTATTCATGGTAGTGTTAACCTGTTGGTTCTCATTCTTGTGAGTTACAAATTTTTTTATGAAAGTTTTAATTTTTTATTTATTTTAATAAAGCATAGTTTTTGAAAAGTTCATTTATTTACTTCCAGAGAGAGAGAAAGAGTGTGCACAAGCAGATGGGGGGCAAAGAGAAAGGCAGAAAGAGAATCCCAAGCAGGCTCCACACTGTCAGCACAGAGCCCCGTGTGGGCTGAGATTATCAGCTGAGCTGAAACCAAGAGTTGGACATTTAGCCAACCAACTGAGTCACCCAGGCCACCCCTATTATGAAAGTTTTTAGAAAAATACTTTTTTTTTGCTAAATGATTTCCAAAAAACTAACATTATTATATGATAGTCATTCCATATTCAGATTTGCTCTGTTGTCTCAAAATGTCACTTATAACTGGTTTGTTTTAGTTGAAATTCAGAGAAGAGGCCCCAGATCACATTTGTGTGATTTTTGTTTTGTGTATTAAATATCTCAATCTAGAGGAGTCCTGCTTAGACTTTCCTTTCTTTTTTAATCTTGATTTGCTGAAGAAACACTTCACTTCTCTATGCAAGATCCCAAACAGTGGATTTGATTTTTCCTTCTTTGTGGTATTGAATTTGTTCCTGCATCTTCTGGATTTTTCTGTACATAGGAAGTTTTTTAGCACCAAAAGTTTGCCAAGGATCTGCTCCAACATTTTTAGCAACAATATTTACCTGGTGGAGTGTTATATAGACTTGATATTATATCACATCAGGAGCCATGCAATTTCTTTTTTTGTTTTTGTTTTTTTGCCATTCAGTTTCTTCTTATCCCACTTCCAATGATTTTAAGATGGATCAGAGCATTCAGAAAATGGAACCTGGTCATTAAAATCCCTTCCAATATTCATCTGATCTTTTCATCCACTGATTATTATTGCTTTCTAATCTATTTTCCATTGTTTGCAAAGTGGTAATCTTTTGAATTTTGTAAGTTTTCTACATTTCTTACCTAGAATTTTTTACTAAAGAAATCTTTCTCGTACCAGCTGGTAGTAGTTACTTATCTTGAGGTACAGTTGTATGGGAGAACTGTGGTAGATGCTAAGTTCTTGCCCCTAAGTGCCATTTTTCAGCACAAGTTTAGTTCTGTGGGCATTTCTAGTGATATCCAGTGACTGAAGTGGGGAGAAGAGGCTTTCTCTTACTTCCTCTCTTTCTCTACCTTTCCCTTTCACTTCTTTCTCCTTCAGTTTCTGTAATGTTTGTGGATTAATAGACTTTTACTTTAGAGCAGTTGCACTCATTTTTCATTTTGAAGTTCAATTTGTTTTATCTTTAGTGAGTAAGAGACCTTTCATGTTGCCTTTTTATCCTTTTGAGATGACTACATGAGTTTTGGAGAACTTCTTAGCTTTCTGGCCCATTACTGGTTCAAAGGATTTTATTGTAAAGGGAGTTTATATGATAGAGAACTTACCTGTAACCCACTTCCCTTATATTTATAACTTCTTTTCTCTCCTTTAGTGTTCAAACAGGATTAGGATCCTTCTTTTTTATTGTTGGTTAATTAGGAAGCATTGTTTATTTTTTCAAAAAATTAGACAAGTATTTAGAAGCCGTTTTTGAATTCAGCATTCAGAGACTCATCCTAGAGCTTACCTCCCCCAGTCATTTCCTTAGCTTATTCATTGTAGAAAATCTGGGATCAGTTTAATGGAGAAGGAGAAATATAGCCATGTGCCAGGTACTGTCCTCATTGTTCACACTGTACTGTTTAATTCTCATAATTCCTACACATGATTGCAGGTGATTTTGTTGCTATTTTATAGCTCTCTTATGTGCTAGCAGTTTGTCCAGATAAGCTAGAGTCAAAATGTGAGGATAAAACAGTTCTTAAAATTCCCAAATAAATGATGTAATGGTGTTGTGACATAAATTGGACTAAAAATTCTGATGGCTTAGTTGTGATTTTATATTCCTCTAGTTCTGGTTTTTTTAAAGATATAAATGACATATACACTTAACAGAGTTTTCTACTCATTCTTTAAAATGGAATGTTGGGGCGCCTGGGTGGCTCAGTTGGTTCAGCGTCCTACTTCAGCTCAGGTCATGATCTCGCGGTTCGTGAGTTCAAGCCCCGCGTCAGGCTCTGTGCTGATGGCTCAGAGCCTGGAGCCTGTTTCCGATTCTGTGTCTCCCTCTCTCTCTGACCCTCCCCCATTCATGCTCTGTCTCTTTCAGTCTCAAAAATAAATAAACGTTAAAAAAAATTTAAAAAAATGAAAATAAAATGGAATGTTCATGGGGCTCTGGGGTGGCTAAGTCGGTTGAGTGTCCAGCTTCAGCTCAGGTCATGATCTCATGGTTCATGGGTTCGAGCCCCGCCCCGCCCCCGCCTTCGGACTCTGTGCTAATAGCCCAGAGCCTGAAGCCTGCTTCTGATTCTGTGTCTCCTTCTGTCTGTTTCTCTCTCTCTCTCTCTCCCTCTCTCTCCCCCTCCCCCTCCCTCCCTCCCTCCCTCCCCCCCCCCATATGTCCCCTTTGTGTGTGTGTCTCTCTCTCTCTCTCTCTCTCTCTCTCTCAAAATAAAGATAAACATTAAAAATTTTTTTTGGAAAAAAATTTGTAAAACATGGAATGTTCATACCTTTTTGTAGTCCACATTACCACTTATATGATGGGTTTCTAACCTCATTTGATAAAAGTAGAGAATGTAAGGGCATTAGTACATTATAATTTCAGGGGGTTTGAGCAGATTCGTATTGTGTGTATTTGTCATTCTGTATGAATCATTTCTGTATATTCAGAAATTCATGTTCTGACATTCTTGGAAATTATGATTTTTTTTTTTGTATTACTTCTAAAGTACTGGTCCATATTTTACTAAACACTTTAAAATATTTCCAAAAATTGTTTTCCCTGATTAAAAAAAAGTAAAACTTTCTAAATGTAACTTAGCCTCTTCATGATGACTGATTTGTCATTTTGAGCATCAATTATTATATAATGTGCTAGGTAATAAAGAGATGCCATAAAATGAAACAGACAAGCTGTGAGAAGTTAGTTTTCATTATAAATAAAATAGAGGGACCAGAAGAGCATTCAGTATGTCACAGTAACTGAGTAGTTTTACCAAACTGGGGAGAGAGGAGAGGAAGTCATTGAAAACTTTGGCAAGGGCAGTTTTGGTCATTGTTAATATTTTAAATTAACACATGATTTGCTTGCCTAATTAAATCTGAAATATATTTTCTCGCTCTTTAAACAGCTTTAGTGCAGCCGCCATTATCCATGACTCCAGAAACCGTGAAAGATGTTGGATTTGGTAGTCTTGTTTTACCGGGTGGTTCTGTTGCCAGCAATCTTGCTACTTCTGCTCTGCCAGCTGGAAATGTTTTTAATCCTCCAACTAAACAAGCAGAGCCTGAAGAAAAAGTACCTCATCTTATAGACCACCAGATTCCTTCTGCTGAAAACACCAGATCAGGTAAAACAAACAGATTCCCCAGAAGTACAAATTAAATCATAAGCACTACTCCTCTACATTGGTGTTTAATTCTGAGATGCCTTGCACATTTGTACCCAGTTCAGTGCACCAGTATTGAAGTGTTGCAATGTTTCAAAAGAGATCACTATCTCCTAAAATTTCTGTTAGAAAAAGTTGGCATTCTGTTCAGGATAGTGTAGATTTTGGCACGTTTAAGACCTTTCCCTTCCTTTTTTTTTTTGGCCTATTGGGACTGCATCAATGTGTTGTTATCAAAATACAGTTTCACAGAATATGTATCCTTAGAGAAAGATTAGAACAAGCAGAGATTAGGTACAAATAACTTACTTCTTCCAGTATTTTTCAGCCAAGTCTAAAAGAGAAATATGATATTTCAAAGTAGCCAGTCCTCTTTTATGGCAGCACTGTTAGTATATTAAAATTTGTTTGTGCTTTAGAAAGACTTTTGTTAAAGGTGGAGAATTACTATAATACCTGACATTTTTATTAAACTTTAAATGTTTTGGGGTGTCTGGGTGGCTCAGTTGGTTGAGCGTCTGACTTCTGCTCAGGTCAAGATCTCACTGCTCATGAGTTCGAGCCCCACGTCGGTCTCTGTGCTGACAGCTCAGAGCCTGGAGCCTGCTTCAGGTTCTGTGTCTCCCTTTCTCTCTCTGCCCCTCTCCCACTCATGCTCTCTCTCTCTGTCTCTCAAAAATAAACAAACATTAAACAAAAAACAAAACCCACCTTTAAATGTTTTATGTAAAGATCTTAGGTAACACCCCACTTATGTCTTAATATTTAAATTTCACTGTGCATAGTAATTTTAGCTTTAAGTTTTGTTTAGTATCTAGTGCATCTTGATTGTTGGGGGATATAAGCAGCTAACTCTAGACTAACTACTGGGAAATTAAAGCATTAGTAACTATAAATATAGTTTCCTTTTACATGAATGATTTTTATGTGTGTTATTTTTCCTTTTTCTGTTTTAGTGATTCCAAATGATATTTCCAGTAGCTCTGCAATTTTAGGAGGACAGCCACCAAATGTGACAAGCAATTCTGGAATTTTGGGAGTCCAAAGACCAAATGTGTCGAGTAATTCTGAAATTATTGGAGTCCGGCCATCTAATGTTTCCAGTAGTGCTGGGATTATTGGACCCCAGCCACCAAATATTCTAAATAACTCTGGAATTTTGGGACTACAGCCACCAACTGTGTCAAGTAGTTCTGGACTTTTGGGAGTGCTACCCCCAAATATTCCTAATAATTCGGGACTAATAGGAGTACAGCCACCAAATGTTCCAAACACTGCTGGACTTTTGGGAACACAGCCACCAGCCGGGCCTCAAAACTTACCCCCTTTAAATCTCCCTGGTCAAAGGATGCCTGCAATGCCAATGTTAGACATTCGTCCGGGACTAATACCACAGACACCTGGACCAAGATTCCCTTTAATACAGCCTGGAATCCCACCCCAGCGGGGAATCCCTCCCCCGTCGGTACTTGATTCAGCTCTTCATCCACCACCCCGTGGTCCGTTTCCTCCAGGAGATATTTTTAGTCAGCCAGAAAGACCTTTTCTGGTTCCTGGAAGACAAAGTGTAGACAATGTTACTAATCCAGAGAAAAGGATACCACTCGGGAATGATAACATTCAACAGGAAGGAGATAGAGATTACCGGTTTCCTCCCATGGAAGCCAGGGAAAGCATTAGTAGACCTCCCCCGGTGGATGTTAGGGATGTGGTTGGACGGCCTATAGATCCAAGAGAAGGTCCTGGAAGGCCTCCGTTAGATGGTAGGGATCATTTTGGAAGACCTCCTGTCGATATTAGAGAGAATCTTGTGAGGCCAGGCATAGATCATCTTGGTCGAAGAGACCACTTTGGCTTTAATCCAGAGAAGCCCTGGGGGCACAGAGATTTTGATGAGAGAGAACATCGGGTTCTGCCTGTCTATGGTGGTCCAAAAGGCTTACATGAAGAAAGAGGTCGATTTCGGTCTGGAAGTTATCGATTTGATCCTAGAAGTGGTCCTTGGAACAGAGGATTTGGACAAGAAGTTCACAGAGATTTTGATGACCGCAGAAGACCCTGGGAGAGGCAAAGGGATAGGGATGACAGAGATTTTGATTTCTGCAGAGAAATTAATGGAAACCGTCTTGGACGAGATAGAATTCAAAACACCTGGGTCCCCCCTCCTCATGCTCGGGTTTTTGATTTTTTTGAAGGGGCCACTTCTCAACGAAAAGGTGATAACGTGCCTCAGGTTAACGGTGAAAATACTGAGAGACATGCCCAACCACCGCCTTTACCAGTACAGAATGATCCTGAACTTTATGAAAAACTGACATCTTCAAGTGAAATAAACAAGGAGAAGAGTGACACAGTTGCTGATATAGAAAGTGAACCAGTGGTAGAAAGCACAGAAACTGAGGGGACATAATCATCACTCAGTAGGTAAAAGATACCTTTTGTAAAGTTGTCATCTCTCTGTAATAGATTAATGGCTGACTGGACCATAGTTGTTCACTTTTGTCTGCCAGAATTAAGTTAATCTGATGTTCATGTTCACCTTTCTCTTAAAATAATTGTACAACTGACTTGTATAGACATTGTTCTTAATATGAACATGGTAGGTAAACATTTTTTTATTTTTCTGATAAAATATAAATGTTGCCCCCAGATTCTTTTAACTTCAAGGAAATGAATAACAGCTTGTCAGAGACTTCCTATGGAAGAAAGAATTTTTTTAGATACTACCATTAGGTTGGATATGGTAATAGATATATTTCAAAATAGCAAGTGGTGGTATATCTTATCCATATCTTTAGGCTGCTGCAGAATTTTAAAGTAATAGACAAAGCTGTGATATTTTATGCAAAGACTGGCTCTAGATATTTGAGGAGCACAATACAGAGATTTTAAAAAGTGATTTTGTAAAATCTACACTATGGTCTCTGTTTCTCCAAAGTAAGTGTTTGTGATTTGTTCCTCATACTGCAGTGAGTAAAAAAGAAAAAAAAAAAAAAAAAAAAAAAA
>NW_024412429.1:12963276-12983638 GCF_014898765.1 Herpailurus yagouaroundi | reverse complement strand
TTTATTAAAAAATAAAAAAAAAAAAAAAAAAAAAAAAGAAAACAACATAAATATTAAAGTACGTTTCAATGTTGGGTGAATTTTGTTTTTAGATGCCAATAAAACTTATTTGTTTGATAACAGTGTTCTAGGAATTGTATTTTTTTAATCTACAAATTCTTAAAACGTTGGATCATTAGCAGCATGTGCTTAGTTGTTGCAGAAGTTTTTTTATTACTCTTGATAACAATGAAGAACTGTGTGGTGGAAAAACATGTACTTTGATATAAAAATCATGCAGTCTCATTAGTATGTATGTAATATCTGTATATATTTATTGTGTAAATCCTATGTAGATTTTTCTGTTTCTCTGTATGTCTGTCTTCATGTACATACAGAGAAAAATAGTTGATAGTTTAGATTATAAAATATTCTTTAAAATCGGATAGAAAATTAGAGAAATTTGGCTAATTGACAATGCTCATAGTCAAAACTCTTAGCCTTTATGAAGGTAAAATAAGAAATATTGTAAAGAAATGCATTGACAGTTTGGCAATTCTTTTTTAACATAGTTAGGCATGAAGCCAGAGTTAGCATGGAGCCAGAATTCACTTAAATGCTTGCATTGCTTTGTTTCACATTATATTTGCTATTCTGCATAGATACTGCTAGTACTAAAGTACTTATCGGTCACTTGCCTGAGGTGAATTTCTTAATTGCACAGAATATATAGAGGTGTTGATGGATTTAAAAACATTATATTTCAGGAACAAAGTGTCCATCATGTGTTCTGTAGGCTGTGGGTAACACTGTTCAGATTAGCCTCCAAGGTAAACTGAGTAGCAGAAAAATTGGGGATTGGTTTCCTATTTATTTATTTATTTTTGCTTTTAATTATCATTTATTTGCTATTTGTTTCTCCTTTGGGTTTTACATATATATATATATATATATATATATATATATATATACACACATATATTAAAAACCATTGGTTTTTTTTTTTTTTCATTCCTAATGAAGGCTTTTATTTGGTCCTATGAATAGTCCTTTTGTTTCCTATGCATTCCCAGCCACTCATCATTTGCTCTATTTCTCTAAAATTCTTAAGCTACATTTGTCAAGCCTGCCTAAAAAATAAGGATAGAACACACCAGCCCTGTAAAGATGGATTTAAATGTAAATTTAAAATGGGATTGGTTTGGCTTACCTCTTGATAATCTAAACAGCTGTAAGAGCTTTAAGGTTGGTTCCTGGCCAAAAATCAAGTCATTTCTTCTTAAAGGTTCTGAACAGAAATAGTACATTATTACTTTTGTTATGTGAAAAAGTGGGTAAACGTGGAAATTTGGTGTTTACTTTTAAGGTAATTCAATATAGTCCAGTAATTTGAGTTGGTTTCAGATCTTTTCCTTAGGGTAACAGGAAAAACTGTGACAGTGGTGCAAAGTATTAACGTTCAGGAATGATTAGCCTTGTCCTTAAGGAAATTATATTGACTGGGATTTCAAACTACTTTAGTTGTATTTACCATTATTAAAATTAAGTGATATTCACTTGGATTAAGTAGCAATAAAAAATGTAGACTTTTCAGTGACTTTTGATCCCAAGTTTTTAATCACTGCTGGGCCTTCATGTGTAAACTTGAAAACAAAATATGTAGAAGCATCGCACTGGTTTGAAGATTCTGGTGGTGACAGTTAACCTAATCAGTTGTCAGTAGTGTATCTAGAAACCTATCTTGGGAGTGTGTGACACTCTTAAAATAGTTGAGAAAAATTTATGTCTACTTGTTCTCACTTTGTCCTTATTTTGTAGTATAGTATTTAAGTGAAAGGATATTACTCATCCTTATACTGAATTTCCCAAGTTTATATTTACGTTCACTAGTTTTTTGAATGATGGAGAGAAATTGTCTTTGATTAAGTTTGACGTAGAACCTATTGTGTTTTTGATGCGTTTGATCCCAGTGCTGTCACTAGACTACTAGCCAGTAGAAATAGCAAGGAGTGACCTGACCACTTGAGTACAGTTGTTCGAAGTGCTGCAGGCAGTATCTACATGAGCCACCAAATCAATAGTGTCTTGATTTGTGATGTGTTAGAGAACAATATGACTCTCAGTATAATAGACTACAGTTTTAGTAGATGCTTTCTAAATGGTTTTTTTTGCCTTTAAACATTTCGTTAATCATTGGCTTCTGTTTATAGCATAAATACATACAGTGCGCTTTGATCATTTATATTGCAGTTAGAAACTTGTTTTACAGCACAGCAGTCATCTGCAGCACATTGTAGGTGGAATGCTAAATTTATTTCAGTATGTAGGATGGGAAATGTTTAGCTTTGGAAGGTGGAATAGTATAAAATTATTTGTTTAAAACTCTGGAAATGACTTTATATAATATTTAATTGATAACATTTGTTCATTATTTAAGCTATTACATTCTTACCAGAGTTTCTTTTGTCCTGATAATTTAGTGGTCTCATTAAATGTATTGGCCATTTTCACTCATATAAAAGATTATAGTTTATGGAGCCACACGTTTAAGGTTGTTTTGGGGGTGGGTCGGTTTTATTACACTCAAAAAGAAAAACTTACCTCTTTCAGTTTGAAAAAGTATTTTTTTTATAAACACCATTGTTCATCAGATCTAAGGTGCCATTCATTGTAAGAAGCATCGTTCAGGAATAAAAACTGTTTCCAGCATGACATGCCAGGGATTACAAGACCCATCCTATTTCGGAAATGTCAAATCTAATGGTGTCTTAGAATCAAAGAAATGCGGTATTCATTATGAACTTTATATAGATATATATATAATCCCTTATTCATTGAATGATTTAAAGAACATTTTGATGTTTTTTTGTCATTGTATATATTTCAAATGGGCACAACTTTAAAGAAAAAGTAAATTTTAATATCCAATTAAAAATAATTTTGTTATACCTTATGTGCCTTTATTATTACTTTATGGGGTGCTATATTAATAAAATGTTTTAAGGGCTTTTAACTTTCAGAGAAAGGAAACATTAAAATTTTTCTCTTTAAATGTTTTACATAACGTAGAAGAGGAGAAGCAAGTATCTTTATATTCATTTTTAAGATAGGCAAAATTAAAAACTAAATATTTGTAAATATAATAAATACTGCAGTGTGGCAGAGAATTATAAATGTTTCCTTAATTGAGGATGCTGTGGTTTTATATAAAACATCTTTTAAACTATAACTTAAGTTTTTTAAGCACTAAAATTTTAATTTTCCACTTCAAAAGAAATAAAGGTTACTACTTTTTAATGGGAGATTTAAATACAAGACACCTTGGTTTAGCAAAACTTTCTGGAATTAGAATTCAAAATTAATGGCCCAGATTGTTTTCTTTAGGGGGGTGTATACTTTAAATAGGGATGTACATATTGAAAACAATTTGAAATACTCTGTGGTTCTCAGACAAGAAATATACAACAGAATCACCTGTGGAAATAGGAGGTGGGGGGATGTCACCACAGACTTACAAATACAGAATCCCCTAGGAAGATACATATTTTTATACACACACACAAACACACACACACACACACTCACACACACACTCACACTCTTCCCTGGGTGTATATGTATGCTTTTTAGAACCCCACAAACTACCACTTCAAATAGATTAAAACATGTAAATACTTAATATGCCATGCACTTGAGATTCTTCAAAAAAAATTTTAAGTAAAATACTTTGGTAATACAAAAATTATTTTTAATGTTTCAATAAAGTATATACTTGTGGCAGTTGGCATTGGAGTATGAATAAAAAATAGAGAAGTCATCACAGTTCTAAACTCATTAAAGCATTAATAATTAATCAGAAAGATGAATTAAGGGAAGAAAGGCATGGAAGGAAACATCTTGACATGGTTTTATAGGAAGTATTTTTGACTCAATTGAGACTTAGTTATAGGATACCTCAAAGAAAAATTTACTTGATTTAAATGCTTTGATTATGGAAAGGGACCCTTTGGGACAAGATTGTGAGTGTCAAATTTATCAAGGACTAGTAATATTTCTAGTAGGACTACTTAGATGTGGTTGCATGTCAGAAACTAACACAGATCGGTGGTTTATTTTGCATGAGCTTTGCTGAGACATTTTTCTTCCCCTCTACTTAATTCTCTCCTGTTTTGGGGTTCTCTTTTCATTCTATATGTACACTTAGAATTACTCTGCCCTGTTCTAATCATGCTATAGAACAAATAATCTAAGTAACTTGTAAACTATAATAGTAGATCAAGGGGTAGAATTGTGCTAATGGACTAAGTTTACATCATAGAAGTGGTAGGTGCATCGGATAGTAGGATTGTAGCAGGATTCTCACACAGGAAGTCATGACACCAAGGCTTTTCTTTCCAGGAAGCAACTTTATTCATGCCAGCATGGCTCAGTTGTGTTTGTACCCTAAGAACTGAGCCCCGAACGCCTGTGGCATAGTCTTTTATGCATTTTTGACTTCTTTGTTTTCCATATATGGTAACACACAAACATGCAGTCTGATTAAGTGGTCTCATGTTACAAGGTCGTGAGCGAGGTTATGTTCCTGTGTAGCCAGGTTGCCTTGAGGGTTTTTGTTTTTTGGGTTTTGTTTTTTCATTTTTTAGGGAGGGGACCCTACCACAGGATGACCTATAGTGAAGGAAGTGGAGGAGGGAGCTCTTATGCACAGAGCTCACTAGATGGTAGAGAGTAAACTTAGAACTTGTGACTTTGAGCCCTGAATTAATGAGAAGTAGAGGAGTTTAATGAGCGCACTCTGGCATAGCAATGGCAGATATGTTGCACTTGGTTGACCTGTGTTGTTTGGCCCTCTCCACACTCCATGGGAGCTATCACTGTTTTGTCCTACTTTTCTGCCTTTCTCAGAATTCTGCAATCCTTCTCGGGGCACCTGGGTGGCTTAGTTGGTTAAGTGTCTGACTTCTGCTCAGGTCATGACCTTGCAGTTCATAAGTTTGAGCCCTGCGTCGGGCTCTGTGCTTGACAGTTCAGAGCCTGGAGCCTGCTTCGGATTCTGTGTCTCCCCCTCTCTCCCTCTGTCTCCCTCTCTCTCAAAAATAAATAAGCATTAAAAAAAAAATGTAAAAAGCGTCATCATAGCACTCCAGCCTCCTTTTTGACCCTTTATTCCAAGCAAGGACTATCAGTTGGATATAATTGTATTGAAAGCAGTTTGCTGCCCCTTGGCTTAGCGGTTTCTAGGGTCATTTCTAGTGTTTAAACACCTTGAGTATATGAAATAAATTTTCTCCTCTGTAAAAGACCACTTGAGGAAACCAGAGGAACAAAAGGAAAGACTAACAACATTGGAACTTTTAAAGAGACCACAGATTTCCATGCCATTAGGTTTTCAAAACTATTTTTAACATTTGCTAGATATATACGTCTTTTAGACAAGTTACTGTATCTCCAGGCATCATTTCTTAATAACTAATCTGTACGGTTACGTTTTTAAAATGGTCATTGTTGATGTTAGCTAGTACTTAACAGACGTGTACTATGTGACAAGAACTGGGATAATTTTATTACCTGTATAAGACTCATGACAATCTTGTATTTTAATATCTATTTTGCTAACAAGCCTGTCACAGATTTGTTTCCCAGGGTCACACAACTTGTAAATATTTGAGGAAAGATTAAAACGCAGGTCTATCATTTTGAAAAGTTAGTGTGTAGCACCTGCTAAGGTTCGAGACATACATGGCAGAGGCTCACCCAGTGTTAGCTCCTCTTCTCTTTAAAAGGCAAAAAAAAAAAAACCAAAAAAAAAAAAACAATAAAAAGATAAAAGGCAAATAAATTTGTGCAGGCAGACATAAACTTGAACAGCCAGTCTTCTCCTTATAGGATAAGGCTTCATTTAAACACTAAACTGAATTTGTATTTTCCTTATTACAAGTACCTGTGGGACTCTCTCCTTTTCCTATAGCTAAATAATCACTCCAGCTGCATTTTCTTAGATTCTGTTTTCAGGGTTTGGGTTTTTCTTAAGGTTATGCTATGATATAGTATGGTTAACTTTCTTAAGATGGTATTTTGAGGTTTTTGTTTTTGTTTTTGTTTTTAATGTTTTATTTATTTTTGAGAGAGACCGAGACAGAGCACGAGAAGGGGAGGGGCGGAGAGAGAGGGAGACACAGAATCCGAAGCGGGCTCCAGGCTCTGAGCTGTCAGGACAGAGCCCTACTCAGGGCCCAAACTCATGAACCACAAGTTCATGACCTGAGCCAAAGTCAGATGCTTAACCGATTGAGCCACCCAGGTGCCCCAATAACATGCTATTTTGGAGGCAAGTTTGTATTGCACTGATATTAAGGAAGATTTTTTTTTTTTACTGCAACTTTCCCACAAATAAAATATCAAAACTTATTTATCTTTTAAAATGTTTAAATATATGTAAAGCGGAGCCAGTGGTTGCTTGCAAGTTTATATTTTAGATTGTGGCTGTAGGTGCTCCTGTCAAAATTCGGCATTTATACACTCTGTGTATTGACAAAACTTAGTAATCCGTTTTCTTGTGTATAAAGCTCCTATATTAAGAATATTCCATGGCTTGAATTAAGTGAAATGTGTCAGGTTGTCTTTACACATAGTAAGCATTCAGTATTGGTCTTTATTCACCACTTGAAATCAGGCAGTTTTAGAGCCCAGCTCTGTTGTCTTTGATAGCAGCGGATAATTTGCAGTCATTTTACTTTTCTCAAATATATAATCTGATTCTAGGTTTTCTTTCTCTTCAAGTCTTCTGTTCAAATCACGAAACTTAGATTCATTTAAATTTTAATTCATAGCATGTCCTGGTGCTGGCCTTTGATCACCTTTTCCCAAGTCTTTGGACAGATGACTTTAAACATTGTGGCCATATTACTGGCTAATTTGCATGTCAGGGGAACATGCTTATTATATTTGTGAGATTTCTATTTCTACTAATCTTGTCAAAGGTAATTATTATTTTACTTATGATTATTACATGAAATAAAAAGTTCTGCATTTGAACAATGAGTTTTTAGTAACAGGAGTCTTGTGTTTATTACTGAACTTGGGTCAGTTTGCATATTAATAAGAATGTTAGTAAATCAGAAGACTTGTGATGAGTAAAATTAACCTTTGAAAGTATAAAGGATAAAACTGTTTCAGAATTGATCTTTCTGTGATGACTGAAATTAGTTTGGACGTTTTAAATAGGAGAGGGTAGCATTTACCATCTCTGCAAGTTCTGAAAAGCATCACATCTTATATAGTGTGGTCATACCCAGGATAAGGATTTAGAGATTGCTAAGTAGTTAAACTATCAGGGCTTACGTTAGGACATTTTTAAAAATTTACTTAATAATATTTTAACTATAGCCCTTTGTTTTTATCATACTACTTTATGAATTGTTAGCCAAATGACCACAAGTTAAAATGCATTCTCACTGCAGGACTTGGGAGAAGGGCTTGGGTACGGAGAGGCTTAACATTTTTGACCTCTGTGTTGTGAACATTGTACATAATTTATCTTCAGAAATACACTGTTTGGTAGGATTGTTACCTCTTTTTTACAAATGAAGAAGCAAATTCAAGTTCAGGGTTAAACGGATTTAATTTGCACAGGTGTTTGATGCCAGGTTTTGCTGACTCTGAAGCTATGCTTTACTTTAAAAGATGCTGTTTTGGAAAGGTAGATTTTAATTCATGATCTGTGTAATTAGTTTCCTGCTACAACAACATTGCCAAACATCGGGGGTCTTAGAACAACAGAAACTTAGTCCCTCACAGTTCCAGAGGTGAGAAGTCTGAAATCAAGGTGCTGGCAGAGCCATGTCTCTCTCTGAAGGCTCTGGAGGAGAATCCTTCCTTTTTGCTTCTTAACTTCTGGCAGTTCTAAGCAGTCCTTGGTGTTCTTGACTTGGAGATGCACTTCAGTCTCTGCCTCTGTTGTCAGATGATGGGCCGTCTTCCATCTCGTGTCTTCACATCATCTCCGTGTGTGTGTGTGTGTGTGTGTGTGTCTAAATTCTCCTCTTATAAGGACATCAGTTCTATTGGATTAGGAGCCCACCCTACCCCAGTATGGCCTCATTTTAGCTAATTACATCTACAATGACCCTATTTCCAAATAAGGTCACATTCTGAGATACTGGGAGTTAGGACTTCAACATATATTTTTGGAGGACACAAGTCATAACAGCCTAGGACTGAATTCTGTAACTATTTAAGATCTAAGTAAACAGACCTTGAAAAATTTAAAACACACACAGTGGGAAAGGTAGTCACATTTTAGAGTGACAAAACACATCTTTATTGAATTCTATTTTTAAGTTACCTTGGGTATTACAACAGTCAAATCTCTAGTACAAGAATTGCAAGCCGTTAAAACGCAGTAGCACTGCCTAGCTTTTTAGATGAATTTGTAATGCCCAGTATAAAAGTTAATTTCTTTAGTAATAATTGAATTAAAAGAATTTGGAAAGAAAATGCTGTACTATTAGTATTATATAGCAAAGAATCTTTTTAGTGCAAATTACTCTTGCATTAAAAAAATTGACTTTAAAAAGTGGAGGTTTTTTAAAAACTTTATTAAATATAGCTACCCTGAAAATTGCTATGTGTCTTTCCGTTTCACTTCTGTTTGTTTTAAATAGTTTAGCATTTTCTTTTTTGTCTACTCATTAAAAATTTACCTTAAGTGATAGGACTATCACTTTGCCATTTCAGTGGTTTATTAGAAATTAGTTTTATTATTTGCCAAATAAATAACCAATTTATTTGCTATTTTTATTTAGTGTTACAACCTTAATACATTTCTCTATTTCTTTTGGTAGAATTAGCACAATTTGTATTTGATCAAGTAAAAAGAACTTTGTATCAACTGAAATCAAAGTTACATGAATATATAGGTCTTTACTAAATAGGTGTCTTAACAAAGGCCCCTGTGACTTCATAGAAATTTGGACAGTTCTTCTTGTTTTTGTTTGAAGAACACCAAAGCACTTAAAACACTGCCTGGCATGTCATATTATGTAGGTGTTCACTATTGTAATTGTGGATAATGGCCAGTAGAGACTTCGGGACATGCAAAGTAGTGTTGTATTGGCTGCAAATAATTAAGGGATTATTTGTACAGATTTGAATATTCAAAATGAGGAAAGAGAGGATAGGGGAGTTTTGTGTGGTTCTTGGAGCTTTATAGGTCTTTTGAGACTTTTTTTTTTTAACCTCCAAAGCTTCAACTCCTCGAGTTTATTTGTCTGGTGCTTTAGGCTAGTGGCAAGCATCCTGTTGGCCCAAGTGGCTTGCCTGTCATGAAGAGGTGGCTGTGGTCTAATAACAGGAAGAACAGTTAAAAAGCTTCCTTCCTGGGGCACCTGGGTGGCTCAGTTGGTTGAGTGTCTGACTCTTGATTTTGGCTCACGTCATGATCCCAGAGTCGTGGGATCGAGCCCTGTATCAGCCTCTACACTGAACACGGAGCCTGCTTGGGATTCTACCCACCCCCCCCCCACCCCCGCCCCATCCCTCTCCCCAGTTCGTGCTCTCTCTCTAAAATAAAATTTTTAAAAAGTCTCCTTCCTTTTGTTAATTGCTTAAATGTGTCCAGATAGTAGTAATTCAGTGGTTAAAAATAGAGCATTCCTCATTTTTTTATTCAATAAAGCAGGAATTTGAGTTTTAAGAGTATACATTTTTCATGAGACTTGAGAAAGGCTAATTAGAAATGAAGAAACGATTTACACTCCTATGAATATATTCATGCTAAAAATATTGTTAATCACTGAAATAAACTAAATACTTCCTTAAATTGTGTCTGACTCAGTCCATTGAATGGGAAACCACAGTTAGAAAAATGATTTTCCAGATCTCCTTATTTGATACTAAGAGTTTGAAAAACATTTAATCCCAAAATAAGTGTCAAATAAAATTTGAGATCCAAGAGATTATCTGTTGGAGGAGAGGAGTAAAGTTACTTAACTACTGCCAATTCTGAAATCTCTAGTCACTCATAGTAGCCAGTTTAAGAAGATACATAGGATTCTTGACTCCATTAGCAATCACAAAATGCAACAGTAACTAGTTATCTGTACTTTCAAATGTGAAGCAGTAATTTTTAAATCATAGCTTTACAAAAATAACAGCTAGACTCTTTCGGGGATAATGTAAAATTTAATTGTTACCTTGATACAGAAAGCTAATTTTGGAATGGGGCAATCCCTTAACATGTTAAAGCTCTTACCTTTCTTTGCCACCTTGGTCATTTTAAGTTTATTTGTTGGACTAAAGATACAGCTGTAGCTTTAGTCTTTATGTGGAAGAGTCGAAATACGTAGTATACCTGCCGCCAAATTCACAATTCAAAGCCTTTATTTTGTTTTAAGCTGTGTATTTCAAGTTTTCTCTGTAATACAACTTCTATATTCTGGGCATGTAGAAATCAGTAGTTCACATTTTAATCAGTGGCAGACTAAGGTTGATTTCTAAATTACTATTGGTTTTCAAAGGGTGAAAAAATGGCTTCCCTCACTGCAAAAACAATTGTATTTAACCAATAGTAAAGCTAGGGAATGTGGAAATACTCATGGATGAAGAGAAAATTTTGATGGGAGGGTTCACCTGAGAAACTATAGGGATAAAGGCACTAGCCTTTACATCTCCTTAGCCTCTAGCTATCTAAGGGTTATAGACAAGGGTATGGCCCTGATTCTTTCTAAGCCACTAAACATCAGATGGAAAGGATTTTAAGAGTATGGAAATAGTGTGACCAGGTCTTGAAAACAATGGTGATATCTAGGTTCAGAGAATTAAAGAAGGCTGACACTTTGTGATTAGTCATTAAGTCCTTTGAGGTGTAATTGTCTCAGTTTTTCCAAAGGAATACTTGCTAATTTTCCCTTTGTTCTTAGCAATTTGGACAGCTCTCCACTCTTTTTTTGTACCTGTAAGCAAGGCCTTTTGTTGGGTTTGGCCTTTAATGTTGTGTTTGTCCTCAAATTATCTACTCAGGCACACCTTACATAGAGCACTTATTCTGACAGGAAGTAGTTAAGCCAGGTTGATTTTTCTTGGTAAATATTTTTGCTATTGTTCAGTGAGTAGTCTGACTTTACTTCTGTTTCTGTCTTGGCTGTTTACCTTTTTAATTTAACATTTCAAATAGTTTCTGATCAAATACAACTCATAGTTGGAAATATGTGTGTGCACACTCATATACACATGCATATATCAGATACCTTCTCCTCAAAGAATCTTCAGCAAACGTAAATTTTCTTTTGATCTTTTTGTAATGGCACTTGACTGTTCTCTCAGGAATCAGACAACTTAAAATCAGTGTCTTGTCTTTCTCAGATTTGAGTCTCACATCTGCTTACCAAACTTGTACTGCTTTAGGAATTAGATCTTTAAATTCTTATTGTCTTACCCGGGCCAGCTCAGTCTTCTTTAAGTGCTCCAATAACCAGAAATTAATACTAAATGGGTACTCAGTACTAAATATATTCTCAGAGAATGAAGGTGAGCAAGAGCCACCTTTATAAAATATAGTCTTTAAAGCAGTAATATTGGGGCACCTGGCTGGCTCAGTCAGAAGAGCACGTGACTCTTGATTTCAGGGTCATGAGTTCAGGCCCCATGTTGAGTATAGAGATTACTTAAATACAATTTTAAAGACATAAAGCAGTAATATTTCTGACAGCTGGCTAAAGTACTAGCTTTAAATCATTTTTTAGTTACTCATCTTCTAATTGATGATAGCCTAATAATACTCATTTACTATCCGGTGCTCTTAATGCCATCAGTACTATGGGTCACTTTGTGGATTTGCTTCAGCTTTTTTCTTGGACCAGCTGAGTCCAAAGCTGCCAAAAGTCAGCTGAGGCTGAACAGGACTTGAGAGAGGAGCCAGAGGGGTGCGGCGCTGAGAGTGACCGCGACGGGTGGGGGAGTGGCCCTTTCAGCCTTTGACCAGATGCTTTCTGCTCAAGCTCAGAGCCCTTTTCTTTTTCTCTTTTCTCTTTTCCTGTATGGACATATTCTTGGATGTCCTAATTGATGAACCACTATTCTAAACTCCTTTTTATCAAACTGATAAATTCAAAGCAGAGCACTTCATTGTATTGAGCCGGTGTACCTAGGATTGATTCATAGGAATAAAGATGGCATGTTTGGCTCATCATGTATCACAAGTACATATTTGAAATGCCAAGCAGTAGACCTCTTGGGATGATGATTAAAAAACAAAAAACCCAGACATTTCTCTGGTTTTGGAATTTAGCCCAGGAAAGAAAACCCCTCGGGTGCTCCTGCTCAGACAGCCAGATACACGCCCTTGAGCCCTCTAGTAAATGAGCATTCATGGCCTATTCATGGCATTCCCAATGCCTTTGTGCCACCGTAATTATTCATACACCCTTATGCTTGCTAAGCATAACGTAATCTGGAATTTACTTCTGTAACAGAACCTCTGAAGACTAGCTAGCACTCTTGCTTCTGGCTTTCCCATATCTTTCTGATCTCACAGCTTTCGTCTACAATTTAAAAAAATCTTTGAAGCCATAGGTGAGGGACTCACGTTATTTTTAACTGTAACTTGCACAGTAGAAAGAACCCGGAGCCTGAGGAAAGTTAACATTGTAATTGATGAGTAATGGAATTTGTTATCTTTTTATGCTACAGCATTTGGGTTTGTTTTTTATCTAGAGCCAGAGTAAAAAATATAGAAGGCGTACCAACATTTCCTTCCCCCCCATGGATAGACACATAAACTTTTACTCCCACAACTATGACAGATACCATTAAGCTCCTTCCTACCGACAGACTCCTTCCTGCTGAGTCCCAGATTTTCCACATTGCTGCTTCAACAGTCGCCGCGAGTCCGTTGTTAGCTTTAGATCTGAAACTTCTTCCTGGTCCTGAAGGAAGTTACCAAAAGTTAAGGGGTTAATTGTATGCCTTTTTAAAGCAGTTATTCTGGTGTCATCCTCTCAAGGTCCAGGGTACAGGTTTTTGCTTCTTAAGGTGACATTACATGATGTTACTTGACATTAACACTGTAACGATAATATCCTGTCTTTGCCTTCACTGGCCTTGAGATGCAGTCTAATCTTGCATAAGTTAGTGAATTAAGTGTTTTGTTCTGAATTCTTCCAAGTATTTTTCAAACAAAGCTAGGAATATAAAGTTACTTACTAACTTTTTAACTTTATTAACTTTTAATTTCATGGGTGTCCTAATGCCCTGGTTATATTTTGGCCTTATTTTAGCTTATTTTTACCTTATTTTAGGGCAAAGAATCCTTAATGAAGATGTTACATGGAATAATTACATCTTTTGCCATTTGTTTTAGGTTGGCTTTAACCTTGTCAGTAAAATGGCTTCCAGTACTGGAAACATGCTAAGGCATGACTTTTGAACCCAGTTAATTTTTGTTTCGGATATTAAAATAAATTTTTATTTTTTTTAAAAAGTTAAGGGGACAATTATTTTTATTGAATTAGATTAGAGGAAGAGTTTTGAGAAGGAAACAGAATTGAAAAGAACCCAGAGAATGGAATTAGGATTAATATATTTGCATTATTTCCCAGAGAAAGTAAAACGAGTGAGAGGCCAATGCTAAGATTATTTAAGAAAAGAGCAGGAATTGTTTAGCACCTAAATAACCTAGATTTCTTTTTGAAATGAAAAGGTGAAGTGTAACATTAAGCTTTCATGATTATATAGTCCAAGTTGTTAGTATAAAATATTTTAAGATTATGGGTGATCGTGGAAATCCATGCATATGGCCTTACTGACTTTGATGTTGAGCACCCTCAAAAATTGGATCCATTTTGTTTATATCAAGAAAAATAAAAAGTTTCAGAAATTTGTCCACTTTGGAACTTGACTGAACTCTGTACTTTGAATTGATTGACGTGTCTAGTAAAATCTGATTTGTCTAATGTTGGCTTTGAAGTAATTTGATTTTTAATGTGTAACCATACATAGACTTGTTTTTCTATGAGTAGCTTAAGACTTGAGCCAGATAATTGAAATCCTTAGATTTGCTAAACTATAATTGAATTATATTATGTCTAGACTGTCCTTTAACTATACTTATATTCCCTTTCTTAATTCTTATGCTTTTTTGCATGTTTCCAAAGCACATGCAATTTCTGTTCCTTTTGGGAGGAATGGAGACATAACCTAACAACCTTAGACATAACCCTGATTGCTGTATGGACATGTTTACCTTAGGTAAATTCTTTTGCTTGGTTGTAATCCTAGGTATCATTTTGTAGTTAGGTTTTGGATAAAGTGCATGGGATTTTCCTAATATGCCCACTATCAGAGATCATCACATCACAGGCCTTAAGTGTACAGATCAAATTGCAATCAGAGATACACTTGAATGATGTTCACAGTGGTCTTTAAAATATGGAATTTCAGCTTAATTTTTCGTCCTTTGATCAGTCTATACAGCAGACCTGAAAGTGAATCCAACTTGAATTTTCTTCCTTTAGAAGAGAATGGAGGGGCGCCTGGGTGGCGCAGTCGGTTAAGCGTCCGACTTCAGCCAGGTCACGATCTCGCGGTCCGGGAGTTCGAGCCCCGCGTCGGGCTCTGGGCTGATGGCTCAGAGCCTGGAGCCTGTTTCTGATTCTGTGTCTCCCTCTCTCTCTGCCCCTCCCCCGTTCATGCTCTGTCTCTCTCTGTCCCAAAAATAAATAAACGTTGAAAAAAAAAAAAAAAAGAAGAGAATGGATAACATATCCAAAACACTTACACAGTATTAATATTAACTTCAGATGGTTGCAAAGCCTAAAGGAATTCTGTTTAGCTAGTGAAGCTAATCAGTTGAGATTATAACCAATACTGGTTTCTCTCTAGTGGTTGCTCTCATACTCTTGAACATGTTCTTGTTTTGCGGTTTAGTTAGTGCGGATGAGAGTTGTTGCCTATTATAGCTGGGACTTTTATTTTAACATATTTTGGTGTGAGATGTGTTTGGTTCTTGAGGAAGATAACTGCTTAATGCAAATCCAGTTCCATTAGCTACACATGAAGGTGCTTCAGTAAATTTATGGATCCAGGAAAAAGAAAAAAGTTTCTGGGGCAAGTTTCCTTGTTTTTTAAAGGATGTTTTTAAGAAGATTTTTATTTTATTTTTTTTTCAACGTTTATTTATTTTTGGGACAGAGAGAGACAGAGCATGAACGGGGGAGGGGCAGAGAGAGAGGGAGACACAGAATCGGAAACAGGCTCCAGGCTCCGAGCCATCAGCCCAGAGCCTGACGCGGGGCTCGAACTCCCGGACCGCGAGATCGTGACCTGGCTGAAGTCGGACGCTCAACCGACTGCGCCACCCAGGCGCGCCAAGAAGATTTTTAAATGAGACACATTTCTTTGCAGATCACTTTTCTTGGTAATTTTGACAAATATTGCACATGAGGTCTCTTTTCCTTTGTATGGGGGCAACTGCTTAAACAAGTAACCTTTTGATATTTTCAGGAAATTATAAATATAAATATGTTATTAAAACATAAATCAGATTTTCAAGTTGTAAAGACTCTATTTGGAGGATAAAATATCTAAAATGGCTAGTTAAAATGTCTTCTGAACTAGCCACTTTAAAAAAAATTTCTTTAATGTTTATGTATTTTTGAGAGAGAGAGACAGACAGAGCATGAGCAGGGGAAAGGCAGAGAGAGAGGGAGATATAGAATCTGAAGCAGGCTCTAGGCTCCAAGCTGTCAGCACGGAGCCCGATGCAGGGCTCGAACCACAAGCCATTAGTTCATGACCTGAGCCGAAGTTGGACGCTTAAGTGACTGAGCCACCCAGGTGCCCCTGAACTAGTCACTTTTGATAGTGTAGAGCAGTGAAGCTTTTGGGGCCCAGGTATTAATTTTTTCTCTACACTGAGCATAAATGTAATGTGGACTAATACCCAGCAGCATATGAAAGTTAATATGACAGTTTTTCAAATGTGATGACTAATTTAAAATACTAGGTTATTTTACTTTCGTGTCTTAAAGAAAAGTGTTGATTGTAATGGGTAGGATTTGGGACAAATAAAATACAGAAACTTTCCTATTGAAGACTTTACAAAATTATGGTAAAATCACATATTCAGGGGGCACCTGGCTGGCTCAGTAGGTAGAACATGCGACTCTTGATCTTGGGGTTGTGGGTTTGAGCCCCACGTTGGGTGATTACTTAAAAATAAAATCTTTTTTAGAAATTGCATATTTGGCAGAAAAAAGATCATTTTTTACCTGTAAATTTTTGTTCTGGCCAAAAAGAAGATGGTTCTTTTAAGAGAATACTTTTTACGGTTATTCATTTCCTTAAATTGTTAAGATATTTTATTAAAGATCCTTCAGTGTAATCCTCAAGCTCAGGTTCCTTTTGTGTACTATTTTCTGGAGAGCTCATAAAGGGAAGTCACACTACTTTTGAAGCCTGAGAGAATAGAAAGTATTTCTTAGACAGATTGCTTTCCCTGGTTACATGCCTCTACCATTCTCTGCAGAATGATTCCAAAACTTTTCCACTCAACACAAAACATGCTTATTTCCCCGTAACGGAGGACCTTCCTCTTTTCTAGTGGTACAGCTGATGGATGGGAACCACTTGTTTCACCCAGTATCTCTAAGCTTACTTAAAATTATCTGATCTCTGCCACTGGACCATTTGTTCTCAACCAGGAAGATTTTGCCGCTCTCTTTTCCCCAGGTGACTGACATTTAGCCATGTCTGGAGACATTTTTGGTTGTCATATTTGGGATAAGGTTGGGAATGCTATTGGTGTCCAGTGAGTATTAGGAGCAAGGATGCTGTTAAATATCCTGCAATGCATAGAACACCCCCTATGACAAAGAATACTCTCTCCAAATGCAAAAGTGCTGGAGTTAAGAAACCTTACTGTAGTCTTAGGAGCACGTGTCACTCCTTGCCTCCCTCCTGTATTTTTAACTTTTCCCTCTTCACTTGCCCCAAGTTTTCCTATTAATGTGCTTAAGTCTCTCACACAAAGTAAGTGTGCCCTTGACCTTTTCTTCTTTTCTGGTTTCTGGCCTCCATATTTCTTTACAGGAAGATCTTTGGAAAGGGTGTTTCATTTGTTTCCATTTCTTGTTCCTTCTCCTCCTCCGTGCACTGTAGTCTGTTTTTGACCTCACCAATCCACTGAAACTGTTCTTTCTAAACTCATCACGGCCATGCTGGACTCCATGATCTGTTTACCTTTCCCTGGTGTCCTTATCTGGTCTCTACCATAAACATTGTGTTTCATCGATTTGATATAATTTGCAGCTCCTCCAGAGTGTTTGACTGCTTGTCTTGAGGTTTCTTATGCCTGCAGTGGGATCCTCCCCTTCTCTACTGTGCAGACTCCTGTTTGTCTTCAGGACTGAGGGCAAGAGTGGCATCTTTAGCCTTTTCTCCTTTCCCCTGGAAAAGTAGTCATTCATGCTGCATACCTTTATTATTAGAACTTTGTGGTTATGGTGCAATTGTTGACATGTCTGCTCTTCAGAGGCTGAGATCAGATCTTATTTGTGCTCCTGGTGAAGTGTCTGAATCAATACACATTTAGTAAAAATTTCTTGAAAGAATTTATAATTTGGGGTGCCTGGGTGGCTCAGTCGGTTAAACGTCTGACTTCGGGTCAGGTCATGATCTCACGATTTGTAGGTTCAAGCCCCATGTCGGGCTCTGTGCTGACAGCTCAGAGCTTGGAGCCTGCTTCAGAATCTGTGTCTCCCTCCCTTGCTCGCATTCTGTCTCTCTCAAAAATAAATAAACATTAAAAATTTTTTTAAAGAATTTTTAATGTTTTGAAAGAATAATTATTAAAAGAAATTAGAAGAGCCAAAAAAAAAAAAAATCAGAGATCTGGAAAAATTTGTTCTTAGCAGCATAAAGCCTTTAGACTACAAACAAGTTCACACTTGGAAGCTTGTTAGAAACTCAGAGTCTCAGGCTCCATCTCAGATGTACTGAATCAGGATCTGCATTTCTTTTTTTTAATTTAGAGTATGAGTCAGGGAGAGGGACAGAGGGAGAAAGAGAGAATCTTAAGCAGGTTTTACGCTCAACGTGGCACCTGATGCAGGGCTCAGTCCCACGACCCACGGCTCATGACCTGAGCCATAATCAAGAGTCAACACTCAACCATCTGAGCCACCCAGGCACCCTAGGATCTGCATTTTTAAAAGCTTCTCTGGTGATTTGTAGGAATGATAAAATTTGAGAAACAGGGCTCTAGTTCATTTCTCTTTCCCCTAACAAATGTGGGTTTTCAATATGTTCAGTTGGAATACACACAATATTTTTGATGTTTGTGAAGATTAGAATACATACTTTCATAATTATATTTCTCATAAAACAGCAGTTAGCAGAAGCCCTGCGGGATACTTATTTCTGACAAGGAAGGGAGATCATTTTTTAACTAGAAGTGTTTCTTCTTGGTCGATGTAAGTTTTGACACCACCTCTGATAATGTTTGTAACAAGAGCTTTAAGTGTATTTCTCATTCTGTCTGAAAATGGAATTTCGTTACATCTCGTTATAGGCACTGTGGAGTTGGATTAAGGAGATAAATGCATAGACTTCTTTTAGTCCTTTCTGATTTGGAGGCAGAGGTCCCACTTTACCAGGAGATACTGGCATTGTGCCCATATGGAGTGGATATAATTTAATAAAATATTTGAAAGGTTTAAAAGTCATTGAAAAATGAGGTGTAGAAATTGGAAACTGTCAAGGCTTTGTTATTGAAAAGTTACTATAGAAGTATAACCCAGCTGTGCTTTTAAGATGAGCATATAATGGTGAGTGCTGTTATATGGCACAGCTTTTGTGTATTAAATATGTAGGGTTTCAACTGTACTATTAAAATTTCTATAACATAATTTCCAAAGATATAAGAAATCTGATTTTTTTTGGTTAATGGGTGTGAAAAAAAATGACAGCTCAAAGTTAAATGTTTTGATCAGACATTTAAAGTTCCAAGTCTCTTGTCAAATTCTTTGAAACAGTTTAAAGAAGTGTATTTATTTATTTACATTTTTTATTTTTTAAGTAATCTCTGTGCCCAACATAGGGCTTAAATTCACAGCCCCGAGATCGAGAGTCTCAGGCCTTTACGAACAGAACCAGCCGGGTGCCCCAAAGCAGTTTAAATATTTTAAATGCTAAAACTCTAAATACAAATGCTCGAGGGGTGAAAGTTGGAGAGAGCGTGTTACCACATGGGTTTATCATCGGAATAATGGAGAAACAAATTCACAGAAAATTCAGCAAATACTTACTGAAGAATGTGTATATTTAGTACTTTGATAGATAAAATTGGTGGTGGTAGTAGGTGATGGGAAAGATAGCAGGGGACAGACAGAACACAGCCCTTGCCTTCGAGGAGCTTGCCTTCCAAATGGGAGACCTCCAGTAAACTGTAGTCCGGTATAATGTGCTAAGCGCTGGAACAGAAGGATATACAGGATGCAGTGGACACTAGTTGTTAGATTTTGGTTACAAGTTGCATTTGTATTTCAGCAAATGAACTCCCTAAGTCTCAATATCCTTATCTATAAAACAAAGGTAAATATATCTTTCTGGAAGGCTTGTTTTGAGCATTAAATGCAAATACACGTCCAGTGCTTTGTGCAGTACCCAAAATAGACTGATGGCTTAATAACTGTTTGCTCCGTGGCAGTTACTGTGTCACTTCTAGCTTTGTGCCTTCTGCCTTACTTCCTTTTTTCTTTTCTTTTTATATTCATAGCCCTCGCGCATGGATTTGAGGGAGGCTCTCTAGAATCGTGGAGGTCAAAATCTAGATGCCTTTGGAAGTTTATTTTCTCTTATTACTCTCCTCTCAATGTCAATATAACCTAAGTTATCTTTCCATTTTTTTTTTTTTTTTAAGTTTCCGGAACGTGAGTGGTGTGGCCCTTTTACAGGATATTGCCTCTCATCAATTAACATCCGCAGTGTCCTGTAAGAAAGTCCCTGGGCTCATGTGGCTATTTAACTGTTAAAAATTAAAAATTCGCGGGGTGCCTGACTGGCTCAGTCAGAAGAGCATGTGACTCTTCATCTCAGGTCGTGAGTTCAAGCCCCATGTTGGGCAGAAGAGTTTACTTAAATTCATTTTCTCGTCACACCACCTACACTTGAAGGCTCAGTAGCTACATGTGGCTTGTGGCTACCAAACTGGATGACATAGTTGTGGAACACTTCCAAACAGTTCTACTTCATAGCGCTATGTAGAGCAGCGATTGCTGACAGTATAGGACCCAGGAAGTGGGGTGTTTACCTTAGCCGTTTTATGATAAATGGCCATAATTTAAAAATTTATATATATATCCAGTTTGGTAGCCACAAGCCACATGTA